>NC_080023.1:158839552-159464552 GCF_030020395.1 Manis pentadactyla | reverse complement strand
GGCATCCAGAATTTATTTAGTTCATTGCCAACAATTCCATGAAAGTTAGATCATATTGTTACATAGAGGTGCATTTTGAAACTTCTGAGTGATAAGTTTTTCCAGAAAGATCATACTCCTCAAAATCATGTTTCATGGGTGTGTTCCAGAAGTTTTTCTGCACCTCTGCTGGTTAACTGGTAATATCTGCTTTGAAATATTTCCAGTTCAACCATCTTGGCCATGTTTACAAGGCATAGGATTTAGGGGTGTTCATCTTTCTACTAGTTAAGACTTTAACAAGTGATAGAAAACTCTGTCCATTCTCTCTTAAGCAAAAATGGCTCATAAATAACCTAAAAAGTCCAAGAGTAGTTCTGATTTGACACACAGCCGCATCAGACATAACATAATCAGGGCCTGTTTCTAAACCTAACATTCTGCCTTCTACTGACCTGGGTTTCACTTGGTAACATAAGAGCCATGTCAGATCAGCCACCACGTCCTCTCAGCATCAAGCCTCTTTCAGAATTTCCTGGCAAAAATGTCTGATTGGCCATGTATCAATCCCTGAATCAATCACTAGAATCAGGGAATAAGATGTACTATCTGGCTCAAACCTAGGTTACACTCCACCCCAAGTCAGGTGTGGTCAGCATCACCAGAACCACATGGACTGAGACTGGGAACAGAATGTTTCCTCAGAGGGAAATTTGAGATTATCAGAGGTCGAATGAAGCAAAAATAAAAGATATCCATTATATCATCCATGTATTCATGTAGTAGAACTCTTGGCTTCCTAAGAAAAATCTTAACTGCTCATGGGTCTCTTCCATGAAGCCAGATCACAGAGAGCTATCCCTGAGCCTAGAGGCAGAGTCCTCTGCAAAATTGCCTTTATTGAGTTGTACTCTTGGGATTTTCCACTGAGTCTAGGGGCAGCCCTCTGCAACTTGTGACATACATATACCTCTCTGGTTTGTTGGCCTCACACAAATGATTAAGTTCACACATGTACTAGCATAATCCAGTGTTTACTTAGCTCCAAGGACTTGGGTACAGAGTGTGGAAAGATCCGCTAGGAAACAGACTCAGCTACCGGGGAAGCGTCTATTCCATCAGCCTGAGGAACATGGCACATCTATGGGGTTGGACAAGTTGGGAGGGTCTCCTTAGGTCATGCTTTATTGTTCAAACTGGGACACTTCTTCAAATGAAGGTTGGGGGGAGTCACAGGCATAAGCTGGAATTTGACCAGGCAAACTGAGGCATATTTCTAGGAGTGTGGCACCAGTGAACCTAGTGCACCAATACTCATATGAACATATGCAACGTAAGGTACATATTCCATGCTCACAGAATGTATCTGAATACATTCCGTGCATTTATAGACACTTCAGACAAGTGCCCTCTGGAGTTCAGTGCCTGGGCCCAACCCAGAACATCTGTCACTGTGTTTATCATCAGGATGTTACTATCAGAATGCTTCACAGTGTCATTTTCATAATGATCCCTCTAAGAAATTCTTACCTGATCTTAGTACCAAGAATTGTTCCTCTTGAAACTGGATATACTTTAATTTATGGACATTGTGAATGGTGGCTCTGACCAGGTTTCTCTCTCTGCCTTGGCCGCTGAGAAGCTTCAAGTTAAATGTATGGCCTACCCAAAGTGTGTTACTCAGTGTGGCACACAATGTAGCCTTGTTCCTGACTCCATTTTACAACCTCCACCCTTGAGTTTCTTTCACATTAACTTTTCACTCATATGCTCTATACCCTAGATTTTCTTGTTACTCACCCTAAGTCCCATAATCAAAAGATGCTCCTCAACCCAACTAGTTGTCTGCAGAGGTGGGGTGGCCCTTGCACCCCAAAATGTTTTGCCTACTTGTCTGAAGTGTCCATAAGTGCACCTCTTCAGTTGACTCATTAAATTTTTCAAGAGAATGGTGATCTTGCAATCTGATTGGTTGACCTCAAAATTGTATGGATTTCTAATTCAAACAAATCATCAAGAAGAAAACAGAACAGACAACTGAATTTGAACACTATTTGATGACATTGAGAAATTTTTAAAAGTCATTTAGGTGTGATCATGGTATTGTGTTTCTTTTTACAGCCAAGTCCGTAATGGCCAAGTCTGACATTAGATAGATAAGTAAATTTAATTCTCTCCCAGGGAGAGGCAACAAATATTTCCGTATCAAATAGTCTGTCACATCTATCCTCCCCTCCTCTGGGAGGGAAGCTCATAATAAACATTTTAGACAAGAACCCCAACTGACTCTGATGTGGGTGTCCTCAGATCTCGCCTTGAGAAACTCTGCCCTATAATGATACTCTTTCCACACTCCAGCACCAGAAATGCTTTGCCTACCCTGAGCCCAGGCCATTGTCTTGGGATTTCATATACCTCTTGGTCTTATTTCTAATAGTTGGCAACACTTTCAGAGAATAATGGTTTAGAGTCCTATTCCACAAAAAGAGGACTCTGTGGTCAGGTAAGTTTGTGCTAGGCCGTACACCTGCTCTCCTCTGAAAAAGTCACTGTGTAAATTTATTTGATCCATCATTTCCCAAACTGAACACAGAACCTTTTTTTATGAATGACTATTTATAGTTCCATAGAACATAGTAAGTTGAAATTTCAAACGTACCTACATTTATTAATGCGATTAATTTTTTGTTTTCAATTCATAATTGCATAAACTGCCATTTCTCAAGGTACACCCTCTAATACCTTTATCCCATAGAGAAACAATCATGTAACAGAGTACCAAACTTAGAATCTGAAAACCTGTATTTCAATGCTTATGTCACCAGCCATGTGGCCTTGAACATGCTACTTAATCTGAGCTTGTTTCTTCACCTGAAAATTGGAAATAACATGTCCAACAACTACATTATTGTGAGGGTCAAAGATAGCGTATAGGATATTATCTAAATCTGTAAGTGGTTTCAAATAACAATGTTTATTTGAGGCTTAAGCCAGAGTTAATTATAACTGGACATGAACCAGCTGTCTGGCCTGCTTCTTAGTCCAGATTATGGCACTAACTCAGCAAATAACCTGGTGACCATAAGGGAGTCCTGGTGCATGCATGAAAACCTGCAGGCGTGCTCATGATCTGGGTGCATCAGCATGTGTCTGTGCGGCAGACAACACCCTCCGCTATTACAGATCTCTTTTGCTCTAGCCAAATCAGAAGGAAGCCATCATTTAACTCTCTTCCTTTTGTCTGTCCACACAAACGAGACAAGACAAAAACAGGATATACCACAGCCATACCAGTCCTGATTAGCAGGGTGTCGAAACCAGTTGCATTGCCTGCCACTGGACAAAGAATCTGGGATAATTGTTAGTGTCCTCTTCTGCCCCTACTCTAGGATATTAGGTTGCTAAATCGTCAATACACCCATCTGATGAAATTAGGCCCATGGGGCCACTAGAGTTAGTATCAGGAACAGTCCAGGATTGCACACTAAGCCCTTCTTTGGCACAAAGCGGAGAAACAAGGTCCTTGCCTAATTAGCTCAAGCTTTTTCTTCGGGAAAACACAAGCTAAAGCACATGAAAAGACCTGTCGTTTCTGGCAAGTTTCCTCATTCAAACTATAGAGATAGCAACATCAATATTCACATTGCTAAGGAAGATATGACCCTGACACTTGCTTGATGTTTAACTTTTAAGTGGATATTTTCTCTTTTACAGTTTGGATCACCTACTTCTTCCCCACCCCAACACTATTAAAAAAGCACTCAAGCAATCACCAAAGTTGTTTATATTTATTTAATGCTAATGACATTGATATCCTAAAGAGACAGACAACTAAGAAACAGTTTTTTCTAAAAATGATGTTGATCATAAAAGCCAGTGGTTTGAATCTCTAAAACAGAAGAGCACACAATTCTGAAAAAATGCAAAACACATCCTGAGTTAACCTGAGAACCCCAAACATTCTCTTTAAGAGATATCAATACTAAAATCGTGCAAAGAAACTGTACCCATAGTGTTCAAAACCATAAAACCAATACCTAGTTTATACAAGGCAAAAATAAAATAAAACAAAGTATGTAAAATAATGTTCAGTTTATAGAATTCATAGAAAACCAAGATGATCAAAAGTCAGGAGAAAGAAAGGCAATTAGGACAAGAGGCACTTTGTAAAGCAGGATGCTCGGGGAACGTCTGCTACGAGCCTAGATGAGACCAGCAGACTCTGAATGCTGAGCAGTCACTGAAAGGAGGGATAAAGTGTGATATCTCTAATAGCCACCAAGTTAACTGACGCTCTGGTAAAATTTCCAGAATCAAAACTGAGGTAGTTTTCAGTAAGGAATGTTCTCCTTGAGAGCATGCCCAGCATGTTGTTGAGCCGGGACCTGATACCAGCAAAGTGAAACTGCCGCTCTTTATTCAAGTTTCTAAATGAGTCTCTTAAGCACAGATCCAAGTGGGGGGTGCCCCAGTACGTGGGATGACCAGGAGCAACGAAGTCAGTGGCTCTGACAGAAGTCGGGGAGCTGATGGAGCTTGCCACGGAGCTTTGGGAGGACAGAGAGGAGGAAGACCTCAAACTGGAAGATCGCGACACCGACATCCTTGAGACTGGTGACCCTTCCTTAGACTGGCTTCCCTGGGGAAAGAGAACATCCTCGTCTGCGTCAGTCTGCGTGGTGGCCGACGTGGATTCAACCACGCACGTCTGGGACTCTGCTGCCTGGGTGGCGACTGCAGTCTGGGTCCCAGTACACGCTGTTGTGGTGCTTGTTTGTGTCTCTGCATCCCTCACACTTGCTGGCATCTCCTCTCCTGGCTCTGTCTGAGTGGCAGCATCGGTCACCTTTCCACTCTCCGGCTCATCCTTGGGGCTGCTGAAGCATTCTTCCTCACTGATGGTGGAGGACTCAGTCTCGCGGTGCCTGACCTCTGCCATGCCCTCGGCAGGTGCCTCGCACTCCAGCTCAGCCTTCCTGGGGGTGCTTGAGAGCCTGGCCAGCCGCAGTCGCAGCAGGTTGCCCAATGTGAGCTCCTTGGACAGTGGTTTCTGGTCAACTAGGTGGTCAAACTTGCTGCTGATCCTGAAGTTGGACAGGAGCTTGGAGCTGATGGGCTTTGATTGTGCGTATAGGATTCGGAACTCCAGATCAAAGTGTTCTACCACTTGTCCAGACAGAATGACCAAGTTACTGCTATTTAACTTGCCATCTGTCCATGTAAAACTTAAGGGGGAAAAACAAACAAACAGAAGCTGGTAAGGTTGAGCAATCTTAGTTTACTTACTGTCAATCTGAATAATAAAGTGCAGATATCTTGCTACCTAAGAGTCACAATTCTGGTGACAGCATACCCACCACTTAGTGTAAATTCAACTGGCCTTACATGGAACATAACATATGTATGTGTTAACATAAAAGGAAAAAGGCCAGTTGTTTAACCTACACATCCTCAGCCCCAGAGTTTCTAAAAACTAGAAAAGGTTTCTAAAATATTTAGGCCAGCACTCTCATTTTAGAAGTAAGCAAATCGTCCAGTAATGTCCCAGTAGGAGCTAGTGGCAGACCCTAGACCAGGCCCCAGCCCTTAAGCACGGTTAATGCAGTGTTCCTTGCTAATGCCTCCACTGCTGCCATTTTCACAAGGGAGACCATACTGTCATTCATAGGATGAAGCTATTGTTCAAAGCATGTTTAGAGCTGATTATGGCCATGTGCCCGTGCCTGTCCAGCACCCCATCTCCTTCCTCTGGTAACAGAACTCTGCCCACCCCAGCCAAGAAGCCTTTCATTTCTGCATCCTCTCACAACAGAGGTGCACATGTGATCCAGGCTGGCCAGAGTATCCTATCCTTGGATATGGGGATCTATCCAGAATTGGTGTGTGACCCAGTTAAGGCCAAGTAATTTTTCAAGGCCTGATACCAGTGCAGAAAGAAAGTCTCTCTTTAAGAGATAGCTACTAAAGGCCATGTAAAAAGCCTGAATCTTTGCCTTCAAATGAGAGCCTGACTGAGAATAAAGATTAGAGAAAAGCAGAAGCATGAGATAGTGTTCTGATAAACGGATCATAAAATACAGTATCTGTCTCTTGCAACCAAGAATCCTAGCTAATACAAATTTCACCTTGAGAATAGCCTTCAAAGCCTAAGAAAGATTCTTTTGAAAACCCTGCATGAGATCATATAAACAAGATGCCTATCCAAAACCTGGATTATGAAATGTCCTCAACAAATAGAAGCTACCGCCCCCTCCCACCTCCTGGTCCTCTTCCTCCTCAATGGTAGCATATTTCATTTGTAGGATAGTTTTCATATTTCATGTTTTAGAATAGCCAAAACCATTTGGAACTAAGTGATTAGTGTCAATAAATCCTACTTTGGGTGAAAATCTAGTTTCCTCCTGTCATTTATACATTTTTTATGAAAGGAAGTCTCAGGGAAGAGTGAATTTTGTTCAGAACAATGACGGTACTTTTTGAAAAGAGACATCAAGAGTTTCTTGATCTGAGTGCCTCATCTTCTACAAACCTTTGCATGTCCACCTTTACCTGGGCTGACACTCAGGGATTATGCTTCTTCAAAAATGAGTTTGTCTTTTTTAAACTCTAAAGACACACCCCATGTATACTATCATACAAACTAACACAGAGGTGGCAAAACATGCTACCATCAGAGCCACATAAGTAAAAATGGTCTATTTTAACTTCCGGAGATTAGTGTTAACCATTCATTATCTCCACCCTCTATTCAACCTCCCTGAACTCTACCTTAAGATGCCATTGATTAAGTAAGACTTCAGGGGTGGGGCCAGAAACATGGATCAGTAGGTTCCAGGCTAACATACTTCATCACAAGGCTAGGAGCAAGATGAAGGATTTATGTGTAAGGCGGCAGCTTTGGCTTTGCCCTTCACACTGGTGCCAATGCCTGTAACTGCCCTCACCTGCAAGCGAGCAGGGACAAGGAGGCTCAAAGTCCCCAAAGAACAGGATTTCCTGACACTGTTTACACCCAGTTTGTCCACTGCAGGCCTGGCCAACACTTGAATCTAGGACTCACTCACTCATTATGGAGTCTCAAGGAAAATTTCATATTCTGAACTTTAGTTTTGTGGTCCAGAGCAGGGGAGGTCACCCTACCCCGCCCACCTCCTACAGGAGGAGGCTTTAATTATTCTACATACACACGGATGCACACGTATCAGAATGCTTGGCCATCAAGGCTCCCATTGAGAGGAAAAAGAAGCTTATACCTCTCTATAGCGTGCTTATTCAAAATAGCTTAATAAGTAGACAGGTTAGAAGCTTACCTGTAGGCGCCTGTAGCGACTCGAATGCCATCAATCAATGTGAACTTTTCATGAACCTTCCCGACAATTTTAGTTCCTGACCTTGCATAGTAAGTATTTCCAGTAATGGTCCGAACTGTCATCAGCTATTGGTGGGGATATGGG
This sequence comes from Manis pentadactyla, assembly GCF_030020395.1. Classification (NCBI taxonomy): domain Eukaryota; kingdom Metazoa; phylum Chordata; class Mammalia; order Pholidota; family Manidae; genus Manis; species Manis pentadactyla. Next base: position 159,457,119 of record NC_080023.1, on the reverse strand, counting down.
AGAAAAAGAATCCAACAGTCCAGTGAGTGAATGATAAGAGGGCTTAGTTTATAATTCTAAATGAACTCACTGGGAAGTGAGTGGCTCACAGTCAACATTAAGTAACGACACATAGGCTACCCTCAGCACATGGTCCTTCAGACTTGAGTAATGCTACTTCACATTTAGTCCATCTTGTTGTATGCCTTTTTCTTATATTATTTTTGAGATCATTAGTTCATGTGTACATGTGCTCTAAAGAAGACTCACTTTTTGCGGATACTAACCAACAGAATCCAAGAAATGCTTCTGAAACAAAATGTGGGGGATAAAATCATCAAACACTCTGGTAATAAATAACATTTTAACAAAGGTTTAAAGAAACTAAACTGATATTGCTCCTACTCTTGTTTAATACTATCACTAATGAATATTGCCCATCCTCACTTACCCCCCCCCCATCATCCATATGTGTATGGAGAATGGGAACAGAGGACAAGCATTTGCTGACAACACAGGGCTTATGAGGCTGAAACACTCATCTCATGTGTGGTTTACTCAGCAATGTCACATCTCTTACAAGTATTTACCAAAAAGGTACTCTGATAATACACTGAGGCTACAGACTGTATATCAATGCACAATTATCCTTGTAAAATGACACATGTAAGTGTATGTACAATGGTACGCAAAATCCAAAGACAATATGCATTCTTTGGAGCAGATCAGTAGCCATGTATTTTTAGAAATCTTACACAATTCAGATAAAATGTTTAGGATTTTTGTTTGATTCTCTCATTCATTCCATGAAGAAAGCCCCTACACGTGCCAAGCCTTGAGACAGCAAAAATATAAGGCATGCATCTTACTATAAGACATGTTTCTTATCTTCAAGGACTAGGAGAAAGAAAAGTAACAAATGATCAAATAATTACAGCAAGACGTAGCATCATCCAGAGAAAGTAAATCTATGTCCACACAAAACCATAGCAACTTTATTCATAATAGTAAAAAACTAGGGACTATCCTAATGTCCTTCAGTGGGTGACTGGTAAAACAAACTGTGGTGCGGTCATACTATATGAACCTACTTAGCAATAAAAAGAAATCAACTACTAAAACACACAACCACTTGGAAGGATCATGAGGGCATTATGCCAAGTGAAAAAAGCCAGTCTCAAAAGGTCATACTATATGGTTCCATTTATATAACATTCTCTAAATGACAAATTACAGAGATGGGAAACAAACTAGGTTGCGAGGGTTAAAGATGGAGCGTGCACAAAGAGGGGAGTGGATGTGACTATAAAGCTGTAGCACAAGGGAGATCCTTGTGGTGATGGAATATTTCTGCATCCTGATGGTGATGGTGGCTACACATACATGTGATAAAATGCCACAGCACTACAGACACACATTGTACCAATGTCAATTTCCAGGTTTTGATATGGTACCATAAGTTATATAAGAGGAAAGCATAGGGGAAAACTGGGTGAAGGATACATAGAAACCTGTATGTACTATCTTTGCAACTTCCATAAATCTATAGTTATTTCAAAATAAAAAGAGAAAACTATGGCACACAAATGTGTGACTTAACATCACTTCTGCGGTATTCTTACCAAAATTTGTAATCTGATTTTAACCATGAGGAAACATCAGCCAAACCCAGAGTCTACAGAAAACTGGCTAATAATCTTCAAAAGCATCAAGACCCTACAAGACAGACAGAGGAACATTTCTAGATGAGAGGAAGCAAAGGGGACATGACAACCAAGTGCAAGGTATGGTCCTGGATGGGATCCAGGATAAGAAATGTATGTTTATATATAAGAAAAAGGGTATTTGGGGAATGATTAGTGAACTGTATAATGCCTGTAGATTAGAGTATGAAGTTTATTCCCAATTTTGAAATTTGTACTGAGATTTGTAAGATGTTAACATTTAGGGAATTTGGGAAGAGAGTATTCAGGAATTCCTTCTCTTATTTTTGTAACTCCTTTGTAAATCAAATTATTTGACAATTGAATGAAAATTTTTAAGAATAGTAACTTCCATAGAGGTACACATGGAGCTGACAGAGGAGGGCTCCCTGGAGGAGGTAATGATTCCTGAGCCAAGCTTCAAAGGATCAACATATAATAACAAGCATCACAAAAAATCACTATAGGCAGGTAGGCACAGTTTCTGCATCTTTCCCTTTGTTGCTTATCTGAATGTTGTGCAGGCCTCTGTGATTGTGGCCAAAGCACTTTTGAGGGCCCACACACAAATGTGTGACCAAGTTCCTACAAATAGGACATCCAATGCTCTGAACCAGCCACGGGGCCAGAGCATGGCGGGAGACATCACCCCCACTGGGTGAGGTGCAGACCCACCAGCACAGACACACCCTGGAGAGAGGAGCGCCAGGCAAGATGGTGCTTCCCTAGGAAGAAGTTAAGACACTGAAACTTGGTGAGGCCAAAGTACAGACCTCCTTTCAAGCCCTCTGAGAGGATCTAGACACCCATGAAGGCAGCGACCTAAAGAACCAGAGTCAACAAACATCCCTAGATTTCTGCAAGGAGGTGACTCAAAGACAGTCTCTTGTTGTGGCCAAAATGATTCTGTGATATCCCGGCTGCTAACTCACAGCCTTAATTACAGAAAGAGAGCCTTGAAACTAAACAATCTTCAAAAACCTTGAACACATTCAATTTTTTCACCTGGCTCTATACATAAGAATTGTCATGGACTAAATATTTGCCTAGATGATAATGTGCTTTTTGTTATACTCCATAAATGAGGGAAATCATTTGGCACTTGTCTTTCTCTGTCTGACTTATTTCACTGAGCATTATACCCTCTAGCTCCATCCATGTTGTTGCAAATGGTAGGATTTGTTTCTTTCTTATGGCTGAATAGTATTCCATTGTGTATATGTACCACATCTTCTTTATCCATTCATCTAATGATGGACACTTAGGTTGTTTCCATATCTTGGCTATTGTAAATAGTGCTGCGATAAACATAGGGGTGCCTATGTTTGTTTTGTTTGGGTAAACTCCTAGAAGTGGAATTCCGGGGTCAAATTGTATTTCTAATTTTAGGTTTTTTAGGAACCTCCATATTGCTTTCCACAATGGCTGAACTAGTTTACATTCCCACCAGCAGTGTAGGAAGGTTCCTCTTTCTCCACATCCTCACCAGCAACTGTTGTTCCTAATCTTTTCTGTGTTGGCCATCCTAACTGGTGTGAGGTGATACCTCACTATGGTTTTAATTTGCACTTCCCTGATAATTAGTGATGTGGAGCGTCTTTTCATGTGCCTGTTAGCCATGTGAATTTCTTCTTTGGAGAAGTGTCTGTTCATATTCTCCATCCATTTTTTAATTGGGCTATTTGCTTTTTGGGTGTTGAGGCATGTGAGTTCTTTATATATTTTGGATGCTAACACCTTGTTGGATATGTCATTTACAAATATATTCCCCCATACTGTAGGATGCCTTTTTGTTCTACTGATGGTGTCCTTTGCTGTACAGAAGCTTTTTAGTTTAATGTAGTCCCATTTGTTCATTTTTGTTTTTGTTTCCCTTGCCCAAAGGAGATGCATTCAGGAAAAAGTTGCTCGTGTTTATATTCAAGAGATTTTTGCCTATGTTTTCTTCTAAGAGTTTTATGGTTTCATGACTTACATTCAGGTCTTTGATCCATTTCGAATTTACTTTTGTGTATGGGGTTAGACAATAATCCAGTTTCATTCACATGCATGTAGCTGTCCAGTTTTGCCAGCACCAGCTGTTGAAGAGGCTGTCATTTCCCCATTGTATGTCCATGGCTCCTTTATCATATATTAATTGACCATATATGCTTGGGTTTATATCTGGGCTCTCTAGTCTGTTCCATTGATCTATGGGTCTGTTCTTGTGCCAGTACCAAACTGTCTTGATTACTGTGGCTTTGTAGTAGAGCTTGAAGTCTGGGAGAATAATCCCCACCAGATCTCATTTTTTTTAACCGACTGTTAGTTCACGTGGCTGGCTGGTTTCATTCTGTCTCCAAGCTCCAGTCCTTCCACCATCATGAATTTGCTCTTTAGCACTAGTGACAAGTTAGTAGCTCCCTAACTAAACCCAATCCTCAGTTTCCTTTTTAGGGCAAACCACCAATAAGAACTCTGTGAAAGAAGTTCAATAGCAAAATTGTGTAAACCAAATTGCTTGATAATAACCAGGCAGTAAATTTATGTCCCCCATGCAAATAACTTACAGCACCAAAGCCCAAATGCTTCACTCTAGTCCCTAGGACAGTGAGTGGGTCAGAGTAGGTGCTCACATAGGTGATGTTTGATTAAGTTCAAAAGGTCACAGGTAAAGTTGCTTAAGTTAAAAAAAATGAAATGATGTAATAAATACAACTGTTTTTCTTGCCTCTTCCCACTAAAGAGAACAAGCTAGCTAAGTTATGAAACCTTACATTTAAATACTTAAGCTCAAGTTACTTTCATGCTCAGAGCGAAGGACATAAAAAGTCTAATTTTATAATAATGAGACATGAGAGGCAGCATGTGGCAGTGATTAAGAACACCAGGGTGGAGGCAGGCGGGCAGACAGATGGGGAGTCAATCCCCAGTCCCACCACTTCCTAGCTGGAGACACTGGGCTCCCTGTTGTCACCACTTCCTGATCTGAAACACAGGTAGGCCACTCACCTGACAGGGCTGCTGTGAGGATTAAGGATATCATCTGTCTACAGCCTACAACAGTACCAAGGACCGAGCAGGAGCTCCATAAATGGCAGTCATTATGGTTAAAATTGGAGCCTACTGGTGCTACTGTTAAAAGCAGCAGCTTCCAAAGCAGCCGTTCCCTGTCAGGCAAGTTCCCTATTAGGAGGCAGCACGATATGAGGGAGAGGCCCAAGTCTGAATCCTGACTCTGTCATTTCCTTTCTGTGAGACTTGAGGCAAATGACTTTGCTCACAGCCTCAGTTCCCTCCTCTGGTCATGGGGATGCCACCAGCCACCACCATGGAACTCACAGATGCTCAAGCATTACTGGCTGCTTGTGGTGAAACTAGAAAGAGTGCATCACAAACCTTTTCCTGCTCAGGATGAACTTTTAGATCCATGCACATATCCAGAAACTGAGAGAGCACAGCCTGGTCCAGAAGGATGTATACAGCAACTCCCTGCTGCTGACTTATTTCCTGCAGGTCTCTGAAGATGTCGATGTCTGTGAAAACATCCATCACCACCGCAATCACCTGCAACGGGACGCAGAGGAAGAGCAAGCCGTCAGCCCACGAGACCGCCACCACACAGCTGGGCATCCGGGCTCCGGAGCCATCCCAGAGCTGGGAGAGGTGCCCCCTACCATGTCCTTCCTTCTCCCGCAGTATGGCCACCCCACTGCCACCACCACGGACTCTCCCATCTTCAAAGATGCTCAGGCTGCTAGGGCCTAAAAATCTCAACGTGGCCCAGCTAACCCTCCCAGCCTCTCTTCCACACTCTTCTTGGGCCAATCCTTTCTCCTCCCTGACACACGGCTCCATTCCTCCCTTCTACTCACTTTGCCACACTCAGCATAGACTGCAGTTAAGAGCTGCCTCAGCCAAGAGGCCTTGGGCAAATTATAGACATTTCATATGTCTGTTTCCTTGGCCTGCAAAATAGGTCTGTGGTAAGAACTAAATGACTGTGTTACATGAAGTACAAGGCACAAAAGATCCCTTAAGTACCTGTTCATTGGCTCACTTTACATGCAGTTTGAGCCTTCCAGACAGTTCAACACTAGGAGACATCTGCCAGCTCCCAGCTTTCCTTGCTACAGAGAGGCCGCTCCAGCCACAAAGCCTCTAATCACACCCTTTGCAGGTTTAAAACCATGGCCCTCAGATAATTCCTGGCAGGGCTGCAGGGATGTTAAAACATCCAGTCTTAGCACAAGTCCCTATAAACTGAGTCAGAGCATGGGTATTACCTAAGCAAACTGCTCCCTGAAGCCAAGGTGGGAGCTCTTTGCAGTCCGAAGCTTAAAGGTATCATTCTCCTCCTAACCTCAACAGTACAAACATGTCTCTTAGAATCACATTGACTCTTTTTCTGAATGTTAAGGTAATTTATTTACAAGTCTCACTTCTTCCATGGGAGCAGAGGCCCTAGAACAGGACTGACTTACCTCTGGCCCCAGAGGACTCAGGAAGGTACCTGACAGTCATTTATAATATAATTATCCCTTACATATTTGGGTGTTAAAGAAGAAATGCAGAGACAAAGAGGCAAATTTGCTGTCTTTAATCTCCAACACCCCAGAGTGTCGTCTACCAGGATGAGGGACCTTAAAATGCCAGCTCCCCGGAAGTCATTGCTGTGAGGGAGTCTGGGAGACCAATTTCTCTGGCTGCCTTTCCCCTCCCTTCCCCATGCTGATGAAGCCCCAACTGTGAGCAACTCTTGCTAAAGGGTATGGCTAAAACCCGCTGGACAGTGATTTAAAAAAACAAGTGTCCCGCAGGGAAGGCAGTACAGCACAGAGAAGACAAGTAGTGACTCTATAGCATCTTACTACGCTGATGGACAGTGACTGCAGTGGGGTGCGGGGGGACTTGATAACATGGGTGAATGTTGAAACCACAATGTTCCTCGTGTGAAACCTTCGTAAGATTGTATATCAATGAAACCTTAATTTTAAAAAAAAGTATTCTGTTTGATTTGGTGGCATCTTCAGCAGTTTATATCCTCTAATACGTTTTTTTTATACATCCTATTTGGAGTTGTACCTGTCCCATTAATTCAGGTCACAGAGCATAGTGGTTAAAAGGCTGAAAGGCCTGGGCACAGATCCCAGCTCAGGAGCTTACTAGCTATGTGACCCTGGGCAAACTGCTTAATCTCTCTAAGCCTCAGTTTCCTCCTCTGGAAGATATGGATAACAACAGTATCTATGTCAAAGGGCTGTTGTGACGATTCAATGAGACAAAGGCTGAAAAGGGCTTAAGTCAGGCATGAAACAGGTGTTCAATTATGCAGCCAGCACCTCCCTAGATCTACTACAGGCTGAACCCCCTAAGTGGCCGACAGATGGCTATAAAGAATCTGACACACGCCTGACTTATCCACAGGGGAGGCCATGGGGTGTAGGGAAGTAAAATGATACCACCTGTAGAAGGCAGTTAAGTTGGAGGAATACTTCAGGGGAAAAGGGAGCTTCCCCCTGCAGCAGTAGACACACTATAGGCAGGCAGATACCTGCCAAGAGCACAGAAGGATTCGTGGAGATGGCATTTGACCCAAACCACAAACAGGCCAAGACCAGGACATGGGGAAGGGAAGGCGAGGGCATTCTGGCAGGAAGCCATGTGACTGAGGAAGCAGCAGAACGATGGGGAGGTACACAGCAGGCACTGACATATAGTTCTAGGTTCAGCAAAAGCTTAGGAGGACTAAAGACTGAAAGAGGAAAAATCAGTGATAGAGGTTTCACAATGGGCCAGGCAGGGAGCAAGAAGGGTTGCAGAAGAGGGAAAGGGGCCTGTGGGAGAGCCAAGCAATGGACTACATGGGCTCAGGGAGGCAAAAAGAGGGGAGGAGAGTGGGAAGAGGTGAGGCAGATTCAGGCCACCACAAACAGGAAACAAGAACCGGCTTGAGAGGGAGGGGCTTAGAAACTGATTTTGAATGGCAATAAAACCTTCATAAAGCGGTTTCAAATGCACAGTCTAAGAATGAGTGGAGCTCACAGAGAAGGCTAGAGGAAAACAAATCTAGAGTCAATCCCTGTCCTCAAGAAATCCAGTCCCATGATGGGGACAGGAGACAAGCCGGGGAAACATGATGTGATGGGGCCGATGGGCGCATACCCAGGGGCCACAGGAACAGAGACCAGGAACCCAGCCCAGCTGGAAAGGGTTGCAGGGTTGCTGGAGGCAAGGCCCCCAGTATAAGGTGTCCGCCAAACTGAATTTTGATTCACCATTGTCCAAACAACACCTCTGGTAGGTAACGAGTAAGTATGTTATCTGCTATTAGTTTTATTATTCGCTATGAAGTTTTAAAGCTTCAACCTTTCCTGTATGTGTTGAAAATAACTGGATTTACAAGGCTGGTCCCTAACACCCACAGGCTGTTTAGAGGGTGGATAAAGGTGCTTCTTCCCAACTCCCCTGTCCCCAACGGCCCTTCCTCTCTCACAACAGCAGCACTCTAAAGAGACTTCTGGAGAAGGGGCAATCACAGGAAGGCCTTCCTTCCTTCCAGACTCCATCCCCGCTCCTCTATACTCTCCCCCTCAGCTCCCTCCAGCCCCCATGCCCTGCCTGATGGAATAAGACCTTGGTCTTCTCAAATCTCTGAAGGGACGGTTGCTTTCCTGAAATGAGCAATGACCTGGACTCATTCACTAGCCAGCTGAGTGCCCACTTTCCAAGGCCAGACACATCTCCTAGGAGCTGGTGTTCATGCTGCAGGCTGCTGGGCCCTAGAAATACACCTGGACTGGAAAATGGTCATTGCTCCCACTCCCTGAGGTATAATGTAGGTTGGACAAAGGAGAGATACGTCAGCAAGGTGGGCATCCCACGCCCATCAGTGCACAGTCACTGCAGGCACTGCCTTGTCCCAGCCTGTGCTGCACAGAGCCTGCCCACTCTTAGGGCTGGAAAGCTCAGCAAGTGGTGACTTGTGAGATCTATTCCATGGTCAGGCAGTGCAAATTGGTCACAACATGATACCTAAGGAGGAAATAGCTGTCAGAAGCCTGGATGGCTGTCTGCCGCTGGGTACCCCACATTGTTGCTACACTTCTCCAGCCACATCTAGAGTAGCCACACCCATGTCAAATCCCACGTCTGCATCACAGGTGACAAAACCTCAAGCCTTACCCACCTTAGTCACTCCAACTATCCAGGTGATTTGTACCAAAATATCCGGTGATCCATGTAGTCACAGAGTAGCAAGCCCTGTGGTATTCGCTGTCTTTGGGGAGACCACAGACCCTGGGTACATTACTTTTCCCATAGAACTGGAAACTTTCCCAGTTGCCTTCTTGCACAAAAACTCTAAAGAGATATTAGAGATTTCAAAACCCCATTGTTATCTCCAATTGACTGATGAGAAAAATAAAGCTTGGAGAGGTTAGGTAACTAGTTCAAAATGAAAACAAATAAATGCAGAAGCTGTAAGTGTAACCCAAGTCTGGGCAACTAAAGAGCTACCTATGAAGAAAGGGTTAAATATCATTCTAAACAAGTCAAACTGTTCAGTCTTCACATGACTGAGAGCTTGGAATAATCCTCAGAGGATCAGTAGAGCATTCCATAAAGCACCGAGGCTCCAGCCCACCAGAGGAAGACTACTAACAGTATGGAATAACTCGCAGAACAAACGTTAAGGACACTCAGGACGCTCTAGGACACCAGGCACCCTGTCTCTGCAGGTGGTACTGCCCACTAGCTCAGAACTAAATCAGGAAACCCTGGAAGCACAGATATTATGTGAACAGGCTTTAGAGTCACACCTGGACATACAGATCCTGGTTCCTCCACTTTGAAGCACCACGTACCCTCTGGCAAGTTCTGCTAACCTCTGTACCATGCAAACATTACTGTCTTGTAATGTTTGTAGTACATTCAGTCAGGAAAAAACACCTGACAGTTCCCGGCATATGGAAAGCCCTCAAGTGGCAGCTAGTCATAGTCTTAGTCCCAATCCGGCCACTCTACCTGGGCAAGCCATGCTACTTGAGCTCAGTTCCTCACGCAAGGCCGCTTCTAGCGCTGAAGAGTCTGAATCACGCGCCCCCGATGGGCTGCTCTGGACACTGACCCAGCAGCACACCAACAGCCCAAGGGGCCCCTCCAGTCAGTCACTGCAGTTCTCATTCCAGCCCTTCCTCGCTGTGCCGCAGGAAGTTCACGTCAATCACCCCTTCCCACCCAGTCATAAAGCAAGGACACATGTGCAGCATGCTTGGAATTCTGCCAAAGGCTCAGGCACATGCACAGATGTATCAGCCTGTCCAGCGGCCGACACCACCTATCTGTTGAACTCATGTTGACGACCTGACACCCAACCCCCAATTCCTTCAATTCCCCAGAGATCTTGCCACTTATTCTTCTGAAGACTCTCTACTTTAAAAGGCAAAAGGCAGGGGCCATCAGGTGAGAAACTGGGGATCAACAGAGGTGAGGCTTAGAACCTCACCCCGTTTTGAGAAAAATCTTCTGCATCCATGGATGTTTTGTTGCCCTTGTCTAGCTTGGATAAATACTTATTCTATAGGCACAGACCTGATCATCGACATTTGCCCTCTTACAGCACTAAATTATGTTTTCTACCTTTATCTTGCATCTACCTACCACTTCAGCATTTTATTAAAAATAAAAATAATAATAATAATGAGGGAGAAATGTGGGATTCACATATAAATCAAGTATAAAAATCAAATGAATCATATCTGACTTGATTGTTTATAGTTCATGATGCGTGATCAAAACCAAACATTTCTGTGATATGACTGCCCTTGCACTGTTCACCATGTAAGAACTTATTCACTATGTAAGAACTTGTTCACCATGTAAGAACTTGTTCGTTATGCTTCAGAAGACTGGAGACTGTTGAGAATTAGGCTCGGGGTTGATTAATGATTGTGCATTGAGTCCCCTATAAAGAATTTTATTGATGTTAACAACCATTTGATCAATAAATATGAGAGATGCCCTCTCAAAAAAAAAAAAAAAATTTTTCTAACTGAAAAAAAAAAAAGGCAAAAGGTCTATTTTCTCCCCATTTATTACATGTTATAATAGAACAGAAATGATTTCCTTGAAATTCCTGTAAAAATCTTTAAATAACTATCTTGGTACCATCTTCAGGGTTTAAAAACAAAAGGAATGTACATTTCCACCGTGAAACCTACGTGTTGTTCTCTCTAGGTTTCCTAGGCTGTTATTATACAATGAGCAAAGTAAGGGTCAGAGTCAAGTGCTGTGGAGCAGCCGGCTGCCCTGCTGCAGACGGGGGTCAGAGTGCCTCTCCAGGAAGGCTGGGCAGGGGAGAGCCCGTTTTCCACCGGCCACAGTGCTGGGGGCTGACCACACACAACTGCATCTCCTCTGTCCTAGCATGAAATACACAGGCTGCTGGGAGAGAAAAGCATTAAGAGGTTTTTAGAGGGAAGGGGTTATCATTCTGAGTTATTTTTATTTTATAGTTATGTAAAACTTGCCTGGCTCCAAAATCCAATCTACAAAACAAGGTACATTCAGAGACAACTACCTTCCATCCTTGTTCCTTCCCTCCTTTCTCTTCCTCTCTCTCCATTAAGATAATTTCAATTAATTTTTGATTTAATTCTTCCATTTTTTAAAACATACATAAGTATGTATATTATATATATATACTTGTGTGTATATGTGTTCATATCCACCCTGTAGATAAAAGGTAGATACACATTATTCTTAGTGCTATTCAGCAGAACCTTCTGAGACGATGGAAATGTTCTTTTCTGTATCTGTGCTGTCCAACATGCTTGCCATTGGCCACAAGTGGTGACTGAATGCTTGAAATATGGTTAGCATGGGGGGGAAATAATTATATTTCATTTTAATTCACACAAACAAATAGCCACATATGGCTAATGGCTATTGCATTGGTCATTACGATAATTCTAGACATTTCATTTAAAACAAAGCCAGTCATCATTCCTTTTTTAGGGCTACAGGGCACCCCATTGTGTAGACAGGTCAGTTTCCAAGGTCCTCTATGGAGGGACATTTGAGCTCTTCTGGTCTTTGGCTATAAACAGTGCTGCAATCAATAGCCTGTTGTATATTTTTGATAGTGTATCGTTGGAACAGATACACAGACTTGGAATTGTTAAGTTAATGAGTAAATACTACTAAAATTTCACTGGATATTGCCAAATTCCCCTCCAGAAGTTATATCATTTTAAAAATTATATAAAAAGCCAGCATACTCACAGCTTTTTCTTCCTTAGAGAACTTAATCCTATATCCATAAAAGAATCAGAGAATAATCCTGCAGCCACTCTACTGTCTGATGGAGAGTAGGTGAAAAGAATGAAGAGATGAAAAGGCAGACAAAGTAGAATGGTAGTTGCCAGGGGCTGGGAGGGGGAGGGAATGGGGAGTTAGTGTTCAGTGGGTACAGAATTTCAGTTTGTAAGATGAAAAAGTTCTGGAGATGGTGGTGACCATTGCATAATGTGAATATACTTAATGCCACTGAGTGCACACTTGAAAATGGTTAAAATGCTGAATTTTGTGGTGTATATTTTACCACAATTTTAAAAAAATGAAATGAAATAGCTAACAATTGCAAAGTCTTTAACCTGCACACACACCACACAAAATCTAAAGGAAGGGATAAAAGCAGCCACACTTAGTCTAGTAGGGAGCTTCCTAAAATTATGCGCCAGTCAGACTTTCTAGGCCAAAGGTTCTCAATCAGGGCAATTTTGACCCCCTGCCCTCCCAATATTTGGCTATTTTTTAAAAACTGTGGTAAAATACCTAACATAAATTTGCTATCTTAATGATTTGTATTACTCAGTGGCACTAATTTTGTTCACAATATTGTATAGTCATCACCATTCTGTTGCCAAACTTTTTCAGCACCCCAAACAGAAACTCTGTGACCATTAAGGAATAACTCCCTATTCCCACCTTGGGAGACATTTTTGACTGTCATGGCTCTTGGAGATGGGGGTGCTTCTGGCATCTAGTCAGTGGGGAGGCCAGGGACACTGCTCTGGGGTGATGGGGCATCCAGAACAGGAACCCATCACATTGCATGGATTCTACTGTAACCCAGAGAGAGCTGAGCATGATCAGGAGGCCCTTAACTCAGATACATCCACATCCACACAGGGGCCTCAGACAGATTTCTCAGCTGAGACACTGGCAGGACTCTGTGTCAATGCAATGATCGCTTCTACTAATGCTCAGGTTATCAGAAGGATGCCCAAGGGTGAGGTAGTAGCAAAACTGCCTCTTTGGAACAAAAGCACATAGGGAATACGCATGGCTCTTAGGAGTGCAGAACCTCCTGGTAGGGTGAGCTTTGCCTATCAATCGCCTATTCAGAACCAGGAATACCTCAAGAATCAGAGCAGAAGCACATGGCCTAATGTGGGCACCCAGCATTTCCAGGCAAGAATTCCACTCACGCCTGATTTAGGGGGGCAGAGCCCAACCACACACTGATTCACGCAGCAACAGAGGCAAAGAACTGAATGATTCATCAAGTACAGTAATATGGGGAAAGAGTCTGGAGTAGGTATGTAAGGGAAAATTCCCACATAATTCAAAATTATCCTAAAAATTCCTTAGGAAGCAACAGTTTTAATTTTAGAGTAGTTATTTTGGACCATACTTTCTGAAAATAGTTAATTAGGAAGGATAAGACAGTCTACTGAGACCAAAGCAGACAGTATTTTCTTCAGCTTTGGGGAAGCTTGACTGAGCACCAGGTTGTATTCAGAAACTATGCTGTACATAAATTATGCTTTTTAAACGTGACACCTCTCACGGCAGAATGCCACACTTTGAAAGGCGCCCAGACACTGAGCCAATGGAGGAAACGGCAGATTCACAGCCCCAGCCACACCTACTCTGGGACAAATACTCACTGATTGGAAAGACAGGCAGAAACAGCTGACCTGTTTTCCTGTTTTGTGATCGTCCTTCCTACTGATCGCCTCCCCACGCAATGCACGCAGCTGAAAGAGCAAACGTACTGCGGTGAGTGTCCGCAGCGTCCGCTGAACTCCTGCTCTGTGCCAGACGGATGCCCTGCAAGAGTATGCGGCTCACAGAGCAGTCCTGCTGAGGATGAGACCTATCCCAGAACGGTTCGTTCAGGCTGCCGAGCCAGGATTGGATGCCCCCTTTACCAAGTGACCCTGGCTTCTTCTGCCTGACCTGACACTGGTCTTCTTCCTGGGAAGCGCAGCTCCAGTACTGTCATTGTCATTTTCCTGTTAATAGGATGTGCAACATGGAAGTAAAAAGTCCAAATCTTAAGAAACTGTTAAAAACCTTCAGCCTGTTGAAAACTACCCAAGCGCCCGGGAGACCACGCAGAGCAGTGAGTAAGAGCTTGGTGTCAGGAGCTGGGCAAACCTGGGCTCGAGCCCAGCTCTGCCCCACGCTAACTACGTGATCTGAGGCAAGTTACTTAACCTCTCTGAAGTGCTTAACCACTGAAAGTGCTCGATTATACCAAGTGCATCAGCCACCTGGACACAGATGTCGAAGGACTTCTCATCTCATCCTGAACTTGCCTGAGACCTGCATCTTCATGGTCCTTACTGTCACAGGTACTGAACTTCAAAGCATGTGGCTAGTGACACTGCCCCTCCTGTGTACAGAAGGCACACCTCACTACACCAGCAGCACTGGACCAGTCACCAGATTAGCTCTCTGTCACGTGTCTCCCTCACAAGGCCCCCTCCACCTGAGCACAGACACAGCTCCTGGTCTCCGTTAAGAGATGCTGTGCCTCATTTTGTGTCTCGGGTCTCTGTCCTTCCAGAGCTGTGTGACCTCGGGGCAGCTTAACTTCTCTATGCCTCCATTCCGTCACTGGCACAATGGCAAGAACTGCACCTACCTTGGGATTACTGGGAACAGTGCTTAGCTGAGAAAGCATGACTATGATCGTTTAAATAAAAGAGATGGTCTCTGAAAATCAAGTTTAGCATGTCTCAAATCCAACTAATCTCCCATTCCTACCTCTGGTCTTTTTCTCCCTCTTATTATCTAGTTTGATAGCATCACTGCCCACACAAGCTGAACAACCACTATCTTCTTCAACTCTTCCTAACCTTCTTCTCCTTGGCACTCCTGCTCCTGCTCCCTCCCTCATTACCCCTCCAGGCCATCTAATGACCAAGTCCTGTCAGTTCTACAGAAAACTCCCTGCCCAACCCACCCAGCCAACACTGCCTTAGCACAGACCCTCTTCTCATACGTCATATGAAGCCTCCTCCCTACGACCCTCCTCCCTACGACCATCCCAGACACCAGTCTCAGCCCTCTCTAACGCATCTCCTGCACGCTCCCAC
The DNA here is from genome assembly GCF_030020395.1 of Manis pentadactyla. Taxonomy (NCBI): domain Eukaryota; kingdom Metazoa; phylum Chordata; class Mammalia; order Pholidota; family Manidae; genus Manis; species Manis pentadactyla. The sequence continues at coordinate 159,442,067 of NC_080023.1, read as the reverse complement.
CAGAATTACAGCTCGGGAACACCAGTCTGATCATGCTCTTCTTCTTCAGTGGTTCCCCATTGCTAATGTGCAAAGCCTGGGCTCCTCTCCTCTCCGGCCTCCTCTCACCACTAACCCTCACACACTCTCTGCTCCAGCTGTGAGAAACGCGGCTGCCTCCAAACACGCCAGTCCCTTCCACACTTCTGGGCCAGTCCCTATCCTCTGGCCCAGCAAGCCTCCCATCCTCCTGGACACAGCTCCAAGGTCACCATCACTCTTGAGGCTTTCTTTCTTCAGCCCTTGCCCCAACTCTCTGTAGCAACCTCCTCACACTTCCCACCAGCAGACTGTCAACTCTCAATTGCAAGCAAGGATCACGCCCTGCAGCTGTGGCCCAGCCCTGAGCACAGTGTCTGATACACAGGAGGCACTGAATAAACAAGCAATCTGGCATATGGCAGAGATGCTCAAAATACTCATGGGGTTTAATTAAAAGTAATGTACTACTTTTCTCAGCTAAAATGGCCCGGGTTCCAAAAACAGAATCTTGAAGACAATGAGTGTGTATGTAGTTGGACTAGGGCACAGAACAGAGCAAGCAGAAAGTTCTACCCAGGCTTGCCAGTATTGCAGAATGCTCCCAGGACAAAGAGTGTCTCAGCGCCAGCACTGAGCTGATAGTTTCCCTCTGGCCTTAGCTCCAGTGCCCCTCCACTACCACTAGAAATTGGAACTGGGCAAGAGGCTAAGGCAATCCCTCCTCTTTCGTGTAGACACTTTCATTACTTCTCTCAAGTTCCATCTTCCCAAATTCTCTCCCTGCACATGAGCTTTGGGAATGCACACCTATGCCACAATCATGCCCATTCCCATCTTTGTGATCTTCTCACTGAACCCACAAATGTCTGCTGCATCAGAAGGACTAGCAGCACACCTGGGAACACTGCAGGGCTGATACCAGCCTACCTGGAGCCCACCTCTTCCCACTGCAACCCCACCAACAGGAAAAGAACAGCAGCACCAGGAACACTGACTGGAGTCAGGGCTTGTTCCTGGACTTGTTTATTTCAACGAGACTCATGCTGTAACCCAGTCAGATACACTCAGGTACCAGCCCTACTGAGTCTTACCATGGCCTGGGGCTTTACCTGCCATGTCTCTAACCCAAGGCAAACAACACATGAAGCTGGGCACTACCAGTCAGCAAGCAAAGTGACAGGGACTAGGGCTCTCGACTAAGGTGTCTGGGGCCACACCCTACATGCCCCACCCACCTTGTGTGTTGCATTCTTCCTCTCAGACCCCTAGGTCCCCAACACTCTGCTGAAGTCTCATCTTGGCTGGCAGGGAGACAAGACCTCCCACCGTACCCCAATACGCCACACGAAGAATCAGAGGGAGATCGAATGCAGGTAGGGGAATCTGCATGTTAGGAGGCCACTGCTAACTGAAACAGCCTCAGCCTGCAGAGAAGCAAACCCCCTGCCCCATTTATTCCCAGAAGAAGCAATTTCGTCTCTTTTATGGCAGGAGGCAAAGGGCAGGGTTCTGTTGGCCCGTGGTATGTATTTGCTTTCTACAACATAAGACACGTGGAGGTGACTAGCAATAATAGATTCCCAATGCCCCACAGTTGCTCTAGGGACAATCTTTCTGGAACTTTTCCTTAGGTAATGAACTTCTTAGATAATGCATCTAATAGGTCCCTGAAAGTGGGAGCTAGTGTTGGCTGACAGCCAGGAAAATTGCCAATCTGGTTTAGTTTTAACTGAAATTGGTAACTGCAAGTATTTCTGACCCTCTCACTCAGGGGATGTGAATATTAGGAGTTGGACCTCAGACGCAATTCGCATCCGTGGGGGCTGATGCTTCTCCCAACCTCCCCTGACACAAAGAGCCGCCGGGGGGATCAGTGATGCACAGGAGACATGCAGAATGGAGCGGAGTGGACCCCGGAGCCACCCAACCCGAGGTCTCAGCAGGTCTGTTTCCCATTCTTGAAGAGGTCTCCTGTCCCACTGGGGACACAGGCGACCCAAGGGTCTGGGCCGCTCACCTCTCGCGCCGAGCGAAGCTGCTGGCGCAGCGCATCCTTGCAACCATAGGGGCCGCCAGCGCCGACGCCACTGGGCTGGAAGTGCGCCTCCACGCGCGTAGCACCGCGGTAGGCGCCTTTGTAGAAGGAGGGCCAGCCGAGCTCCAGCAACGGCGGCTCCAGGTCCGACTGCTCGGGGAAGTAGGTGCCGGACGAGCAGTCGTGCGACGAGCCAAAGGAGTCCTCGGTCCCCGCCGCCACGCCTTCCTGGCCGGGCCGCTCGGCCGCGCGCAGGATGGTGTGCACCTCGTCCGAGTTCAGGAAGCGGCCCAGGCGCTCGCGTCGCAGGAACGCTGCCAAGGCGTCGGGGCCGCCCGCCACCAGCTCCTCGAGAGCCAGGCGCCGCGCCTCGCTGTACAGCTCGGCCGGGTTGGGCGGCCCGCATGGGGACAGGCAGGCGGCGAGCAGTTCGTCTAGGCCCTCGGAGCACAGAGCCATGGTGGCACCCCGACCTGACCGGCTCGGGCGAGTGCGGGCGTGCAGATCGCTTTATAGGCACCTTTGAATGTAACCGGCTCGCGCCGTAGCCCTCCCATTGGCTGCCACCCTAACGGCGAAGTCCGGATGCTGCGCACGCCGCTGTGGCCCCGCCCCCTGAGTGCTATTGGCTGGCCCGCTGCCCGGCCCCGCCCTGCATCTCCGCATTGGCTGCAGGAGACACCTCTAGCCCTAGGTCTAGGATGGCTTGGTGGAATTTAAAGCCAGCCACTCCGTCCCCTCTCCCACTTAGCGGTTCCTGCTCCCCTCTGCCAGGGCCGAGCTCTTTGTGGTCAGCTGGAAAGGGGGTTCCGGGCCTGAGTGGCCGTGCTACCAGGCGGCGGCTCCGACAGCAGAGCAGAGCTGAAGCCCTGGTGCCAGGCCCCCACAGTCCTAGCGCGCCCCCTGCCGGCCCTTCCTTCGGCTTGGCCTTGAGTGGCTTGCGGTCGGACCTACGCCCAGCTAGGGGAGACTGGCCGCAAGCTGTTGGCGCTGCTCACGGACTCTCGGAGCTTGTTCAAAAATACCGGTCCATCATAATAGCCACTCCTTGGATTATACCTTCAGGTGGATTTCTCTTCTTTCACTAAGTGGTTTTTGCCTGGCAAACCCCCAGCCCTGGTTAAACCCCATTCTCCGTACTTTGCAGTTGCACAGTGCCAAGAAAAAGAAAACGCAACCATGCTGACTGGCTTTGCTTTAAATTCAAGATCTCCAGTGGGCATTTAGGGTTGCCTGCTAGCCTACATTTCCTTCATTCATTCTACCTTTTCCTCTCTTTTAAAAAGAGTTTGCTTCTATTTCACTGAGAAAATAGAAGCAGAGAGACCTTCCACGTGCTTCCCCAACACATACCTAATTGTCTGCATCTCTGCCTTATTACTATCAAGGAACTGTCCCTGAGCCTGACACCAATCCTTCCATTTGGGCACTAGCTGCCAGCCCCTCCACTGCTAACCTGTATCTCTTCAGAAATTCCTCTTCCTAGGCCATCAGTTTCCCTTTATTGGCATCTAAACACGGCAGAATATTTTTCATCTTAAATCAACCCTCACTTGATCCTACATTCCTCTAGAGCTTCTTCCCCATTCCTCTGCTCACTTCATGGCCTAAAACCTCAAAATAAGTCCGTCTCCAGGTTTCTCTCAAACCCTCTCCAATCAGGCAATGCCTCCACTGCCCAACCAAAACCTCTTGTCAAGATTATCATGAGCTCACCATACTAAACCCAACAGTCAAGTTTCAGGCCTCTTCTTCTGTGTGCAAATGAGAAAGCATATGTACAACTTCATAAATGGGAGAGGTTACCATTATTATTTAGAAACAAATAAACTTTAAAGTGGATGACCTGTTGCTGCAGTTATCCCTCTTCTCATCCTCTCCCCATCCCCAGTCCATTAGTGAAGATTTTCAAACCCAAGTCTAGGGTCTTCCATGTGTCCCTGCTCTGATATCCACGTTCCAGAAGGGTCCGAGAGGACACCCTTTTCCATGCTGAGACACCAACGAACTTCTGCATATGACAGACAAGGACCACAGTCTGGGGCGGTGCAGCCGCACAGCTTGTCAATGCCTCTGTTGCTTGAGGTAAAAAGTGAGAGTAACCAGGGCCTCACCTGCTGCGGTGGTGTAATAATGTGAAGTAGTATGTAGTAGTTTATTTCCCCACTGTGAGTTATATGAGGAAAAGGACAGGGATGGAGTAGGGGGAAGAGGATAGGACAAGTTGGAGCACTCCAAGAACAGAAGAGAAGGGCAGCCCTGTTACATATGTCATCAGACAAACCTTTGAAAGTGTGAAATACACACACACACACACACACACACACACACACACACACACACATCTGAGCTGTTGTAGGGCTCCATGTCAATTCCAAAGGGAACATTCAACAGAGTGAAGGTCATTCCCAGCCACCCATCTTTTCTTAAATCCATCAGGTTTCACCATTTCCCAGTCTAGAAAGACATCGGCTCCATGTCTGAGCCCTCAGAGCTCCCTCTGCTTCAGGGGCCTCAAGGGTGAGCCCTCTGTGGTGGGAGCTGGGACTGGAACCCTCCCTGCCCTCTATCCCAGAAATCACCTCTATGTGCATTCAAATCTGAATAGTTCAAGCAAGCCCACAGCAATGACCACTGCCACACTAGCAGGTGTTATTAAAAGGAATTTAATAATCTTAATTAAAAACTCTTAACAGCGAATTCCGTCACAGGCCTTGGCAGCTGGAAGCAACACCAGGGATGTGCCCCATTGGGATGTGGATGAGCCGTGGTCTTGGACACAAGGCCCACCACTGCCATGTGGCAGGAAGCTACCTGGAAGTTACTTCAATACAATATCAAAGATCAGCAAGGATTTTTTTAAAAAAGGTTTTAAATATATTAGACTCTCTTGATTGCCATTTTTACACAAAGCTGCTGATACAGTATACAGAGTTTTAACTTTTTTTCACATAAAATACATTTTTCTTAAGTGTTCTCTGTACATCAGTGGCTTCTGGTCTGATGAATTATTGCGGAGGGCTGGGGGTCTGCAAACTTTTGCTGGGTGTGCAGAGCCAGGCCCCGCACAGTGGCACTTGCAATGCCTGTGGGAAGCAGGCCCTCTAACCAACTGGCCAATAAGAAACTTCTAGCGTGGAGAGGGCTATAGCTTCTGGCAAAGAGGGTCACTTCTGCGGAACCACCCACTGACCATGTGACCCTTTGCTCTTACGTTCCCTGGGGGAAGGGAGACTGTCTCCAGGCTACAATAGCAAGAATTAAATACAGTCCTTCTGAGCATCTTGTAAGAAGCGCACTCCTGGAAGTGCCCCAGCGTCCTGTTCTGGGAAAGCAAGTGAGAGAGAAAGCTCAGGATCAAAAGGTGTCTGACACCAATAACCAAAACGCTCTCATGTTATTACAAAGCCAGGAAACGGTGGTAGGGTAGGACAGGGGACACACACTTGTTAACTTTTCTAAGCCCATTGACAATGATCAAACAGCACAGAGCAGTTTCATCAAAGCTGCGATATTTAAAGAATTACATCGTATCGCCTTCAGTAGGCTTGTGTCTAGAGTTGATTCAGCTTCCCTGAGCCACTGGCCAGAAACTCACTAACTAGTGATAGCCACCAACTTTCAGTTGTCTGGGGCATAAATTGGAAGCAAGGGTCAGAGGTTACAATGAGCCATGTGGCACATGCTTTAGAAGTAGCCTCCTTTAATCTGCCAGGAACTGCCACCAGACCTGGGTCTCAGTGGGAGCTGGGCATCTGGTCTACCTTGCCAGCTTTCTTCCAACTCCTAGATCCACACCTGCTGGGAAGAGAGGCCGACTCCTGAAGAAAGGCTTTGATGTTAAAGGAGAAGCTCCCTTTCCTCCCATTATCCATTGGCGGGGGAGAAGAACTACCTAATAAATGAGCAAAAATGAGTAAGAGACAATGAGTTTAAGAACCTGAGATGCATTTGGCAGCAAAGTGCAGACAGACTCCTTGTTCTTCTAGACACTGACCTCAAACTGCTATTTTATAGTGCCCCATAGATGCTGGCTTGAAGGCAGCTATTCCTGAAAGTTCCTGAAAGACTTGGGATGGTGTCTGCTTGGAATTCAAGATCCAGCACCTGCATTCAGTGGCAAATGTTATCCACAGGTGGCCATGATAATGGTTTCTCAGGTGTAGGGATTCTAGGAACTGAAAAGCAAAGGGATTCTGGCCAGGAACCAGTCACTCTGTTTCAGGCAAATTGAATGGGGCTGCTGATATTCATGGTCCTCAAGTGAGAAACACTGTAAAGAGCAGCCTCCTCACTCTATCCCAGTCCTCCTTTATCCCCAGAACCTAAGACAGTGCCTGGTATGTTGCAGCTACTCAGTAATGAACATGAGTGAATAAATGAATGACCCTGGCCCCAGCTTGCCCCTCAACACCAAGGAGAGCCACAGGGAAAGCTCCCCAGGTACTTGATGCCCTAACGGGGAATGGCTTATCCCTGACTGAAATGAGAGCTAATGCCCAGACGTTTGCAGTTGGCTCCCATCGGGGAATCAGCTAGGATTTCCAGCCTGCTGGGTGGTAAAGGAATGTCCCAAGTGGCAGGAAGCAAGAGGAAAGGAGGGAATGGCCAGAAGGGCTCAGAGTGAGCAGTCAATGCCAGACAGTCTCTGGACCCCGAGAAAATAGATGGAATGCCCTGCACAGCCCTCTCCTCGGAGCATACGGCTTCTCTAGGCCCTCCCCTGCTTGCAGCTAAAGTCAGCTCAAGAGGAATTTCAGTGTCGGTCTGATCTGAACACTGCTTTAAAGCCGAAGTGTGTGGGTTTTGGATCACCCCCACCCTGCTCCAACCAGCAGGCTGAGATGATGGAAGGCCCACCCCAGGCTCCAGGGATGTGAGCGGCTTCACTCACACCTGTCTGCCATCTCCTGAGCTGCCCCTCCACCCTGGACCAGATCTGTCCTGGAGTTGGGGTGGGGGTGGCTGGGTGCTGTGACCCTCCCTGTATCCAGGAGCCACCAGGAGCAGAGGGACTCCCCTGAGCGCTCTGCTCTCTGGCCCGGCTGCCCTGCTCCTGGGTAGGCCCCTTGGGCTCCAAATCCTTCTCTGGGCCGGGGGGGCCATGGGGGCCACAGTGGGGACTGGAGCTGATCAGCAGCGGGCCCCATTACCAGAATGTGGCACAAGGCGGGGTTCCTCCAGCCCCAGCTCCCTGGCCCAGGTGCCCCCAGGGAGAACTGGTCATAGGCTCAGAAAGAAGGAAAAAAAAGGAAGCCAGATTTCCCCCCCAATCCCCAGAATCTGGACCTAGGGGGTCCCTTCTGAGCTCTAAAGAGGTAGTTTTAGGACAAACCAAAGGTGCACAGAGCCTGGAACAAACCTGTAGCTTGTTAGTTATACCAATAGGTTTTGGCTGAGCCTGTAGACAGCACCCAACTCACAGGGAACAATTTCTAAGGGGCTCATGAGAGAACGCAGTGGGCAGGTGGCAGGCAGCCCGCCTCTTGTGGTCCCCTCAACACCCCCGCCCCAGCAGCATCAGGGAGACTGGGGCTGTGAAATTGTCAAGCTGGGGTGAGACCAACTGCAGAATACACTGCAGGGTGCTGGCCGTGGTCACCTTGGGTCTGCAGCCATGGGGTGTCACTGCTTCAGGCGGGGGCAAGCTGGGAGACTCCTGGGCCAGGGAGGAACTCACAAGGGCCAACCGGCAAACTGTTCTCACCGAGCATCCCAGAACAGGCAAAGCCGGGCCAGGGTCCTGAGCACTCACTCTGGGAGCGGTGGGTGCCCCGGTAGCCCCTCACTGCTCACTGATGGCTCAGTCTGAGGAAGGCTTGCTGACATAGGCCAGACTGTCTAAATACTCACAAAGATCAGCCAGGGCGCTGGGCTCTGTCATGGTTACCGGACATGTTTGCAGAAATTAACAACATGAATTCACCCCTCTCCTTGGAAAAGCCCCTCTAACTGAAGCTCCTCACTTAGCTTCATTTTTCCAAAAACAGTGAATAAAATCTAGTGGCCGTGATGTTATCCATGAAAGAAAGCAAGTTCAGTTCCCTCCTACCTAGGGTTTTATAACCTAACTCTTATCAAATACACTTTGGGAAGTGCTAACTTTGCCCCCCCTCCCCTCCACCTTCTGATACTTCTGTCTAAGAGCAGAATGTGATTTGGATTATTCCAGGAATAGAACAGCCTGGTTTTCCACCTGAGCCCCTGGGCAGTCACACAGCTGGCTCCTGCCTGGGCAAGGCTGGGGGTTATCTACCCCACATGGGTTCACAGCTCCCGCTGAACAGAGAGGACCTCCTGTTCCTGCTAGATGTGGATGGCATGGCAGGACTACGGGTCTCAGCTTAGCAGGCCCCACCCCTGCTAAAGCCACATTGGCAGCGCTGATGAAACTCTGGGTCTTAATTTCAATCTTCTTGGGAAAAGTCCACAGATTCTCTGTCCCACCTGCTTCCCATGAGGCCAGCTGTGCCATTTCTACAAGTTGATTGAGTGTGAACATGTGCGTGTTGATATGCGACATGTGGGTACTGGTCCAGAGAAGCCTTTAACAACAACAGAACTGGAATCCCAGCCCGTCTTCCCCAAATCTGACAGCAGGGTGAGTCAGGACGTCACTAGGGGCCTTGTTTCGGACAGCAGACGATGCAGCAGGAAGCAGAGCCGCGGGAAATGGTGATCCTATAGGCAGCTGGATGGGACGTGGAGTCAGAGCTCCTCTGGAAGGCAGAGCCCACCTCCCCCAAGCTGCCCTCTGATGCCTCCCCAGCCAGGGCTGCTGGGCTGGCCTGGACTCCAGGGACCCCTCCCTGAAGCATCTCTTTCCCTCCCTCCCATGGAGACTAGGAGATGCGGCAGCAGCCGTGGACCTTCTCTTCCATCTCCTCCATGGGGGCCTTGAACTTCAAGAGCGGGGGATCCCCACTGGTGACCGTGTAATACACGGAGGTCCCATTGCTGCTGTATGGTGAAGTTCTGCCTCCAATCAAGGGGGCCTTGCCTTCACTGCTTCCCTCGCCCGTCCTGGCCATGCTGCTGCCCAGGTGGGTGCTCAGGAAGGGATGGCTGAGCAGCTTGGCTGCAGCCCGCTGCCGCTTCAGCTCCAGAAGCGTCTGGGGGCTCTGCTCCTTGTAGCCACTCCAGGGTGGGGTAGCATCAGCCACACCAGGGCTGCCATAGGCCAGGTTGTAGTCAGGCACCTCATGCACTTTCCAGACGTCCCCATTGGATAGTGCATACTGGTAGGCACTGACCGGAGCCCGGAGGCCATTCTCAACAGGCCCGTCCATTTCACTGCGTGGGATCTTGGTAGAAAACTCAGAGAGCAACACGGGCTTCTCCAGCCGGGGATTCTGAGGGGAGAAGGACAACGTTACCAGCTGGTCAGAGGATTTGAAGCCACTCCCCACTTGTACCTCTGCTGAGGGTATTACTGTCAGGACCTGTCCTCCATCCATTTCTCCCTACCTGGCTAATAGGATCTCCACTTCCTTTGGGGAACTCACTAATCTATGTACCCTGATGGAGCTGACCAACCCCATCTTACTCCCAGGGGCTGGACCATGACCCCAGGCCTGGCCAGTCAATATATTCACTGCAGGGATTGGTTCAGGGATGGGTTCTCAACCGAAACTGGTTCAATGAAAACTACCCTGGTACTTGGGCTAGAACAACTGAAAGAGGAAAGTTCTGTTTTGTAGGAACTGCGGGTGGTAAGAACGATGCCAGCTGGGGGCTGGGGAGACAGCACGTCAAAGCATCTGCCTGACAGGGAAGCTGACATGAAGGAAGGCTGAGAGAGAGAGAAAGGGGCTTCATTCTATGATGCATTTTGAGCTCATGCACCCAGCTGGGCCCAGACTTTCCAGTTATGGGAGCCAATAAATTCCCTTGATGTGTAAGCTGACTTTAGTTGAGTGTTTGGTCACTTGTAATCTCTCCTCTATATTCCGGCATATCTCCACTCCAAATGGCAGCAATTCTTACCCAGAGATTTTTTTTATACCCAGCAGTCCTTGGAGAGTGAAGAGCCTTAAAAGTAGCTGCTGCCTAGAAACTATAAAGGGTAGACACATTTCACAATGTAACAAAAATGTAAAGCCTAGCAAAGTCACCAGCAACAAAGTCAAAAGACACAGGAAAAAATTGGAAAAGTATCTGCAGCATATATGACAGGAAAGGGACTACTTTCCCAAATACAAAAAGAGCTCTAAAAGTCCGTTTTGAAAAGCTCAACCACCCAACAGAAAAAAATAAGCAAAGACATTAATATGCTACTCACAGAAAAAAATATGTATGTGTATATATATAGCATATAAACATAGGAAAATATGTTTATATAGAGCAAAAAATATTCACTCTAATTATTAATGACATGAAAATTAAACAATAAAATATCATTTTTACCTATCACATTGACAAATATTTTTAGTTTGTTATTTGTGCTCACAAGGGTGTGGGGAAAAAGGTAGGCAGGTAAACTGCCACAAGCTCTTTGGAAAACACTATCACATCCTCTCAAAAAACCCACGTTTTAAAAAGAAGAATGCATTCTTTGCACCAGAAAGCCCATTTCTAGGACTCAGTTTTACACATATACTTCCTCGGAGGAGCAAAGCCTGGAAGTCAACATTAGGCAGCTGAGATTATGGCAAGTACTTGCACTGGAATGTTCTGTAGCTGGTAGAATGAAGGCAGTCTCCATGTGCCAACTTGTGATTCCAAGAATCTCCACTTCTTGAGAAGATTTCCAAGAAATATATAATTAGGTTGAAATATGGTGGGAAGGGACACTTGCCATAGTAAGCTTCCATTTATGCATGTGTGCTTGTTCTTTTTCTTTAATGGCTCCTTCTGAACTGTGCAGGCAGACTGAAGCCACATGGAGGGTGGGGGACAGAGTCTAGATGGTCTAAGTCAGAACTTCTTAAACTGATATGTGCATAGAAGTCACCTGGGGCTCTTGCTAAAATGCCTATTTTGATTCACTAGGTCTGGATTGGGACCTGAATTTCAGCATTTCTAACAAGTCCCTGCTGACACTTTGAGCAGCAGGAACCTAAGACACTGGGTCTCAGCTTTGGATGCAATGCTGGGGAGTTAAAAACACACATACAATGCCAATCTGAAAAGCTACCTATTGTGATTCTATGACACTCTGGAAAAGGCAAAAACATGAAAACAATAAAAAGATCAGTGATTCCCAGGGGTTAGGCAAGGATGAACAGGTGGAACACCAGGATTTTTAAGGCAGTGGGAGGATTTTGTGCAAAACTTTAATGATGGATACATGACATTGTACATTTTTCAAAACTCATAGAATGTACAACAGAGAGAGTGAACCCTAATATAAACTATGGACTTCAGTTTATAATAATGTATCAATATTGGCTCATCAATGTTAATATACTTGCTACACTAACACAAGATGTTAATAGTAGTGGAAACTGGGGGACAGGATGAGGGGATATATGGAAACTGTATGTACTTTCTACTTATTTTTCTTTTTTATGATGTGTCTTTTTTAAAACTGAAGTATAGCTGATATACCATATTATGTTGGCTGTAGGTATACAACGTAGTGGTTTAATAGTAATCTACATCATTAAATGCTCACTCCATTAAATATAGTTACCATCTGTCAGTATACAAAGATAGTACAGTATTAATGACTATATTCCCTATGGTATTTCCTTATTTTTCTGTAAACATACAACTGCTCAAAAAAATCAAGTCTATTAATTATTTTAAAATACATAAATACAACACCTGGGCCTCAAGCCCAGAGATCCTGATTTAATCAGTCTGGGTTGCAACCTGGACATCAGGATTTGAAAAAACAAAATATAAAAAAACAAAAGCACCATCATAGGTGATTTTCTTGTACAGTTAAGCTTGTGAACCACTGGTTGACGAGATGGGGCTGTCTCACCACTGCTATGCCTGGTACCAGGCAGTCAGCTCTGCCAACGGCATGTACCAAAACCAGCCCTGGAGGCTGCCAAGTCAGAGCCTTCACAGAAACCTGATTTGGAGGTCAGGCCGAGCAAATTCTCCCTTAGATAAGTGGTTCTCAAATTCTTTGTACATCAGCATGCCCTGAGGGCTAGTGAAAACACAAATCATTGGTCCCCACCCCAGGGTTTATGATTCAGTACATCTGGGGTGAGGACTGAAAATGAGCATTTCTAACAAGTTCCCAGGTGACGCTTATGCTGCTGGTCCAGGGACCACATTTGAGAATCCCTGACTTAGATACTATCACATCCTTACCAACACCTGAAGCCTTGAAAGAGGTAGAAAAGACAAAGGAAGGAGCTCTGAGTTTTGTGGCTGGGTCCTGTGAGCTCATTGTCCCCAGGGCTGGGACTGGGATCTGGGGCCCTGGACCCTGACTGATGTCCTGGGACTGGACTGCCAGGTCACTGAGATGAGGACAGCCTGCTGCTGGCTATGCCATCTCTGTACCCTCTCTTTCCTCTGCAGGCCTCAAACCCCAGCCCCAGAGGCAAAGGAGCCCATCTGTTCCCCTTCACCTAACCCCAAACTGCACCTTGAGAAGGAAGCCCTAGAAATTCACCACCACCACCTGAGGCCATATCCTCCTACCTTCCCCTATGGGTTAATGATGTATGGGACCCCACATCAATGAGCACTTCTGGGGGTACCCTGGGCCTGCGAGATCTGAACAAACACAGGGACAAAGCTGGTGTGTGTGTGTGTTAGTGGCGGCGGAGTGGGGGTGGTTGCTGCTTCCATATGGATTTCTGTAATGATCCTACAAATCAAGAAGGAAAAGAGAAACAACCCAAAAAAAAGGGCAAAAGAACAGACGCTGCACCAAAGAGGTAACCCGGGAGCCAATCGGCACTGAAGAGGTGTTCAGCATCACCCACAATCAGGGAAATACAGATTTAAAATGCAAGTCATACAGCAACCCTGCTTGGATGGCGCAAATGAGAAGGATGGAGCGTGGCAAGAAATGCTTACATGCTGCTGATGCGAGAGCACATAGGCCCAACCACTGGGGAAAACTGCCTGGCAGTATCTCCTAAAGGTAAATGTGTGCCTCCCCCTGACTCACCCTGCATTCCTGGGTCTATACCCGACCAAAAATAGTGCTCATGAATTTGGTGGAAAATTCATGCACAAGAATGTTTTGAGCAGTTTTATTCAAAATAGCCAAAAACTGGAAACCCAAATGTCCATCAAGAGGAGAATGGACACGTAAATTGTAGTATATTCAAACAGAATTCTTCAGAGCGATGAAAGAGAATGAGCTACCGCTGTACACCTCTGCATGACTGAATCTCATAGTTGCAAAAGAAGTCAGATACAAAAGACAACATAATGCCAGAGTCCGGTTGAATGCAAATGCAGACACAAAACTAATTTTCTACTGGAAGCTAAACAGTGGATACGTTTGAAGTGGGAAAATGGACTAGAAGAGCCTTCTGTGGGTACAGAAATTGTCTGTACACGCATCTGAGAGTATACATTTATAAAAGTTCCATGATTTAAGATGTGTGTACTTCACAAAAAACAAATAGAACATAGCTGGGAGGCATCTGAAATGTGATTTGATTTCAATCTACAACTCTCTTCTCCCCAGCCCCCAAGCTTCAGGACCAGGCAGAACAAAGCCTGGGTGTGTGCCTGTCTGCCCAGCCAGCAGTTTTGATGGGGATTCCCTCCCATAGGCATCTTTGCTTCTGCTGGTGAGACAAGCCTGCATACGACCTCCCTGTTCAAGCCACAGAGGGGTCCCACTGAGACATGTACATGGGCACACAGGGCAGCAAGTGATTTTGCATCCCTCCAAAGCAATACTCTAGAAATGTCTGCAGCTGTTCATTGTGTGGTGGAAGAACCAAAAAGGCAGACTGTTGCTGCTATGGTCATCCTCTGCCTTTGGTCCCCAGCAATTCTGCTCTGGCCCCAAACTTGCTTGCCCCACCCACCAAGACAGCAGCCATGCATGAACCTGAGTATACTGGTGCTGAGTCGAATAATGTACCCCCAAAATTCATGTACACCCCCGATCTTTGAATGTGATCTTATTTGAGAGTAGGGTCTTTGCAAATGTAACTAAATTAAGATGAGTTCATACTGGACTGGGGTGGGCTCTAATCCAATGACTGATGTCTTTCTAAGAGAAACACACACACACATGCACACGTGCACGCTAGATGAAGGCAGAGAGTGGAGTCATGCTAGCAAAAGTCAAGGAATGCATGAGCCACCAGAAGCTAGGAGAGAGGCAGGGAACAGATTCTCCCTGAGAGTCCCCAGAAGGAACCAACCCTGCTGACACTTTGAGTTTAGCCTTCTAGTCTCCAGAACTGTGAAAGAATACATTTCTGTTGTTTGGTGGTTATTTGATACGGCAGTCCTAGGAAACCAATCAAGCCTCCTCTTAGGAAGGATTTACTACTGGAGTAAGCTTCCTAGCAGTTTTACCAGCACCCTGCTCAGTTTTTCAAAAACATTTCTTCCAACTAGATGGGTTCTTTTAACCACAATTCTCAAAATACAGCTGTATTTCCCCAAAAAAGTTTTGTGCCTTAACCCCCAGGGTGGCTTCCCTACTGAAACTCTCTTCTGGGAATCCCAGAACTAGACCTGCTGGAGCACAGGCAGGCACATAGTGGTTACTCACTCCCTGTCGATTCTGAGACCCCAGCATGTGCCGAACCTCCTGACTCTGACTGAGCACATCTAGGGTCACCCTGTTAGCCACAGGGGCCAGCCCCATCAGATGGGATCCAGCTGGTTTCAGGGCCCTGACCAGCGAACCTCCCTCTGAAGTCTCTGGCATGAAGAGGCAAGCCCAGGCGGGGGATGGGGGAGGGCCATCCTCCTCCCAAGGCAGTGGCTGGCGCGGGGGCAGGGCACGAGGCCACTCACTGGGTCCTTATTCTCTTGGTCTGTCCTGGGCTCTCGGATGTCCCCGTTGTAGGCTGAAGTCCGCTGCTCCTCGGTGGCACTCCGCTGCTGCCACAGGATGGCCTCTCCCTCATACTCCTTCCTGTACAGGTTGGTCCTGTCTGACAGGCTGGCCCGACGCACCACCTTCCTGAGGGGAGAGAGGAGGTGTTGGAGGGCTGCGCCCAGGAGCCACAGGCATAGCCTCCACGGCGCCCCCTGGCGGCTCTGCCCCTGACTCACCCACGGCTGCCCGCGCTGGACGTCCTCCGGCTCAAAGATGACTTGTGCCTCAGCTGTGACTTCATGATCACGTCATGCTTGTGTTTTAGCTCCAGCAGCAGGACCTTGAACTCCTCCTCCTCACACAGGTCTGAAGGGGTAGAGGAGTCCATTGTGGGGAGTGGTACAGGAGCTGTGGCCACTGAGGACCCTTCCGACCAGAGGAAACTCCCAACCCACTGAAAACTCCTAGCAATTTTTGGGGCACGCAAAAAGGAAAGAAAACAGCTCCAGTCTTACTTCCTGAGCTACACCAATCCTTAGAGGAGAATAAGTACAGGAAACCCAGGTTCCATGCATGCACATAACTCTCAAAGTTCCCAGCTATGACAAAAGATTTAATGCACCTTTGATAGTTTCCAAGAAAAGTCATCAACTCTCCTGATATGAGAAGTATCAAGAGAAACAAGCAGGTACCCCATGTGGCCCAAGCAAGAAATTCAACAAAGATGCTGAAATCATATATCCCCACCTCTTCAATCCACTTAATCCTTTAACTCATCTATCTACCTATTTGCTGACATAGCCATCCATTCACAGATTCATGCCCCACTCATCTATCCATCCATCCATCCATCTACCCTTACATCCATTCATCCACTTATCCATATATTTATCTATCCACCCATCCATCTGTCCATCTGCACATTAATGTACCATCCATTAACTTATTCATTCATCCATCTGTCCATCCACACACCAATCCACTATCTAGCCAACCACACATTCATCCATTCATCCCTCTACCCATCAAAAAATTGACAGGGCCTATGTGTATACCAGGTGTGCTGGGCTTACCTATTGGCATCTCATCCATGGATGTCCTGGCACTGAGACTGGCCCCATGCGACACCAACAGTTCTGCCATTTGCATCTAAAACACAGGAAGAAGCCCATGTTCCCCGGGCCCAGGGCTCAGAAAGCCTAGGGGGTGGAAAGAGTGCCCAAGGCCTCCTAGGATGTGACCCAAAGAATGGATGACGGGGGGGAAAATTCATTTCCAGGGAAGGCTGTACCCTGGAGCCAGGAATCCTGGCAACACACAAGGGGCTTGACACCTTCTGCAGATGCCTGGGCCCTGCCAAAGCAGAGAAGGAGTCAACTGTAACTCTAGAGCTGTCACGTGTCTGAGGGACTATGAAAGCTACAATTGGAGTTGTACATCTGGGAAACAACTGGAGAAGACACTCAAAGCAGAAATGTGGGGAATTTTCAACTTGGGCAAATATGGTTACCTTCTTGTGAAGGCATAACTTGTTCAACGTTTTTTGCAAACTCCTTAGGCCTTTTCATATCCCACATATCAGCTTTGGTCAACAGTTTAAGTGGGTCTTATGCTCTTTTGAACCAGCTGCCAGCCCAAAGGACACCAGGTTGACCACGTGCTGGCCTCCCACACAGCCCCAGGCGTGAGGACTACCTGTCCCCAGAATGCAGCCGCGTGCAGGGGCTCCCAGCCATCCCAGTCCTTCACATCCACACGCACTCCATGGTCCAGGAGAAGCTCTGCTGCCCGCAGGTACCCACTGGCTCCAGCTATATGCAGCTGAAGGAGAAGAAAGAAGTGAGAATTCCCACATTGGGAGGCAGGATAGCCCTCTCCCCAACCCCGGTCCCAGATCATGCTTGGGGCCTGTAGAATGGCATAGAATGAGGTGGAAATGCCAGCCCTGTTGCAGAGGATTTAATAAGGCTGCAATGTGGATGGAGTAGGAGGGAAGGCAGAGAGGTAAGCTCTTCTCCCTGCTGTTGGTGTTAGAGCCCCTGCAGTTCAGGCAACAGCATTTTTTAAGTCCTTACTACGTGCTGAGCCCTGTAGAAATCTCAGAGGTCCGATATGGTCTTCTAAAATATGTCTACAAATTATTTGACACCCCTCCATTTAAAAGATAAAGCTTAATTCCTCGCCCCTTGACTCGCTTCTAACAAACAGGACAGTATGAAGCGGTGCTGTGTGCTTTCCAAGGTGATGATATAAAGCATTGCTGCTTCTACCTTATGCTCTCAGGGATCAATCATCCTCGGACGAGGCAGCCATTATGTTGTGAAGACCCTTAAGCAGTCCTACGGAAAGGTCCTAAGAAGATGAGAAACTGAGGCTTCCTGCCAACATCCTGCACAAACTAGCCAGCCATGTGCACGCACCATCTTGGAAGTGGACCTTATAGCACCAGGTAAGACCTCAGCTGATGTCTTGACAGCAACTCCATGAGACACCTCAAGCTGGAGCCACCCAGTTAAGCTGTTCTAATTCCCTGACCCACAGAAACTATGTGAGGTAATAAATATTCATTGCTGTTGTAAGATGCTAAGTTTTGGAGTCATTTGTTATGCAGCAATAGCAAATAATAAATCCAAAAAGAGAAAATCTCATGGGTCCTAGCCATGGCCATCAGACAACACAAAGAAATAAAAGGCATCCAGATTGGCAAGGAAGAAGTTAAACTGTCCCTGTTTGCAGATGACATGATATTGTACATAAAAACTCAAAATAATCCACTCCAAAACTACTAGATCTAATATCTGAATTCAGCAAAGTTGCAGGATACAAAATTAATACATAGAAATCTGTGGCATTCCTATACTAGCAGAGAGAGAAATCAGGAAAACAATTTCATTCACAGTTGCATCAAAAAGAATAAAATACCTAGGAATAAACCTAACCAAAGAAGTGAAAGACCTATACTCTGAAAACTACAAGACACTCATGGGAGAAATTAAAGAAGATACCAATAAATGGAAACACATCCTGTGCTCATGGATAGGAAGAACTAATATTGTCAAAATGGCCATCATGACTAGAGCAATCTACAGATTCAATGCAATTCCTATCAAAATACCGATAGCATTCTTCAACAAACTAGAGCAAATCATTCTAAAATTCATATGGAACCACAAAAGACCCCAAATAGCCAAAGCAATCCTGAAAAGGAAGAATAAAGCAGGGGGATTATGCTCCCCGACTTCAAGCTCTACTATAAAGCCACAGTAATCAAGACAATTTGGTACTGGCACAACAACAGACCCATAGAACAATGGAACAGACTAGAGAGCCCTGATATAAACCTGACCATATATGGTCAATTAATACATGATAAAGGAGCCATGGACATACAACAGGGAAATGATAGCCTCTTCAACACCAAAAAGTTGGCAAAACTGGACAGCTACATGCAAGAGAATGAAACTGGATTATTGTTTAACCCCATACACAAAAGTAAACTCGAAATGGATCAGACCTGAATTAAGTCATGAAACCATAAAACTCTTAGAAGAAAACATAGGCAAAAATCTCCTTAACATAAGCATGAGCAACTTCTTCCTGAATGCATCTCCTCGAGCAAGGGAAACAAAAGCAAAAATGAACTCATGGGACTACATCATGCTAAAAAGCTCTGTACGGCAAAGGACACCATCAGCAGAACAAAAAGGCATCCTACAGTATGGGAGAATATATTTGTAAATGACATATCCAATAAGGGGTTAACATCCAAAATATATAAAGAACTGACACGCCTCAACACCCAAAAAGCAAATAACCCAATTAACAAATGAGCAAAGAATATGGAGACAGTCCTCCAAAGAAGAAATTCAGATGGCCAACAGACACATGAAAAGATGCTCCACATCACTAATCATCAGGGAAATGCAAATTAAAACCACAATGAGATATCACCTCACACCAGTAAGGATGGCCAGCATTGAAAAGACTAAGAACAACAAATGCAGGCGAGGATGCGGAGAAAGGGGAACCCTCCTACACTGCTGGTGGCAATGTAAGCTAGTTCAACCATTGTGGAAAGCAATATGGAGGTTCCACAAAAAACTAAAAATAGAAATACCATTTGACCCACTCCTTGGAATTTACCCAAAGAATACAACTTCTCTGATTCAAAAAGATATATGCACCCCTAGGTTTATCACAGCACTTTTTAGAATAGCCAAGATATGGAAGCAACCTAAGTGTCCATCAGTAGGTGAATGGATAAAGATGTGGTACATATACACAATGGAATACTATTCAGTCATAAGAAAGAAACAAATCCTACCATTTGCAACAACATGGATGGAGCTGGAGGACATTATGCTCAGTGAAATAAGCCAAGCAGAGAAAGACAAATACCAAATGATTTCCCTCATTTGTGGAGTATAACAAAGAAGCAAAACTGAAGGAACAAAATAGCAGCAGACTCACAGACTCCAAGAAGGAACTAATGGTTACCAAAGGGGAGGGGTGTGGGAGGGCGGGTGGGGAGAGAGGGAGAAGGGGACTGAGGGGTATTATGTTTAGTACACATGGTGTGGGGGATCACGGGGAGAACAGTGTATCACAGAGAAGGGACATAGTCGATCTCTGGCAACTTGCTGCACTGATGGACAGTGACTGCATTGGGGTATGGGTGGGGACTTGATAATATGGGTAAATGTAGTAACCACATTGTTTTTTCATGTGAAACCTTCATAAGAGTATATATCAACAATACCTTAATAAAAAACTTTAAAAAAAAGAGAGAGAGAGAAAACCTCACGGTGAGGCCCCAGCTTGTCAACCTGGCACCATTCAAGGCCTCGAGTGATGGACACTACTTTGCAGACCTCAGTTGTCCCACTTGCTCAATCTCCCAGAAAATACATAAAGTGCTTAGCACAAGATGAACACCCAGAAAGTGATTAACACTTTAGAGAGATACCTGATGACAGGGTACACCTTGGGAATGGCTGAAGGAGCAGAAGGAGACAAAGCAGAGCAAAGCCAACTGCCCAGCCAACATGGGAGATAAAGGTGAGAACACAGAAGGCCAGCAGAAGCCTGGCTGGGAATAAACCAGAGGAAACTGGAGGGATCTGAGGGCTGATGTATGGGGCAACAGAGCCCCAGCCAGTGGGACAGCAAAGGCATGGCTCCAGGAAGTGGCCTTCAGAATACAGCTCCAATGGCCAGATGCTGTCTCATCCTGGGGTAAAGTTGTCATGCGATTTCAGCAAATAGAGGTTTTCCCTTATTTTTTAATTTGCAGAATGAACCCAGGGTGTGATCTGGTACAGGCCCCCATGAAAATTCGTATAATTATCTGATTTATAAATGTGTGATGCATGCCAGTTATGGAGAATGACTCTGGGCAGGCCAGGCAGACATTACAAACGGTGAGGCCTCGTACTTCTCTGGGAATAAAAAAGCATGACTGGGACAGTGATACTGTTAATAATAAGAAGAAGAATGTTAATGTTGATCACTAACATCTACTGAGAGTTTACAGACTCTGTGCTAAACACCTACATGCAGAATCCCATTTAGTCCTCTCATCAACCCAGTGAGGAAAGTACTATTACTATTAGTATCTGCTCTTTACTGGGAAGATCTGAGACCTTCCAGAAGGTCTGTGCTCATCCCATGTGAGTGGGGCCACTCTGAGGCCAGCCTCAGTGCAAGAGTAGAAGACCTTTCTGTGCAGCAGGCCTGGCCACAGACCCAGAGGAGCTCCAGCCAGGGTGGGCAAAGCCCTGGTACAGCCTGGCCTTAAGTTCATTTTACAGAGTTCAGTCTCACTACCTGATTCCATCCTTGAGTGCTGAGCTGAGCAGGTGATCTGAGCAGGGGCCCAGTTAATAGAAAATGGCATGAGGCAAGGGATAGGCTAAGGACCAGGTGGGAGAAGCTCAGTTATCATACCTGGGCTACCAGGTCAGGCCTGCAGGCAAGTGAGGGAACTTGGTACTGCTGAGCCCTACTGTTGAGCTCAAGATCTGACACCCTTGATCAGGTCCATGCTCAGGACCAGCACAGACCCCAAGCCTAGGGCAGGGCCCAGCCATTGGCAAGGGGACAGGGGTCCGGGTGTGGGTTTCCAAGGCCATGCTGTTGTTTTCAGTTTAGAGGCTACAGAAACAGGCCCTCCCCAATACTGGGCTGCACTGTGCAAAGAAGGCCTATGAAGGGAGGTCACGAAGGTTTCTCAAGCCACTGACACTTGAGCTGATAGGATGCTTAGAGCCAAGCAGGCAGATGTGAGAAAAGAAGATTCTATTGTTCTGTATCTTCAGGGTCTAGTAAAGCATGTGGCACAGAGGAGGTGTGTGTTGACTGGATGGATGGGTGGAAGGATGGATGAATGGATGACTGGGCAGTGTCTGGATTCTGAAGTCAGGGAATCCAGAAGAGAGGCAGGGGGAGGGGCAGCACAAAGCCAGAATGCATGGGTGAGTAGATGAATGGTGGCACCAGTCTTTTACATGGAGACATCATGCAGGAGGGTGAAATAATGAGCTCAGGATGGACACCTAGAACTTGAAGGCAGAACAGGTAGACGGCAGAGCCAGCCTCCCACCCAGGGCTCCTGACTCGCAGCCCCGGCTGAGAGTGGCCAGATTCTCAAAGGGGCTGAACCCTGGTCCACTAACTCTCCATATTCCAGAGGCAACACTGGCCCCAAAGGGGATCTGGAGGAGGTCCAGTGCCACGGCCAGACCCCAACTGTATACACTTGGTCTCCACCAGGTGCTGACCCACTTCAGCCCTAGCTGGTCTTAGTTCTAGTACTGACCCCCACCCCAGCCCAAACCAGCTTAGCCCATCTCCTCACCAGTGTGGCACCCTGGGCATCTACCCAGTCAAGGTCCTGGCCTGCTGCAATCATACAGTGGATATCCGCAATCATCTGCTGCTCAGGAGCTGCCCGCATCTCATTGATTTTCTCCTGCGTGATGCCTGCAGCAGGGAAGGGGGGATTTAGTCAGCACCCCCCAGATCTAGACCTCTAGGCGGAACAGGAGAGCAGATGGGAGTGTCACAGCCCCTGCTCCCAGGGTCTGCCAGTCAAAGGGTGGACAGACATGCCCACATATCATTGTCTCCTTGGCCCAGCGAACACAAACACCATGCTCTGGCCCGCAGAACAAGGGCCATTCCTGCCTGGAACCCACTGGGCCCTGTCATAGTATTGGTTACAGTTCTGCATGCTGTTCTTCTACCTGGAAATCCCCACCATCCACCCGCCCACCTCCAGCTGCTCAAACGAAGGCTCTGTCTCATCCTTTAGGAATGGCCTGCATCACCTCCCCAGCTGGCCTCCCCTGACGACCCTATCTCACTAGGGTCTGTGTTCGCTTCCTCTATTTTCATCCACATTTGTGTTTGCAGCACCAGGCACAATGCTTAATGAATTTTTATTATGGGAATGAATGAATGAATACATAACTTTCAAATGGAGAGATGAGTAAATTGAGGTGGATGGACCCAGAAAGACACTTTAGAGCCTGAATCTCTGGCTAAAAAGTTTAAGTTACTGGAAGCTACTAATGGTATTTAAGGAAAGGGTGACATGCTCATCTATCAGATCAAACACTCTTGGATAGAACTCAGGGAGGTCTGTAAACTCGAAAGAGAAAGAAATGACATGTTTGTTTTCACTAACCTTTCAATGAAATACAGCATATCCTTCCGTTAGCATACAAGCAAAGCCCACAGTGGGATGAGCAGTGCATGTGACTCTGTCACCAACAGAAACTGTAGGTATTTTCATATCACATTATCTTATTGTTTCCTGAATTAATCAAGTTTCCATATAACACATTCAAAAATATTTTGGTAGCTATATTTTCATATAATTGGTTCCCTTCATAATTCTATGATTCTGATAACTGCATTTCAAAACATGATTCTGAGAAGGCATCCCAAGACTCAGCAGATGGGCACAGGAATCGTTAAGAATCCCTGCAGAAGGTGGAGAGAAAAGCCAGGGGGTGGGGAGACCAAATCCGTGGTGATTGCAGTGGTCTGGGAAGGGCTCAGGGGCAGGGCCCAGACAGGACTTCGGGCTGCAGATAAGGGCCTGCATTTGAGAATGATTTCTGAGGAGGGAGCTTCAGACGTATGCATGCAGGGCGGTGGGGGAGGGCAGGTCTCTGATAGTTACATTTGTTTCCTCTCTGAAGCTCATTTGTGAGCTGAGAACAGCCCACATCTTGTTTATCCAGGTCCCTGGCAGCCAGTGTGGTGCCTGGCACAAAGCAGGCACCAGCCAATGTTCTTGACTTTTTATTATTTTTCCAAATGGGAATATATCTGTATTGTGAATGTTTATTAAACTGAATTGTCACAGCTGACGAAGAGGAGACAAGGCCAGCTGAGGCCACCCACGTGTGTGGGTGACACGGATGAGAACAATACCTCCCTTTCGCACAGCACGCTTTCCAGGGCCGTTTTGAGTCCTCATCATCTTAACCACACAGATAAGGATAATAATGATGCCCATCCCATTTCCTGAGCGCAGAGCACCAGGCAGGCCTGCAGTTAGCTAACTCGCTCACTGGCGTTGATGTAAGACGTGCTCACCGCAGCACCACACTGAGCCCTTACCCTGGTAAGCCATGCACGTCTCGATGACATCCAGGGTGGGTTCATCCTCGCAGAGGTCATACGGCATGTTTCCATCAGAGTTGACAGCGAGCAAGTCAGCCCCACTGCAGAGAAAGGGGGAGGGGGAGGGCCAGGAAGGTGTGGGCAGGGCCCGTCTGGCTGCCTCTGCCCTCCAGCCTCACACCACAGCCCCTCTACGGGACACCCCAGCAAGGACAATGGCTTCAGGAATCCAGGCGCCCAGGTGCGAAGGGGCCAAAATCCCAGGAAAACTATCCCTGCGGACCTCCCCTGGCTTCTGTTGAGCCAGAAGGCAGGCACTTGAGGACAGATGACCAAGTCCTCCCTAAGGACAATAATAAACTAACATCAACGTCAGCAGCTCCCTTTACCCGGCATCTGCTTAGAGCCGGCCTCGATCGAAGCCCTTCACACCACTGTCTCATGCAAGTCCTCAGGATGTCTTCTCAGGGTGTTCCTATTGGCCCATCTCACTCAAGGGAAACAGAGACTCGGGTTCAGTCACTTGTCCAGGGTCACACAGCTAGGGTGTGGGAGGGTCAAGACTCAAACCCAGGTCTCCCTTGTACCAGCCCTTTTTGCTTCCCCATGCTCTATCTCAGCCTTGGCCCGCACGCGGAAACCTCCTCAGCCATCCCCCAGCTCCTCCTCCAAGCTGCTGACCAGGACAGGCGCAGAGGCAGAGCCTTGGGCTCCTGGCGGAATTGCGCAGGAACCATCGAAATGAAATGAAAGGCAGCGTCCAGAGCTCTCTGCTCCAGACCTCCTGAAACAGTCTCTGGGGGTGGGACTCAAGAGTATGGCTTCTAAACCCATGCCCATGAGATTCTGGTACAGATGGGAGTTGGGAACCCACTGCACCAGGCTGGCACCACTTCCTCTCCCAGCTGGCCACTATCAGTGATGGGCCCGGGGCCACTTGATGCTCCTGGCAGACTGAGCCACACCCGGGTTCTCATCAGACGTATGGGCATGGGACCCCAGTCAGTCCTTGGGCCTAACAGCTCTCTGCTATGACTTCTCTGAACTCCCATGTGCCCGGGGCAAGCTGATGGTCCCCCTCTCTGAGCCAGGCCAATAGCACCATCAGCCCCCCCTTCAGCAGCCAGCCAATGGGTTCCTGCTGCTCTGCCAAGACCTCCACAAAAGGTCACTTGCTCTCAGCCACTTTCTGATCCCGTTCCCTCAGATGCTTTCCTTGGCCTCCCGGGACCCCAGCCCACCGGTCTTGCTCTGTCTCAGCACTAGCACTGAAATCATTTAGTTTCCTGCACGGTTCCTCAGGCCTTTCGCATTCCTGAGTGCCCTGCACCCAGCATAGGGCCTGGCCCAGCTCAAGTGCCCACCAATCCTTGGATGAATTCAGTTGAATACGTCTGCAATTGAATATTGCCTTTTCCATGTGTTTACAGAACCTGAGCAGACTAGAAAGAATTTCAGGGCAGGAAAGGACTATCAGTTATGGTAGAGAGAGAAATGGCCTTATTCCTGGGAGAGACACTACATGGTGTCTCCAAAGCAGGTTCTGCCCCAAAGAAAAGCACATGGACAGGATTTGGGGGGCAAAGAAGCATGCGTGACTTTTTTTTTTTATAAGAACAACAAAAATGTCAACAATGCATAAAGAGAGTGGGGGAGATGAATATAAGCTCAAGGGCTCATGGAAACACACAAAAAGAGATTAAAAAATAGAATGACACTCTGATCCAAAGCCAGACAAAGACACTACAAGAAAAGAAAACTACAGCCCAATATCCCTTATAAACACTGATGCAAAAATCCTCAACAGAACACAAGCAAACTGAATTTAGTTAAAGGATTACAAACCAAGATCAAATGGGATTTATTCCTGTAATGCACGGATGGTGAATTTTATGTTATGTGTATTTTACCACAACAATGTTTGGGGGGGTAAAAAAAAGACGATGAAGGGAGAAAGAGAGAATGAAGAGGGACAAAGAATGAGAAAGACAGAACAAGACCAAGAGGGAAGGAAAGACAGAGATGGAGAGAACCATCAGAGGAAGGCCCAGAGAGCTGGAGAAGGATGGGGGGAGAAAGAGAAAGAGAGGAAGAGAGTCAGTGAGAGAAAAACACATTGAGGAGAGAGAGGGAAACAGAAACAAACCAAGCCAAACCTGGAAAAACCCAAAGGTAGAGGTGGGGGCCATTCTGGGGGGAGGGGCACACGTACTACTGAACGAGGATTTTCACCAGGTTGATGTGGCCACAGGTGGCCGCAGCATGCAGCGGCGTCCACAGCTCATTGTCCTTGGCATTCACGTTGGCACCGTGGGAAAGGAGCAGCTTGACGATTTCCTCAAAGTTGTCGATGCAGCACTGCAAGGGGGACCCAGGTGGGTCAGCTCTGGGCAGGGCCCCAGACCCTCGGGGAACATGCCAAGTTCCCCTCCAGAGGCCAAGGGGAAGGACAAGGAAACCAACCTGCCTGAGTTTGAGTCCAGCTCCATTACTTACATGCTGTATGACCTTGGGCAAGCCACGTAACCTTTCTGAACCTCTATTTCTTCATGAGTCAGTTAATAGTATACAAGATAAAAATCTAAGTGTAATATGACACACTTAAAGATCAGCTATAAAAGCATTTGCAAGTGTTGGGAAAATGGGACAAAATTTTGAATAAGGCTTAAAAACCTTTTTTCTTTTTAAATTCCAGAAGGCCTCCTTCAAACAAAATTGAATGGAGAATTCTACCTTTGATAACCAGTAAATTCAAGCAGGGCTGCTCAGGTTGAAGCAGGGGTATGTGTTGGTGGAGATGAGGGGGTTTGGGGGAAGAGTCCCCCTTCCTGGCAGTGGACCATAGTTTGACACCTCTGACTCAGTTCTCCAGGAAGCCTCAAGTAATCAAGCCTCCCTGAAAAGAACCCAGCTCCATGTGAGGGCTCTGGAGGTCCTGGTAAAGTCCTGGGAAGGAGACAGCCACGTATATGCTCCTGGCTGTCCACACATTGGTCAGCCTAGGTGAGAGGGAAGGGTCAGGAGCCTGCAGCCCCCCAGAGAGACACAGGGCTCTGACAGTCACTGCAGCCCCAAAACTCCAAGTACAGGGAGTTAAAGATACCAAGGGATAGAGGGATCTCAAGCCAGGGCCAAGGGCAGGGAGAGGCAAGAACAGAGGAAAAAGCAGGGAGCCACTTTAGACTGTGGCTGGAGAATCCAGCAGGAGACAAAGCAGGGGACCTGTGCTCAGCACTGCCCCTCCAGGTAGGGACGTCATCCTGCTTCAATGGGAGATGGCTGCAGTTACACTGAGGAGCAGCACAGTCAGACTTGCTTTTTTAAATCCTTCTTCTGGTTACAGGTGGAGAACAGATTGTGTGTGTGCTTTTTGGGGGTAGGAAAGAGAGGTGAGGAGCTGTTGAAATCTCCCGGTTAAGAGATGATGATCTGGCCCCCAGAAGTGTCTGTAGGCATGGGGAGAAGGGACTAGGTGGCAGCAGACAGAGCAGAGGCCCCGGTGGGAGCCCATGCCCAGGTGGGTGTGGGGATGGGAACTGGGATGGGGCGACTCCACGGCCCCCACCCCCACCCTCAGCAGAGCCAGGGCTCAGCGCCAGAAGGGTATGTGGGATAGCAGCGGCCGTTTGCACAGATGGTGCCAGCGACCCAGGTTCTTTTTCCACCCCAGCTGGCCCGGCATCTCTCCGGACTGGTGGAACACAGGTGACCCAGTGAGGTGTGGCGCTGCCTCAGGTGAAGAGAAACGTGCAGCGGCACGGCGCGGCCGGCAGAGGGCGCCAAAGGCGCCGGCGTGAGGCGGCAGGGAAAGGGGAGGGGCCCCAGACTAACTGAGATGGGTCTGGGCATCTGTCCATAGAAGGAGAAGCAGCCCAGCCGCCGGGGACAGGAAACAGGAGCATCAGAGATCGTACCCTTCCTTAGGGGCTGCAAAAGCGTGAGGATGGGCTGGGGGCTTAGGCTGAAAGGGGAGGGAATTGGGCACTCAAATTGCAGTCTTGTGAGAGGGATGCCCAGGGTCCGGACCAGCCTGCAACTTGGACACGGGCTGAGCCAGGGCTGGGGTAGGAGCTGGGCTGGGGGTGCACGGGGGAGGGGGCGAGGGGACAGCGGGTGGTGGAGCGGGTAGTCTTCGCTCTGGAATTCCCCAAGGCGGAAATGGCACCTGCACCTGGATGACCCTTCCTGACCCCTCACCTCCTGTGTACTATCTCTGGGTGTGGATTCCGTCACTTAAGTCACTGTCCCCATCCCCGCTGCCCTGGCTGAGGCATCATCATCTCTTCCTGCCTCTCCACTGTTCCCTCTCCACACCCTCCGCACTGGAGAGTGCGCTTCCCCATTAACCCAGCTATGTTGTTCTCAGCTTACAAACTTCATTAGGGTCCCTGTTGCCAAGAGAAAATAAATCCCCACTCCTTCACCAGGCATGTGAAGTGCTTCTTAATAAGGTTCATTGTTGTGGCTGGGGCAGAAGTGACAACAGCAATAACAGTAACAACAGCCATGATGTGTCACCAGGACTACCTTGCTAACCTCTGGCCATGCGTTGCCCTGTTTAATCCTCAGAATAATATTCCAAGCGCTCCCTAGCTAGCGGCTCCCATACTGGGCAGTGCAGATACACAGCATATTCCATCATCATAGAAAGTTCTATTTGACAATGCTGGCCCTGAACCTGATTCCTGAACTGTAAAATAGGGATAATAATATTTCAGGGGGTTGTTGTAAGGATCGCCCAACACATCACATAAGTGAAGCAGCTTGGCAGAGAAGCAAGCATGTGACAAATTCTAATAATAATAATAATATCTAATATTCCTCCAGTGTCGGGTGAGGCTCAAAGGGTTTTTATGTGCATTCATTTAATCCTCATAACAAACCAATTAGACGAGGACTTGTTGTTTCTTTTACAGATGGGAAAACTGAGGCACAGAAAGCTTAAGTAACTTGCCCAGGGTCACAGGGCTAGAATTCCCAAAGGGACACAGAGGAAGCCGCTGGGCTTCTGGTGGAGGGTGGGGACCTGCCCTGGGCTCATGGGTAGGGCAGTGGCCTGTCTTTGTCCATCCGCCCTGCCCTCATGGGGAAATGGAGAGGCTCTCACCAATCCAGAGTTCCAGCAGTCTGGCCTCCCGCCTGCCAGGCTGCACTCAGAAACTTGGGATGGGGCACAGGGAGGTTTCATTGTGTTGATTCATTAAGTCAGCATGCACATATTAAGCACCTGCTGTATGGCAGCATGTGGAAAGATGCTGGGATGCACCAAATGAGGAAGAGACACAGCTCTGCCCTCAGGCAGCTGAGAGTCTGGGCAGAGGAAGGCCAACATCAAATGATGATGCCAATGGTTAAAATGACTAATTTCAAACAAAGGGGGTGCTCAGAAGAAAAGGATATGTATGTAACAGCTCTCAGGCACTGCTGTGAATGGGCGCTAACCCCCACATGTACCAAGGGCTCTGGGAAGTGAGATGGGAAGAATACAGTGTGTTCCAGGAACAGGAAAGCCATGTGGCTGGAGCCTGGAGAGCCAGGAAGCGTAGAGAGCTCATCAGGGGCTGGGCCTTGAGGGAGACACCAGGGCCCACAGAGAAATGGCAGTAGATTTTTGGCTTGAGCATTCCTGTGGCCACAGCAAGGAGAACCAATCAAGGCAGGGCCAAATGAATGCCGGAGACCAGCAGGGAGGCTGTTGCAGCATCCAGGTAAAGATGACAGCCAGAGCATCCCCTGCCCAGCCAAGGATGGTGGGTCCATCACGCTGCCCTGTAAATAATGTGTGTTATGATTGTGGTTCATGGCTGCAGTTTATGGCTGTATGACCACAGGCAGGTCATATAACCCCCATTAATCACCTTTGTCACCAGGTGGACTGGTGCCTTCTGGGTGTGAATGAATGTGCTTTGAAAGCTTTCAACCTCCAAACAAACTTGCTTTGTCTGTCAAACTCTTTGCTAGGCAGTGAGGATGCAGCAGACAAAGGCTCCCTGTCCTTGCAGGCTGTGTGTGCGCCATGCACGCATGTGCACAGGAGCTCTGTGGGCGTGCTTGTAACAGACACACACATCTCCAAAGCAGACAAGAGCTTTTCAGATGGGGCAGCTGCAGCTCCCCTCCCCCTTTCCTCTCTGAGGGCTCTGGGAAGGAAAAAGGCAGGAGATGGGGCACCTGTCCAGGTGGGGAGCAGAGAGCTGGGGACCCCAGCAAGCCCAGCCTTACCTGGTGCAGGGCTGTGAGTCCATCCTCATTGCACAAATCAGGGCTGACCTTATTCTTCAGGAAGTAGCGTACTGCAACAGAGGGGACAGGAGTGAGTGTCCTGTCATACACTGGGCCTGCAGATATGCAGGGGACCCAAGCAGACCCACTCTCTCCCAGGTTCTGACACAAACAATCTTGTTCACTCCTTACAACAGGTGTAAGAGGTAAGTATCAACACCTCCCCCCTTTTACAGATGAGGAAACTGAGACACAGAACATAGGTCTTTGGTCCATTATTTCCAAGAGGTGGATGACACAGCCTGTCTTGTTCTGGATAATAATAATAATAGGAACTCACAATATCAAGCATTTCCTGTGTGCCAGGCACTGAGCTAAGCAATTTAAATTTGTTCTCGAGGGAGACCACCACAGATCATCATAGAAGGCATACACTCTGGAGTCTGATGGCCCAGGTTCAAATCTGAGTGCCATTCTTATTGGCTGTGTGACCTCCATCAAGACAGTTCCCTCTCTGTGCCCACCCTCACCAAGTTTGGCTCCCTCTGAAATGTGCACCCAAGTCCACATCTCCTAATGCCCTGGTAAACACTATATCCACACGACAGCCCATCACCCACCCACTGGGGCAAACAAGGTGGTTTCATCAATTTACCCCTGCTGCAGGGTAACCAGGAGTGGCTGTGCAGAGGGAAGAAGGATCCTTTGTGTAGGATGCATTCCAGTCAGCAGCCCAGGGCTGCCAGGGAAAGACGAGGGCTCAGGACAGTCGGGATGGGGTGGCCTCTGAGCTCCATCCTCATGAGGCCCAGCTCATGTTCCCACAGCCAAGTGACCCCCTTGGCCTGAGCATGAGCATGAGCACAGGCCCATGTGAAGGGAGGATGAGGCCTCCATCCAGTCTCCTGGCAGAAGGTGACATGTCCAGCAGATTCGCCCAAGATGCACTCACTGTGCTGGGGGTTTGTATGGGGTATGGTCAGGTCCTGTGGAACGGGCCTGGGACTCACTAGCCACATCTGCCTGCTACGGCTGCTTAAACTTAAACTCATAAAAATTCAGAACTCATTTCCTCCATCACTCTGACCAAATTTCAAGTGCTCAAAATCCACATGTGGCTACCATATTAGAAAGTGCGGCCTTACAACATTTCCATCTTCACATCAAGTTCTACTGGACAGCACAGCTTTGGAACTCCTACCTACCTACCTCTCCAGTCTTATTTCTTAAACTCCAAACGCCTCCCACAAAGGCCTTGTCAGCCGCAGAGTCACTATGCTTCTCTGGCCTCTGAGCTTTTGCACAGCCTGTTCCTACTGCTTAGAAGACACAATTATCCATCCATCATCCACCCATCCACCATCCACCATCCACCCATTCACCCATCTATCTATAACACTCACACACACACCCATCTGCCTCACTCCTCATCCTTCAGGTCTCAGCTCAGACTCCCCAGATGAGGGCACCACCCTGCTTGGTACACCCACAGCCCCCACACATCTCACGGATAGTTTATCACAACTATACTCATATAACTGTTTGGGTAAGTCTGGGCTTGGGTCTGTCTGCAGTAGGACACTTGGTCCCAGGAGGGCAGGACAATGGCCAGGCACTTACTGCTCTTTCCCTGAGGACTGGCACACAGCAAATACTCAGCAACCCTCCCAGCCCCTGACACACTCACCAGCCCCCCCAGCTCAACCCAGGGACACAGCCTCTCTGTCTCTGGGTGAAGCAGACCACCCTGTAGTGCTGACCGGTAGCTCATGTCTGCTTTGTCTGTCCTGCAGAGCCGTGCATGCGCTGGTACCTGGTCTCAGCCTCAGGGCCACATGGGGAGGTTGGGGCAAAGCCACTGATCACCAAAGCCCAGCCTGTCCTTGGGGCAGGGGGGATGCTCTGGCCTTTGGGAGAGAAGCGGTCATTATGTCCCTGTGCGGGCTGGATTTCTGGAAGGTTCTGCTTAATAAGGCAAGAATTCAAACCCAATGGGGGTGGGTGGTGGACCAGGTTTCCTGTCCAGGAGACACTCTCTGAGGCAGAAATTAAGCATTAGCTGCCAAAAGCAGCCTTTGTGTGCTGTAATTATTGGGGTGTTCTCCATGCCGTGTGGGAGCCCAAGAGATGTAATTACTCCGATGTCGGGCAGTTATTTTCAGCCCAGGAGGTAGGAAGTCATCCCTGTCTCTAAGGAGGCCTTAATATTCATTCATGAGCCCAGGCCCCTCAGCAGTTCCACCTCTGCTCTCGCAGGGCCTGGCTCTGGACACAGCTCACTCTGGTTTTAGGCAAGTTATTCCTCATCTCTGTGCCCGGTGCCCTCATCTGCAAAGTGGGGATCACGACAGCATCTTGTCTGTGGAGTTGCTATGGGGACTAAATAAGACAATACCTGAAAACTGCTATCACTTATTTTTTTTTTTTTGAGAGGGCATCTCTCATATTTATTGATCAAATGGTTGTTAACAACAACAAAATTCTGTACAGGGGACTCAATGCACAATCATTAATCAACCCCAAGCCTAATTCTCAACAGTCTCCAATCTTCTGAAGCATAAAGAACAAGTTCTTACATGGTGAACAAATTCGTACATAGTGAATAAGTTCTTACATGGTGCTATCACTTATTTTAAAAATAAAAATAAAAACAATCACTGAGGCCCTGCCTGGTCCCGCTCTGTGCAGGGCACTGAGGATACAACCATGAACATCTTATATTTCTCCAGAGTAATCAATGTGGCTGTAAAAGACAGAGGTCATCTCTCTCCAGGGAGCTCCAAGCATCTGCCGGTTCAAGGACCGCAGAGAGGCTGCAGTTGATGCCCCTACAGCTCCCCATGCAGGCAGGACCGCACTGAGATGGCAGAGAGGTGGTTCCCGCCCTCCTCGCGTGTATTCCCGTTCCTGGCGCCAGCCCTGTTGCTCCACCCACACCTCCCTGGCAATCTGGCTGGAATCTGGGCCAAGCAGGGCCATCTGCTCCCAGCCATCTCCAGCTGTAGTGAGCGAGGCTGAACCAGCCCATCTCTGCAGGAAGCTCGTGGCGGCTGCCTTTGCAGGGAGAAATCACCGCTGACAAGCGTGTGTTTTCTTTGCCACCTGACCCGCTCTGCCCCACAGAGCAGACTGCCTGACCTCAAGCCCGTCAGTGATGCACAACGACAGGTGTGGCTCCTGCCCCTGCCCTGGGGGAACAGGAACAGCAAGAGAGAGACATCTGCCCACTAGAGGTGGCCCTTGGGCAATCCACATCTACCCCTGGGTACTCAGTTGCTGAGCTACATACACTCAGACAGGTGACTTGCACATGTTCGTGGGGTACCCACTCACCAAACCCCCCATCTTGCCTCCTTTCCCACCTACAGCCCAGCAATGAACCTACATCTTCCCACCGCCCTGAGGCCCTGCATGATCTAGTCTCTGCCCCTCCCCAGCCCCACCGCACCTCGCTATCCTCTTCCCCTCCTCCAATCCCTCACACTGGCTTCTTTGATTTCCTAAAACAAAACAACAAAAACTGAGCTCCTCCAGGCCTTTCCATACAGTTTCCTGCACTAGGAGCCCTCTTTCCTCCCACTCCTGGGCCAAAAATTCTTCATCCTTCAGATTCCAGCTGAAATATCACCTCCTTTGAGATCCTCCCCTGATTACCCCAATCTCAATTGAGTTGCCAGAGTGATTCTCTCTCCCTGCATTTCTGCATTTCTGCATTTTGCTTTGCAGTAGCACCTGTTGCAATTTGTGATTGAAGGGTGTTTAGTTAGTATAATATAATTATTAGATTGTCACTAGATTTTAGCTTAGTTTTTGGGACTCCATGAGAGCAGGGTGTCTCACTGACTGGTGCTTCCAGCGTCCAGTATGGAGGCTGACTCACAGCAGGGGCTCAACAAATATCCGTTATAGTGAGAGCACCTGAAATTTCTCTTAGCAAATTTCTAGTACTCTATATGGTATTGTTATTAATTAGAAATCACCATGCTGTGCATTGGACCTCTAGTCTTCATCCTGCCTAACTGCAGCTTTGTGCCTTTTGATCAACATCCCCCCTAAAAGGTAACTATATGAGAAGATGGATATGTTAATTAGCTTGACTGTACTAATCATTTCAATACATATATCAAAACATCACAATATGCACCTTAGTTATAAATAAACATATGTATCTTTATATTACAAATAAATCTATATAAATATATTATATATATGTGTGTGTGTATGTGTGTGTGTGTGTGTGTGTGTGTGTGTGCTGGGCATTGTGTTAAGCACTTTATATCTATCAAATCCATTAGTCCTCTTAATCCAGTTATGAGGATTAATGACCTGCTATTACTAATTAACTGCCTGCTATTATTATTGCCCCAATTTGCAGATAGGAAAACTGAGGCCCAGGCTTGAACATGTGAAATGACTTGTTTAAGGGCATGTGTCTGGGTATGGCAGAGCTGGGATTTTTAACCCAGGCCTGGCTGCCTCCAAAGGCTTAACCACTGTGCTAAAATTGTGCCAAACAAGGACCCGGGGAAAGGAACATGTTCAGTAAAGAGACGTGTAGGATGGATGCAGATACTAGTTAATTAGTGTGGAGAGCCAGAGATGACAAAAAGCTGTAAGATAGGTCAAGACAGTTCAGTGCTCAGTACACGATAATAAAGACAATGACCATTAAACAGTCATCATAAAAATCTTTTTGTTAGTGCCATTTGCAGATGAGGACTCCAAGGCCCGGCGGCTGACAATGAGCCGGTGGTCCCAGGGCCCATGAGTGGCAGCTCTGGGGCTGACTCTGGAGCCTGAGTCCCAAGGCCTCCTCTGTTCATCTTCCTGCTGCATCTCCATTCTAGGCAGACCCCACCTCACCCAATTCCAAGCACCCTGGCGGCTGGTCTCTAGCTGCCGCACTCACCCACTAGGCCACACCTCCTGTCTGGGAAATCCGGCCCACGCTGATCCCATTTATTCCCCTCCGCAGGTCCCAGGTCTGCTTTCCCCAGAGTCTCATGGGGTCCAACATCTGCAACCCGATCACACCAGCTCCTCTGGCCAGCCCTTCCCCTCTCCCGCTCATCAGGGTGCTGTCAGGGTTACAGGGGGCCGGCCTGCTGCTTTGACAATGCCCGAACGGCCAGCACTGCCAGAAAGCAGCCTCTCCACTTTCCTCTCAAGTCAAGGTTGTCAGGGCTCCTCTGCACTTCCAAAATCACTCCACTGAGCAATTTCAACCTTTTCACCCACCACTCCCCCCTGGAGCAGAAAAAGCCAGAAATAGCTGCTTCCAGGGAAGCCCAGCTGCCTGGGGCTGGGGGAGAAGAGACTCAGTCAAGTCTAACATGGCTTCTGCAGTGACTGATGCGGCCCATGCCACTGCCAGGCAGTTCACCCCAGGATCCGGGGCAAGGAGTCAGCTGTGGTGGAGGGTGGACAAGGGAGACCTGGGCTTCCCTCAAAGTCACATCCCCAGGCCCAGACCCCAGAGCCAGACCTGTTCTTCCCAGGGTAGCCTTCTACGAGGGTCCATTTGAGAAGAAGAGGGGCCAGACAATAGCAGGTGTTAATGAGGATGTGGGGACATTGGAACCCTCACATATTGCTGGTAGGAATGTAAAATGGTGCAGCAGTTTTGAAGATTCTCTCAAAAAGTGGAAAACAGTCTGGCAGTTCCTCAAAAAGTAAACATAGAGTTATGTGACCCAACTATTCTATGCCGAGGTACATACCCAAGAGGAATAAACACATATGTCTACACAAAAACTTGTACACAAATGTTTATACTGCATTATTTATAATAGCCCCAAAGTGGAAACAACCCAGATATCCATCAATGGATGAATGAATAAATGAAATGCAGTATATTCATACAGTGGAATATTACACAGCCATAGAAAGGAACAAAGTGCTGATGCTTACTACAACATGAATGAACCTTGAAAACATCACACTAAGTAAAAGAAGCCAGACACAAAAGGTCACATATTATATGATTTCATTTATATGAAATTTCCACATGAGGCAAATCCATAAAGGAAGAAAGTAGATTAGTAGTTGCCGAGAGCTGTGGGGAGGGGGAACAGGGTGTGACTGCTAATAGGTAGTGTTTCCTTTTAGGGTGATGAAAGTTTTCTGTTAAGTAGATAGTGGTAATGGTTGGACAGCCTTGTGAATATGAAGAGCACAAACTGCACAGTTTAAAAGGATGAATTTTGGTATGTGAGTATTTCAATTTAAAAAGAAGATGGCTCCAAGTTGGCCTTGAATGTTAACCAAATCTCAGGTTAAATGTTTCACTGTAAATATCCCTCCCTCCATGAAGTGGGCCAAGTATCCTCCTCATGCGCTTTCTGTTCCCTCCCCAGAACACTTAACACTATAATGTAGTTGTGGATGGATTTGTCTGTGTCTACCTGACTGTTAGCTCTGGAGGGGTGGGGGAGTAGGAATCACAAACCTTTTAGCTACAGTGACACAGTTCAGGCTCCCGGTCAATATCTGATGACTGCACAAGTAAAAAAGAGCCTGCCTGGCCTCTACTCAAGCCTTAGAACTGGCCAGGGCATACTCTCTTGGACTATTCTATGCTTCCTCCTCTGGACAACAATGCTTCCAGGCTGGGCCATAGACTTTTCCATTTTGGAGAGAATCTGCATCCCTTGGTTTATGAAAAGAAGCCAGTGTCATTCTTAGAATCTCTGATACCCTCAGGACCATGAGGACAAGATGCCCAAGAGCTCATGAGGCATGTAGCTATAATCTTCTCCTACCCAGAACTCACATGTCCAGGACACATGGCTGTGCTGGACAGGGGTTGTTGATAGAGATTCACATCAGCTGTCCAGATGCCTCTGCACATGTGAAACATCTCTAGGATAAGATGTGCAGGAAAAGTGATTGCAGGCCCTTTAGAATGCAATCTCTATGCAGCCAAATCTTGCCCATCTTTTTATCTGGGGTATTCAGCACCCAGAATAAGAGCTCAACAAATAGTTGTTAAGAGAATGATCAAATAAAAAATTCATTTCTAGGAAAATAAAACTAAAGATACCAGAGAAATCAAACAAAGTATATGCAAGATCTAATGAGGAAAACTACAAAATCCTGATGGATGAAATCAAAGAAAAATTAAATAAATAGAGTTCATGTCCATAGATAAGAAGATTCAATATCGTCAAGATCTCAGTTCTTCCCAACTTGGTCTACAGAGTCAATGCAATCCCAATCAAAATTTCAGCAAGTTATCTTATGAATATGGACAAATGATTCTAAAGTTTATATTGAGAGGCAAAAGACCCAAGATTGCCAACACAATATTGAAGAAGAACAAAGTCAGAGGATGGACGAGACTCAACTTCGAGACTTACTATAAAGCTACACTAATCAAGACAGTATGATATTGGAAAACAACAACAACAAAAAAAAAAATACAAATAGATCAGTGGAACAGAACAGAGGGCCCATAAATAGACCCCTGTAAGTATGGTCAACTTTCAACCACTGTTGGTGGGTAGAGCCACTTTTTATGGTTTCTTACAAAACTGAACATTCTCTTACCATACAGTCTATCAATCAGATTTCCTTGGTATTTACCCAAAGGAGTTGAAAGCTGTGTCCACATAAAAAATCTAAACACTGATGTTTATGGCAGCTTTACCCCAAATCACTAAAACTTCGACGTAACCAAGATGTCCTTCAGTAGGCAAATGGATACACTGGTACAACAACAATGGAATATTATTCAGTACTAACAAGAAGTGAGCTATCAAGTCATGAAAAGATGTGGAAGAACCTTAAATGCTTATTACTAAGTGAAAGGAGCCAATATAAAAAGGATATATACTGTATGATTCCAATTCCATGCCATTCTGGAAAAGGCAAAACTATGGAGACAATAAAAGGATCAGTGGTATTGCCAGGAGTTGGGGAGGAGGGAGGGATGAACAGGCAGAGCACAGAGGATTTGGGGGCACTGAAAATATGCTGTGTACAATAATGACGGATACATGTCATTATACAATAGTCTAAACCCATAGAACACAAAACACCAAGAAGTGAACCCGAATGTACACTATGGTCTTCGGATGATTATCGATTGTGTCAGTGTAGGTTTATCAGTGGTAACAAACGTACCTCCCCAGTGGGGGCTGTTGATGACTGGGGAGGCAATGCATGCATGGGACCAAGGGGTGTATAGGAAATCTCCCTACCTTCCCTCAATTTTGCTGTGAACCTACAATAGTCTAAAAAATTAAGTCTAAATACAGTGTAGCACAGAGAAGACAAGTAGTGACTCTGTGGCATCTTACTACACTGATGGACAGTGACTGCAATGGGGTATGGGGGGATCTTGATAATGTGGGTGAATGTAGCAACCACATTGATTCTCTTGTGAAACCTTTATAAGAGTGTAAATTAATGATACCTTAATAAAAAAAATTATAACTGACCACGAAAAAAAATTAAGTCTAAATAAATAAGCAAACAGAAGCGAGAGAAGTCTATGTACAAGATAGCTACATTTAATCCTCGTGAAAAATGCCATCTTTCTGAAATGGGGGGATGGGGAGATGCTTCTCCATCTTCCTAATGGAGAAGCAGACACTAATGTATTGGATTTCCTCAAAGGGAGAGAGAGCTACATTTAACTCATCTAATGTGGAGAAGATGTGGGTCTATAATGTTTCCCCACCAGAGCTGCAGAGACTGTCCCTGTGTACACATCCCTCTTTCCTTCGCTCCCCTTCTGCCCTGTCCCCTCATGTCTGCCCCACCATCCCCCACCCACACCATCAAGGCATCTTGCCTTCCCCCCACCCCCAAGTGCTATATCTCAGGGACTCAAGGAAAGTGTGCTGCTCCTCCAGAAACATAAACTTGGAATTCCCCCCATTCCATTCATGAACACATTAGACCCCAGCTGTGCCAGGTCCCTATTCTTCATGAATTCTGCTTCCAGAATTCTCCCTGCACCTCTCTCTGCAGACACAGAAACCTGATCTCCCTTCTCCCTGCAGAGCCTGGCTGCCTGGGAACTCTCCAAGGTAGTTTTCTCTCTGCCCTTATCCCCATTCCCTTCTCTCCCCGAATGCAGGCATACCTCTTCCTGATGTCCCTTCTCCCCCAACCCTGTCTCTCTCACCTCACTTCTCTTTCCACTACCTCAACACACTTTTTTTAAATTGTCCAATTATTTCATATCTTCAGGCAAGTAATAGATAAAAATATTCCCAGCCCTCTAGGTAGAAGCTGCAGTCACATAACCACTAAAATGATTTCACAGCCATCATAATAATATCTAACATTTACTGAATATTTTCCAAGTGTGAGGCACTTATGCTAAGAAGTTACATGTCTCATCCCACAACAGCCCTACGACTTAGTGTTAATTCAACAGAGCACTGACATGATTTGCTCAAGTTCACTTGGCTAATAAGTAAATGTTGAGTCTCAGCTCCAGCCTGGGTGATTCCAGGCACCACTGATGTTTTAGGCATAGCTAACCTAGTGACAAGAGAGCCTCACCTGTGTATAACCAGAGTAAAATCCATTCCTGTTGATATTTAGGGAGAGAAAACAAATTACCTAAGAAGAGGGAACTTCTCTGGCTCCACCTACCCACTTTGAACCTTCTATCTGGTGTTCCTGGTCCCACTCTTCTGTCCCATAACAGCCTCCCTGTCCCCTGCCTGTCTGCCTGGCTCTCAATTCTCTCCTAAACATTGTGTCTTGCTTCTCTCCCTTATCACTGTGTCACACAGGACAGTGGCAAATTCTACTCTGGGCTGACGCCAGTCTGGCCAACAAAATGAAACACAATTTTTGAAAATTTTAATGGAGACATTGAAATTAGGATTTCTAGCTCCCATGGCAACTGAAAAGATAAAAGCAAATAAACATGGTATTCATTAAAGTCACAAAATGAAAGAAGTAACAGAGACACAAATGCCACAAAGCAAGAAACAAGAGGACCTAAATCCAAACATCTACATAAGAATAAACGAAAGAATTTACCTTCTCCTATAAAGCAGTAAAGATTCGGTTGCCAAAAAGAAAAAAAAAATTCAACTGTGTGCTGCTTACAAGAAAAACATCCCAACAATATAACAAGAGAGACTAAAAATAAAGGACGTTCAAATATAAAACGGACAAATGCAAACACAAAGAAAGCGGGGGTGGCAACATTACTATGATGCAGAGTGGATATTTCAGGGCAAAATGAGGAGGTAATCAAGCTTAGGTTGATTTTTAAAAAAGACACTTCAAAGTGAAATATAATCAGAAAGCAACCCAGCGGTTGCCTGAGGCTAGTGGTGGGGTGGAAAGAATGAAGTTATCAGTTCAGAAACCTTATGAACTGCATAAACAGTAAAGCAAAATTCAGTAAAATGAAAATTGTCAGTATATAAGTCAAAAACATGATTTTTCTTAGGAACCTTCAGTACATACACACCCTAAAGAAAAGAGCAGAGTGGGGACAAAGATTTATGGGCAAGGATATGCACAGCATTATTATTTATATACATTGTTTATATAATTGAGAAATACTGGAAGCAATTCAAATGTCTAAATGATTGGAGACTGGTTAGGCAAATTA
This sequence comes from Manis pentadactyla, assembly GCF_030020395.1. Taxonomy (NCBI): domain Eukaryota; kingdom Metazoa; phylum Chordata; class Mammalia; order Pholidota; family Manidae; genus Manis; species Manis pentadactyla. The sequence continues at coordinate 159,401,636 of NC_080023.1, read as the reverse complement.
CGGAACATCCACATAATGGAATATTCTATAGCTGGTATCTCTGAGGAATTTTAATGACATGGGAAAATGCCTGATATATAATGTAGAATGGGAAAACAAGAGATCAAAACAATTCGTTCATGATAACAACAACAACAAAAAAAACTATACATTCAATGCAATCTCAATTAGCAAGGAAAAATGCATTCCACACATGCACACACTTCTAGGAAAAAAAATTAAGATAGTTGTGATTTTTGTTTTATGGTTGCCAGAAAATATATTAGTTGTGATTTTTATTTTATGGTTTTCCAAACATTTAAAAATATGTATGTACTCCCATTATCATCAGAATTATCCAATTTCACTAAAAAACAAAACCCTCCACAGAATGAGCCAAGCAGTAACTATATTTCTGCTAAGAATTTCAAGGGCAGAATTAAGGTGTCAAGCTGGTGACCCCAAGAGGCTGAAGCTGGAACGCCTGTAACAGGTAGGAAGTCAGATGAACAATAATTACAGCCCCTTTGTATCACGTGGAGGTCGGCAAACTATGGTCCAATGGCCAAATCTTGCAATTTCGAACTGCTTGCAAATTTAGAATGGTCTTTATATTTCTTAATGGTTGGGGGAAAAAAGCAAAGAAGAGCATCCGATATCCCATAATCCCAAATATACCATAAATGAAGTTTAATGGGAGCACATGCTCATTTGCCTGTATACTGCCTATGGCTGCCTCCTCTGTCCTAGCAGAAACTGTATTGCCCACACCATCTACACTATTTCTTACTTGGCTCTTTACAGAAAAGATAATCCCCAGCGCAGAGCTTTTCAGCTTACAAAGCGCGTTGAAAACCACAGTCATTTTCCTCCCCCAGTAAAAGTTTCATGGCCCTGGGTAGGAGAAGGAGAAATCAACATATGTCCACGGTGGACCGTGGGACCGTGGCTGGGAGGGGCGTGGGCAGATCAGCTTCAGTGCCTTCATCTGCCCAGGACTGAAGGGGCACAACCCCCAAAGATCTGCTGTCGCTCCTCACCTTTCACCCCACTGCTGTCTCACCCCCTACCCCAACTCAGCCACCTCTCCCCCTCTGAAAGCAGCCCCACTTCCTGCCAAGAGCGTGACCTTCTGAAACCTGCATGGTGGAGGCTGCAGCTGCAAAAAGGATGGTATTTGTATCTGGACCCTGCTTCCTGTTTGCTGGCTGGGGGTTTTTATTTGCCGGTGTTTGGTTTTGTCGTGTCTGATATAGACTCACTTCCTAGTCACATCAGAATGGAGACGTCTGTCTCCTCACAGGGTATACTGCCTGCCACCAGACCCACCTGCCCAGGTCCCCTGTCTTCCGTGCTCTCCCCACCTGCTGCACAATCTCCTGTGACATCCAGATGCCCATCTTCTGCCTGCTCAGGAGCAGAAACCAGGGTGGCTGGGTGGGCGAGGGGAAACAGGAGCATTTCTGCTGCCGGAAATGGAAAAATCCACTCTTATCAGAGAGGAGCTGGCTGGGTTCGGCAGGAAGGAGGCAAGTTTGCAGGTTTTCCAGGGCTTCTGGAACCCACTGTTCTTTGCAAGGCCTGGCTTAGCAAGGAGGACCAGGGCAGTGGCTGGGGGCAGGGTTAAGTATGGGACTTAGGATTCGTTTGCTAGGCATGCCTCAGCCCTGGGACCTGGAGAGCATTAGCTGATGCTCCCAGCAATAGATGAAAATGGACTGTGCCCAACTCTCCTGTCCCTAGGACTCGGCCAAATGTGCGAGCAGAGAGCAGACACATCAGGGTCTAACAAGCCAGTGATAGCAAGAGCTCACGTTTAGTCCCACACTTGAACTCCAAGCTTGCTCCACCACGATGATTTCGGTGCATGTCTTAGAGCTAAACCTGACCTCGGGTTTCAAGAGCTGGAGATCTGTAGCCCAAGCCTCCCTGTTTCCTGTTCTGCCAGCACACCCAGCACTGGCTCTGGGTAGAAGATGAGAGGACTAGTCTGACCTTGGCTGCAATCACCCCCACCCTGGAGCAAGGCCACCGAAACACACCGCAGGGGGACAGGCAATCTCCTAGGCATTGCACCTGGTATGAAAACACAAGTATAGCAGCTAAGGATTCAGACCCCATTTCCCAGTGATCTGATCTCAGGCATGTCGTCTCCTCCATTTGAACCTTGGTTTCTCACATCTGGTTATCTGAGAGGTAGACTGTAAAGTGCTGACGTCACCATCATCATCATGAATATCATTCAGCTAGTTGGCTCTCTCCCTCCAAGCAGACATCCTATAGGAATGTGGAGCCCAGTCTTCAAGCTTCAAGACACAAAACAGTGGCTCAAGGCGATGGGCATCTTGGGAAACCCTGTGGGCTCACGACAGGTAGAGCTAAAGGGCAGCCAGCCTCCAAGATGCTGGGCTCAGTTCCTCCTGGATGCACACAGAATGGGACTGGCTGATGCGCGACTGTGGGGTGGAGTGTGACCTCCGAGGCTCAATTGTAAAAATATGTTGCGGGTTCCATCTTGCTTCTTGGATCAGTCACTGTGGGGGAAGGAAGCAGCTGCCTTGTGGAGAAGACACCTGTGCAGCCCAGGGGACTGAGTGAGGCCTCCTGCCAACAGGAGAGTCAGCCATCACGGAGTCAGAGCCTCTTGCCCTAGTCAGGCACTCAGATGACGGGAGCCCTGGTGACAGAGCGACCTCACGAGAGACCCTGACCCAGAGCCAACCAGCTACAGGCCCAGGCCTCCTAAATGGCCTGAATGCAAACATTCCCCTCCAGTCAAATTTCTGTTAAGCGGAGACTCTTCACTGAACCCTACAGCTGACTAAGGGTTTCTATTTCAGCCCACAGCACTGAAAACCTGTCAGTCATCACCTGGGACTCTTTCTTGTTTTAGGGGCACAACCAGGGCTTCCCTGCCATGTGAGGATGGGACCAGGCCTGTGGCACCCTCCTGAGCAAAGGGTACCACTGATCTGGCTGGAGAGAGGTCGGGGAGAAGACTGCAGGTCCTTGCCCCCAGCAGCCACCTATGGTTTCCGGAATCACACACCTGAAGGTGGTTCTCTCCTGCTCAAAGACCTCTCATGGCTCCCCACTGCCTTCGCGCTGCAGTCCGACAGGCCCCCCAAGGATTCAGGGGCTGCAGCCTCCTCTCTCCTTCCTTCCTTCCCTCCCTTCCTCCCTTCCTTCCTTCCTTCCTTCCTTCCTTCAGTGTCTCCTATGCACTAGACCCACCCAACTGCTCCTTCCTCTCTCCTGCCCCACAGATATTCACCAGGCTTCAACTCTGTGCAGTGAGCAAGACAGACACCGCCCTGCCCTCCCGGGGCTTGCAATCTGCCCTCCCTCAGTCTGGAATATTCGTCCCTTCTCCCAGCAGCTAAATCCCAGCCCAGCCCTCACGCCACTGCAGAAGACATTCAATAACCTCAAGTTGACATTAAATGAGAGAACGAATGAATACATGACTGAATACACCGCCTCAGTGAAGTCTTCCTTGACCCTGAATGAAGTGTCCTCCGCAGTCACAGCGGTGCCGCCAGTACAGGGCTGTGGAACACTCGAAATGGGCATAATCTGGATTGAGATGTGCTGGGAGTGTAAAATACACGCTGGACTTTGAAAATTGAGTACCAAAAAAAGATACAGAAAAATGTCTTGATTATGTTCTGTACTGACTGAATGTTGAAAAGACATAATTGAGTTAAAGAAAATGCATTATACAAATTAATTTTGCCTGTTTCTTTTCTACTTGAATGCAGCTACTAGAAAATTTAAAATGAAGTATATGGCTCACATTATTTTTCTACTGACCCGCACTGAACTACATTGTATTTAGTTCCATGACTATGGCCACACCTATGAGCTCTGTGAGGGCATTTCTTCCCCTCCTTCCCTCCTTCCTCCATTCCTTCCTTCTTTCCCTAATTCTCTCCTCCCTCCCTCACTTCCTCCTTTCTTCCCCGCCCTTCTTCCCAGAGACATTTATAGGACATCTGTTCTTGTGATCCCAGCATGAGGTTAGGCAGAGTAGGTGTCAACACCATTTGCTGAATGAATAAACCAATGCCCCAAATGGAGACTGACCCAGAGGTGACCCTGAGTTTCTCTATTTAGTTCCCCATACCTGCTTGTTTGCATGTAGTTTCCCCATTTCATTTCAAAAGGAGCCAAATTCCAAAGATACCCTTATGTAACCCGGGGCTGGGGCCAGTGTTCCTCTTGTATACAGGGCTCAGGTGCACTCAGGTCCGGGGCCAGGACTCCGTGCACAGAGTACTTTGTTCTTGAAGCTCCAGGAGGCTGGCCAGGGTGTGATCTGGGCTTGGAGCTTCAGTGCCGAGCTCTCCAGGGAGGGGAGGGCACTATGCTGAGCCATGCACTGCTCCCCACTCCATCCCCCAAGGGCCTGGGAGAAGGGCACACGTGGGTCAGTGACACTCAGGCATCCGAGCCCATTTCGGAGCCTGAGCAAGAGTCACTGTGGGTATCACAGGCCTGTGTGTCCCAGAATCTCAGACTCAGTGCCCCTGACTGCACCCCTCCAGCCTCCAACCCCCAGTCCTCCAGTTGGAGAGCCTGCAAGATGCTGGGATGAGCCACAGTATCTCAGAAGAGCTGCTCCTGGGCTGGGAAGGCAGCAAAAAGGCTGGCATAGTGTGTGGCATTTCTTGTCCCAGGGTTCCGGCGCAGCTAACACAGCTTATGGCCCCAGCAACATGGCCAGCATGCCTTCCCACTGGTTTCATACCCTTCCCAGCTTAGCCCTAGACCACTGGGGCTTTGCCTGTCCCAGGGCCCTTGCTTATGCTAGGAATCCTGCTCTGGTCTAGCCCAACCTCCTCTATTTTTCTAACGGCTGGCTCCTTCTTATCCTTCAGTCTCCACAGGTCACCTCCTTAGGAGAACTCCCCTGACTGACCTCCTAAGAACACCACAATCCTTTTGCCCCCTACCAAAGAACCCTTACCTGTTCCTTCTCAGCAGGGGATTTCAGGATGGGGGTGGGGAGGGAGCTGCCACCTTTGTCTTAAAGAATCTTATCTTCCACTTTAATATACTCCATGAGCAATTTTTAGGCACTCAAACCACATACCTCACATGACCCAGCTATTCCACTTCTATAAATCTACCCAAAGAAAACAAAATCACTAATTCAAAAAGATATATACATCCTACGTTGCAGCATTATTGCAAAAGCCAAGATATGGAAGCAACCCAAGCGTCCATCAGTAGGTGAATGGATAAAGAGGATGTGGTACATATACACAATGGAGTATTACTCAGCCATAAAAATGAATGAAATCTTGCCTTTTGCAACATTGATGGACCTAGAGGGTATATGCTAAGTGAAATAAATCAGAGAAAGACAAATACCATGTGATTTCACTTATACATGGAATCTTAAAAACTAAAACAAACAAAAACAGAAATAGACTCATAAACAGAGAGCAGACTAGCAGTTACCATGGGAGTTGGGGGAAACAGGTGAAATAGGTGAAGGGGATGAAGAGGTACAAATCTCAAATTATAAAATAAATTAGCCACAGGGATGGAAGTACAATATAGAGAATATGGCCAATAATAATGTAATATCTTTGTATGGTACACATGGTAACTACATCTATTGTAGTGAGCATTTAGTAATGCACATAATTGCTGAATCATGATATACATCAGAAACCAATACAATATTGTATATTAAGTATATTTCAATAAAAAACTTAAGCATGATAAAGGGAACCTAATCTTCAAAAAGAAGGTTTGGATATCCATTTGTATAAAACCCCTATTGCAAAACAAAAACAAAGATATCACACATCTCAAATATCCTCATGTGTAGGTAAGAGAAAGAAGCCTCACATGCAACAGTCTATGCTGTGATTCCACTTGCATAACATTCTAGAACACGTAAAACTAACTATATACTTTACACTCACTAGGGTGGCTATAATAAAAAAGCAGACAAGTGTTGACAAGGATGTGGAGAAACTGGAGCCCTTGTACATTGCTGGTGGGAATGTAAAATGGTGCAGCTGCTACGGCAAACAGTCTGGCAGTTCCCCAAAAAGTGAAACATAGAGTTGCCATGTGATCCAGCAGTTCCAATCCTAGATACGTACCCAAATCACTGGAAACAGGAACTCAAACAAATACGTGTACATTCAAGTTCAAGGCAGCACTATTCACAACAGTCAAAAAATAGCCAAAAGGTAGAAACAACCCAAGTATGTACATACATCTGGCCATAAAAAAGGATGAAATACTGGTAGCTGCCACCATATGGATGAACCTTGAAGACATTACGCTAAGTGCAAGAAGCACTCAAAAGGTTACATATTGTATGACTCCATTGATATGAAATGTCCAAAATAAGGAAGCCCTTAGAGACAGAAAGTACATTGGCAGTTTCCTGGGGCTGGAGGGAGGGGAAAATAAGAGTGACTGCTAAATGGGTACAGGGCTTCCTTTTAGGGTGTTCAAAATGTTTTGGAATTAGACAGAGGTGACACACAATTCACAAATAGTGACTATACTAAATGCCACTGACTCGTGTGCTAATTTTATGTTACGTGAATTTCACCTCAAAAAACTCAAAACAAACACACAACTAACCTGTAGTAGTTAAAAAACAAAAAACAAAAAACATCAGAATAGTACTTGCCTGGGAGTGACTTAAGGACTGACTGGGAATGGCCATGAGGGAAATTTCTGGAGTGATGGTGATATTCAAGACCAGCACTGTCCAATAGAAACAGGATGTGGGCCACATGTGTAATTCTAAATTTTCTGGTAGCAACATTCAAAAAAGAAACAGGTGAAATTTTAAAATTATATTTGAGCCCACTATATCCAAAATATTATCATTTCAACATGTCATCAATATTTTTAAATACTGTATCTTGACTACAGTGGTAGTCACAAATGTACATGTATGATTTTTAAAAAATGCATAGAGCTAAACACACAGGCACACACCTACACATATACACAAATGACTACATGAAAACTGGCAAAATCTGAATAGGGTTGATGAATAGTATCAATGTCACTTTCCTGGTTGTGATTTGTATTACAGTTTTCTAAGATGATACTGTTGGTGGAAACTGGGTGAGGGGTAGAAGGGAATCTACTACTTTTTAAATCTGCATGTGAATCTAAAATTATCTCCAAATAAAAAGGCATGAGCTTTGCCCACTGGGGCGGGGCTTTGGACTCCTGAGATGAAAGGCAGAGGTGGTGTGGTTGGGAGGCCATTCATGTGGACTTGCCAGGCGTATATACTGGGCTGAGCCACACCAGACCCAGCCCTTGCCTCGGTGGGGGTCACAGGGATGCACGGTAACAAGATAACTGCTCAAATGGATGGAACCGTATCCTGAGGACTCATGGCAGGAACCCAGTCCGGTCAGGGGCTTGGCACCAACACAAGACTGCAACTTCAGGGCTAGGTGCCAACTGATAAAATTGAAGACTAACAATAGCTGATACAAACATGTTCTGGAATCTTCCTCTGTTATGGAAGGTACTGTGGTAAAGCCAGGCTTCATTTAGTCAGTATAAGCCTTCTAAGTAGCTGTTATTTCCATGTGACCAAAAGAGAAACAGAGACACAGAGAGGTTGAGTGATTTAACCAAGGTCACCCAGTAAGCACTGGGATATGAGCCCAGATGGTCTCGCTCCAGAGCTCCAGGTCTGACCCGTGCACTTTGGTGATGCCTGGGCTGGACCACATAGGCAGCTGATCCTCTTTACCTGGTGGATCTTTAACCATCCCCACCCCCATCACCCCAACTAGCACCAGGTTGAACATTTGAGCACTAACATGCTGACGAGGCCAGAGAAGCCATGGCCACAGTGCCCTTTGACCATCACTTCTGGCGCTGGGCCTTAAGGTGGGCTGCAGCCTGTGCGTGTGTGTATGAGTTCACGTCCCCATGTCTGGGACCAGCCTTACCTTCTCATCAAGTCCCTTTTAAAAACCACAGTTTTTCTATCAGCTAATGAGCAGATAAATAAAATGTGGTGTATCCATTCAATGGACTATTATCCAACCATAAAAAGAGACAAAATGCTGATACATGCTACAGCATGGATGTTGTAACCTTGAAAATATCACACTAGGCAACTGAAGGCAGACACAAAAGGTCCTGTATTGTATGATTCCACTTACATGAAATGTCCAGAAGAGGTACTCCATAGAGACAGAATGCAGATGGGTGTTCACGGGGCCTGGGAGGGAGGGCAAGTGGGGAGTGCCTGCTCACAGGCCCAGGGTTTCCTTCTGGGCTGATGAAAATGTTCTGGAACTAGATAGAGGTGGTGGCTGCCCAACATTGTGAATGTACTAAATGTCACGGAATTGAACACTTAAAAGTGACTAATTTTATGTTATGTGAACTTCAGTATTTTAAAAAAAGCAGTAGTTTCCAGACGGTTGGTGCTTAAATCCACATCTTGTGCTCTGATCCCTGATATAAGCAGAGAGAGCCGTGTTCCAAGTCAGGGAGGCTCACCCCCTGTACCAGGTTGCCGGCCGCATGCCCGGCTGTGCCCTCTCTGTGGGAAAAGACATTCTTTGCCACTCCTCACACATCCACTGTGTGAGGGGAAAGAAAGCCGCTCTCCTTGGTGCCAAGTTCCAAGAAACTAATAACAGGAGTACTGAGGAGACAACTGCCATCATTGGGGGGACACTGACTAAGTGCAAAGTGCTTTGTATGTCATCCTATTTGATCCTCCCAACCTGAGATACGGGCTGCCTGGCGTTACTCCCATTTTACAAACAAGGAAAGGAGCCTCAGGGATCAAGTGTGCCTAGCAAGTGGCAGAACTCACGGGTGCCCCCCTTCCTGCAGCGCACCCACTCGGCCGACAGAGGACAGCACACCTAGGATTTGGGAGTTCCTCCTTCCCCAGGGGCCCGTGCGATCACTCTCCCTCCACAACCAGGAGCAGGAATCAAACCTCACAAGATTTTTAAACACAGGCGATGAATGCTGTCCTCAAAATAGAGACAGGCTCTGCAGGGACAGGCTGAGATTGCACGGAAAGGCAGGAGTCCCAGACATAACAATACAGATGCCTGGGTCCGAATCCTGCACTGCCACTTCCTAGTTGTGTGACCTTTGGGCAAGTGACCACCTCTCTGAGCCTCAGTCTCCTCTGTGAAGCTGAGCCCATGGTACAGGGCTTCGGTACTGAGGTGGCGCACATGAAGGGCATAGCACTGTGCTGGGCACGGGGTACAGGTCTGTGTCCCAGCTCCCAACTGGGGCAAGGCAAGGGGGTGCAGGGAGGCAGAGTGCACTGGGGTGAAGCCTCTACTCCTCCTTCCAGGCCCCTCACACCCAGCCCCAGGCCGTCTCACACTTGCCATGCTCCAGCCAGGTGCTTTCCTGGGCTTGGACAAGGGTAGGAGGTGTCTCATGCTCCAAATCGGAAACTCAGGCCATTCTGAATTCCAGCCTGGCTAAGGGGACAGAGCCTGAGGGACTGATCATCCTGTGGGACTGCGGCCGAGGCCACCGGCATGATTTCAGGCCAACCCGGCCCATTTAATGGTGTTTCCCAGCCAGAAGGAGGCCATGCTAATTAAGTGGAACACGCCCTTCTGCAAATCAATTTCTGTAGCTCCAACTCCAAGAGGGGCCAGGAGATCCCAAACTGGGTCAGACACTGTTAGTCCCTTAGGGTCACCTGGAAGCACCCACTTCTTATCTGCATCTCAGAGCCAGGCTCTCGGATAGTACATCTAGGCCCCGCACCTTCCTGACCTTGATGCCTGGACTGGGGTCTCCATCTGCCTAGCTCACCCCAATGGGCATTGCCATCCTCTCCAGAGGGGCTCAAGTCCAGGCTTGAAGTCACACCTGGTGGTAGTTAAGGGGGGCCACTGGGGAGGTCATGGCCATGTATCACGGCTGGTTCAGGGTCAAGGCCTCTGGGGCTGCAAGCCCGGCTCATGGGCAGGGCCCAGAAGAACGTGCTGAGTTCACCAATGAGAACAGAAAGAACCAGCCCAAAACAAAGTCCAAACAGAGGCAAAAGCGGCACGTTGGGGGCTAAAGATTACCAGCTAGAAGGCCCAGGCCAAGGGATAGAGCTCAGACAAGGCTTTCAACAGAAGCCATCAGCCACAGCCCTAATATATGTTGGGAATATCCTAACAGTAATAAGATTCCGTTTATCAGGGGCTTGCTATGTGCCAGGAAGTGTGTCCCTGCACATACATACAATTCCTTCTTTTAACCTCATAGCATCCTGTGAGCATCCCCAGGTTACAGACGGTGAACTGTGGCTTAGAGAGATGGAGCGACCAGCCAAAGTCTACAGCAGAGTCAGGGTTGGGCCCCAGGCCGGCTGAGTGCCATGTCCTTGCTCTCCACCACTTGCTAAGACTCTTCCTGACTCTTGGGAAAATCTCACTGTGCCCCCCAGGTGGCTCCCAGACGGCTGGGGCTTCGACCAGCCTTGGACTCTGATGTGACTCTCCGTCAAGTTGGCATGGTGAGCTCCCAGGGTTAGCACTCAGCAGAGTCACACCTGAGCTCTGTGCATACCCCGGGCTCAGTGGCCTGACCTGCACGAATGCAACGCAGGTGAGCCTCACACACGTGTCCAAGGAGACAGTGACAAGGAGTCAGGCCCCAGGAGGGCGCAGGGAGCTTTGTAAGTCAAGGGAACCCAGCTGAAGCTGGGACTTTCGAGGGAGGGTAACCTGAGACCCCCAAGGGGGCAACAGTTGCTGTCTGGCCACGTCTCCATTTTGTTGAAAGAGGTTGCAAGCCGAGGGTACAGACTAGCTCCCAAGGGTCGGCTGGGGAGATCTGAAGAGACTGGAGGTGGGAAGGGTGAGAATGAAAGTGGGAACTGACAGAGAAGGCTCGAGAGTGGGAAAGGGAAATGAGGCGCATAACAGGGTGCTGTGATCAGGCGCTGTCTCTCCTGTCTCCCCACAAAACCATCAGCACAACCAGAGTGTCTCCTCACTGAGATAGCACAGCAGAAATAACAAAATGAGCAAAAGCCAAGGCCCCAAGCACTGCTTCTGGGCCACAGCGCCCCAAGTCCTGGAGGATCCCTAGTGAGAGGTGTGGGAAGTCTTTCTGGGCTGGGGAAGTTCTGGGACCCCCTGGATTGGCACACAATCTGACCTCTGATTGCTGCAAAAGGGTGCAGCTTAGTGTGGCAATGAGGGCACAAGCCAGAATGCCTGAGTTCAGCTCCCAGGTCTGCACTTTTTAGCTGTGTGACTCTGGGCAAGTTACTTTACCTCTCTGTGCTTCTGTTTCCACAAATACAGAGATGGGGTAGTAACAGTACCTCTCATAAGGTTGTTATGAGGATTCAGTGGACAAATATTTATGAAGCACTTTAAGTGCCTGGCACACAGCAAGTGCTAGAAAGTTTCTTTTTTTCTCGCCAGCTTTTCATTTTTATATTGATTTATTGAGGTATAATTCATATACCAAATAACACACCTATTTAAGCATATAATTTAATAAGTTTTTTTTACTGTATCTACAGAGTTCTTGAGTATCTTTGGAAATTTTATTACCCCAAAAGAAACCCCATACCATTAGTAGCCACTCCCCATTCCCACCATCACTCAAACCCTCAGTAATTACCGATCTACTTTCTGTCTCTGTAGGTTTGCCTATTTTGGACATTTCATACAAACAGAATCACACACTATGTGACCTTTTGTGTCTGGCTTCTTTCACTTAGCATGTTTTCAAGGTCCATCCCCGTTATAATGTGTATCAGTACGCATTTCTTTTTATGGCCGAATATCTCATTGCATGAAGATGCCACATTTTGTCTAACCATCCTTCAGCTGACGGACTTGGGCTGTTTTCACTTTGGGGCGTTTACAAATAACATGGCTATGAATTCATGTGCAAGTATTTGTGTGGACCTATGTTTTCACTGCTCTTGGGAAATACCTCGGAGTGAAATTGCTGGGTTTTTATATAATTTTTGTTAAATAAAAAATATCCTCATCTCATCTGGTACCACCCAGCAGAAAAGATGAGAATCCACCTTTCTTTAGCACTTGGTATATACCAATTACGATTTCAGCTATGCTTACATACACGATTTCATTTACTTCTCAGAATTTCGTTGAAGTGGCTATTATTGTCCCAGCCGCCACCTAGATGTATAAACAGAGGTGCAGACACGAAAAGCAACTTGCTGGGTCACAGACCTAATGTGCAGACACGTAAGAAAATGAACCTGGAAAAGACTTGATTCTTTCCATCATCTGTGATAGAGCCAAAGAGGGCAGGGGTTGTGGGCCAGGGCTGGGGGAGGCAGAAACAGAAGACAGTGCAGTGGGGTGGTGCCCCGCAGGAGCTCACAGGGGAGTTCAACATGTCAACCAGGGCCTTTGGGCCAAGGCCGAATGAAGCCAGCCAAGTTCACGGTTTATTGACCGGAGGGGAAGTAAGAGGTGCGTCAGGTCTCCGTGGTCAGACCAGGGTCATCTCAGGACCAGGAAGTTGCCTCTGGGAACTTCTCCGTGTCTACACCTTGCATATTCTGGGCTGTGGTTTGTAAGGACAGAGAGGCGACTCACATCCAGTGAGACTCTGTGGTGGTGGGCCTTCCAGGGGTCACTGCAGTGAGGAGGCTCGGTCCTTAGCCAGGAGAGTCCAGAAATGCTCTCTGCTTCATGCCCCGGGGCCAGGCAGTCTCTAAGCCCCAGGGGACAGATGAAAGCCTCCGGTTTTTGTTGACACTGATGCTGACTCCTTCCCTGCAACCAGACGTTCACACCCATCCCCCCAGCCCTGCACCTAAACCTCAGAACACCCAGGAGGCTGAATCGGGGACAGGCAGGGGCCAGGTAAGCCAGCAAGCAGAGCAGAGGCTCAGACAGGCTCCAAAGTCCACATCTGATGGACACTGGAGGGGGTAGGAGGGCAGGGCGGGGGACCCTGGGAGCTCCCAGAGCCTGCACCCAGACTCCCACTCTGTGAGTGGGTCAAGCCGCCCTCCGCCCTAGTAGCCATTCACTCTCTCCTGAGCACCCTCCTTCACCAAACACGCCCTCATTCCTCAGACACTCGCTTATTCCTGCCCTTCAGGGCTCTTAAAGGTGACCAGTCTCACCCATTATGAGGGTAGGAGTCTTCTAGAGAAAGGGTCAGATGGTGATTTTATTTCTGAGTTACAGGTGCCCCTCACTTTCTCTAGGTACCAGCTAGAGTCTCCGTATAATTGTTTTCATGTCTTTCTGCTTGTTATTAATGTGGTAAGGGCATGCAGTGGTTAGACAACAGACTTTGATACTCAACTGACCCAGAATCAAAATCCACCTTACCACCTAAGTGCTGTGAGACCCAAGCAAGTCTCTGAACCTCTCTGTGCCCCAATTCCCCCTTCTGTAAAATGGGTGTAGCATCCTCTGCCTTACTGCTCCTGGCCCAGTTCATCATTCAAGATTCACCATTGCTCTTGTCCTCACTGAACAGAAGGAATGGGGCCCTGGGCTCAGGGCCACTGGTTGCCTGACATTCACTGTCTGCTCCTCATGGCTTCTCTGGGTGCCTCAGGCAGCCAACCCAGCACAGCCTGGCCCTAGGAGAGGGCAGGGAGCCAGGTGTGGGAGGCCACAACACTGGAGCCCCTACCCAGTGTGGACTGGGCAGAGGCCTTTCTTCCCAGAGGGCTGGGCTGGATCACAGCTGGCACGGGGTTCCCAGGGCCTGTCAGCTGTGATCATGCCAGCAGGGCTCCTGAAGCAGAGGAGGAACTGAGGCAGGCCAGAAGCCACTGTCTTGGTCTCAGGTAAACAACAGGGGGTGGATGCAGGCTGGCTTGGAGGTGGGGGTAAGGAGTTGGGAGTGAGGGGTACATCCAATCCCCATGGAAGAAATTCACAGAAAAGTCAGGGTCTTCCTCAGGACGAGGATGAGGTTCTCCTCAGCATACCCCTTAAGAGCTAGATGGTGAAACCGAGGCAGAGCCTAGCCCTCCAGGTCTAAGCCATTGTGTTGGCCCACCCCACGCATCTCGCTGACGAGGCCTGAGGAAGCAAGAGTAAGTCTACCCCCATCACCGAGTAGAGGCCTAGGCCCTCTTGTAAGGCCTGCCCAGGTCAGGACTGGCTCAGATACCTGCTGGGCCTTAACCTGCAGCTGGGCAGCACTGGGACAGGCAGAGGCCATGCAGTAGTTCTGATTATTCCATTCACAGAGAAGAAAGCTGGGACTCCGAGTGGTTCAGTGACTTGCCCAAAGTCACACAGCAGATGAGTAGCAGAATTGGGGCTGGAATCTGGGCCTGCCTGCTTCTAATTGCATGTCTCTCTCCCCATGATGCCCGAGCAAGGTTGGAGGCAACAAAAGGGAGAGTAAGATTCTGACAGAGGGCCAAGGGAGGGGTGGAGCATCAAGGGAGACGGTCACAGGCCCAGAACAGGAGGTGGGCATTCCCAGTGGGAAGAATGGCATGAGCAAGAGCGTGCCTATGGGATCTGAAGGGGTCCGCAGTCTGAGGAGCACTGGGAAGCAAGCTGGCATGAAGACCCTGGGTGCCACTTTAAGGAGAATGGATTATGGGCCAAGGAAAAACATAGAAAGCAAAGCTTCTTCCCACTTCCTTTAAACCTAGGCAAAGCCTGCCAACCAGGCTGACCAGCACATAGTAGGTACTCAAATACTTGTTGGCTGCTGGGACACTATTTGCTGTGTGTTGGCCAAACCCTGTTTCCTTACCCTGCTGGGCACAGGGCTAGAATATCTGCCCCCATCTCCCTTGTAAAGGTGTGACCAGTCTGGGTCCTGGGCAGTGGAAGGTGGACTGAAGTGATCCAGCCACTCGCAGGTCTGGCCTGGGAAGCCCTCTTGGCAATCCCTGTGACTCTCCATCCCCAGCCTGAATGGACGGGACCTGAGGTCCTAGAGCTGTGCTGCCCAATACGGCAGCTACAAGCCACATGTAGCCACGGACGCTTGAAATGTGGCTTACCTAAATTGACATATGGTTTGTCAATGTACACTAGATTTCAAAGACTCATACCAAAGAAAAACCCAGAATGTAAGATATCTCATTAATAAGTTTTTATATTAATTGCATGTTGAAGTAACATTTTGGGTATATTGGATTAAATAAAATATGTCATTAAAATTAATTTTACTTGTTTATTTTTACATCTTTAAATGCGGCTATGAGGACATTTAAAATTACACATGTGGTTCCCATTATATTTCATTGGCTAGCAAGGGTCTAAAGCTGAGGCTTCAGACATTATGAAGCAGAGATGAAATTTCCCTACTGTGCTCACTCTGAAATCCTGACCCGTGAAAGATAACAATAAAATGGTGGGGTTTTAAACCAAAGTTTGGAAGTGGGTTTTTACATGACAATAGAGAATCAGAACACTCCCTAATAATATAGCTCCCCTCCACATCTCTACTTCCTTCAAGTTCCTGGACACCTTTCTGGGTAACTTTAGCATTTGGTCGGCAAGCCCGTTGCCCTCTCCATGGTTTGCAGACCTGAATCACAGCCTCATTCTCAAATCTTATGGCCCTAAGAAGGTGTCAGGCAGCAGGCCCACTCATTTACCCAATAATTCAGGTTTGGTCTTTCCCTCTGCCTCTCTTTCCTTTCTTCTCTACCAGAAAGTTTTCAAAGACCAGGAGTCTTCCCCCAAAATGATACATTCTGAGCCTGCCAGATTCTGTGGAGCCCAGAGCTCTTTCAATCCACAATGAATTTCCCTTCAACACAGCCAGCACTCAGGAACGCCACCCCCCAGGTGTAGGCGGCCTTTGTGCTCCCCCAGTCTTTGTCCTACCAGCTACTCTGGCATGGCAAGGAAGCCCAGTGGCATCAAAGAAGCCAGCTCTCTGCCTGACAACAGAAAGTACCTGCTATGGACTGAACTATGTCCCTCTCAAATTCATATGTTGCAGCTCTCAGTCCCAATGTGATGGCATTTGGGGATGGTGACTCTGGGAGATGACACGGCTTAGATGAGGACATGAGGATGAGGCCCTCATGATGGGATTAGTGTCCTCATAAGAAGTGACATTAGAGGTCTTGCTCACTCTCTCCCCCTGCCATGTAAGGACACAGTGAGAAGCCAGCCATCTACATGCCAGGAGGAGGGTTCTCACCAGAGACAACCAGGCTGGCACTTTGATCTTGGACTTCCAGCCTCCAAAAATATGATAAAATAAACTTTTTTTTCTCATATTGCCACCTGGTCTATAGTATTTCGTTATGGCAGCCAGCTGACTAAGACAGAGCCCTAGTGCCTGGTGGAGGTCTCCAAGCCCTGGCCACCAGGAAAGACTAACGGGCTTAAATGACTTGGGGGATTTGGGCCCCGTTAGCTATGCCCTGAGAGGCACCTGGGTCAATGCAAGAATCAGGCACTGAGTGTGAGTCAGAAGCTGTTTATTAGCCAGAGCACACCAAGACCAGAATATACATGCCAAAAATGGAGTTTTAAGAAATCTACAGAGTTGTGTGGGCTTTATGAATATATTTTCAGCTGCAGAGACAAAGATGGTGCATTTGACATGTCCCTGAACCTACCTACCAATCTATCTGTATAAAATCCAACCCCCTCCATTAATTAGAGCTTAACCTTAAGCTTCTTGTGAAAAACAATTTTACCAAGCCAGTGCCTCCCAGAATGAACGGCTTGTCTTGGAGCCAGCAGCTTATTAAATAAGGCACCACATCACACATGACAATGTGACTGCACTGCTCTCGTGAAATAAGGACAGCAGTCAGACTCCTCAGGACCCAAATGCAAATCTGTTTTGAATTTTTAAAAAAATTTTTTTGAAGCCTCAAGTTATTGCCCTATAATGTTTTCCAAGCCCGTCATGTCAGAAAATGCTTCTGAAAATGTCAGCTGGGCACGACCCGTGACATGGCATCTTGTCCCAAGGCATGTTGGAAAGGACAGAAAAGAGAGAAAGACAAACTTCCCCAACTCAGAGCTTTATGCCTGTGTCTCATCCTATAGAGAAGATGGAAATTCACCACGGACTATAAATGCCTCAGTGCAAATGAGGTCTGATTGCCAGTGGTGTGTGCACCCAGGGGAAGACTGGTTCTAAATTACGATTTTATGACAGACCTCATCAGGAATGGGTTTGGAACACGGCTGCTAGGCAGCTGCACCCCTCGTAAGAGGGGTACCCTATTTCTTAGGCTCCTTAGTTAAGCAGGATGGTCTGCCTGAGTCCTCACTCCTGGCCCAGATCCTGCTAAATGCTCTTAAATGGTGAATGGGGAGGACTGGGCTTCTGAAGGATAAATGCTCCATAGGGGTGTAATCCATGACTGTGGCACAAGGCTTGGAATACAGCTCCTGAAGTCAGACTATCCTGGCTCTGCCTCTTACCTGCAGGTTACTAGACCTTCCTAAACCTCAGTTTATCCACCTGTAAAACGGGCTACCAATTGCAGTTACTTCACAGAGTTGTTGAGATGATGCAATGAGTTAATGCCTGAAGACTTTCAGCTCATTGCTTGGCACTTAAGTGGCCAATGGAAGCTGGTAGAGAGAGTGACGAAGGTGACAATGGGCAGTGGGGGAGACACACACATGGGTTCTGCTAGGACCCCTGGCAGGCAACCTCACCCATCCTTTGAGGGGTGCAAGAAGAGAGAGCCCCTTCCTAAATGGAAGAAACTCACCCAGCCACATTGCACCTGCCCACCACCGCCACAGCCTCAGCCTCAATCCTGTAGAGCTTCACCCCACTAGGCTACAATCACCCACGTTCCTGCGAACTGACACAGACATAGACGGAGTTTGTTTCTCACCAGCAAGACCTAAGAAAGGGCAAAATGGAGGTAACAGGAGCAGAGCAGAATGGCCCCTACTCCGGGTCTGAGACTCCTCTATTGTCCCAGTGCAGTAACTCCCACTTTGTGCCTTACCTTCATTTTCCAGTTACGTTTCATTCTCCAGCTACTCCCTCAATAGCCAGCCACTCCCGCTCCCCCCAGCTACGTCCCCGCTGCCTTAACTGCTCCTTCACCACCCAAGCCTCTCTCACCAGCTCCGATCATCACTCATCCCCCAGCTACTCTGACGCACTCCAGCCTCTTTCTCACCCGCTCATTATCTAGAGTTATCTTCTAATTTAACACCAGTTTGGAACAATCAAGGGAATCCTGGTTTTAGTCAGGACAAATCTGTCCTGGTGTGTGTGTGTGTATATGGAATTAGTTCTTCCTGAACCAAGCCGCTGATGTTTAGAGATGGAACGTTTACTGCTTATAATCTTTGAGGGCTTTGGGCCTCGGGGAGTGGGAAGGCAGAGCCCACATGGTACGAGGTATGGAACACTGCCAAGCAGAGTCAGCAGTCTCAGCCACACGGGCCCCTGGCAGGTTGGGTGAGATGGCCCTGTAGCAGCTCTCCTGGCCCCACCTACAATGCTAAGACAAGAGGCTCCTCCCCCTCTCCAGGGCCCTGCCCCTAACCATCCCTGCAGTTCAGGATGCTCTCTCCTTCAGGCTGGGAGAGCTTCATTACAGATCTGATTAAATCAGAAGGAATTTTATCCCAAGCTTGCCAGAAAACAAGTTATTTTCAGCATCCGTGGGCAGCAAATGAAGAAGAACGTCATGAGCCGGAAGGAATGACTGTGTAAAAATCTAGCCCATTCAGACAAGGTTGGCCACCATGTCCTCTTGATAAAAGTGTTAATTGCCAAGTAACTTGGGAGAAGTTTTGTGAAATGATCTAGGGTTTTTTTGTTTTTGTTTTAATAACAAGGGAACTGGCCATATGAACTCTGAAAGGTTAGAGGAAGCAATTTATAGAGGCTAGTTAGGGTCCCTCCAAAGAGCTTCTGTAATAATAGATGGGTTTTAAACATTCAGATAGCTCAAACAAACAAAATGGATATTTGTGGCTGCCTTAAGTGATGACACATGGAAACCAGGAAATCCCAGGCACCTTGAATTCCATGGTCTCAGCAAATAGTCTGATAGAAGCTATCTTTTCAGGGGGCAGTTCCTTTCATTTTAAGGACTCTGAAAGGGCTGCCTAATGCAAGTGTCTTTAAGTGTTACATTATGTCGGGTGGCCAAAGGCTTTCACTTCCTACTGGCTTGCAATGAAAATTGTTGTTTTAAAAAAGGCTTTTTTTAACTCTTCATACTAAAGTGTAAATGACTGTAGTCAGAATATTCTTATGTGAACAACTGATAGGAGACTGGCACTGAGTAATAAGAGATAGAGAAAATGGAGATAGTTATAACAGGATGAGAGAAGAAGGATTAGTAAGATAAAGAAGATGTTAACCTTGCCTCCGGCCCATTGTAACTTAGGCTAGTGACAAATATGTAATAGCTACATAGACTATGTTGGCTGTCCAGCCTTTATCTCTACGAATCTTCACAGCCTCCACCCCCCTTCCCAGTCATTATTCTCTCCGCTATAAAGATGAAGAATCTGAGCACAAAGAGATTTAAGTAGCTCACCCAAGGTCATAAAATAAATATTAAAACTTAATTTTCTCTGACTCCATATTCTTAACTTCCAAAGTCTATTCTACTGCCTGTCCGCAAAGCTTCTCAACCTCCCACACCAAGGGCCCTTTGGATTCAGTTTCCCCTATGACATCTATGTTTTGAAAGATTTTATCCATAGAGCACACTGCATTTGTGAACTAATAATTCATTCCATCTGGCTGATGATTATTTTTCTGTTCCTGTTTCTGTTTCAATATTGATCCAGACTTTAACCCCAATTACTGAGGGTTCAACATAATATTATGAAATCACATAAATCACTGTCATGGCTATGCAGCCAATAAGCAATAAAATTAAGTAAGCATAAGCACCATTTCCCAGTGTTGAATTCTGTCAGCCACATAGTCTTAGAGTCAGTGTCAGCCACATACTTGGCATGCTCAACCCAGGTGCTGGGATTCCCAGATAGAGGACTCTGGTAACAATATTTGATCCACTCAGAACATCCCAGACATTCCAGGGTTATCAACAGCCAGTCACAGTATTTGATCAACACAACATGCTCAGGGTTATCACACTGGGCTGCTAGAATTCTTGTCTAGAGCAAAGCAAAGTCTAGAGTGTGTAGCACATTGTAACAATAATATTCCCCAGTGATTTATACCTTTTGGTACCCATGTGCTTGTATAGGCTCCTCCCATATTGACTCAAGTAATGGCTGGTGACTTACTTTGGCCAATGAGGTATCAACAAACATGACGCAGGCAAAGGCCAAATAAATGCTTGTGCACTGGAGCTTGCCTTCTTGGAACCCTGAGGCCACCATGCCAGATGAAGCCCAGGATGACAGACCACATGGAGAATCCCAGCCATGCCAGCTGAGCCCAGGCATGGCTGACCCACAGCTGACTGCAGCCTCACGCATGAGGCCAGGCAAGATCAACAGAACTACCAATCCAAAGAATCACTGAGAAATACTAAGTTGTTTCAAGCCATTAAGTCTTTCCGTTTCTTTGTTATGCAACATTAAACAACAAATACAGTATAGCTCTTGACAATGACTCACTTGGAGAATGGCCATTATTACCTTTGTGGTGCTCAGGGAATTAGGGATCCTTTAGCCAAAATGTCTGCATCCTGCCATTTCTCCTGGAGGATTGGGAACCCTGACCTTCTTTGTCAAGATTTGGGCTTCATTTAGCTTTTCCTGTATAACTGATGAAGGTCCCATTTCCCTCTCCCCAACTTAGTAGGTTTCATATTTCTCTTTTCTTGCTCTTCACCTCTGCTCTGGACCCAACTTCCTCCATCTATTTGCTCTGTTTGTTGGCACAAATGGGATGGATGTGTTGTATGATACTCTGAGCAGATTCTGGAACATTTGTTAAACCCCAACCTTCCTCCCCATGGATACGTGATGACTCTGGCTTCAGGGATTGTTGACAGAAGGGCTCAGGGTTCGTGCATTTAAAGAGCCTCTGGATTTCTTTGACAGAAATACTGCCCACTTTTACACTCCATTAGAAAGGAAACAGCGGTCTCTAGGAGCCACGAAAGAATAAATCATGTCAGAAATACCTCATCTGTCTCCTCAATGGAGTTACTAGACTAAGAAATGTCAAAGACAGGGACTATGTGGACTCCAGGGAGCAGCATTTAACAAGGCTCCTCACAGGTCTCTTTCTCAATCCCCAAGGGAAATCGGAGAAGCGAGTCATGGTGTGTGGGGGTCGAGGAAGTCCCAGGAGCATCTGAATTGGCTGAATCCCCCAGGGTGGTACCACCCTGGTGACTGACCATGGTTTGTCAGCCTACCACAAGTGGTTTCTTCTCCCAAGAGTGGTCTCGTATGATCTGAGCATAGGAGGCTGATGAATAAAACCACAGTGCAGTTTCATGTGGGGAAAAGAATTGTCTTACATGCCAGAAATTCATGTAAGCATGGCAACGCATTCTGCTCCTGTAGGCACACCTGGCTGGGAAGCCACTTATCACCAGATGGTTGTGAGAAGGTACATCATCATCATGTTCAATAGCACTATGTCAAAATGGATTAAAGTCTCCTTTTCCATAATCAGATTGTCCTTAACAATGGGATGGTAATCTTCAAAGTTGTTGTTTACCTTATCCTCTCCCCTGGACAGTATTTAGATAGCATTGCTCATAAATGATCTCCTAGCCTTGTTCTTCTAGGCATCTGTTCTTAACAAAGCTCTCTTTCTAAGATTACCTACTTGCAAGCAATGGTAATACTGCACTGTCTTCAAAGTGATTCTGCCTGACTGTGAACTCCAACACGGCCTGGCCTGGTCTCTTTTCACTCCTAAACCACCTGTGCTGGTCTGAAGATGTGCAGACAGTGTTCCATGGATGTCTGTGCATGAAACTCTCCTCTGATCCATGACATGTTTTCTTATCACTTAACCCTCAGAAAGAAAACTCCTTCCAAGTTTTTGTAGACCAGGAAGTCCCTTTTTTTTTATAGTAGAGACTCTTGCTGTTGTTCCCACATCCCACATACAAATGACAGTATAGTTAAGTTCATTTCAGTTGAACAACTATTCCCAACTGATAATGATTAACTTTGATATATTAATAAAGAGGAAGTCTCTGGGCTTTGCCCCCAGCCTCTGTCTGTGGCCATGACCTGTTCAACATTTTTATCAAGAATTTGGAGTAGTCCAGGACAATGTTGTCAGATACAGCAGCCTCTAGCCTAGCCACAGTTGCTGACTACTTAAAATTACTTTAAATAAAAACTTCAGTTCTTCAGTCATCCCAGTCACATTTTAAGTGCTCAGTAGTCACATGTGACCAGCAGCTACAATATTGGACAGTGCAGTCCCATCATTGGAAAAACTTCTATTGGAAAACACTGGTCTAGAAGGCAAATACTCATTGCATTTATGAATGACATGGAATAGAAAATGCTGATGAACATTTCATTTGAGGTGGACATACTTAATTATGGCCTGCCCAGCATCCACTTACCCTCCTTCTGGTAACAGCATCCCAATTTTCCTTGGGGTAGATACAAAATATTTCCAAGTGTCAGTCCATGTGTTTTGGGAGGACCTGACTTCAGCAATGGGCATATGACTCAGATCAGACCAATCACAGCATTGCATTCTTGTTCTAGCCACTGTGATTGGCTCAGAGGTAGGTATATAGCCAATTATAGCCAATGAGATTCAATTCTGGGACTTACTGAATCCGGGGCACTGTTAAGAAATTATTCTTGTTGGGATTACTGAAAAGATAGGATATACACTTCAAGTTACTGACAGTCATCTACTCAGAGAAACTTTTTGGTAGGCCCCTGTATGTACATGTGCTTCAGTTAGTTTGAGGTGGATTCCTTGCCTCTGATAACACAGAAGTCTTAATTTGACATTCAAGAATCCAAATTATTTGAGCAGATGGATAATGTGCTCAAAACTCAACAAGATACATTTAGAGCCTTGCCTTCAATGTTGAAAATTACCTGTGTGTCTTGGAAAGCTTCTGGGGTGCTGAAGATGTTCTGTTTCTTGATTTGAGTAAGTACTGGCCACAGATATGCTCAACAGAAGAAAGCATTGCCAGTTTTTCCCTTTTCTGTCTGAAGAATATACCTCAAAAAATATTTTTAAATAAACCAGTGGCATAAGGACAGGATAGGGGAAGATCTAATTTCACTAATGGATGCTGGCTTGGGGGTTTAGTTTCTTTTAAACTCAGTGTGAGTCAATAGTGGCTGCCCAGAAAGTCAATGGAAACCTGGGCTACACTGATAAACCAACTTAACCAAAATGAGGAAACTGCCAGTTCCATCCACCCTAGGGTGAGACAGGTCAGGCTTTGGGAAAGATACAGACAAGGGAGAACATGCTCACAAATGTCAAAGTCACATCTCATGAAAACCGGTAAAAGGAATAGGAGCTGTTAGCCAGAGAGAAAAGACGAGAGGATTGGATAGGGACATGACAGGCTCAGTGAAACACTGGAATGAATGAGCAACCTTATTATCTGCAAATAGAGTTATTTTCTATACAGAAAACCCCCAAGAGAGCCTACTGGAAAACTGAGACTAAGGAGAGTTCAGTAAAATGACTTGCTACAAAATTAATATACAAAAACTTAAAGCCCTTCTTTCAAGAAATAAACAGGATTTATAGATTTATATGGTGGGGAAAAAAAACCTGCAGCTTTCCTAAAGGACATGAAAGAATACTTGCCCAACAGACACATCCCATTTGCCTATTTAGAAAAAATAAATAAATAACAAACATTATGACAAAGGTATTAGTTTGCCCCAGATTATATTTTTTAATTGTGATAAGTCTATAGAACATAAAATTTCCCATTTTAGCCATTTTTTAGTGTACAGGTCAGTGGCATTAATCACATTAACATCATTGCACAACATCACCATCATCCATCCCCAACTACAACTACTTTTTTCATCTTCCCAAACTGAACCTCTGTGCCTTTTAGACCCTAACTTCCCATTCTCACCCTCCTCCAGCCCCTGGGTAAATTTGGGATCTTATGTTATGATTTATGTTTTTTTAATTTTTTTCAGTTTTTTTTATTGTGGTAAAACACACTGTTATGGTAATGCTACCACCTCAATAATTTTAAGTGCACAATTCAGTGGTATTATACTCATAATGTTGTGCAACCATTACCACCATTCATCTCCAGAACTGTTTTCATCTTGTAAAACAAACTATACCCATTTATAAGATTCATCAATTTTAGAGGAATCTATTTTTGAGCATTGGAGGGAAAACTTGACCAAAAGCACTTAACTATTATGTGAACAGCTAAAAATAACCAAGAACATTTTTGCAGAAGAGCAACATGAGAAAGGACTTGTTCTACCATATATTAAGCCACAATATAAAGCCGTAAGGATCAAACAGTGTGGATCTGGCAAAGAAACATTGTTTTTACAGAATAAACAGCTTGGAAGGTACTCTTCTTCACAGATGATGCTCTAGAAGATGGTATCACAAATGGAGAAGGGAAGGATGCTGGAAAACTGATAATTCTTTGGAAACAAAATATAGAGTCCCATGTACTACTTTACACTAAAATGAATTCTGGGAGGATTACATGTTCAATTTATTTAGGTGAGGCCACAAAAATTTAGGACATACACGTTAATATACATCACTGGATAAGGAAACACTTTAGAGCAAGAGCTGGAAAACTTTTGGTGTAAAGGGCCAGAGAGTAAATATTTTCATCTTCACAAGCCACATCGTCTCTGTTGCAATCACTCCACTCCAACATTGTAGTGTGAAAGCAGCTATAGACAATATGTAAACAATGGGTGTGGCTGTGTTCCAATAAACTTTATTTACAAAAAAGATGGGAAGATTTAGCCTTCAAGCTATAGTTTCTGACCCTTGTTTTAGAGAGACAGAAGCAAAGAACAAAATAATGAAAAAAGAAAAACAAATATTATTACATTTGAATACCTAAAAATAGGTGGAGAACTCCAAAACATAAAAGAAAATCTACCATAAACAAAATGTTAAAGCAAACACACAAGCACACACAGGGCAGAAAATACTCGCACCATACATGACAACAAATGACGGACACTGTCTTCATTTCCACGTTCTCCTTTCTCTCCCTCTCCTTCTCCTCTCCCACACACAAACATATACAATCATTGAAATCAATAAGAAAAAGAAACAACAACAAAAAAACAGACAACTTAGAGAAACAAATGAATGACCAGTAAGCTTATGAGTGGGTATTCAACCATAAAGTTCTCAATTATATGCGAATTAAGACAACAGGAGTCTGTTCCATGTATCAAACATATCAGCAAAGGTATGCCTTTAGTGCCATGGAACAGCGTTGAGGAGGAAGGCAGAAGTAAGGCAGGCCTGGTACACACCGCTGGTGAGGGTGCAGACTGATACAAACTTTTGGGTGACCAGATATGCAGTTTATAGAAACCTTGCAAATGCTTATCTCCTTGAATCTGTTGAACCTCTAGGAATCGACCATTAAGTAAAAAAATCAAAGCAGTGGCCAAAGGCTTTTCTACAATGATGGTCACCATGGTATAACTAATAGCAAAACTTGGAAAACCCTCAAAATCCGATAGTAGGGTAGTGATTACACAAATTACGGTACATTCAGACAAGAGAGTATGAGGTTATCATTAAAAATCTTCTTCCAAA
Source organism: Manis pentadactyla (assembly GCF_030020395.1). Taxonomy (NCBI): domain Eukaryota; kingdom Metazoa; phylum Chordata; class Mammalia; order Pholidota; family Manidae; genus Manis; species Manis pentadactyla. The sequence continues at coordinate 159,376,007 of NC_080023.1, read as the reverse complement.
GACTAAAGACAAGATAAAAAGCTGACCTTCAAGCAATGTCTCACTTAGCTGATGAACCTTCCTTCTAAAACACCTCCCTCCCTAGGCTTCTGAGACGCCACACCACCGTAGTTTTGTTCCTTCCACCCTAGCAGATGACCTGACAAAGTAGGTCTCCTTTGTCCTCTTCTTCTTCTTGGCTTAACCCGTAGCTATTGAGGTCTCCCAGGACTTTCTCCTGAGTCCCCTTCTTTGCCCCAGCTACCTTGCTATTACAAAGTAGTTACCTTAAATGCTATTATCGCAAATGAAAGAAGCCATTTATGGTTCTTCCACATCTTAAACGAGGTGATAACTCATTGTAGTTTTGATGAGCAATTTGCTGTTGACCAGTGATGTTGAGCATCTTTTTATGTACCTGTTGGCCATCTGTATGTCACCTTTAGAAAAATGTCTATTCTGATCCTCTGTCCATTTTTAATTAGGTTATTTGGATTTTTTGGTTTTTTGTTTTTTTGTTTTTTGCTATTGAGTTGTATGCATTCCTTATGTATTTTGGATACTAACCCCTTATCTGATATATATGGTTTGCAAATATTTTCTCCCATTCTGTAGTTTGCCTCTTCATTTTATTGGCTGTGTCTTTTTTTGTGCAGAAGCTTTTTGATTTGACATAGTTCCATATTTTTTTCCTTTTGTTGCTTGTGCTTTTGCTGTCATGTCCAAAAAAGTGAACTAATGTTCTCTAACAGACCAATACATTATGTTTTAAAAAATATATGCATGGATAAAAGAGCCATTCAAAATGCAAGACAGACCAGTGGATTTTAATGTAACAAAATAAAAAAAGCTAAAAATTGATAGTTTCAGATTCCACATTGCAATTAACTTCAAGAGACTACCACCTGTTGAGTTTGATTGTGGTATCAAAGAATATCCACAATTATATGAAAAGGTAATTAAAATATTTCCTCCCTTTTCCAACTACGTATCTGTATGAGGAAAGATTTGCTTCATTTACTTCAGCCAAAATAAAATCACAACATAGTGAATGCAGAAGCAGATAAGAGAATCCAGCTGACCCATAGAAATTGTGTGAGGCAGCAAACGTTTATTGTTTTAAGTTGGCTAAATTTTAAGCCAGACCTTAAGAAGATTTGCGAAAGTATTAAACAAGGCTACTACTCTCTTATTTTTTTTATTTTGAAAAATACCATTATGTGGGTAACATTGTAATATTTCCAGACTATCTTGCCTGGCTTTAGTACATCTGCATATCAACAGGCATTCCTCAAGGGGAGGAAAAGGCTCATCTCCATATCAGTGGGTAATTACCTGGGCAACCAGGGCTTATCTGAACCTGAGAGGTTAGGGGGAGGTCCTTGCTTGCTTCTGCCTGAGCAGAAAAGAGACAGCCCTGGACTGCAGTTTGTAAGCAATAAACAGGTTTTAAACTGTATTTCTCCCTTTGACTGATTCTGGATTTAGAGGTATTTTGCCCTGGGATTTCCTTTCCCTGGAGTTACCCAGTATTTTTCATAAAAACATTTATGTTAACATGTGTGGTAGTTTTAGAACTTGTCCACAAATTCTCCTCCCTTCAAGAGTTGAAGTCCAAGCCCCCTTCCCCTGGGTGTAGGCTGAACTTAAATCATTTCTAATGAATAGAATATGGCAGAAATGATGGCACATGACTTACAAGGCTAGGTCATTAAAAGGCACTGTGGTCTCCTTGCTCTGTCTCTTGGATCACTCACTTTGAAGGAAGCCAGCTGCCACGTTGAGAGGACATTCAAGCAGCCCTATGAAGAGGCTCAAATGGCAAGAAACTGAGGCCTCCAACTAAGAGCCATGTGAGTGCGCCACCCTGGAAGTGGACTTTCCAGTCCTAGTTAAATCTTGAGGTGATTTCAGCCTTACAAGAGATCCTGAGCTAGATCCACCCAAGCTAAGCTGCCCCTGGAATCTTAGCCATAGAAATTGTGTGAGGCAGCAAATGTTTACTGTTTTAAGCTGCTAAATTTTAAGCTCATCAGTTACGCTGCAGTTGATAACCAGTACAACAGATAATGGGTTATTTTATGTTTTAATGATGAATACATGTTTGTTTTAATTTCTAATATAGTAAATATTGACTGACCTAGAACCCAGTTAAAGAAAAAACCTTAGGGGTTCTTGGTTTTTAATATAAACGGCCCCTGAGACCAAAAAGTTGGAGGACTATTGCCCTAAACTTTTTGCAAACTGCCCCTTTATTAAACTTTTTTCAGAAAACTCCATGTGAGAGCACCATTTGTTTTCTGGACCCTGACTGATATAACAGGATGAAAATATTATCAATGGTTATTGCTGTTCAGGGAGTATGAGTGATTTTACTTTCTTAATGTTTCTTTTTTCTCTGTACTTTTAAAATTTCCTATAACAAGGATGCAATATTTTTATAATTAGGAGAACAGAAATTTCCCTTTCAAAATCACCAAAACTGAAAGTCAGGGCTGTTTCCTCTAGATGAGTCAATGGTTTTAAGCGAGGCTTGCAGAGCCCAGGTGTCCGCCAGTGCACCTCGGTGGTTGGAGGTTGGCAGGGCGGGTGGGTGGACGCGGTTCTAGCACATCCCCCACTCCCTCCTACCTCAGCCAGAAAGAGCTCTTTCATCTGATTTACATACTGGGTTTCTGCATAATATTTCATTTAACGAAAAGTTTCCACAGCTCAAGAGAAACAGTTTGAAAACCTTTGCCATGACAATAACAGTTGATGAGTTAACATTAAGCCACAGAAGAAGCGCTCAAACTTTTTTCTGGAATGTGAACAGTTTCCGTAAAGAAAACCCTACACATTCTGAGAGAAGAACAGAAACCTTGACATCTTAACAAATGTTTGGTGGTTTCAAGAGAGGCTGGCTTATGTGGCCGTGGAAAGGAGTTACAGCTAGGGGTATTGAGCTTACCCAGGGACCCCCAGTACAAAGGACCCAAGAGACCAGCAGAAATCCCAGGATTCTTAAGGACCAAAGAAACACAGATCAGAACCATGAGTGGTTCTCATTTTCTAGGGATAAACAAAAGCAGGAGGTACCAGGACCTCCTGGTAGTTAAAAGAATGGGCTGCAGAGACAGCCAATCTGGATTCGACTCCCAGGTCTGAAACTTAAAACCTGTGAGATCTTGGCAAACGATGTAGCCTCTCAGAGTTTCAATGTCCTCATCTAAAAAATGAGGTACTAATAATGTAAGATGGTGCAGCCATTTTGGAAAGAAGCTGGACAGTTTCTTAGAAGCAAAACATAAGTTTACCATATGACCCAGGAATTCCATTCCTATATAAGTACCCAAGAGAAATGAGAAGTCCAAGAAATGTCTATGTCCACACAGACTTGGATACACATGTTCTTAACAGCATTATTCATCGTATAACCCTGAATGTAAATGATCCAAACGTTCATCAGCTGGTGAATGGATTAAACAAAGCAATGGAATCCAGTAAGAAGGAATGAAATCGTGATACAGGCCACGACCTGGAGGCGCCTTGAAAACATTATTCCAAATGAAAGAAATCATTCACAAAAGGTCACATATTGATGTGGTGGAGACTTGATAATGGGGGGAATCTAGTAACCACAATGTTGCTCATGTGATTGTATATTAATGGTACCAAAAATACCCACAAATGTACAGAGGCAGAAAATGGATTAGCACAGTTTTCTAGGGATGAGGGTGAGGGGTGGGAACCAGGAGTAACTACAAATGGACACAAAGTTTCTTTCTGGGGTGATGGAATGTTTTACAACTGGTTTGTGGTAATGGATATACAACTCTGTAAATTTTCTGAAAATCAATGAATTGTACTCTTAAAATGGGCAAAGTTTATGATCCATAAATTAAACCTCAATAGAAGTTTTTTTAAAAGGGGGTTGACTACCACACAGGGTTGCTGTGAGGATTAGCTGAGGTAAACACTCAATAAATAATTTAGTGATGAACATCAGTATATATACAAATAATAGATTATGTAATATATACTAATAATAGGTTATGTAAGTGCAGAAAGTAGGTAATGCAGAATAACAACAATTTATATCACATATATACTCTCACCATATCACTTCACCATTTGTCAACTCAATTTAACCTGACAAATTTCTGAGGCAGGGGAATTACATCATCTCCATTTTTACAGATGCAGAAACAGACACCGAGAAGGTAAGTAACTTTCCTGAGGTTTGCACAGCTAGCACACAGCAGAGCTGGGATTTGAATCCTGGAGAGCCTACACCAGTCTGTGCTCCTCGCCAGGACACAATTGCCTCTCAGTAAACGTCAGCTGTGTACTGAGTTACTGCTCTAACTAGTGATGGGGGTGGAGGTGCAGAAAAGGCTCGTAGACAGCTCCCCACCGAAGGTCATGCAGGATCCAAACCCGAAGGTTTAAAGGAGGAATCAGGGGAAGTGTTCCAGACAGAACACTGCATATGTTCCAAACTGCATATGCAAAGGTGGGGAGGTAAGAGATTGCAGAGCCTCGGGAGAAAGCGGGAGGAGCTGGAGCGGCCTGGAGCACAGAGTGATGGTAGGCAGTGGGAACAGGAGAGCGGGGCTCAGACAGGGCCAACGCCAAGGAGGGTCCCTGAGCCCAGACACTAGCCTAAAGGCAACACAGATCCAGAGATGGAAATCCAGTGCGTCCCCAGCGCTCCTTTACTCTGGGAGTGACTCATACTGCCCTGGCAGGTGGAGGAGGTTGACTCAGCTGCTGCTGTGAGCTCAGGAGAGCGGGGGAGCTGGCACCCCACGTTCCCATCCCGCTGTGAGCTAACGCCCCAGCAGCCTCCCCAACACCAGCTCCGCTAGCACGAAGAAACCATCCCAGCTGACTGGGAGCAGAGGGCTTGGTTGTACTTCCAGGAAGCTGAGCACAGCCCAGTGAGATGGCCTGCTGACTGATGGCAGCTTCCCAGCCCCCACAAAACCCAGACACACCTGTGGACCCGGGGGCCACCTCTCACTCCGCCCCACAGCCTGCCACAGGACGCATTGCTCTGGCCCTCCACCCTCACTTGGCCATTCCCCAGCTAGGGGACCAGCCAGTGGGTTCTAGCATTTTTCTCATGCAGATTTAATACACAGACCCTTGGATCTAGTGCTTCCATTTTCCCACATCTGCCCTAGAAAAACATTTGCATGTGTGCACAAAACATTTTGCTTTGGGGAAGTAAAACTCCTGAAAAAATGTTATGCCTATCAATAAGAAACAACTTCAAAAATTCTGGTGAATCCACACTGCAAATTACTATGTGGCAATGAAAAAGAATAATATATCTTCTGATATAAAAAGCAGATACATCATTCTGTTGTGCCAGCGTGAAAACACTTTCAAGACATATAGTTGGGTGGAAAAAAAAAGAAATTACATAATAATGTATCTAGTATGTCATCACTTACATAAAAACTAAAACATACAAACCAAAAACACAAATTAGTTCTATATACATAGGTCCATATACATAGTAAATGAGAAAAATGCCTAGAAGGAAACATATCAAACAGCAGCAGTAATCATGGAAGGAAGGGAGGGAGGGATTTTACTCTGTATATGTCTATGTTGTTTGATTTTTACACAAAGAACGTGTGTGCACGTTTGGGTTCTTAAAAACATTAAAGTCTTTAAAAAAAACAAACCATAAAAGATGTATTAAAATGATCACCATTCAGGATGACATTTCACAGAGCTGTCACATCCAGGACCTTGCGTACGTCCTGCCACATCCCCTTGAGAGCTAACATTCACAACCCCATTTTACAGATTAAGAAAATGAACCCGAGAAGTGAAACAAGCTGCTCATGGTCACAGGCAGGGCCGAGGGGCCCATGGCCTGGTGGAGGCACAACATTCAATGTTCGAAGAAGGAGCCCATTCTCCAGCTCACAGAGCCTCTGATAAGCACCCTCAGGGAGAAGAACCGGGGGCTTTGTCGGGGAAGGAAGGACCAAAGATGAGTGGCGAAAGAAGAGTGATGAGTCGCCGCCCACGATGGAAATCAGCACGACACGCCACCCACTGAGTGGGTCGGGCCGGCCGCGTCACAGGCACCCGGCAAGCCACACATGGGAAGGAGCTTCCCAGGGCCCTGAACCCCGAGCTGAGACTTCCTGCCTCTCTCGCAGGGGCTGCTTGCCCCAGGTCTCGGCTGTGCTGCTCCCAGTTGAGTGGTGGTGGGAATGCCCCTCTGCTCATTTCCCAGAGCACTCCATAACCAGGGGAGACACGGAAAGGGGCTTCTCGGAGGGTTCTAGAACCTGAGGAGCATGCTTACAACCTAACACCTTCTGGTGCAGTAAGTGCCACCACCCCTCAATTCTTTCACTGACTGCCTTAGACCAAGAGTCTGGAGGATGTGCAGAAGCAGAGGCCAGACGGACCCAGGAAACATGGCTAGATCCCTCCAGGGAGAGCCACAAAGCACTGGTATACAGGGAGGGGCCAGAGGCTGCTGAGGGGAACACAGGACGCAGGCACAAACCTCAGCTGCACAGCGAGCAGGTGTGATCCCTCAGAGCATGCTCAAAGGGCTTTGCCCAAATCATAGATCCTCCGATCTTTCTTAGTCAGGAAGCAAACCTACAAGGCCACGTGGCCAGTGATTCCCTGGGGGGCTGATCCCTGCTCTGCTACCTTGGTCAAGGTTCTGAAACTCTCTGGGTCTCAGTTTCCCCATCTGTAAAAGTGGGTGTTACTATACCTGCCTCTTGGGTGTGGTGATATCTGGATGATGGTACACACACTAATATAATTTTAAAATGTAACAAATACCAGGTACCCATAAAATCTGCAACATGAACTATGTGAGTGTGCATTTGTGCTTGTATTTATTCATTTGCTTTACAGAGTGAAAATGTCCTAGACAACATTGTATATTCATGTGTTTCCAGACTTTTGGACACCCTACATACAAATATAATTGTATATGTATATTTATATACAAATATGTACAACTGTGTATATAAATATTATATAGTCATTATATAGATATAATGAAAGAGTAATACTATAATAAATAAATAATATATATAATAAATATATAATAAATAAATATAATATAATAAATAAAATAAAACATGTTAATAACCATTTATATGGTATGAGGTCCCACGTCCAAGAATTTACAGGTATTATTTAATGTTCACAACAAGCTCTTGAGGTAGAACTATTATTTATCCTCATTTTACAGAAACTGAGGTGCAGGGAGCTGAGTGACTTGCCCACTTACCAGGGTCCCACAGGGAATAATCAACAAAGCTGGTTTTAGAAGTGAGGGTCTAACTTCTGAGCCTCTGCCATCGGCCTGTCCTCACCACCATCAACCTCGGAAGCCAAGGCCAAGAAAGCTTACAGAGCCCCACGTGGGTGGTCTGGCACAGAGGAAGGGCTTAAGAAATGTGGGGTTCTATGCGCACTGCACTCTTGGAGGAAAGAAACCAGATCCAGTTTGTTCACTGACATCTAGAATAATGTTGCGCCAGAAGGAGCTTGTCAGTCAACATTTGGAGGAGGGAAGGAAAATGAGCATGGTGTTCATTAGCCAAAGGCTGGAATTCTTGTTTCCAAACAAAAAGAAGCTAAGATAAAATTCAGAGGCTTCCCTAGCAACGTCCGCCTCCTAAGACTCGGGGAACTGCCCGAGCTCGGGTGTGCCAGACCCTGCCAGCTCACACCTCCGCTGCCCAGACCCTGGCGTCCACAGCCTGAACAGGAGGCACCGAGGCCCGGGCAGCGGCCAGCCGCCAAGGAACAGAGTGGCCTACCTTCGTCGGTGTCGTTCCTCAATGAGGCCTCCAGCAGGGCCACGCTGGCCTCAAAGGTCACCTTCTTCCTCCGGCCGCCGCCACTGCGCTTCCGCTCATGCTTGCGCTTGCGGTGCTGCAGGTCCTGCTCGTACTGGGCCCACTTCTTCAGCTGCTGGGCCCGGCGCTTCTGGGCGGCACGCAGCCGCTCCAGCGTGGGCACCTTCTCCAACAGCTGCAGCTCCGTCAGCAGGTCCACGTGGCTGGCCATGGCCACGGCACCTCCCCTTGCCAGCTGGCTGGGGGCTAGCGCGGTGCGCCGGGGACTGGGGGAGCACAGGGGCTCCTGCGGGGCTGGGGCCTCATGGCGGGGCCTGTGGCCGGGAGAGAGACACAGGTGGACATGCTTGTCAGGCTCAAATCTCAGATCTCACCCAAACTCACGTTAAAACACTTTCTTCCCCTATTTTTTAAATTGAGATATAATTGCCCCATAACATCGGGTAAGTTTATGGTGTACAATGTTTGCCTTCATACACTTACATACCGTAATTTGATTGCTTCTGTACCCACAGTCCCGTTAGCTAACATCGCCATTGCTTCACATAATTACCATCACTTTTTATGGTTATATGTTATTTCACATGAGGTTATATTGTTATATAGGGGTTTATTGTTCTTTTTAAAGGAATTAATATTATGTTTTCCATTTCTCCATATTAATTTATAATATGGTAAATATTGACAGATATATTCCACGTGAACAAAAGCTCTTTGGGATTCTAAATTTTAAGAGTACAAAGGGGCCCTAAGACCAAAAAGTTTGAACTACTGGTACCTACAAAATCTTAATTGAAGTTCTACTCTTTGGATGACCTTTAAATTTTTTAAAAATCACACCTCTTGTTCTCATCTATTCCTGAATAATTCGAAGTCAACAAAATTACAGTCTGATGCCAAATGGCCCGTGTCTTCATATCAGCCCAGACCCCCATGGGCTCTCAGACACAGAGGGAAAGGGTTTTGGGGCATCAACCTGAACCTCTCTAAGGCTGTTTTCCCACCCATAAGATGTTATATTCACCTCCCAGGATTTACAGGATATTCAAGGAAAAAAAAGAGCTGACCGACAATGTTATACACCTAATAGCAAAGAGAAACGAGCTGGGGGAAGAGGAGCAGGGTCATGTAAATGTAGCACACGGGGAGCCCATAGGCAAGGCTGGTGGATAATTGCTGGGCGGCAGAGAAAGACCAGGACAGGTCTGCATTTGTGTGATGTGGCGATGCCTGCCTGTCACAGGGGACCAGAAATGCGCTGGGCTTTGGGAAGTGCTTGTCAATCTCCCAGGTTTCCTGCTCCACTTCCATCCTCAGGGAACTAAAGACCAGGGTTCAGCCTCAGCCTGGACCCACGGGAGCTCAGGTTGGCTAGGATTGTTCTTCAGATGTCTTCCAGCTCTGAGACCAGAGGGTAGACAGGCAGAATGGGGACAGGCTTGACTTGGCAATGCTCAGAGGACAAAGGCCCTCAGCATCAGCGTGGACCCGACCTCAAAGATAAACATAAGCCAATGGAAAGGCTCAGCAGGAAACAAGCTAACTGCCTTTGGTTGCCTTTTGTTTTATTTTGAATACCTTGCTATGCTTTTCAAATTAATTAAACTTTTTATTAATTAAAGATAATTATAGATTCAGATACAGTTGTAACAAATAATATGGAAAGATCCCTGCAATCTTTAACTAGTTTATCCCAATGGTAACATCTTGCAAAAGTACAGTACAATATTGCTACCAGGAACCTGACTTTGTTACAACCTAGCAATCTATTCAAATTTCCACATGTGATGGAGTTTTACCTGACTCCATCACATGTGTTGGTTCAAGCATCCATCACCACCATCAAGATACAAACAGTTCCATTACACAAGGATCCCTAACTCCCTTCCCAAAACACTCCTGTCCTTCCCCTTGACAATAACTAATTTGTTCCCCATCTCTAGAATTTTGTCACTTCAAAATGTTATATAAATAGATTCAGACAGTAGGCAACCTTGTGTGATTGGCTTTCCTCACTCAGCATCATTCCCTAAAGATTCATCCAAGTTGTTGCAAGTATCCACAGTTCATTCTTTCTAGTTGTTGAGTAATACACCATTGTATGGATATACCACAGTTTGTTTAACCATTCACTCACTGAAGAACATCTGGGTTGTTTCCGGTTTGGGGTTATGACATTCCTGTGCAGATTTTTGTGTGAACATAAACCCAAGAGTACAATTGCTGGGTTGTATGATAATCACATGTTTAGCTTTATAAGAAACTATCAAACTGTTTTCCAGGGTGGTTGTACCATTCTTCATTCCCACCAGGGATATATGAGTGATCCAGTTTCTCTGCCAGCATTTGGTGTTGTCACTGTTTTTTATTTCAGCCATTTAGATGGATATTTTGGTTGCCTTTTTAAAAGTAAGGAGTTCTGGAGAGTTGAATTCACAGCCACATAGCATCAGCAGGTAGGTCAGACCTCACTAGGAGCTAGCAGACCACATATTTACTCCTTACACTTCCTCAAGTAACCAAACATTCAGTGGATTCCTGCTCTGTGACAAGCCCTGATTCAGACACAGAACAGGCACCAGCTTGGCCTTCCAGGGATCCCCAGTCTGTCTGTCAATCAATCTATAAATTCATTTAATCCTCTTGACAACCTAATGAGGTAGGTACTATTCTCATTCCCATTTCACAGAGAAGGAAACTGAGGCACAGAGAAATTAGGTAACTTACCTAACATCTCACAGCTAGAAGATGTTAAGAGCCAGTTTGTCTGGGGTTATCAGGAAAGCCTCTCCAGAGCAGGGGACAACTAATCCGAATCACAAAGGGGGAGTTCAAGTGCCCCAGATGAGAAATGCAGACGTGGGCCGAGGGGGAGCTTGGCAATGGTCAAAGGCACGCAGAGGGGCTGACCACCACGGTGGGTATTGTGTGAACCAACACACACAAATATGGCTTGAAGAGGGTGGGGTTGCCCAGCTGAAAGGAAACAGCCTTGAAGGCAGTGGTGAGCACCTTGCTGCTGTCGGCAGGACTTAACAAGAAAGCCTTCTGTGGTCCTCATGACGTTTGATTGGTTGTTTGATTGATATTTGGGCCACACCATGTTTTACAATATTGTAATTCATTACCAACATTTAAAACGTGAAGATTTTATATCCAAAATCTGACTTTCAGCTTTTCTGAGAACATCTCAGTACGTGGCCACACTGGGCTCAGATGGCAACAATCAGCAGGCATGGAGTGGGACTGTCCCCTTCACATGGGACACATGCCCTCTAATTTACCATAGTCCCCTCTCCCTGCTGTTACTGACTTCCCTCACTAATGAGCATCACTTGCTAGTCCTACGGTCATTTGAGTTTGCAAGCCCTGTCTTACGCAGAATGAGACAGCAACCTCCACATATCCAGAGACCCAATATGCACAAGAAAGAGGAGAAGTCTGTGCATCTGCCCAGTGCAGAACAGAGCAGCATGGGTGTGCACCTGCAAAACAGCCAGCCAGCCTCCAGAGCTGTCCTACGGGCAGGCAGTTCAAGGGGACTGTGGTCCAGGGGCTGTCTCAGCGGTGGCAGATCTCCATCATTCACTTGAGAATGAAATTTCCACTGGCGTCTTATCCACCTAAGTATTCGGTAAGATTTCTTTCAGCCCTAAGATTCTGTACACAGACAGTTACTCATTTCTTCATTATTAAGTATTTATTGATGACCAACTAAGTGGGTGGCACCAAAAACATGCTAAGGCTGAGGAATAACCATACCAATCACTTACGCAGTTAATTAAAGCACTTAATCCTTTTCCAAGGATTTCAAAGGAATTTTCAAAAATATGGGACAAGGCTCACTAAAACATGGACTCACAGAGAAAGCAAGTTATCCTCTCTTCACTTCTTTTTTACTCCATCAGATTTTCTCCAAAAGAAAGAATCTGGTAGGTGCTAACAGACCTTTAGCATCCTTATAACCTTGTCAATCTCCCTGGTAGACAATGAGAAAGGAGGCCTCAGGCTCATAGCCTGGGGCAAGCAAGTGTATGTAGGAGAGAATTTAATCACATTGTTTTGTTTTCTGTGGATTTGTTTTCACAGTTACTGTTTATTTATGGTAGTGATATAAAATTTCCTTTCTAAATAAATCAACAAGGGACAACTAGCAAGGTGGTAGGAAAACTATTAAATAGATGGTATTTAAGCAACTGCATAGTGTTGGCAAAAATTCTAAGTGATTGATGTTTGGGAAACCCACTGGCTGCTAATCCTCAGTGACAACACTCTTACAAGAGAAGCACTTGCCTGTGCTCATGATTTCATCTGACAAATATTTCTTGGGCACCTATCACATGCCAGGTCCGTGCTAAAGACTAGGGACACTGCAGGGCAAAAGACAGGTATGGTGCCCGCCCACTGGACAGATGACAAACAGGCACAAGGGAGTGGGTGACATGCTCCAAGGATATAGAGACTGAGCAGTAACTCGAACCTGGGCCTGCCTCCCAGGACGGGGCTCCCCGGCGGGACCCAGCATGGCCTGGCAGGCAGGCAGAAGGAACTCCTTGCAGTGCCCTCCCTGGCTACAGCACTTTGTTCTGGGTGAGGGAATTAAGGGCAGTTGCCCAGCCCCCAAGAGAAAGGTGAGGACAAGCCTCCCAAGGGCCAATAAAAGGGGCCAGAGCACATTTCCTCTGACTTTGCTCCCCCTGCCAGTCCCTGCTGCCTTGCCCCTCTGGGTTCCCTGAAGCTGGGGCTCCAGGACAGCTCCCTCTTGACTGCTGGTTTTCAGGTGACCTAGTTTCCCCCAATAGACCTATACACCAACTCCCGCCCCCAACCGAGAAAGCCCTGCTTGGTCTAATTAAAGAATTGCCATCCTGTTTGTTAGGCGGCCCTCAAGACAGGACACTGGCTCGGGTGCTGGGGCAGTCCACAGAAGCCCTGGCGCCTACGGGCTGCAGGCTTGGCCCCTGAGACCTGGGCACACCTGTTTGAACTTTCAGAGAAAGCCCTTGGATGATGCTGGGGACACAGCGTAAATGGCCAGGACGCAGGACAGCAATGGCACTATATCAACGCTTAAAGGGGATCCCCTTGGAGGACCTCATTTGAAGGAAAACCAGATCCATGGAGACATACTGAGCTCAGTATATTGTGGGAACATCCAGATGGGCCATCCTGCAGAAAGATGAGCATGTGGGGCCCTAAGTCAATGCAGGGACCAGGCTGGCAAGGACGGTGTGGAGGGATCTGCAAAGGCTCCACTGGGGTGAGGTTATCCAGGAAGTGCGTGTGATATGAGAGGAGAAATCAGAAGCAAGGGGAAATAGGGCAGGGTACTTAATTTTTCCCACAAATGGCTTCTGAGATCTGCGTGAATGAACCAAAATAGCCTGACTGTGGGCATCAGGAAGCCTGAGGCCAAGGCACTTGACCCCCACTGAGGCAGGAACAGGCATTGGGGTGAGCCTTGCTTCAGCCTTTGGTGGCTGTCTGACACAGTGCACTCACTAAGCCTGCCGCCCCGAAGGGAGAAGCCGAGTCAGCGTACATCTAAGGAGGCAGGGGCTGTGTTCCCGAAGGCTGAGCCTTGAGCGGAAGGGGTGAGGAAGTGTGCTGGGGCGTGGGGCAAGGTTGGGGGGTAAGACTCACTACAGAGGCCCTCTACCGCAAACAAGAAAAGACAACAGGACTGTTGTCATTCAAGTCTGGTGGCAGTCCTCACGGTTCCCCCAGCCTCATTCTGTGCTGAGCCCTGGTTGGCCAGAGCCTGTCAGCAACGTCTAAGCCCAGCCACAGTGACTGTTTGGGGGTAGCCACGGGACCTCAGTTGGCCCAGTCAGAAGCTCTCCCTCCCCACGGCCCGAGAACTGGAAGCATGAAGCCCAGCTGCTGCTGAGACCCGCCTTACCACCAGTCATGCAGGAAGCTGGCCTTTGGGTGAAGCCAGTGCTTGGGAGTCAGCAGAGGGAAAGAATCCTTCAACTTCGGGGCCTGGACTGCAGCTCTCCAAGCCAACAGAATCCCCTTTACTATTTAAGCCAGTTGAATTGAATTGTGTAGCCAGAAGCACCCTATCAGCGATGTTGCTTTCAGGGATGCAGGGATGGGGACCCCAGAAGGAACCATTGTCTGAAGCAGGATGCAGGCCCTCTCGCTGGGGTGCATTACCAGATACCTCCACTTCCCCCTATAGTGGACACTTACGGCCCCTGAGGCCAAAGCTGAGAGCCGGCCCTGCGGAAGGGCGGGAAGGCCAAAGCCAGCTTCCCATACAGCCCCACCCGGGAGGTGGGAGAAGGGGGCCCGGGCTCCTCAATCCCACAGGAGAAACTGGTTGACATATCTCTGGACTCGAGCCTAGTGCCTTGAGAAAAACAACACGGAGGAAGGTGAATTCAAATGGAAGAGACTTTAAAACATGAGTCAGACAGTGTCTCAAAAGTTCACACTGTTGAAAAGACGTTAAGATTTTTTTCTCGTTCTTCAGCTATTCTTCTCCACACAATATTGGCAGCAGCCCGGAGGAAGGCTGCGAGTGCTTTCTCCTCGTGCTTCCTGCGCCGCTGAGCACGAGGGGCAGGAAAACCAAACAAACAGCCCCGGCTTTCCCTCCTCCTCCAGCTCACTTGGGACCTACTTTCTCCCCTGAAGGATGCAAGCCCCCGCCTCCCACAACACTCGGGTATGAATCACAGCGTCATTTCCCCCCTCCGTCCCACCTCCCCAGGGTACAGATGCTTTGCTCATCAGCACAGAGACTTCCGGGGCTCCAGATACCTGACTTAGAAATCAGCCTTGTCGCCTGCAGCCCCATTCTCATTGAATTTTGGGGACGGACCATCCTTTCTCTGACGGGATGAACTTGGGCACAGTCATCCTAGACAGACATTTTGGTTTTAAATGTGTCGTGGGACTTGGGTCCCCAAGGGTCTGCTCCTTAACTCCACCTCTCACAGCTGTGCTCCTTCATTCAGACCTCCGGGTGGTGCACCTGGGCTTGGCCCCCACTTGGCCCTGTCCCCTGAGGCCCGTTTACTATGACCCAATTTGGCAAGACTTTGGAGGGAGGGGCAGGGCAGAGGAGGGCAGCAGGATTCAAAACCCACAAGTTCAACAAAAACAAAGAATGGTCAAGCAATGAATGCATCTTGAGCTTTCTTAGTTAAAAGATCATGTTGAGCATTGGAATAATAAGTTGACCTCTGTGTGAATTGGCTGGGCCATCTAGGGAGTATAGGACCAGGCCTTAACAAAAGCCCTGAGGGAAAGGGCTGGCTCTTCTTCAGATCCCTAGAGAGTAAGTTAGGATCATGGACAGGCAGAATGAAGAAGTAGGATCAGCCCGGCATGAGAAAAACAGTCTAACACTGACCATCCCACAAAGCCCAGCGATCGCATGGGGCCGGGGTGCCCACCACCAGGAACTCCAAGACCACTCAAGAGGCTGATGAGAAAGAAGGTCCATGTAGGGTGGTGGGTGGGACTGGCCCAGGGAGCCCCAGTGCTGGCCTGGCAGACAGGTCATCTGTACTAGGAGCAAACACTATCATGCACATTTGCAGCCCAGCACTTGATAACCACCAGGCTTGCCTGGAAGGACCGTTCCAAGCAGATACTGGTAGACGATGTTTTAGATTCGTTCTGCCTGCGAAGGCGAGACAGCTTTTCCAGGCTCTGCTCCAGTAAAACTTCAAAGGGAGTCATGGCTCAAACAGGTGAAGGAAAACCCACGAACACGCCAGTCCTCCACACCGAGCTTCTCCCCGTGAACCTGAACCTACAGAGGCCCACGTGCCTGCAGGGAGGAATGCCAGTGTGGGGGAGGCTGCAGGGGACAGAAGAAAGGTGCCAAGGATGGGGCACACACAAAGCTGACATGATGTCTATGAGTACATCAGTCAGTCACAGTCACGGTGCTAAACCAAACAGCCAGTCTTCTAAGGAAGCTTATGTAACAGCTAAGCCTGGGGAAATGGGAGTCAAATTACACATACTGTTTCTCCAAGCTTCGAGGAGTGTGGTCCACCCCCTCCCTTTGCACGAAGATAAAAAACTCCCTTTGCAGCTGGAGGGATCATTTTCCAAAGGAGGCCACCTGTGGCCACAGAATGCCCTCCTGGGTTACACATTTATTAAGCTGGGGATGGCCATTCACAATGGCTAAGGCTGGAGAGGCCCCTGCCTCCTCTGCCTCCCCCCTCAGTGACATCCTTGGTCATGCTTCCCTTTGTTGTAACAACTCTTGGGTCGGTGTGGCTACCTGGAACACACTGAGGGGAGGGCTCATGAGGCCACACGTGGTAACAGGACTGATTAGTAATGCCTGCCATGGATGAAGGAGTGGGAGGTGGCTGTGTACCCAATGGGCATGTAATTCCGTTCTACATCATCCTTACCTAAACTCAGATTTCAATACTTCCTTTGCCCATTGTTCAAAATCCTGTAGTCTTAAACATCCAGAAACTTATCAGATAGATTGGATGGGCCCCTCAAGTCCCAGTATATCATGCAAACAGCACCACAAAATCACTGTGGCCTTAATGGTAGACAAGAATCAAGAATATCTTAGCTTCTAGTAGGAATTTCCCCCAGTATTTGCCCTAGGGGGTAGAAGAAGGAACTGTACTCCATTACCCCATCTCCTTAAATTGACTGGACCCAGGTTCTAGGAAGCAGTATTCTGAGCCTATCCAAGCAAACGGTGGCAGCCCTGCAGTTGTCTGCCACCTCTCCAACTCTGTCCTGGGAGGGTAGGAGATGAGCATTGTGCTAGTAACTGGATGGGCCTGTTCTAGAAGCAGGAGGGGCTAAGGTACTACCACCAGAAGGGACCACTGTCTCTTCCATCCCGAGCATCTTGGGCCCGGCTCCATTACCAACATAAAGGAGGAAGGGGACTGGGGTCTGCTTCCTAACAAGACCCTTCTCTCCACTTCAGAAACCTCAACGACATCCCTAGCAAGCTATCTCCTCCCCCTTAGCCAGGGGTGTTCTTAGCCAATTAGGAGTGGCTGGGATGGGAATTCTAAAAAGCTTTTCAGATTGTTTGTTTGCTGGGGTTTAGAGATTAATTCTGAGGAAGCAAGGACAATACAAAGCAGAGAGTTGGACTTGAAGGAGGAAGCCCTGCACTGGATGAAGGCAGGATGAGGAGAGGTAGGCTAGAGCGACGCAGAGGCCGGCCAGCAAGCGAGGAGGTGCACAGTCAGGAAGTGGTGCAGCTGGATTCAAACCCGGGTCTGCTTAATTCTAAAGTCTACATACATACAAGGAGAAGGGGAAAAAGGAAGTAGGAAAAATTCTAAAAGAACCGTAAGTGCTTTAACAGATCTTTCTCGTGAAATGCAAGCGGATTTCACAAAATCCACCGTATTTGATCAGGGAGATAAGAGGCCATTTTGACTAAGAAACCAGACAGATCAATTTATAAAAGAACAAATACTTGCTGAAGTCAGTAGAGAGTAAGACATTTGCCTAATGAAACTGAAGATAAGCACCACAGAATCTGTAAACTGAGCAGAGGAAATGCTCCCAGAGATTAGAAACACGGGGTAATAATCGCAGCTTCTATGCACAGCACACCTCCCAAGTGTCAGGCTCTTCACAGAGAACATATCTTGGAATCACCGCACTAATTCTGCAATGTAGGTATTGTCCCCACTTCAAAGAGGCAAAAACTGAGATTCAGAGAGGTAAGGAACTTGTGAGTAACTGAGTATCAATTCTATGTGTTTGTGGCTAGCCTCTCTTTTGGGTGGTCTGGGCCCATGCCATGATGGTCAAGTATTTTTAATATCTCCCCTGCTTGAAAATAAAAGAAAAAAAAACCTCAGACAGCAAAGATGGGCCAGAGAAGCACAACTGGTAGCAAGAAGAGAAATCCTTGAAGGAGGTAAAATGAAACATCTGCAGGACGAGGAGAACTGATTGAAGCCGTAACTTCCCTTACTGTTGGAGTCACTGTTACCTTTGGAGGCTCAGGCAGAAAATATACGTATTTCATCCTGAATTTCATTAAGAGCTGCCTTCCAAGCCCCTGTGGGCTCAGTCCCCTATGACTAGCGTTCCCTTTGTTGGTGAACTGTTTCATTTTCACATCACCCAACAGCTGGCAAACCAGATACCTAACAGCAACTGTCCTCTTTCCTCTACGCACTGCGAGAAGCCATTGTCAGCAGAATAAATTAGGAAGTTTCCAGATGCTCTGCATTTTCGTAAATGAAGTTTCCATCCAACCCAGTCTTTGAAGTCTCTCAGTACTGGATTTGTGACCCTCCAGGTCACCACGCAGAGAGAAGCAAGCTGTAGTAGACTGCCTTTATATTACATCAGATCCTCCCCTCTTTGATCTCCAGCCAAAGTTCCTTCTCTTTGATTCTCTCCTCCTGGCTCCTCTTGGATGTACAGAACTCCAAGCATACCTCTGCTTCCCCTTTGACCAGCTTTATTTCTGTTGAACATGGTAAATTCTCCCTAAGCCACAGATTCACTCCCATGAAAGTGATGTTACTACCACAACCGAACTTATCTCCTTGTGTTGAAATCTCAGGTTCTCTTTGTTAGTCACTTTGGTCTACACTTAGATACCTGGGGCCCTAATGTTATTACAATCCTCTCACTCAGCATTTTCTCCAGCAAATTACTAAGCACCCCCGCTATTTTGTATCGATATCATCAACAGGTAACTGATTTCAGGATTTTTCCTGGCAATTTTCCCCCCTAATTCACTTCCATTTTTAATTTAAAACATCATGCATTTAGTCAATAAATAAATAGCTATTGCCATCTACTGTGTGCTAGGCAGTAAAATCAGGGGGCTCTGAGGGTCCCTTAATGAACAAAACTATT
The DNA here is from genome assembly GCF_030020395.1 of Manis pentadactyla. Taxonomy (NCBI): domain Eukaryota; kingdom Metazoa; phylum Chordata; class Mammalia; order Pholidota; family Manidae; genus Manis; species Manis pentadactyla. The sequence goes on along the minus strand of NC_080023.1, from coordinate 159,357,345 downwards.
GATCAGAAAGGTTCTGTTTCTAGTAATGGCACAGTGGCCCTTATCAGACCTATACTTCCACGTGTGAGTATTATAAACTCTACACATACCCACACATAAATAACCTATTGGAAGGCACTGGATCTGTGCAGCCACAAGCATACAGAAACTGTAGGGGAGGGGTCAACACTTAAAAGAAAGAAATGACAGTGGTGACATCTGTGTTTTTATAACTTTTATCTGAGGGCAGGCCACAGTCAATGCTGTACATGGTGGCTGCAACTTGGAAAGAAGCCTTCGCTTTTACTGCTTGAGGAATTACAGAACAGAGTTCAGGTAACTACAGCTGTAAAGTGAGGACAGATGTCTCAGAAAATAGCCATGTAACACCCCAAATTCTGAGTAAAAATTCTGCCCAAATTCCCCTGAACGATGCATGTACAGAGCAGGTTCCAAGCAGCCAACTAAGTCTAAACTAACTGAAGAAAGACCTTAGCTGCTGCCTACCCAGGGGAAACTGAGTCTAGGGTTTGTGTTCTGTCTAGTTAACTGCCTGATAAACAAACCAAAGTTATCATCACTGTTCTGAGGAATAGAACAGAATCAAGAGTCTCTTCGAGCCTCTTTCACAATGTTCAGGATGTAATCCAAAATTGCTAGAAAAAAATATTTTAAACAAAAAGACATGAAAATGTGACACAAACTTAAGAAGAGAGGCAGTCAATGGAGATCTACCCCCAAATGACCCTGAAGTTGGAGGTAGCACATAAGGATTTTAAAGCAGCTATTATAACTTTGCTCAAGGATGTAAAGAAAAGTAAATGAACAAATAGTAAACATACGCCTCAACATAGAAACTCCAAAGAAGAGAAGCAAAAACTGTTAATGAGATCAGCTATATCCCCACCAACACCTTCCTCTGCTCTCAGGTGAGTTGTGCTTTTCACTAGGGAGACTTACACAATTCTAATATTGACTTCAGTGACCATTTTTTGAGCATCTTCAAAGTGCTACATGTTGCACAAAATTGGGGAACAAAAATACAACAGAAAAATCTTAAATTCTGGTCCCAAAGACCAGACCTTTTCATCAGACAACAGCTGTACAGACAACTTGGTCCCTGAGCATCCCTTTCCTTCTCTTTCAGGTCTTAAATTGGGAAAAGAGAGTGAGGTCCTGCCATGGCCTCTTTCCAGCTTCCAGATCAGTCCTGACAGAGCCATGTGCCCCACATAAAACACACAGGAATGGAGGGCAACTGTCAGGTCTGATACACCTCCACACTCTCCACAGCAAAAGCGTCCTCTGCCAGCTGATTAGATAGATCAGCTCTGTTAAAAAAAACTCTGGGTACAGACATCCAAGGGCGTCAGTGGGGAGACAGTGTCTTTTTATCTAGTTCCATTAACAGGAATTTCCTTTTTTCAAAACCTGTTCAGAAAGAAGTTCTCACACTTGGCTATTCGTTGGAATCACCTAGAGAGCTGGGAACATAGATCAAGAGCAAGACTACTCTACAGCCACGAGAATGGCCCCCCAAAAATTTAAAGGCAGAAAATAGCAACTGTTGGCACGAACCCTTATACACTGGGAATGTAAATTGGTGCCACCACTTTTGAAAACTGCTCAGCAATATCTTCTAAAGCTGAGCATACACATGCCCTATAATCCAATTTCATTCCTAGGCATATACCCAACTGAAATTTCTATGCATATTCACCAAAAAGCATTTCTAAGAATGTTAATAGCACTGTGTATAATAGTCCCAAGGTATAAACTCTCCAAAATGCCCACCAACAGTGGTCTAGAGAAGAATTATGGTATATTCAACAAGGGATGGTGTGCGGCAGTGAAAATTAGCAGTCTATCCTCAACACTAGGGAGGGCTCTCCCAGTGATAACCCAAATGGCCAAACACACACAGAAAAGCATACTCTATGATTCCATTTCTGTAAAATTCAACAATAGGCAAAGCTAGTCTATGTTGTTATCAATCAAGGATAGTGGTTGGGGGGTGCCTGGAAAGGGACATACAGGGGCTTCTGGAGTACTGGTATAACTCTGTTTTTTGAGTAGGATGTGGGTTACATAGGCATGTTTAGTTTGTGCAAAATTCATTCACTTAGGGTTTGTATACGTTTCTAAATATTGGTTTTACCTTATACATGATTAAAAAATTTTAAATACTGCCTGTGTCCCACCTCAAGAGATTCTAGTTTAACTGGTCTGGGGTGCAGACAGGCATTGAAATCTTTAAAAGCTCCCAGGTGGGTCTAATGTGCATCCAAGAACCACCGTGTTCGAACTTGGCAACCCTCCTTCCTCTTTCTTGGAACAGAAAGTGCTGCTGGCTTCTCCAGGAAGTCTAATGCAGGATGTTTTCTGTAGAACACTGGAAGCTCCAGAGATGGCTAAAGAGGTTCCATGGTCAAATATGTAATTTTTATAATTCTGATTATTCATTTTTATTGAGCACTTGCTGAATTCCTAGAGCTAGGCTAAGTGCTTTACCTACACTATCTCATTTAATCTTCATAACAAGTCAATGAGAACAGTGCTATTAATCCTCATTGTACAAAAGGGTTAACTAAAGCTCAGGGGGTTAAGTAATTGCCAAGGTCACACAGCCAGTAAGCAACTAGGCTAGGATTGAGTCCACATTGGCCTTGACGCTGAAGCCTATGCTCTTAATCACTGCCCTCATCTGCCTCTCCAGGTAGTACCTGACTGCAGGACGCAACAGACATTTCAGTACTCTAATGTGAGCTGAGGATTTCCAAGAGAGGAACATGGGATGCAGCACTTCCCAAAGTCATTTCCTTGCCACCATTTCTTAACTTCCAATTCACCATTCACACCACTGGCAGAGCTGTCACTCTGAAACCAAGTCTGGTCCCGCATTTCCCTTCAGGGAAGTATTTAATGGGTCCCCATTGCCTACAGAGTCAAGTCTAAGCTCATCACCCTAACAGTACAGACTGTCTGGTACCTGGCCTTGACACTGTGGCTTTATCTCTAGCCATCCCAACATCCTTCCGCACACCCAACCCACTAAACACTCAATTTTGCATGCACACTGAACAGGTCTCATGGATTCATATCTCCGCAATGGTACCCAGCACTTGCTGAGACTCTGCTATAAATTAACTTTAATCCCCACATTGAGCTTTTAAAAACAGGTATCATTATCCCCAATAAGTAGATATGGGAATGGAGGCTTATCTTGACAATGCCTGAAGTCACTAGTAAATGGCGGAACTAGGATTTGAACACAGATTTACATTTCTCTGCTGAAAAGCCATGCCACTTCCACTACACAGCACACACCTCCTCACCTTCATCCTCTGGTCCATGGGGTAGCGAGAGCCTTCTCTCTCTCCACCTGGCAAGCTCCTCTGTCCTTTGAGAGCTAGTGCAAAGAGCTATAATACTGTATCGATCATCCCTTAAGTGCTTTCCAAGGACCGTGCTCGACCCTTGCCTTGTCTCATTTACACACTATTGTCTCAGTGCTCCTTTGATTCCCTCTGAATTGTTCTTTATCTGCCCCGTGCCAAATGGGTTTCTTTCTCCTCCTTGGTTCCAAGGAGTTGACCACATCTCTCTTGTGGCACTCAATATTTTTGAGTAATTGTTAGTTTTAGATCTGCCTCTTTCTTGGACTAGATGCTCTCAAAAGACAAGAGGTATGTTATTCACCTTTACATCCCACCATAGAGCCCCCCAAAACACAGCAGGTATTCAATAAATGGGAGAGGGCAGACAAGAGTGGAGGAGACCAAGAGGCTAAAAATTCACTAAGAATCTTCCATCAGTGCTGTTGTAAGAAGTGGCCTTTTGCCTTGGAACCAGAGCAATAGCATCAAACCAGACAAAACAGACCTGGCTAACCGGGGAAGAGGTTGAACACTGACGGCCACACCAGGACACACCTCACCTGGCCCCCGCCTTGCCTTTCTTGAAAGGATGGGTCAGGATTGCTGAGAGTGTCACAGTCTCTTCAAGGCTGCAAGCCTTGCATGGCTTCATCTATCCTTGCTTAGGTGATTTGTTGTAAGACAATGGTTAGTTCATTCCACAGCACTGTTTCACATATTCTCAACTGCTCCTTGCCTTGTGTTGTTCTTAAGATAACCCAAGTGAATGAAGAGACACCTGGGACAGGTGGCCCAAAGAAAATGTATAGATAAGGTGTGGCTCCCCACAGGTGGTTAGGTCAGTGACCATACCACTTTCTAAACGGATCTGTTCTTTTTCAGTAGGAGGTCCCCTTGCGAGACAGAAACACCTCTGATGCTCACTATTTGCTGAACACCCATTCTGTGCCTCCACTCAGCAATGGGCACTGTTCAGAACACACCCGCTGGCAAAACCCCTGGTGCAGCTGCCTATTCATGTCACACACATTCAGCCTCTAGGAGCTCCAAGGCTGTGGAACTTTCTGTTCCTTTGTTCTCACTTGTGCTCCTTCTGGACTAACGTATACATTTGCCCAGGTAGGAGGGATTGGTAATCAGTGCCAGCTGCAAACTCAGGGGGCTTTCTGTACAGCCTCCCTTAAGCAAACCCCACTAGTAAACACGGAAGCCACTAAAGAGACTTTCAAAATTACGTATCCTTCCTAACCGTCCGCCTTTTCTGCTGCCCCGCTGATGTCTAACTTGCATGATTTTTCTGCTTCTAACCAAGCTGTTTTCTTTTGAGGACTTCAGTATCCTCTCTGCCCCCAGGACATAGCATATAATGTATCTTAAAAATTCATTTATGATATTTTGTATGATAGAGTTTATCAAACAAAAATTCGCTTAGCTTATGCACTGCTCTAGCACACTTGAACCACACCGTTTTGCTCTTATTTTACTTGTCCACGTGTCTGTTTCCTCCAAGAGATGAGGATCAACCCGAGGGCAGAAACTGGTTTAATTTCATATCTCTAAATTCAAGCATAAGGCCAGGTCAAATGTAGTTCCTGAATATTTAACAATCTTTATGTAGGCACAGTCTAAGAGGTCATAAAATCTGAATTACTGTGGGACCAAACTCGGAAATATACTGTCCATTTTATTCCTATCAGACTAGCAAAAATTAAAATTACTTAATACTCAGTGTTGGAGCAGGGGATGGAGAAAGAGGCATTCATACATACTTTAAGGGAAGAGAGCTTGTTTTGGCCTCTTGGGAGGACAATTTGACAATGTCTGTCATAATGCAAACTGCAGGGAATTTTTCTTATTGATAAAATCATGCCAGTACACAAAGAGATGTGCTGTGCCAGCCATGATATTGCAGCATCTTACATTTGTAGTAGGAAAAAACTGGAAACAATCTTAACTATCAGCAAGGATTTAGAAAATAAATTACTTTCTAGAAAATAAATTATTCTCTATTACTTAGAAAATAAATCAGCAAGTAATAGAAAATAAATTTTTATTACTGGAATACCATGTAGACTGAGGTGGTATGTTAAAAAGGAAAAAAGGAAAGACATGTAAATGAATGTGGGCTTGTGTGTGTATGAGAAATTTATGGGAAGACTCATTCTTCTGGGGAAAAGAAATCAGTGGCTGGGGATGACGGCTGGAGAAATTTCACTGTCCATTTTCTACATTTCTGCACTCTTTGAATTTTAATAATAAGTTTGTATTCTTTTTTTGGTGAAAATCTTCCCTATTTCCTTCTAAGGCAATGTCTGTAAGGCAGTGTTTGCTCTCTGTGCTGTTCATGGGCAAGTCCAGGACGACTACATCTGGAAAGGAACCTGGAGTCAGAGGGAGTCACTGAGAAGGACCAAGAGCCCTGAAGAAAATACATGTGCGAATGTGAGCCTTTTATTTGCTCTTGGATGACAGGAAATAAAGCCAGTTCAGATTCAAGACTCTGGATCATTCTGGAAGCCAAGAAATTCTGAGAACTCACCAGGCTGGTATGGACACTGGGGCCTCTAACCAGTGCCAAGAAGCAAAGGCTACAGTTACCAGGTAATTAATAGACATAAGTAGCCTGGGTGAACAAAACAGCCATCTGCCCCCAGGGACATAAATGGCACGGGGCTCTCTGTTCACCTCTTCCCTCTACCGCCTATGACTCCCAGGGGCTGACTTTGCTGATACTAATGTAGTAATTATTGTTGATATGTGTAGAGTACATCCTCTGTGCAGAGCAGAGGCTACATGGTTAATCATATCATCTCATACTATTATTCATCCTATTTTACACACAGGGAAATTGAGGCTCAGCAAAGCTAAGCAAGTAACTCGCTCAAGGTTACAGTAAGCGGAAGAGGCAAGGATCAAGTCCAGATCTGACTCCAGAGCCAGCCAAGGTCATTGCTAGCCCTTCCCCCATCTGGGTAAGAAGTAGAAAAAGGCACTCCCCCTCAGAGTAGGGGCAGCCCCACAAAGCACAACAGTATTTTTGTTCAAAGAAAAGCCAGGGAGTATAATGATTAAATGCAAGGACTAGGAAGCCAGATGCCCTGGATTCAAATCCTGGGTTCACCATTTAATGGCTGTGTGACCTGGGACAAGTCAGGGAACCTCTCAGTGCCTCACTTTCCCCAGCAATAAAATCAGACTAGAAGTAATGCCACCTCTTGGAGAAAGTGACCTTCCTTCCAGGTAGATGCAACCCTGTAGGGTGCCGATCTTGACAAGTGGAGCAGGCTAGGTTTTGGCCCCTCCCTCACCCAGGTACCACTGGCAATACACAACTCTACAACCTTACACCGGTCCTGCTGAGCAATTAACTTCCATGTGCTGCCAGTCCTTCCTTCTGGCTTCCCTTCCACCAGCCTGGCTGTGAATCAGAATTACCTGGCACATTTTTTCACAATACAGGCTCCCAGGGCCCGGGGCTGGGCTAGGATGCAGGGATCTGTATATTTAACAAGCCCCAGGTGACCAGGTCCCTGGACACATGCTTCCGGAGCGCTAGCAGCACCTCACACCTGTTCTGGCTGTTACAGGTGCTCCTTGAGAGACAGACTGCAGGCAGCCTTTCTTTCATGTTTGGATTAATGCTTGTGCACATAGAGAAGGAGCACAGTTATTATGTGTCTGCATTATTATGTGGCTGTGCAAGCAGGCATGACAGGCTCAATTTGCATGTTTGGGGGGGTTACACCAGGGACCCCTCACCTATAGACTTAGTGTTCCCCAGACCCTTGCTACTCAAAGTGCAGTTCATAGAGCAGCAGAACGGCTCCCTGTGGGAGCTTGTTAGAAATGCACTCAGGCCCCAGCCCTACTGAATCAGATTCTGCATTTTATAGGAACCCCAAGATTATTTGTGAGCAAGTTTGGGGCACATGCCCCAGATCCCTTCCCCCCTCAAAGTAATTTCTAACTAATGTGCACCTCTACCCTGTGCAAACACCCTTTGGGGGCCTATCTTTTCCAGATAGCCCTTCAAACTCCCAGAGAGCCCCAGAAAAATGACCTGAACTTTTCAAAAGCCCAGATCTATACTCAGCAGTGAGCCTGGGGCCCACAGTGAACCTTTGCTTTGATGAGTTATGTATTTCAAAGGCGACATGAAAAGAAACCTTCCCAGTTAATTGAAAAAGAGACAGCAACTCCAGCCTCTATAATTCCAGGGTGTAAAACATTCCCTTCTTTTGTACACTGACCCCTGCTTCCCTGGCCGAAGCCATCCAAAGACATCAAATGGCCCAAAGAAAACAAGCCGTGTCTCCTGTTGGCCAAGATTCAAGTTATCAGGCAGATTTCACACCGGAGCTTGACCTCATTAATCCAAGACCTATCACACTGCTGTAAATGTCAGTGGAAAAATAGCCATTCAGTGTATTTCCTTCATTCCACCAGCAAGGGGAAAAAACAGGAAGCTGAGAGCAGCTGCGCCCCAGCTAGGCGAATCCCCAGGGCCTGGCCGACAGGGCGTTCCTCATCAGCACCTACATGCCCTTGACCCTGCCTCCTGTATCTACATGAGCAAAATGCTCATGCAGCCACAATTCAGATAATTCGGGACGGCAAGCACCTGCTTAGGAAGGAAAATAGCTAGGTCTGAATTTCTTTGGCTTGAACTACCAATTGGTTGTTCATTATTCAAGTTCATCTAAAACTCTTTTGCCCATTCAAAATGTCCTGCAAGCCAAACTCCTGGGACTCCCAGGGTCACAAGGCCTTCCAAGTCCTCATTCATCCCTTTAATGCATATTGATGGTCTCCCGTGTACCAGGCTTCATGCTGGGCAACTGGGGACACAGAGCTGAATGAATTAGACACAGTCACTGACCTTATGCAGCTTACATTCCAGGGTAACCTTTCTCAACCTTGGCACTAGTGACATTTGGGGTCAGAGAAGTCTTTGTTGTTGGGGGTCTGTCCTGGGCACTGTCAGATATTTAGGAGCATCCCTGGCCTCTACCCACTAGATGCCAGCAACTCCCCTCCCCATGGGCACCTCCCCAGTTGTGATGACCAAAAATGTCTCCAGACATCCCAAATGTCCCCTAAGGGGCCAAACTGCTCCCAGTTGAGACCCACTGGTCTAGTGGGTGAGACAAACTAAAAGAGCAATGATCACAAATCGCCATATAATCACAGCTGACAGGTAGCACAGAGGAAAATGTTGTCGATATTATACCAATATTATCTACCACTTGGAAGCCGGTTATTTTATGTATAATTACAAATTCTTAGGACAATTCTGAGTGGTATATATACATAAGGTGTATATGATCTGTATTTCCAGATGAAGAAATTGAGGCTCAAGGAAGTGAAGAAACTGCCCAGGGCCCAAACGGTGGACAAAAGCAGAGACAGGATTTGAATTCTGGCCCTAAACCCTGCCTCCTACAGAAAAGGAAATTTGAGCATTTGTCTTCTGTAAACAGGTAGGGTATGTGGTCACATGATGTTCTGACTAGCCATCCTAAAAGACTCCTTCCTTCCTGGGGTCACTGTGAAGCTCAACCACCACCTGCCACATCAATCAAGCTGCAAACTGCCTGCATCAGGCACATTTGTGGAACACTAGCGGAACCAGGAATGCTGCCCTGAACTCGGAGACATCCAAGAACACCTCCCACTTGCCAGGTGCCTGCACACACAGTCTTCCCAAAAATCAGAGCAGGGAGAGACTGGGACAGTGCCCAGGTACCCAGAGTACAGCCCACTGTGACCCATCTCCAAGGAGCCTACTGCCCAGTGTCCGAGAGTACACCATGAAAGACACCAGACGTTCTGTAGTCAGCTTTAGATATTTACAAAGAACATGAGTGAGGCGGTACAGGATAGCACCTAGCAACTTTGGAGACCCCCAGACATGAGTTCCTGCCACTTAAGAGCTGCATGCCCTTTAGCAAATAGCCTCACCTTGGTGCCTCAATTTCCTCTTCTGTACAATGGGGATAAATGCATCTACTTCAACAAGTTCGTATGAGGATTCAACAGCAATGTAAGCAAAGACCTCAGACAGTGACGAGCATCCCTAAAAGCACTCCGTACAATAGTGTGATCAATAAGGGAGCCAGATCATGACCCTTCCTCCACCCACACGCCCTTCCTTCAAATGAGAAACTCAGTCCCAGGAAGACAGAAACAGATGCAGAGTAGGCAAAGCATCTCAGGATGAAGGAAGGGACCTCTGTGCTTTCCTGGTACAAGGAAGAGAAAGGGACAGTTAATGTATTGGCAAATGAACAGAGACGAGCCTTCCTCCCAGTCCAAAGTTAATCCTAGACTTTCTTGGGCTCTATAGTCAGACAACCCTCCACAGGCTGCAGGGTGCCTGCTTCGGGTCAACGAGTGTTTAATCATTCCGACCCCGTGGCAGGATGGCCTCTGCCTACCTCCCTAACCTTGCCTGCTGCCCCTGCCCCCGCCACACCCTGTGATGATGACACTCCAGCTGCAACTCCTGCCCACTGCTCTCAAAGAAGCCAAGCCTTTAAGCCTCCAAGCGTTTGCACAAGCTGTTCTGTCTACTCAGGCTGCCCACCTCTCTATTAGCCGCCACCTGAAAAACTGTCTCTGAAGGGCTCAAATGTGCTCCCAACTGCAAATTTTGCCCACCTGTTATTGGTCATCATAGATTAATAATAATAGCAACTAACATTTGCAAGCACTGATTAATACCTAGAAGGCCCTGAGCTGAGTTTGTTACCCAGGCATCTGCCCATCACCACCCAGCTACAAAGTGGCACTCAGAAATGATGCCCGGGTGGCTCGTCTGAGCCCAGCTGTTCATCCATCACTCTCTCTTCATCCCTTTTCTTGCCAGGGAAGCTGTCGTCCCACAGTGTCCTCACTCTGTTCCCAGGCCTACCTCTCCCCCAAAGAGTGAGAACCGGAGCTCCCTGATTCATCCCGAAGCCCCTTTCTAAGCATAAGGTCTAGAATGGAGTAAACACCTACAGAATGAATCAGCGAATCCTGAGGTATGGCAGCCAGGTGAGGAAGGCCAAGCCACAGACTTCCTGAGGACGGGCCCATGTTGGCCTCAGGCGCTCCAGGCTGAGAGGCTTTCCCCGTCCTGACAGAGGCAGAAAAGGTCTGACTCCCCCAGAATGGAGGCAGTGGGACCTTTGAGAGCCCAATGCAAAGGAGGAAATGGTGGTAACAGTGACAATAATCATTTCCTGCATTCCCGCCCACACCAGGTGCTGTAATAAGCACTTTCGATGCATTTTGTCTCACAGAATTCTCACAACCTCATGAAGCAGGCATTACTAGTACTCCCATTTTACAGTTAAGAAAACCAGGACACAGAGTAAATAATTTACCCAAGGTCATAGAGCTTTGAAGTAAAGAGCTATAATTGGAACTGGACCCATCTGGCTCCCGTGCTCTTCATACTTTGTAGCTTTCTGCAGGAAGCAGGAGTGACCAAGCCCTTCTTGGAGCCCGGAGTAAAGAAGGTCCCGGTCTCTGCTGGAAGAATACCAGTTGCATTCAAAATGCACCAAATGCTTCAAGTCCTGGGTCAGGCAGGTGGGGGATGGAGCAGTTAGGGTGGGGGAAGAGGGCAAAGGTTGAGGGTAGTTCCTGCAGGTCAAGCACAGCACACAGATCCAGGTATGTGCCTTCTATGATCTGTAAAACCAGACTGGCAGCAGCTTCTGTTGGTCAGAAAATGTTCACTCTGGGAATAGAGAAGAGTTTTTAGAAGAATCTGGAACCCTAGTTTCCAAAGAGTCCAAATGGGCTCTGCAGGAAGGTTCTTGCCTTGACCAAAAACCCACCTTCCTGCATCAGCCCGGTGGCTCTCGACCCTTTGGCTCAGGCTCCTGAACAGAATTAACAGCTAAATTAGAATTTTACCCCCACTCCAGCATCAGTTACCAGAATGGGGTCTGAGCACGCATGGCCTTGCCAGCCATATCCTTCCAGGGCAGATCCAGAGAGCACCAGGACGCAAGGAGCCCCAGCACAGAAACCTCAGGGCACACAAATAATGTCACAGGGAGGAGACCGACAGAGCAGGAGGAAGGATCAAGTGGTCTTCCTGAAGGAAGACGTTTCAGAGGCTAAGAAGACCTGGGACCCGGAGAGGGGGCAGGAAGGTGCCAGGAGACACAGTCGGGTAGACTTCACTTAACAGAATGTGGAAAGTTGGACTTCCAAAGTGGCCTGACATTTTGCCTCCAGCAGCCTGGCGGCAGGTGGGAGAGAAGGGGCTGGCTGGGGGTTGTGTGGGAAGGCCGCCTGTGAGCAGGCAGGGAGCGGAAAGGACTCACCAGTGCCCACGAGCCGCCTACAGGCTTTATGACAGAGCTGAAGGAGGAAGATGTGGCAACTCCCCCAGCCCCTGCAGAACCACCCACCAGGGCTCCACTTCTACTCCTGCCTCAAAGAGGAGACACGCCCCACTCAAACCCCTTAGGAAAGGCTGGGATTTACCCAGGGGTGGCCGCGCGGCTGTACTCCACTGCACCAAGCACCTCACAGGGGTCCGCTCACGATCCCCACTGCCTGATCAGAAGCCCATTCCCCAGGGCAGCTGAAGATTGAAGAGGCCAAGGGCCTTGCCCTTAGGCAAAGAGCCGGTCACTGGTTGAGCTAAACAGCTTTATTAGCCGCCCAGGAGGAAGCCTTCCAGATGAAGGGTTTTTCTTCGGTGCTTCACCAGCCGCAGGAAATGGCAGAACGCACAGGAAAGCACCCCCGCGGGCTGAGGCGGCTAACGACATGCCCCTTCCCGAGAAAGCCCCGCGAAAAGGGCGCCTGGCACCTCAAGGCCCCGGAGTCCTCCACAGAGGGTGATTCAGAGGCGGCACCTGGTGCCCGGGGCCGCGGAGAGCTCGTGGGCGCTTCTGACAGCGAGAACAGGGGCCTATTATGTGGAATCCAATCACATGGGCGCGCAGGCAGCCCGGCTTTCGGTTCTGAGCAGCGCTCATGCAGCCTCCTCTCTCTCTGCGCTCCTGGGGTGCCCGGGAGCACCGCGTCCCAGGCTTTGCGCGCGATCCTCCCAGGAAGGCCAGATTCACAGCTCGCCTAGGATCTATTATCCGCCCGGGGGTGCGAGCTGCATCATCAGCATTTCCAGTGAAGCTGGGTCGGGCTGGGGTAGGCGGAGGAGGGAGGGATCTGAATCAAGGAAGGAGGCGGCGGCAGACGCCTCCTTCGCTCTGCTCTCCACTCGGGGCTGTCTGGGCAGCTCAGCCTGGGCACTCCGGATGACCTTGGGGAGACCCCTCTGCGCGGCCTCTCCGGGGCGGGCTGCACGGTTTCTGCCCATCCTAGGCGCTCGGGGGCGCTCCTCCGGTCGGAGTCGACGCGCGGGACTCAGGACGAGAGAAGCGCTCCTGGCGCTGGGGACCCAGTAGCCCGCGCGCAGCGGCCCTTTGGAGAGGCTGGGCGCACCTCTCTCGGGGAACAACCAGGCGCGGGGTCTCCCTGGGGTGGGCAGGCGCTGTCAGCGGGACCCCGCGGCTGGGCGGGTCTGCACGCGGAGGCGCCCGCCCCGGGGACCTCTCCCTCTCCGGCAGGAGCACTCGCTGCGCCGTACAGCTAGCTGCCTGCGGGGCCCCAGCGCCGCCACGCGAGGGGGCGGCGCCCTCATGCCGGACCCCGAGGCGGGGCGCCGGCGCCGTTTGGTGCTGGTTGTGCGTCCCGCTTCTCGGCTTTGCGCCCCCGGAGTCCAGAAACGGACGAAATCCCCCTGCCCGCTCCAAGATCAGGCCACGGCGCCCCAGCCAGCAACCTGCCAATGCGCCCCTCAACCCGGCCTCATCATTGGCGCGCAACACCCGGGGAATGCCCCCACCCCAGTCCGACTCCCCAGTGTACCCAGCGCTCCGGGTACCCGCCTTTCTAGTGCCCCCCTCCCCCAATTATCTTAAGTTGCCGGCCCTTGGCCAAAGCGCGCCACACACCCCCAGGCGGACCTTCAGGGGCTGGGATCACCTCCCCGCCGAGATCGCCATCCCCTGCAGGGTCAAGTCAAGGAAGGAGCCGGCGTAGCCGGGGAACTCACCCGCTCTCCCGAGCCTGCCCCGAGCGGCTCCCGGCCCTGGCTCCGTCCGGCAGTCCCCGAGCCGCAGCTGCCCGTGCGGCGACAGAAGCAGGCTGTGCTCCGCCGCGAGCCTCCGCACCGCCCCTCGGCTCCTCCCCCGAGGCGGGGCCTGAGCTCGCGGGAAGTGGGTGGGCAGGCTTAGCCCGCGGGCTGGCGAGGAGCTCGGGGAAGGGTCCCGGCGCTCTAGGAAGGCCCCCACCCCCAACTTTGACCAGCTGGAAACTGTAGGCGAACGGGTCATGGCCAAGCTTCGGAATAGTTTTCTCCTGTGGTCTACCTCACCCCACCATGGAAAGCGGGAAGCCCGAGGCCATGTTCTTGCTCCCACTGGATGGAAGGGCAACAAGAGGCCCAGAAAGGAGCAGTAGCCTGCCCAAAGTCACATAGAAGTAGTGCCAGTGCCAGAAATTCTAACCTCCTACCATGAGGGCCTGCGCAGTCTGAGGGCTTAGGCTTCCTAGGACGACAAGGAGCCCACCTAGGCCTTGCGCTGAGGACAGGTCTGTGGGAGCAGGTCCCCAAGTTGGGAGGGGGGAGCGACTAGTGGGAGCCTGGGAGCCACTGCCTGCAACGTGGACTCGCATCATTTCCTCTTTCTGGAAAGAAAAGAGGTGAAGTGAAGAAGGAAGGAAGTGGTCACACCTCTGCTGACGTCTGCCACCGTTTGAGATGTGCAGGATCTAGCAAGGGGCTGGTTTCCCTGAGATTTAACGCTAAAAATAAAAGTGGCTTCTGTCATCTAATTCAAGCCACCTTCCCTGGCTGAAGCCCCCTGCACGCTAAGCAACATGGATTTAACTATCTGTAAGTTGTTGAGAGGGCCTACTCCACCAGCCCCCAGGAGAAGAGAGAAGGTTAACAAAGGGGAAAAGTCCATCCCAAAACATTCTCTGGAATTCACACTCGCCGAACACTGGCTTTAGAACAATAGACTTCTCTTTTCCACAAAGGGCCTTGTTTCCTGAGTGCTGCAGCCTCCAGCCTAGAGCCCTACACACCCCACAGCTAGCCGGAGTAAGAGAAAGTTTAAGTTTGGGGGGTTGGGGTGGTACCCAGCTAATTCCCAGCAGTCTCATTTGAAGAATTCCTCTGGGTCATCACACACTAGCAATGTTCTTTTGAGGCCAATAGTATAACCTGAGTTTAGCGATTCCCTGTTTGCTAAGGAGACTCCATAGCCTTTCTTGGGGACGTGAAAACCTCTGGGTTGGGCTTGTTCCAGGCCCCCAGGTCCCCCAAGTCCTCTGAAATCTCCCCGTCAATTGCCCCCTGGCTCCCTCTCAGTTCATTAATAATCCAGTTGTGAATGACGTGGTTTCTGTAGAGCAATTAGAGAGCAGAGCAGGTGGGGAGGACTTAAAATGGTGTTTAAAATAACCCAAGGGGATCATTGTTCTCTGCAGAATGTTTCCATTGATTCATCATGAAGAGCTGTGGGCTGAGAGGGCGGGAATCCATCTCTCCAAGGCAGGTGTAGAACTTGGAGCCCGTGTTCCTGAAATGAAGTTTTGAGTATGGGCCCAAATTCCCAAGCTGTGCTATTGATTGACACCCCTTACAGTGTTTGATACCAAAAGTTTATTCCACTTATATGTGGATCTCACTTACATGTGTAATCTAAAAAACAAAACAACTGAATGGGAGTTCAAGTACAGTCAGAATATGAGAGAGGACACATACTTCCTTATTTCAAAACTAACTACACAGCTACAGTAATCAAGACAGTGCAGAACAGGTATAAGAATAGACACAGATCAATGGAATAACATGGAGTCCAGATATAAACCTTCACATTTATGATCAGCTGATTTTCAACAAAAGTGACAAGACAATGTAATGGGGAAAGAATAGTTTCTTCAACAGATGGCACTGGGACAAATGGATTTCCACATGCAGAAAAATGAAGCTGGACCCCTACCTCACATCATAAACAGAAGTTAATTCAAAATAAATCAGACTGAAATGTATGAGCTAAACCTGTAAAATTATCAGAAGGAAACAGGCATAAATTGTGGCCATGGATTAAGTAATTGTTTCTTAGAAATGGCATCTACAGTACAAATCACAAAGGAAAAAATAGATTAAGTTGGACTTTGTTAAAATTTTTAAAGTTTTGTGCTTTAGAAAGAGGACACCATCAAGAAAGTGAAAAGATAACTGTTATGGGCTGAATTGTGTCCCCAACAAAAATTAACATGGTAAAGTCCCAACACTCAGTACCTCAGAATGTAACTGTATTTGGAGATAAGGTCTTTAAATAGGTGTTTAACTTAAACTGAGGCCCTTAGATGGGACACTAATCCAATATGACTAGTGCTTTCATGAGCAGAGGAAAAGACACCAGGGAGGCATGCACAGAGGAAAGAACTTGTTAACAACACAGGGAGAAGATGGCCCTCTTCACATGAAGGAGAACAGATTGGGGGCGGGGGGACTTTCAGATTTGGTCTTGGGAGAAACCAAATCTGTAGACATCTTGATCTTAGACTTCTAGCCTCCAGAACTGTGAGAAATAAATTTCTGTTGTTTAAGCCACCCAGTCTGTGGTATTTTGTTATGGCAGCCTTAGCAAACAAACACAGTAACCCACAGAATGGGAGGAAATATTTGCAAATCATACATCTGATAAGGCTCTTGTATCTAGAATATATAAGGAAATCTTACAATTCAACAATAAAAAGGCAAATAACTCAATTTAAAAGTGAACAAAAAATCTGAATAGATGGTATGCTTATACAGTGGAATATCGCCCAGCCATAAAAAAGAATATTGCTCATCCATTTGTGACAACATGAATAGACCTAGAAGGTATGCTGAGTGGAGTAAGTCAGATAGAGAAAGACAAATACTATATGCTTTCACTTACATATGGAATAAAAAAGGAAACAGAAATAGACTCATAAACAGAGAACAAACTGGTGGTTGCCACAGGGGAGAAGGCCAGGGGGATAGGCGAAATAGCTGAAGGGGTTTAAGTGGTACAAACTTCCAGTTATAAAATAAATAAGTCATAGGGATGAAAAATGCAGCACAGAGGATATAGTCAATAATACTGCAGTGTATCTTTGTGTGGTGACAGAAGGTAACTGAACTTGTGGTGAGCATTTCACAGTGTATATAATTGTCCAAGTCACTGTGCTATACACCTGAAACCAATATAATATTGTTTATCAGCTATACTTCAATTTTTAAAAAAGAACCTGAATAGACATTTCTCCAAAGAAAATAAACAAGTGGCAAATAAGTACATGAGAAGGTACTCAACATCATTAGCTATCAAGTAAATGCAAGTCAAAACCACAGTGAGGTACAATGTCAGACTCACTAAGATGGCTATAATCAAAAAGACAGGTAATAACAAGTGCTGGCAAGGATGTGGAGAAATTAGAAAGCTCACACACTGCTGGCGGGAATGTAAAATGGCGCAGCTGCCTTCTAAAACAGTTCTGGCGGTTCCTCAAAATGTTAAACATAGTTACCAGATGACCCGGAAGTTCCACTCCAGGTGTATGTCCAAGAGCAATAAGGACATACATCCACACAGACTTGTACACAAATGTTCATGGAAGCATTATTCATAATAGCCAAGCAGTGGATACAACCCAAATGTCCTTCAAATTATGAATGGATGAATAAAGTGTGGTCTGTTCAATATAATGCAATATTATTTGGCAATCAAAAGGAGAGAAGTACTGATACATGCCGCAACATAGATGAACCTTGAAAACATGCTTAAATGAAAGAAGCCAGACACAAGAACACATATCGTGTGATTCCATTGGTATGAAATATCCAAAATAGACAAACCTAGAGAGACAGGAAGTAGATTAGTGTTTGTCTCAAGATGGGAGGGGGTTTGGGAAGGTAAATGAAGAGCGACATTTGAAGGGCACCAGTTTCTGTTTGGGGTGATGAAAATATTCTCATATTGACTGTGGTGATGGTTGCACAACTACGAATACACCTAAAACCAATGAACTGTGTACTCTGAGTGAATTGTATGGTATGGGAATTATACCTTAATGAAGTTTTTAACCAAAAAAAAGTCAGACTAGTCTCTGGTCCTTGAAAGCAACACTGACCATGTTCTCCAAGCCTCTGTCTCTTGTGCTTAGGTGGGAAAGTCCCTCCCTTTATTTTGAGATCATCTATGCTCTGTTAGACATTAGGGTACAGTCCAGGGCCAGTGGACATTCTAATGAGCTACAGAAAATGTTTGAGGACCTAAGTATAAATGGATTGGCTCCAACACATAAAATCTGAAACACTTACATTTACAAATACAGAATTAAATGAAATATCTACATAGTTTTAGGTCAACTAGTCAATCGCAACTCAAGTCAACTCATAGTTACATATAAATTATATAAGGTAGAATTTGGGTGAATTATATGGTTGTTAAGATGTGAAGCAAGGATTCCAGAAGAACAAAGACCTCTGAGTCTATGAAAAAAAATGAGCTAATTCAGCTCAAAGGGGTTCATTTTCGTGGTTATTTGATCCACTGGCTTTTAATGCCTGCAGTGGGCAGGTGCTGGGCTGGCTCCATTCACTCATTCAACAACTAGTCCAATGCTTGGCCCAGTGTCAGCCCTGAAAGGTGGCTGCTGCTAGTGAAGATGCTGGCTGCAGGCCAGGCCCAGCCAACAGAAATGCAGGAAGTGTAGACCATGCAGTGTGGCCTCAAGTAAAAATGAGCCAAGGGGAAGAAAGGCATGCTGGGTAAGAGTCCTGGCTCTGCCACAAACTGGCTGGGAGGTAATTTCCCCTTTCAGAGTGCCAGTTTCCTGGTCTGTAAAACTCCGATTGTACAGTACTTGCATGTGTTGTGTGTGTATTTTTTCCCATGTCCTCACACTTTTGAGGTAAGTGACCTTTCATCCACCTCGTTTGTGAGCTCCCAAAAAAACCCAGTCAGAGCTGTCTGCACACAGTGGGAGCCCCACGGGAGGTGTGGAGGGAACACCAGGTGTTTTCAGCTAGCAGGTGAGCTCAGTCCTATGATGCTGTGAGTTTAAGGGTTACTAGGAGCTGGGGTAGATTGGCCTTCATTTTTATATTCAGTTTAGACAGAACCTCTCAACTCAGTGGGTCTCAACCTTTGGCAGTTCGTTGGAATCACTAAGGGAGCTTTTAAAAATGTTGATCCCCAGGGTCCACCCCAGACCATAGGAATCAGATTCTGGAGGTGGGGCTCTTTCTTTTAAACACACACACATACACCCAGATCACAAAAACTCCCCAGGTGAGTTGAAAATGCAGTGTGCAGTCAGGTTTAAGATCGCCACCTAAGCCTGATGTTTCTCAAACTTCAGGGAGCATAGAAATCACATGGGTGGGTGGTGGGTGGGGGCGGGTGTCAAAATGCTGCTTCCTAGGCCTCTCTTTTGCACCCTGTTCTTATTTTTTGGTGCAGGATCGAGCCTAGGAGTATGCATTTTAACTGATTCTAATGAACAATGTCTAGTTAATGCCTCCAGTGACTTTGATAGCAAACTCTCATTCTCCTATATCCCTTACCTTGACTTAACCAGGGTTTTCCAAATTCCCTGAGTAGAAGAGTCACCTGGGACATTTACTAAAAATGCAGATCCACTTTGCAATCACCATTATAATAACTGACTGAGGAGACAAGGGTCATTATCAACAGATGCTAGAGCTATTTAGTGAAAAGTTGTTGGATAACAGAATATTCACATGGTTCAAAACATTGATTACCCTTAAACTCACAGCACTGATCATTGATTACTGACAAATGAGAAATGAATCTTTACCACAGAGCAGTCCAGCAGTCCCCACCTTAACCAAAGGATCAAACCCAGCATCACTAAGAGTGGGACCACCTAGCATCATGTACCCAATGTAATACAGTATGATGAACTCGCCATCTTCTATGTCATATTCTTGCCAAAAATACTTAACCTGATTTTTAATCATGAGGAAAATTTAGACACATCTAGAATGTGGGGCATTCCACAAGCCTGGACTCTCTTTTAAAGAGTTAGTGTTTTTTAAAGGTAGGGAGTTATTCTAAATTAAAAGAGATTAAAGGGACATAACAAAAAATATGTATAATGTGTGGATTTTGATTAGATCCTGGGTTGAAAAAGCAAATAGCCTTAAAATAAATGTTGCAGGCCATTGAGAATTTAACTCTTGTTTGTATGTTAGATGACATTGCTGAATTAATGTTAATATTCTGAGATGTGATGATGGCATTGTGGTTACAGACAAACGTCCTTCACTTATTGTTAGGGGGTGCATGCTGAGGGAGGGTAAAGAGGGAGAAAGAGAAGCATAAATGTGCACACATGTCCACAGCTGGTGAATCTAGGTGAAGGGTATTCAAACATTCCTTGTACTTTGCTTTAAATTTCTCTGCAAGATTAGTATTTTTCAAAACAAAAAATTCGGGGGGCGGGAAGAAATGCAGATTCCTGAGCCCCTCCCCTTAAGCCTCAGATTCAATAGCCCTTTGGAGTGAGGCCCGGGATCTGTATGCTTTAAGGGGTGCCCAGGTGATTTTTAGCTCCCCCCGAGCAACCTGCGCCCCCAGCTACCTTTCAGTTCCTCCAATGCCCCTCCAGGTACTACCATCTCTCAGCACATACTGTTCCTTCTGCCTGGCATGCTATTCCCTCTTTCTCTGCTTAACCCCCACCCATCTTTCAGGTCTCAGCCCAAATGTCACTTGCTCAGAGAAGTCTTCCCAGAAGCCCCTCAATCAGACTCCCTTCTGTTGGCTCTCATGGCCCCAGGGACCACAGCTGTCATTTTACACGTAAATTGTGACTGTCAGGTTAATGTCTAATTCTCCCATTAGACAGTGTTATGGGCTGAACTGTGCCCCACCTCCCACTGCCAGAGTCACCCCCACAAAGTGACCTCAGAATGTCACTGTATTTGGAAATAATATGCTTAAAAGGTGATTAGGGTTAATGAGACCATACAAATGGGCTCTCATCCAATATGACTGTGTCTTTGTAAGAAGAAATTAAAGACAGAGGAAAGACTGTGTGAAGAATGCCATCTATACCCAGAGAGAGGCCTTGGAGGAAACCAACCCTACTGACACCTTGATCTCAGACTTCTAACATGCAGAGCTGTGAGAAAATATGTTTCTGCGGTTTAGTGCCCCCAGTTTGTGGCTTGTTGTGATGGCAGCAAACTAATACAGGTGGGGAATACCACCAATCAGGGACCAGGTCTGCTTGTTTGTTCAGGGCCTGGTACAGCTTGGCACGTGGAGCACAGGGAAGATTTATGGATGGGCCAAGAGTCCCTGCTTTACAAGGCTGTTGGAAGAGTTTAGGGAGAACATATCATGGTCCCAGCATACGCTAGGACTTTAATACATGGTGCTTGAAAAGGCATCAAAATCACATATTCAAAATTATAAACTGAGGGTTAGGTTTCCTTCCCTTCAGCTTTGTGTGTGTGTGTGTGTTTTCTGTCACTGTTGCTTTCAGCTCTGCAGCCATCGGCTATTGTCACTCTACATCTGTGAGAGGACACATACCACCCGGAGCAAACAGAGTTGTTCCTCAGCCCTGAGTCACAAAATAGGCTCTGTACCATCCACAGTGGCCAGGTGGTCACCAGAAAGTCAAAGCACTTTTCCTGTGTCCCTGCCTGCGACAAGAGAGGGAAGGTCTTTTGTAAATTCTAGAAATCTAGGCGTGGACGATAAAGAGGCAAAGCCCGAGTAAGAAGGCAAAATGTTTATCCCCAAACAACAGATTGGTGAAGAGATGCTCATCATCTGAATTGTTCAGGAAATGCAAATAAAACGTCCAGGAAGGACAGTTGACAGCTGTCAGAAAGGCAAAAAAAGGCCTTTCCATATTGAGATGGGTTAAGACTATGAAAGAGAACCCTCCTGGGGTCGGGGCACCAAAGCCGGTGCAACCACTCTGGAAATCAACTGAAAGTTATCATTTCTTAGGAAAGTCGGATAGGCACGTCCTGTGACCCAGCAACTCCACTTCTAGGAGTAGCTGGCCTGCAGAAAGTCTCCCACCTGCGCAGAAAAGGATATGTCTAAGGATATTCACTTTGGCTTTATCTGTAGTAGCAAAAGATGGGCAATATTCTCAATGCCTACCAGTAGGGGAATGGATATTAGTGAATGAGGGGTATGTTAATACAGTGGAATTCTAAACAACAGAGAAAATGAACTGAAATAGAGCTACCTGTGTCAACATAGATAAATCTGGAAAACTAAATGTGAGTGAAAAGAAAGAAAGCAAGTTGCAAGGGGATACTTGCAGTGTCATACATTCATATATGAAAAACATTTAATAGCAACCGATTATGATACACACACATGCAGGAGAATATAAAACACAGCCCTAGACTCTCCATCCTTCGCCCTGCTCTGTCGCACTGTGGTTTAAACTGAAGGGATTCCCTTGGCCTCTGGTTTCTTGTAGGGTTTAGCCAAAGGGAAGGACCAGCAGGAAATCAGAAGGCAGAAGAAACGCAGCCATGTGAGTTGGTTGAGTCACTCTGCTGAAGGCCATGGCTCCTGCTGGTGCCCTCCCTACGCTGTGGCAACTGCTCATTTCCCTTGCCTCAGTTTTCCCCATTCCTAAAATGGGGATGATAAAAATTCCTATCCGAGGTTCACTGTGTGGACTTGGTGAGGGTAGGCACTTGGCACAGTGCCTGGTAGTTTATACCAACAAAACTTAGCTTTTTAAATTATTTATCACAGGCTCTCTTCTTTCTTCCAAAGACCTCCTGCCCTCTGTTTTAAACATAAAAATCTCAGGGCTTCTTTGAATGCTATTTGAAATTTCAAAATACATGTCTGTATGAAATTTCTTATTTGAAACCATGGGGACTAAATGTGCTTTGGAATTCAGAACTTTAGGATTTTATAAATGCAGTATGGTGCATATACTCTACATCAGCAATTTTCATACTTCAGCATGAACCAGAGTCACCAGGGAGCTCTTTAAGGCACAGATGACTGGGTCCCCTTCTAGAGATTTTGTTTCAATAGATCTGGGATGGGGCCTGAGAATTTCCATGATTAACAAGTTCCCAGATGATGCTGATGATGCTGCTTCTGGGGACCCCACTTTGAGAGCCGCTGCTCAAACTATAGAACATCCTAAGAGGGGTCTAGGCAGCACCCTATAATCAAACATTAATATTTCTGCTGTGAAATGTTAACAAAGGACTATATATAGCTTTATGCCAGTTCAGATTAGGTTTAACTACTGTGCAAGATTTTGTAAACTTTCAGTTGGAAAACCTTTCAGTTTTCAGAGACTTGGATTTTAGAACAGTTTAAGAGATTGTGGACTTATGAATGAAATCTGATGACCAGAGAAAAAAGCATGCAAAAATCAGTAATGTTAGATTATGCTTTTTAAACTCACTAGACCCGCCACCATCAGGGATTGTGACTGTTTGTGAATGAATGAATGAATGAATGAGAATAAGCTTCTCTTAAAAGACAAGAGCGGGTCTTGCATTGTTTCTATTAGCCAGCATGTGGCAGCAACGGCTCTCTATCAAAGCTGGGGAGTGCAATGGATGGAGAGAGGCCTTCTACACCTTTATTTGAGCCAGGATGGTGGTAGCTGCCCTGGAAGAAACTTTGGGAATTACTGTTGCTGTGTTACAAACTACCCAAAAACTTAGTGAGGTAACAACCATTTTACTATGCTCATGAATGCTGTGGGTCCCACACTTGGAAGGGCACAGCAGGGATAGCTTCTCTCTTCCACATGTCTATTCCACGTGTCTGGGGCATCAGCTGAAAAGACTCGGTGGGTGGGGGTGACTCAAAAGCTGGGAGCTGGGACCATCTGGAGGTGTGTTTACTCAGTGTCTGACGACAGGTGCTGCCTGTCAGCTTGGGACCTCAGCAAGGTTGTCAGCGGAACATGTACATAGGGTCTTTCCGGGTGGTCCCTCCACATGGGCTGGCTTGGACTTCCTCACTGCATGGCAGTTGGGTTCCAGCATGACTATCTCCACCCAGCTTCAAGGTGAGAGGACACAGACCTCCACAGGATG
Organism: Manis pentadactyla; assembly: GCF_030020395.1. Classification (NCBI taxonomy): domain Eukaryota; kingdom Metazoa; phylum Chordata; class Mammalia; order Pholidota; family Manidae; genus Manis; species Manis pentadactyla. The sequence goes on along the minus strand of NC_080023.1, from coordinate 159,333,852 downwards.
GGAGGAATGTCAAGGTCACTGCAGTATTTTACTAAGGCTGCAATAACAAATACCACTGGCTGAGTGGCTTAAACAACAGATTTGTCTCCCATAATCTGGAGGCTCACAGGTTTGCTTTCTCCTGAGGCCTCTCTCCTTGGCTTGCAGATGGCTGCCCTCCTGCTGTGTTCTTACTTGGTCTTCCTTCTGTGCACAAACATCACAGTGTCTCTGTGTGTCCAAATTTCCTCTTCTTCTAAGCACACAATACAGATTGGATTAGGACCCCCACCCCAATGGCCTCATTTTAACTCAGTTACCTTTAAAGGCCCTATCCCCTGAGGTAGTGGGGTTAAGGCTTCAACGTATGAATTTTAAAGGACACAGTTCAGCCCCTAACAGTCACATTGTCAAGGGTGCATGTGGGATGGCAGATATTCCTATGGCCATCTGGGGAAACATGGTTGCCGTGGCACTTCTCCAGGTGCACAAGCTCCAGTGGCCCAGTTTGTCAAGCACATCAGACTCAGCCTACACCCATGCCTTTGAACATGCCATTCTCTCTGTCTGGGATGCCTTCACCTGCCCTTCTCTAGCAGGCCACTCCTATTCACCCCTGCAGAGCTCACTGCTCATGCAAAGCACCCCTGACCTGCCCCCAGTCATCACTGACCATCATCTTTATTTATCACCACTGTTGCCACATTGGCCATAGACACTACCATTGATGGACTGCTGCTTTGTGCCAGGCTTAGTTCTACTGATCTCATTTGATTCTCCCAACAACTGTGAGGCCAGAGCAGGAAAGTTACTAGCCCAGGGCCATAGAACAAGTGGCAGAATCAAAACTCAAAACCAGGCCTGCTGATCCAGAGCCTGTGTTTGTCACTTCTTGCCCTACCAGGCCTGATAGTCTCCTCTGTGCTGCCTCCACCCCTGGTTCAACCCTCTTATCATAGCATCAGTCCCCTACAATAATTCAGCCTGCACCAGCAGTGGCTCCGTCTGCTGGTCTCACCTGCTTATGCTTGGGTTGCTCCGAGGAAGGTCTCTTCTGAGCTTATGAGTAGGCTGAGGGTCAAGCATGCCTCTGTGCAGTACATTGTATGTTACATGTAATGCCATCACATTAATGGGCCTTATTGAACCACACCTCCTTATCTCCATGCCTTTATGTAGCACCCTCCCATACTGCCTCGGGGCTTGTCTGCGTGACTTGCTGGGGCCAGTGGGACACCAAATGTGATGCAAGCAGGAGCTTGAAAAGCACTGTGCCCCCAAGCCTGGCTCACTTGGAACACTGCCACCTTGTGGTCAAAACCAGAGTAGGCTTGAGGATGAGATCCTGTGCAGAGGACCAGGCACCCCACCTGGTCCTGAACCCCTGCTGAGGCCAACGCCTCTCATGAACATAAACTAGTGTTTATGTTTTTGTTTTGTTTTGGTTTACAAGCCCATGGTTTTGTCTTAAGTTCACCTTCTTCGCTGAATTCCCAATCTCAGGGATTGCCTTTCTTTACCCAAGTTCACACAGCTTGTGAGTGGAGGGCTCAGAATTCCAGCACAGATCTATCTAGAAAGCTATAGCAATAGTTATTGTAATTCATAAGTTATTACTTGTATTATTTTACTTCCTTGCTATGATCAATATCAAGGACATACAAATTTTTACTTTACTTTGGTGTATTTTATCATTTTATTCCATATTCTTTTTTATTTTTTTCATGATACACTAGTCTTTAATTTCTTGGTTTTTCTCTTTATATTAGGAAGTCCATGATGTTGCTTGCCTCTCTGCAGCCCAGTTGTTCTGTTCTATTATATTAATAGAGTATTTTTCATGTTTTCTTTTTTTTCTCCAGTTCTGTTGCTCCAGATCCACAGTCTTATGGTTGATCTGTGCACACTTGGAGCAGGTGTAAGCCAGGATCCATGACACCCAGAAAACACTGTTACAGTCATGGAAACATAAGACAGCACCCCTTCCAATGTTATGAAATAACTCAACTTCTGTTTTTCAAATACCATGAAGGAAAATACACAAAATTCCCAGAATCACTTACTCAAACCCTCTTGTTTCCCTGTCCACTTACTTTGCATCTCTAAGCCATCCCCCTCTGCCAGCACCCCTCTCTCAACAACCTCTTTTCTGTTCTCATTCTTCTACTTTCTTTCAGCCTCTGCAGTTCTATCTCCCTTTCCCCATTTTCTGGATTTTACATCTCAAGCTGTGCTCTATTACTTGTTGACTACATAACACTAAAAATGTCAATGATTTTATACATAAAAAAATCCAACAGATTCTACATCCAGGTAATTAGAATTTAGGAGAGAGTTCTTCCAGGTTGTTAGATACATCACTAAACAAACATCAACCATAAAAATCAATTATGTTCCTATATACTAGCAACAAACAATTAGGAAATGTCCTTTTTATTGCTTTTTACAATAGCAATAAAAGCTACAAGGTGTCTAGGAATAAACCTGCACAACACCTTTACGGAGAAAATTAGAAAACCGGAATGCGAGACATTAAAGAAGACTTAAAAAACTTTGTAATTTAATAAAATTAAAAGTACACATACAAAATAAAGAACATATACAAAATGTATATGAAAAATGTATACATCCCATCACCAAACTAGGCAAGGATATGAATGGGGAGTGCTCAGAAAAAATATAAATGATCAGAAATCAAAGAAGTATTCACTAAAACTACAATGAGATAAAATATACTGATTATTAGAAAAGGATTTTCTAATATGCAGGATTGGTCCAAGTGTAAAAAAATAGGTGAATGGATACCTTTCGGGAGAGTGTAATTTGATATTGTTTTTGGACAGTAATTTGTCGGCATTTAAAGAATACTTTGGTCCAGCAATTTCATTTGTAATGGAACAAATTTGAGAACAGATTTATTCAAATGCCATTCAAAAGTGGAATAACTAAATAAATCATGTCATGAAACGTAATGGAATATTTTTCAAATGTTCAAACGAATGAGTTATTTCACAAAAAAATATGCAGGAAATATATGAATAGAACTTTTTGAGCCTATTATGTGACATGAACACCTGAATAAAGGAAAAGGTGTTCTTTTTGGCTGGAAGATTCAACAAAGAAAAGATACCATCTTTCATCTTTTAATCTATCATTTCAATGGGATGCAAATAAATATTCCAACATGATTATTTTAGAATTTGACAAATTGATTCCAAAAATCAAGAAGGAAAATGAAGAAAATCCTGGGGAAAAGAAAAAGAGACATCTGGAGAGACAAACTCTGCCACATCTTAAAGTATATTATAAAATGAGAGTACTAGTTCATTAAGAATTCAGGAATAGACAGAGAGATGAATGGAGCATATGAGTGACTCTGGAACTAGACCAAAATATATAAGGTCATTTAATAAATAATAAAGGTGGCATTTAAATCAGTGGAGAAAAGATGGATTACTCAATAAATATTGTTAATACAATTGGCTAGTCATCTGAAAAGAAATTCAATGGGAGCCCTACCACAAACCTATGCCAAGATAAATTCCAACTGGATAAATAAATCATGGTACATGCATACAATAAAATATTCTACAGCAATGACAATCAATGCACTATGGCTGCATGCAACTGGATGAATATTAAAAATGATGTGTAGGGATGCATAATCAGGTGGTAAAACTATGAAAAGCACAGAAAGGGATACTATAAAAGTTGATACAGTAGCTTCCTACTAGGGGAAAGTAGATTTTGATCAGGAAATAGCATTCTGGGGGCCTCCTGGGGGATAGCAATGTTCTTCTTGACCATTATGATTACATAGTTGCTCATTTCACAAGCTAGGTTGTACATTTATATCTTATGCCATTATGTATTTTGTTTTTTACATAAAAAGGTTTAAAATAACTAAATATATGGGAAGACAATATGAGGGTTTCTTTTCCCATTTTCTGAGTATGACATAAAACCCAAAAGCAATTTTGAAAGATCGCTTGAGCCCATAAAAAATTCTGCACAAAAACCTCAACAAAGTCAAAAGGCAGACACCCATTTCGGGGAAAAGTTTGCAATTCTTATCATATTTCTTAGCATAAAAGAGCAAAGGGTTGGAGTGAGGTTTTTCAGAATCTCATGAATGCGTTATCCATCACACAGACTATGAACGTAAAGAAAGGAGAATGGCGAAGCTGTGTTTGTATTGATGTGGTGTGATCTCCAAGATATATTGTTATACTGTGTTTAGTATGCTATTTGTATAAAAAGTATATGCACATGTCACGGATATACTGATTGCATTCTTCTGGTGGTGTTTATCATGTTCATGACAGATATACACACATAATTTTTATAAGATGAGAAAGCTGCTCCATATGCAATGATATTGAATGATACGGAAGATACATTACTATATGACAAACAAGGCTAGATAAGAGTAGTTATTTTTAATTTTTTCAGTGGGAAACTTCAAACACATACAAAAGTAGAGAATGGAGTATAATGAACCTCTTATGTACCTATCCCCCACATTTACGATAATTAACACGTGGCCACTCCTGTTTTACCAATACCTCCCTCTCACTCCCCTCTGCCTCACTTGTTTATTTTGGAGCAAATCCCAGACATATCATTTCATCCGCAAATACTTCAGTATGTAACTCTAGAAGCATTCTCTCTTTGGTGCACACATGCTTTCTCACATCTAAGAATAAACAATTAATAATTCTTTTCATCAAATATCCAGAGTGCATTAAAATTTCCCAGATTTTTTTGTAAGTTTAACAGCTGATTTACTAGAATGAAGATCCAAACAAGGTCCACTTCATATTTGTGTTATGTTTCAAATGTTATTTAATTTACAGGATCCCCTTCTTTTTATCTCCTTTGCAATTTATTTGTTAGGAGGGAAAAAGTTAATTTATAGGTTTGTCTACCCTGCCTCTCTTTTTCCTTTGCAATTTATTTGATGGAGGAAAAATAAAGGTGGTTTGTCCTGAAGAGTTTTCTGCATTCTGCATTTTGTTCATTGCATTCCCATGGTATTATCATGTTTGTAACAGATTTTACTCACTTGCCCCATTCAGGCCCCCTTCCATCCTTCTCCACCCTGGTCTTTGCCCCAGAAGGCTGACCTATGTGGGCTATATCAGCAGGCTCATTTGCTCTCTGGCTTCAGTCTGGTTTGGCCAATAGGGAGCCCTGGTAAGAATGGGAGGGAGGGAGAATGAGGTCACAGTGTTTATTTCCCTGACTCCCTCCCTGCGAGGCCACATTTGGTTGGCTGTGCTTCTTGACTGAAGGTGACTTCCCCTCTCAAGCCAGCTGCTCTACACCACTACCTCCCTTTCTATGCTGTGGTAATTTTCCCCTTCCGCTGGTCAAGGCTTCTCTGCCGCTCATCCCAAGACCCTGCAGTCCTTTTCACCTTCGCCAATAAACCCTCTTCTACTTTTCTTAATCTGAGTTCACCATCTGCTTCCTGTTGGAACCCTACTTCATACAATGTTTCTCTGCCCCTAGTATTTTCAGTAAACTGGAAGTTAAATTGGAAGCTTGACCAGATTCAGAGTAAAAACAATTCTTGTAAGAACACATCCTGAGATTCTCATCACTAGAAATTGTCTATGAGGAAGATCTCCATTCTCAAGGTCAAGCCCTGGAATCCCATTAGACAACAGGAAAAAGAGCAGGCCTGAGAACTCAAACTCAAACTATGGGAAAGAAAGGGGCACTGGGAAGTCTAAGACGCTGCTTGCAGAGGTCACAGGAGCGAGCCCAGGTGCTGCCCAGTCCCCAGCCACACCTAAGCTCTTACCTTCTTCACCCACCCAGGCTCCTCTGGAAGCTCTCTTAAATTTGGTCCTTCTCCGAAATCAGCTCTGAATTCAGAAAAGAACCTTTAGGAGATCTGCGTCCATGTCATCTTTGGTGACTTCCAGAGAGCTGCTAAGTGGCACCAAAAGACCTGTTCGCTCACCCAGTCCCCAGAATCCAGGGCTTGGCACACACGGAGGGGATGCAGGATTAACTGGGTGTAACTGGTAGGTCCCAAATTTCCTAGTGCATCTCAATAGTCTTTTAAGAGCTTTCCTATCAGCAGACCCAAAATGTGGGAAAAGCTGCCAAGAAAAAGACCATCCTCCTCCCTGCCCCCTCCCCAGGGCCTTTGCAAATATTCTGGTCATTTTATTCAGCTTCCTATTTGTATACCTCAGCATTTGCACGTACCCTCTCACAATGGCTCAAACAATGCCTATGACAAAGGCTGACAGAACCACTGTCGACACAAGGACTTACTTGGTTCGTGCCGTTGGAATGCCCATTACTGTGAATAGTGATCAGGCATGGATGTTGCCGGTCCAGTTATAAAGCCTTACACATTTAACAACACTATGATGACAATGCAATTACTGCTGCTCCTCAAGTGTCCCAAGCTGGGGAATGATCAGCAGGTAAGCTCATTCCCCCGCAACTAAAGCTACAGAATCACCAGGACTTGTCCAGTTGGGGAATGCCTATCAACCTGACTCCTAGGCAGTCCCCAAATGGTTGCCCAGCCTGGGAAAGGACTGGCAGGCTAAGATACAGCCCACTCCTGCCAGGTGTTTATCAAACGTTACACAGGATGCCAAATGCCAAGCAGCTGAATTCATCTGTCAGTTCTTGTCCAGGTTGAGGACTGGCTGCCAGCAGAATCCCACTGCACTGTCTCTGGAACATTTCCACAAGGCTGGGCACGTGCCAGAAGGGGAAGTCCCTCCCAAGGGTTAAGCATGTCTGAGTAGAAGGTACAAGCTAAGACTGGCGTCACGGAAATGTCGTCCTCCCACCCCAACTCTCCTGTACCAGAAAAAGTCAACACACAGGCAAACGTAAAAGACCATCCTTTAGATTTCTCCAAAAGACTACTGGCTAAACAAAAAAATACAAACAATGCATTACAGGATCTTCACCTAATAGTGAAATACAGGACATCAACGGCAAATCCCCAAAGTAGGAAATGAAGTCACGTGTGCTAGCATTCTTACATTGTATGTAGTTGCAGAACTCACTCACAACAGACTGTAATACATTAAGGATGCATATTGTAATCCCTAGAGCAACCACCAAAAAAATAATACATAGAGGCATACCTAGACAGAGGACGTAAAATGGAATACTAAGAAATTACAATGCCTACATGATTCTCTTTGGCCAACAAAATCTGAGTAGGCGTGATACGTGTCACTTCTGGATGGAAGCATTTCAGAGCCAGGACTTGACTCTTGGTGCTCTCTCCTCGCTTTGTGGTGAGATGGCCTAAGATCCGAAGATGCTGTGCAATGATTATGTGGAACACCATTCCCTCAGCCTACACACACGACGGTCATTGGACACGTCCCGTAATAAGTAAACATTGGGTAACACATCTGAGATTCTTGTTATTTGACAGATACACTTGCATTACTGACAAACGCATTTGGTCCCCATGTATTATTTTTAATGTGATAGTGGATTCTGTCAACAGTTTACTTGTGTTTACTACTTCATTGATATTTTTGAGACTGGTTTTCTTTCCATGTGTTTGCATTCTATCAGATTTTGATAATATCATACAAAATAATGGATGATTTCTGTTTTCTATGCTCCAAAGAAGTTTAAGGAACACTGGGAGTGTCCCGTCTGTAAAGACTGTTGTTTGGTCATGTTTTTCATTTGTTTTGTGGAATCCTACATCCGCATTTGCTTGTCTAATTATTTCTAATTCATCCTGGAACATTCCAGTAGTTTTCTTCCACCTGTACTGGCTTTACTGGGTTTGTTTGTTTTGGGATATGTTTCATCTGCTAAAAAGTTTGAATTCGAGTGTTCTGGGTTTGTTCTTTTCTTACAGTATGTCCAAAAGGATGCTGTTTTATTTTATTAATACTCACATTTGAGTTTGTCAGCTTTACTCTTAACTATTCGCAGGAGGACATGGATAAGGAGTGGGACAAAGAGGGTTTGGGTGGGTTTCCACATTTCCCATTAATGCTACTTTGCTACTTTATACTCTAGACCACTTGCCTGATGTTACTATTGCTATTGCAGGTAAGGTGGTATTCATTTGCCTGGTTTATATTCTATCTCTTTACCCACTCTATCTTTGTATCATGTTTTCAACACATCTTTTGCAGATAGCATGCAGCTATTTTTATAAAAATCTAATCTATTTGCTTTAGACAGGCCAGTTTTAATCTGTTTACATGATGATGATTAACATAGTTGAGTTCATTTATACTTTGTCTTGTACTTATTAATTAGGCTACCTTCCCCCTCTCCCAGCTCCCAGTTCCCTTCTACTCCTAGTTTGGCTTTCTCTCCTTCAGTGTTTGGATCTATACACACTATTGCTAGTCTTCTTGAGTTACCATTGTTAGCATGATCTATTCCAGGAGTTTATTCCAGTTTCCTGATTTTGAGTGACTGGGGCTACATCTGTGGTCCCAACTTGGGCATTCAAACCCACAGTCTCTTGTCTACTCTTAGGGCTTCTCTCTTAAGACTGCTTCAGGGCTTACTTATGGTTAACACTCTGGCTCTGACTTTTTGTATTCATTCATTTCTGATTTCTATGATTTTCTATGATATCCATAGTTTTCTCTTTCAGGTTTAATATTATGTTTTGTTTAGTTATACTTTATCCAACTTTTTGCTTAACTCTGCAGCAGGCAGTAGGGGGTACTTCTAGATCACCTTGGTCTCTGCCATATTTGCTGACATTCCTAGGTGGTTTATTATCTCATTTAATCCTTCTTTAGGATAAAAGGAATTATCATCCCCACTTCCTAAATAAGGGGATACTATCACATTATTCTCATTTCATATTATTTAAAATTCTTCCTCCTTAACAAATCTCCTTGACTAACATGAAGCTAATCAAGTTTTCATTTATAATGTAGTTTTAGTTGGACTATTGCCAACTGCTGTAACCAGTAAGGCCAAAGAGCACAGCCGCTTAATAGTTAGAGTTTATTATTTCTGATGCAGTTCCACGCAGTCATTTAGGGACTTGGCTCCTTCCATGTGTGGCTCCTCCTGGGCCTCATACTGCTCTCCATCCAGCCAGTGGTCAGGGAAAGAGGAAAGAGGGGGGCTCTAATGGGAGGTTTGTAGAAGCCAGCGGTGGAAATGGTGCAGACCTTTTCTACTCTTATTCCACTGGCGAGAACTCAAATGGCCACATGTACAACTGCAAGGATGGCTGGGAACCGCAGTCCACCTATGCGCCCAGGAGGAAAGCAAAATGTACTTAGAAAGCAGCCAGTCCCTCTGCTTGCGCCTTCAAATCCTCTGGCATTCTCTCATTTTCTAATTTTCTTGTAATTCTTTAATCCTAAACTTTTACAACAATAAACTCCCTTTATTCACTTAACCCCTTACACAGGGACAAAAGAATCTCCATATATTGTTTCTGTACGAATTTGGTTTCTCCAGTTCTTGGTTTAGCCTTGTCTGACTTAACAGTTATGTCACTCTTCTACTTTCTAACATTTTTACCTTGTTTGTTCCTTAGGTAAAACTTTATTTCAGGAGATGCCAGCAGGAAGCAGAGGCAGAAGTAGACAGCAGCCCCTGCCATCACCTTGGCCAGAGAGGGGCCCTGATCACTCTACACAGCCACTCACCCATCAGAGCTGCCCTCACCACCCAGAGCTGAGTCGTTCTGGAGACCTACAGGACAGACTACTCCCCTGGGCTCTCTGCTGCTACGACCCCACAGACAAGCGCCCTAAGCTGGGTTACAGGAGTCCACATTCCTTCACAGCTGCCCCTGGAACACTCAGCTACATTCCTATCCACCTTCTCTGCAGGAACAATCTTGGCAGGGTGAAGGGGGAACGTTAAGATGGCTCAGTGGGTAGGGGTCACTGGCTCAGAAGTCCTTAGTATAGACTCCTGACTTGTTCTAAACAGAGTGGACAAGCTATTCTCAAATTCTCTTTGTTCACAGATTCAGTCGTTCATTTATCTACCTAGTTGGTTATTCATTAAAAATCCTGTGAGCCCTCTGTTCCTTCCCAGTCCAGCACTGGGCTATAGATACTTCAAGCCAAATGAAACACTTCCTGCTCTTGGGGAGCACTTTACAGTTCAGAAGAGTGCATCCTGGTGCAGAGTGCAGACCCAAGGCGTTGCAGTGCGTACTCTGCTGGTCTGTACAAGGCCCAGGGAACCCACCGGGACCCAATTCCTGCCTAGTTTACTGGGGAAGCATGAGAGCCGCACGTGCTCAGGCAGCCATGAAAGGCCATGGCATACTTAATGTGCGGACATAGAGATGAAATGAGAGCCTAAGCTCAGCCCCTGCCTGGCCCCCACTTATCGTAGTCCCATACCCTCTCCCGGGCTCCAGTCTATAGGAACCCTGATAGGTCCAGCTTTGAATGTGATATATTACAGCTTACCTGCCCACCAGGGTCCTTCTCCTTTTCTCCTTTGGGGCTTGACCTCCACAGCAGTACTGACCTCACTGCTGTTGTTCAAATTGTTAAAACTGGTGACCATGGGTGAAAGATCCCCAGGCCTCAGTTAGCATGGTTCCTTTTCCTGGAAACATGACAAGCAAACATCTCTTCCATGGATGCCAGTCCTGCCTCCTTTCTTGCATCTGTCCTTTCTTTGTAGCTCATACTTATCACCCTGTCACCAGTCCTTGGGCTCAGCCATGGGCAGCCAAGGACTCACTGCAATCCTGTGGGAGACCTTGGGTTGGCTTGAGGTTTCTACCTTCTCCAGCACTACCACTGCCCCCTCATGGCCTTCAGTTTGTAACCCTTGCAAGCTAGAAATCCAGGTAAGCATCCGTGGCAAGCTATAAGCAAACAGGTTCTGAGGTGGCCTCATCAGAGGAATGGGCTAGAAGCTACATGGGATTTGAATGTATGGATTCTGTGATGGGACACAGCATATCAGGGGCTTCTGGTCTCAATCACTGGGGGTTTGAGAGAAAAAATTCTCACAAGCAATTTTTGAAAAAGAGAGGTCTCATATGTCCATTTAAAATGAAGCTGCAAAGATACAGGGACGCAGACTATGGAAAATTCTCTCTGTTCACGGATTCAGTCGTTAATCTGAACCTCGGTTCAGATTAACCTCCAGTCTATTTTCTTCCTTCAGAAAGGCCTGGAAAAGTGAAGCAGCCAACAAACTTGCAAAGGTAGAAATAAAAAAATCTGTACGTAGGCCTCATAGGTGGAAACATTTCCAGCAAAGAAAGTATGAACCAAAGCTGGGCCAAGGCCTCATTTCTGCCTGTTCAGAAGTGGGCACCAAGCAGGTCCCTAACAGAGTAACTTTGTCCAATTTGGTCACCCTTTTTGGACCCTTTTTCCATATTTATAAGAGGAAGTAATAGGGAGAGAAAATTTCCAGCTCCTGAGATTTCGTGATTGCTTTTGTTACATAAACACCTTTTTTTATGCGTGAAAGACCTCCACCTGCTGGGCATTCACAAAATTTCTGAATAAATTTAGAAAAAAGAATATCTACACTGACAATATGTTTTAAATAATTTTTTAAAAGGCTTTCAAACGCAGTAAGAACCAATACATTTTGTACCCCTCTGCCCTCCACCCTGCCTTCGGTTACTGCCGTAGGAAGCAGATGCCACAGTCCGAGAGAATGTCACTTCCGGTTTCTTCAGGGCAGAAGCCCCCAGTGGTCACAGGTTTACAGGGTAATGCCTAAGTGTCCCTTAACTGTTCTCCCCAGGAGAAATCCACCTCACAGCCCAGTGTGGAGTCTCAGGGTGGTCACAGCCTGCCCTGTCACACTGCCTGACGTGGCCCAGGTCCAGGAGGGCCCCTCTGCTACACCTGCTCACTGGCACCACTTGCACCGGCCGCCGAGCCTTTGCTGGGCGCCTGGGGTTCTGAGCAGCGGGCAGCCTGCTTTGGCAGGCGGATGGGGACGTAGATGTTGGAGGCACAGTGCTCCTTGAAGTACTCGCCTCCCTTCTCTTCATACTCCTTCCTGGTGATCCAGACCTCGCTGTCGTCCAGGTGGTCCAAGGCCCAGTCACGAGCACCGTACCAGGCATCCAGCACGGGGTTGGAGGCAAGCTGAACCTGAAACACAAGGACACCCCTTACCAGAAGGACGTCTCCCCTCAGGGCTCAAGGACTGAGTGTCTCCAGGCCCAGCTGCAGCTCCCTACAGTTTATCCCCAGGAATATACAGGTAGGGAGGCCCCAGACAATTCTAAGACGATCCAGGACTATCTCTGCACCCTCCAAGTACAGGTGAGCTGACATGCCCCTCTCTCCAGAAGAGCACACAAAAATGCGAAGCATATTTAACACAATAAACAGTTGTCAGCCATTCTACAAACACAAGATCTACCATGAAGGATCAGAGAGACTGGGTGTGCCGCCTCCTGCTCCTCTGCCCCTGACCACAAGCTGCCAGGTGGAGAGAGGGGGCAGAGCTGGTACTCCAGCTGGAGAAAAGGCCTGCCTGGCCCCGATTCCCTCTCTGCAAGCAGAGGGAAGCAGAGGGTGATGCCAAGTGGCTCTAGCCATGGTGGCGAAGGGGAAATGAGAGCAGAGAGGATGGTCAGAGGTTCCCCATGGTGCCACCGGTGCTGTTTGCACTGCTTGTTGCCAGAGTTAGGTCAGGGTCAGGAGCTCTGAATGCCCCTCAACTAGGCTGACCTGACCATTCAGGAGAACATTCTCTTTAGTGCAAACTGAGCTTCCTGGTTTCTGGAGTCACCACTTAATTTCCCACTTCCCTTTTTCCTTCCTCCACCAACCACAGGAGTTCCAGGTTGGAAGGGTGACCTCACAACTTTCTGAAGTAAAGGACAGGGACACAAAGCGGCATCAGCACATACAGATGGAGGAGGATGAAGCAGATAAATCTACAAGCCCAGGAGACTGACTGCCTGGGCTGACATAGGTGAGGGACTTGTGAGAAGGGACCATCAACAACGAAATAAGGGTAACAAGAGCCCCTACCACGCTGGCTTAGAAAGTGTCATTGAGAGAACAAGTGTAAGGCATGTCGTACATGCATGGCACAGGGTAAGGATTCAGGAAATGGTTACCAATACAAAATAGAAGTCAATACATGGACCCTAACAGTGGAATACTATACAGCCATGAAAAGGTGCTTTGGAAATGATATAGAAAAATAGGAATTTGACAGTGAAAAAAATACAGGCATATTTATGCTAATGATCCGAGTCTACCCCCTCTGCCTTTCATCAGAGCACTCCTCAGTTAGCTGTGAGTCATCTCATCCTGTGCATCCCCAGGAAATGCAACTCAGCCCCTGCCAAGAGATGGAATTTGTTATCCTCCCTGTCAAGCCTGCTCTTCCTCTTGTATTTCCTCGTCCAGTGAATGCTGGATTTAACCCAACCAGTTGCCCAACCTAGAATTTCGGAGTTGTCTTAGGTCCCACCTCTCTCCCTGGACACAATCTATCACCCAGTTCTGACAATTTTCCTCTCCTCATCACTCTCACAACTCCTTCCTTTCCTCTCCCAATGTCTCTGCCTTCATGTCTCCTGCACAGCTACCATGTGACACTAAGCCACAAACACAATTCACCACACAGTTGGTCCTTCCCTAACGGAAGTGGGTGTGGTAAGGAATATAGACAAGGACAGGGAAGGCTTCTGGAGGAAGTGACATCTAAGCCAGGCACAAGAAATGCTCAGAGTGGGCTGGGAAGAGTAGTCTAGGCAAAGGGAACATGCATATGCACAGGCCTGAGGCAGAAAACAAGGCACATTTGGGAAATGGTGCATTCACTATGGCTGACATGGCTGCTGTCCAGGACAGAAGGGGAAGGGATGAGAGATAATGCTGGAGTTATTCAAGGTCAGACCACAAGAGACACAGTCAACTGTGGCGAGTGGTGAGGAGTAAGCACTTCAGCCTACAGGCTGAGGAGCTACCTCCTAACTGGCCTCCTGCTTCCAGTATTTCTCCTGATCCTCCACTTTCTACACCAGTGTCAAAAATATCTTCCTAAATGCAAACTGGATCACATGATACCCCTGCTGACACTCCTTCACCATCCCACTTGTGCAGAAAAGAGCTAATGTAGAGGGCCTGACAGCTCATCCTTGGAAAGGTCTGCTCACAAGTTATTCCTCAGCTGGCATCTGGGAACTTGGATTTCAGAAGGGTGCCTGCCTTGTAAGCATGGCTTGTTGTGTCTGTTTGGACAAATGATGTGCTTTATGCTGAATACCTGCTTCCTTCTGGGAGTCTACAATGTGCCGCATGATCAGTCCCCCAAAAATACCCTGGGCACTGAGAGTCTAACAAGCTGCCCAGGTTGGCAACATTTCATATGTGTTAGCACAGCTCACTGCTGGGAGACTAGAGACTTGATGCCAGCCGAGGACTAACTGGTGAGCTGGCCTTTCTAAGGAAAAGCTGTCAGGCCTTCTAGGTCAGCTCTTTTCTGCACAGGTGGGACCATGTCCTGTGTGATCCCCCGGGAGAGGACTCTGGGGTTGGTATCGGGTTTCCTCTGGACTTTACACCATGCACCTAATTCTTCTCCAGTGATTTTGCTTTGTCTCCTTTCAAATCACAGCCATGAGTATGATGATTATATGGTGAGTCCTGAGAGTCCTAGCAAATCATGGAACCTGGACGGTCCCAGGGACCCCCCCAACACAACACCAATGTCTGGGCATTTATTTCACAGGGCCCTGTGTTGAGCACCTGTCATACAGTAGCATGCCACACCCGGTAACAGGTGCTATGATTACCCCCCCCCACTGCTGGAAAAATGAGGCTTGGCGAAATTTAGTGATGGTGGTGACAGAACCAAAGCCCAGAGACCACACCCTGAATGGAAACTGCATCATGCAGCACAGGAGGTCAAGGCCAAGCCTCTTAGCAGGACACGGGCTCTGCATCACATGGGCCTGCCGTCCTCTCCACTCCTCTTTAGCAGCCACACACTCCAGCCACACTCAGCTACTGCTCACTCCCTTGTCAGCCTTTTGGTCTCTGAACCTTTGCTCACATTAGTCTTTATCTGGAAGGTTCTTTCCACCCCACCCTACTGCACACTGTCCAGATGGCAAACACCTCCTCATCCCAGGACACCTCAGTTCCATGGAGCCATCACTGAATTCCAAGACTAACGGGTGCCCATGCCTGCATGTCCATCATGCTCTGGGTTATTATGGCCTGTTTACTTGGCTGCAACCCCCTCAGATAACAGGTTCTCATGTCTGTTTCTAGGACATCTCAGCATCCCCACAGTGCCTGGCCCACAGAAGGAGCTTAGACCATGTTTATTAGTGACCAAGGGCTCGGCAGATAAATTATGGAACACCCAAACCATATGGTCATTAAAAAATAGCATTTTAAAATAACACATGGGAAAATGTTAAGGACGGGCTAAGGAAATCCAGGCTACAAGGCAGTAAATGCTTCACGTGGAAAATCTGTGAAAGAAAAGCTATGCTGATAGAAGGGTATGGGTGAAGAGAACTGACTTGTTTTCAATGGATGCTCATCTGTAATCTGTGAATTTTTTTATATGTACGTCTTCCTTTTTTAGTTAAAAAAACAAAACAAAACATGATATCCACTCTGCTTTACGAACTTAACACAGATGAATGACCAGAAGGAAAGTCATGAAAATGTTAATAGCAGGTATCTCTGGACAATGGAATTATAAAGCAATTTTTCTGATTTACACTTTATTACTTTTGCAATCAGAAATTAATGAATGCCATTTTCAAAAGAGCTGGTCACGTGAACAATCATTACCTGAAAAGCAGACTGAAAGGGCCTCATCTCCAACAGCTCCTTCTCAATTCTAGCTTTCATCCCAGGATACATCATGTTGCCACCAGTGAGGAAAACATTCTGAACCAGCATCTCCTGAAGGTCCTTTGGGTACCTAGACAGAAATGGGTCCTTTTATACAGTCCCTCCAACTTCAGAAGAGAACAAAGATGTGGAAATGCAAGCTCTCAGTACAAAATGGAAAACAACTACACAAAAAGTTTAAAAAAAAAAAAAGCCAAAAACTTCCATTTTTCATTTATGTCTTTACAGAACACCAAATATCTAGTTGAAACCTTAATGGTAATTCATTTCATTAGCATGGTTAGAGTTTTGTCTTTCTAACACATTTTTTAAAAAATGGACTTCACTGAGGATTGATTACAAAGATTTTGAGGAAGTCTGACAAACTTACCTACCCCAGTAACCATCCCCACAATGAAGGCAAAGAGCATTTCCATCACTCCAAAATGTCCTGTCTCCCTTTTGAGAGCCCAGATCACCACCTGCACTTTTTTTTTTCTTTTTGAGATTACAGCTTCATCTTAACATATCTTTGATCACTTTCCCACCCACTGTTAAGATAATGCTCAAAGCCACTCTAACAAGGTAGCTCCGACAGGTTTTCTTCCTTGCTGAGGCCAAGTTTCTGTCTTGTTGGGCCAACAGCACCAAGAGAACTATCAATCATGTTCTCCATTTATCCAACTTGAATTATGAAAATTCACACTGCAGGAAAATGCCTGTATATAATGGACGTGTGTATGTCAGGGGACATGTTATAGAAATGCAAACTCAAGTAAATAAAATTTCTGCAAGGAGGAAAAAAATCTTTTTTAAGCTCTGCACATTTTCAGGGCAATTCAAAATCACTAGTCTTCAACAATGTGAAAGTTTATATGAACGCCAATGCACACACATCATCATGTTGCTCAAACTTAAAAATAAATTCTTTAAAGTCCTTAAATAGACTCAGCATTTACATATTGAGGAAAGAATTACAGAGCTCCCAACTATGTGCCAGGCCTAGTAAGAGATACAGAATATGATCTGATTCTTGAGCACAGCAAGTCAATGAAAAGGAGACAGCAAGACAAGATTTCCAAAGGCCGACCATCAAATCTACCATTCAATGCAAATTCAAGGAAACGGTTCAAGAAAACCCAAGCCAAAGAAGTTACAGTCTCACCTGTCCAGAATGTACTGAAGGGTCTCTGCTATCCCAGCCTGTTCGTCCCCTATAAGCGATGGCTGGAAGATAATTTCTGGAGCTCGAATTCTTTCTGTCCCAACAAAGAGCTGGTGATACGCTGCCAAGTTAAACACGGGCTTTAAAAACCAAGGTTTAGAAGTTATTTTTAGGCCATAATGACAAACATTCCAGTTGCCAGTTTCCTCAAACCGTATTTCTTATTCCAACATAACATCCACCCTTTGTTCATGATAGACTAAACTCTCTCCAACTCTCTTAATATGCTAATTCGATTTTCTACCTTTTTGCTACACCCGAATTACCAATTCCCAAATGTGCATCATGAAATAGTTCCTGGGTTGCAGGCAGAGACTTTGGTCTCTGAACCTTTGCTCACATTAGTCCTTATCTGGAAGGTTCTTTCCATCCCACCCTACTGCACACTGTCCAAATGGCAAATACCTCCACATCCCAGGACACCTCTGCCAATGTGCATCATGAAACAGTCCCTGGGTTGCAGGCAAAGAGACTTCAAGAGCGACAGCAGCAAGGCTGAGCCCTGGAAGACCAAGTCTTCCACCCAGTACCTTGCTCAGCACCCTAGTCCCTGTACAGCCACAAAAGGTTTCTCCCAGGGTCACACTCCAGTATGTCTATCTGGTTGCCACTGCAGTGACAGAAATGTAGGCCCAAATAATGACTAAGCATACTGACACTGGCTCAAATTTAAATGAAACCACTGAAGCTAGTCTTCAGGTCTAAAGTCCCCAGTTACTTGCCCAAACATCTCCACCAGGCAGACTGCTTTTCCCAGATTCACAGATCTTATTGTAAAAACCCTGACTTCATACATTTTAAGTATTGGTACCCCCCTTTCTAGGGAATATAACTGGGACATTTTTGGAAAAAATATTCCTAAAGAAGCAGACCAGAGTAGACTGGTCACTGATGTCAACAGTGTCAAAGCATAAGCATGGTCTAGGCACTGGAGTCCAACCTGGACAGTGGTGACTGGCTTTTCCACCTCAGGCGTCTCCTCTGAAAACAAGGGCTCAAAATCATTGATGTTTTCCACGTCTTCCAGTGATGGCTCGAGATGCTCCAGGTCAGGAGTCTAAGAACAGAATAAAGAAAACTAAACAGAACTAGTAACCTCAGTGAGCCTTAGATCTATTAGCTTACTGTCATAAAGAAGAACTGGGATCTTGCTAAATGTCCTAAAAGTTTACATAAAAACACAAAAAATTTTCTAAACTATTAAAAATAAAAAAACACAAGGATCAAAAGACTAAAAAGCCAGGAGTGGGTTTTGCTCTTATCCCTACCTTTCCAACTTACACAAGCCTCATCAACTCCCACCTTCTCTCTGAAGCCTTCTGACAGGCCAGCTCACGCCTGCGGCCCACATCCATCACCCCACCACACAGAACTCCGTCAGAGGAGACGGCATGACAGCTGCTGTCCGACAAAGTGGCTTAGACTACCAGCAAAATCAAACACATCTCTTAATAGTTAATAAATATACATGCCAACACTAATGCGCTTAACAATTAGTCCCCTTAACAGCAGATTTACCAGGCTGGGGCTGTGACTAAAAGCTCCCAAGGTGGCAGAGTGATTCCCATCTCGGGAGGCCTACAGCTGAGTGAATGACAGGCTTTCCTCTTCAACAGCAATGAACCTGAGTGGGGTCTAGACATGCTGACACCATGTACAACAGAGGGTTTAGGGCATATGTTAATTCTGACCTGGACAACAGAAGTTGGATTGCAGGGTAGGGTGTATGGGGGGTGTCGGGGGTGGAGTTCTAGATGACATCTCAGTCATGTTTTTCTGCCATGTGAAAGGCAGATGAGCGTTATCCTATGGATTCAAAGGGAAAAAGTTACAGGAAGAAATACTGTTACCTTCCATGGAAAAATGTTCTAACAATGTCAGCTGACCAGTGCCATCAGCCTCGCGGGCCTGAGAGGGGATCCCTCCATGCTGAGTCCCTCCTTCCTCTCTGAGCCTCTAAAGTATGTAAATAAATTACTGACAGCTCAGAACGCTTAAAACTACTTCTCTAAACCTGCCCATTTACACTGCAAATGTCAACTAGCATTCAAACTCAATGGCCTTCAACACTCTGACACACACACCAAAACAGTCATGTGGCATATGTGGCTTACTGAATGGGGGCAATGTATACTAAAGTCCGTTCAATATTGATGACTCTACCATAGTTGGGGGAGGATAAACCCTGGAAAGGACAGGGAATATTTCTTCACCTGAGAGTAGAGAACAGGAGGAGACGGACTAGTCTAGAAATAGGTAATATAAGGAGGACAGGGTGGGCTGGGAGGCAAAAACCTAAGGACTTGTTCTCAGGGCAGTAGGCGCAAGCCATCCAAATACTGACTCCAACTTCGGAGCAGGGACAAGTGCCTCTGCACAACCCTCACAGCAGATATTATCGCCACACTTCATGGGTGAGAAAACTCAGGAGGTGAAACAGCTTGCCCAAGACCAGGTTACACTAGGAGGTGGCGGAAACCTGCCCTAAAGCAGACCTGCTTAGCTCTAAAGTCTCTGCTCTGCCTCAAGCTGAAACTCTCTAAATCATGAGTCTGTGTGTGACAGAGCAGCAGGGGCTTTTAGGAGTATGGGAAAGCTTTGGCCTGAGCAGAGGTGACAAGAAGAGAGGAATGAAAGATGTTTGCATGTGGCAGCAAGACCAGCTGAGTGAATGATAGGCTCTCTGCCCCAGCAGGGACAGCAGAGCGTGTCAGGACATTCCCCTAGCTGTCTGCAGTCTCTACTCCGCAACACTCCCATCTCCCCTCACAAGAAAGGAACCCCTACCCCAAGACAGCCTGTGCCATTCTGCTGGGCACTAAACGCAGGGGTCTCAGGAGCCATCATTGGGCTTTCATTTGGTGGCTTATCCTCCAGGATGACAAGCAACCAGGAGGCCATGTGCTGTTAAAAAAAAAGGTGAGGCTTTGGGGTCACATCAACCCAGCTCTGAACGGCAACCCAAGATTTATTTAAGGTCCAGGTGGCATCATTTGAGCGGCTTCCTCCTCCACCCAGTGGGGATGACCCATGGGCAGCATTAGGGTGAGAGCTGGGCATGCCTCTTCTCCTACACAGGCACTCATTTGGGCCTAAAATATCTGACATCATATGGGGCTGGAGGCACACAAATGTCACCTGTGTATTTAGAATAACTACAGACAAACCCTGTGGACCCCTCCCCCAAATAATAAGGGGTGAAGGCAAGCCCTGGACTCCACTGAGCTCTCCCATCTACCTCTCTATCCCTACACCTCTATCTTCCTCATCTTCATCCCAAGCTCACTCCTCTGACTTCCGTAACCTCCTGGTGATGACCTTTCCTGCGGAGTCACACCTTTCTCCACCCACCCCGGGATCCAGTCACAACTGCCACCATCCCTCCTCCCCACCTCTATCCACTCCTGCTGAGTCCAACCATCACTCTCAAACCATGAAGGGTACTACCCAAAACCCTTTCCACTTCTGCTCTTGGGTAGACGGTATTTTTCAAAGACGGTCACAACAGTACCTTCAATCCCACATACTCTTCCTCCACATGACTGTGACATTCCCCATAAAGCGGTGATTTCCTCCCATTGAATCTTGATGGGGGTTGGTGACTCCAACCACTAGTGTGGTGCAAATAATGCCATGTGACTTCCAATGTGAGGCTGCAAAAGGCCATGTGATCTCTTCAAACACTCCTCTCTTCAAACGCTACTCCCCCTTGGGCAGCTCCCTCCTGGAAGCCAGTCGCCATGCTGAGCCCAGTGCATATGGACAGGCCATGTGTGGTGCGCGGATCAACTATCCCCACTGAGTCCAGCCCTTGAGTGATCCCAGCCAAGAAGCCAGGGAAGAGAAAAGCCCTCCAGAGATTCCAGTTCCCAACTGGCCCAAGGCTTCCCAGCTGAGGCTCCGGGCATCAGGGAACAGAGACCCCTGGTACACTCTGAATTCCTGACCCAGCAAGTTCACGAAATGGTGAAATGAAATGGTGGTGGTGGTTTTATGCTACTGAGTTTGGAGTGTTTTTTACACAGCCATGGGTAAGTGAAACATGCACCTAGTGGGGCAGGAGTGGGGAAGGCCCAGGCTGCTGCCAGGCCATCCTTTTGTTCTCTCCAGCTTCCCCTTGCCTGCCCCACAGCAGCTGTCTTCAAACTCTCTCGACATTCCTCTCCACCCCTTCTCATCCCCTCCTGTGGTTCTTAGCAGGTCGCCTGAGGTGCTTCAAAAAGTCAACTTACCTACTTATCCTCCTTATCTTTCTCCTTGTCCTTCCTTCCCTCCTGACTCCAAGAACACGTGGATCATCTCTGTCCTAGCTCAAGCCATCACCCACGCTCTTAAAACTCTCCCACCCACTGCTCTGGTTTCTCTTGGCTCTGGCTGCTCTTTCTCAATCTCCTTCCCGGGCTTTTCCTCCACCAGCTGACTCCTACATGGTGGCCTTCCCCGGGCATTCTTCATTTCTCCTTCCCCATGCGGTTCTGGGTCCCGGAAAGCCCCACCTGACATCCCACAGAGTCTTTAAAGATAAGCGGCCCCAAACCAAAGGCACTGCCCTCCACCCACTGCCTTACAGCCTCAGTGTAACCAGAGTGAATCTGGAAGCAGACTGCTTGCATCTGAATCTCTCCTGCACCACCTCAAGCTGGGCAACCCTGGGCAAACCTCTTCACTGCCCTAAACCTCAGTTTCCTTACCTGTAAAACGGGAATGACGACAGTACTTACTAAATTATGAAAATTAATCCAGACAACACAGAAGTGCTCAGCACAGGATCTGGCATGTGTCACATGTTCTATTATCATTGGCAACTGCTGCTCCTGTCTCTGCCCCCAAATGGCAGCAAGATCTTTGGCTTCTGCCTTTGAAGTGTCTCCTCCTCCACCCTCCCTCCCCTTGGCACATCAACTTCGTTCCGGATTAATATGAACAGTTCAGCCTGTGTCACCACCACCAGCCCCGCCTCTCCCTCAACCCATCATCCGAACTGCCACCACCAGTTATTTTCCCCAAATAAAATCTCATCAAATTACCACCTCGCTGAACATACTTTGAAGGCTCTGCTGAAGTACTATATCCAGGCTGACCCTGCCCCCTTCTCTGCTTCATCTCTCTGCCAACACCGTGCCACGCTCTCCGCACATGTGTTTCTTTTGCATCTAAAGTGTCCTTCCCTCCTCATTTGCCACCTGTGGCAATCAAGTCATCTCTCAGGGCCCAACTCAAATATCCAATCCTTTCTCAGAACTTCTTCCGTATTCTCAAATACATCTACTGCCACACCTGATAATTATTACGGTCAGCTAAAAATGGTTCTACTATGAGCCCTGTTTTCTTGAGGTACCGAGGAGGGCAGGAACTTTATCTTCATCGCCTTTACACCACTAGTCTCTGGCATACCATGCCTAGCACTGAGGTGTGGATCCCAGGGATAAACTGTCACACTTCCCTGGAATAGAGAACACTGTAAAATGTTCGGGTTTCAAAAGGCCTCTTCAGCTGCGATAAAATTATCATCATCCACCTTCAACTATATTAAAAAATGTAACGCCTTAAAATAACTTCTTAACATCACTAAAAATGATAATATGATATATTACTTATCCCAATTCACATGATTCACAGAGAGGAACAAGGCCAGTCACTTCAACGCAGAAAACAGGCATCTGACAGAGAACAGATTTCTCTACCATGGCTGGCTTCTCTGCCTGGAGGGTTTGCCAGGGTCTCCACGTGTACTGTGGGCATTCAGCAACACAAGCATGACTGTCCTTTTTTGGAAGTGAACAGAAAGGCAGTTTGCCAAAGCACATGAGAGATGCAGCATGGTTCCCTGGAACAGTCCTGAGCAGCATTAGGAATAAGCAGAGACCAGCTCTGATCTTGGCTAGTTAGGCAACAGAACTTTCCATATTTAGTGGTTGTGTTTTCCAAAGAATGATGGTGCTCTAAAACTCTCTCCCCATTCCACCCCCTCATGCCATGCTTGTAGGAATGGGAAGCCAGCATCTTCTAGTTTAAATACCTCATTAAATTCATTAAGAATGCTGACAGAGTCTACTCCGTTACAACATCCTCATCGGAACACCTGCAGAATAGCAAGGGCTGGTGCATAGGAAAAAAAAGGATTTTAGAAAACACTGTAAGTTAAAAACTTAGTTGTATTAATCTAATTCAATCATAACTGCTTGGATAGCATTTCAGTATGAACTTTGATCCATATAAATCCATTCTCTCCATTCTGAATTACATTGTTTGAAAATACTACAAATATTTTTTTGAAAGGTAGAACTGGCCAACCAGTGTTGTAGTCCAATTTACCCCATGAATATTACTGTAACTGACACTAGTTACTAACAATCACCCTCAATAAATGCTGACTGGCCCTTAAAGCTTTGGAGACAGGTTGATTCATCAGATTTGTTGTATATAGAAAATCTTTTAAAGTCCAAAACTTCAAAATCTCCCCAAGTCTAGAGAGATCTGAATATGTATCCTCAGAGCACAGTTACTTGGTTTTTACTTTTTAAACCTGAAATCCCTCCCCTGCCTGTGGTTTGGTGGCACATCTCTGGTATAAAGTTGCTGATGTCCTGTTGGCATGTTAAAAACTGATAAAAACTAAATATGGGTGAATAACCACCAAAGATAAAGTAGGTCTAGATTTCAGTAACAGCTCAAATCTGAAACACAGGCCTGAAAATGGGGAGAAGTCAACTAGAAAAGGCACATTGGCTCAGCTGGAGCTGATCTGCAGGAGAGAGTAAGATGGTCAGCAAGGTGCCTCCTGCCCAGAGTCCATGGTCCAGTAAGCTGTGCCTCGGAGCTGACTCGGGATCTGCCCTATCGAACATGCACGCTTGTGGACAGTTGCTTTCCTCATGTGGTCTACAGCCCGTCAGAGAGTGGAGACCGCGAGGCGGAGGGCGAGAACTGTGGGAGTGAGCCTCCAGATGAGACAGTAACTACAAAAGCTGGCTTTACGCTAAGTCACAGATAGTGTCAAAGTCACTGGCAAGCACCACACCAAGCCTAGCATCAAACTGGATTTTTCTACAGGACTATTTCATTCTAAAGTATAGGTTTTAGAATTTTTTTTAAAGTTGACCTAAAAACAGAAAAAAACAGTAAGCAAAAATGGGTTAACCCCAGAGGTATCACAAAGCAGTCAAGCAGTTCCTGTTTTAGAATTCTAGGATGATAGACTCAGGAACAGGGGGTACACCTATTAACCCTTTTTTCCCAGTGCGAAGGACAGGTGAGTCAACCAGTGACTTATGGCCAAGGTGGGACCTGCAGGCAGCCCTGTCACCATGCAGGGCCCAGTGCTGGGGTTTGGATTATCTCAGCCCTACCACCTGCCTTTTTGGCTACTTCAACACTTATTAACAATCTACTGGCAGGGAAACAAAAAGAAGAAACAGAGGTCAAAGAACTTACTCAAATAATTAGTTTTTAGTAATAAAAGGCTGATCTTAAACCAATCCATAAATATTTTATTGAGATGCCTACTAGTTGCTGTAAAAAATTCATCAACTATTTATGAAGTATGATACCTGACCTTAGGGAACATCAAGATGGAAATGAAGTGAATGATCAACTGCAATATATTTAATAAAACATTACCACAAAGTTAAAGGGAGTGTATGACTGCCAAATAACCATCAAAGGAGCAGGTTCAAGATGGCACCACACGTTTGGTGTGTGAATGTTCTTCCTACTCTACACGCACTTCCCCTTGCAGGAGAAACAGAGGTCTACAGGGTGTAATCGCTCAGATCAGACCTTCAGTTGGTACAAGGTCAGTGCCATCACTTCCTGCCATGTCCCATGGACGTCACTCACCATACTGCTCTCTTTCCCTCGAGTCTGGTCACAGCCCCTCTGATGTAAGCCTTCCCCTCCTCCACCTCAGGAAGGGCTGTTCTCTCTAAATGACCTACGGGACCTCCCTCCCACAGCCCTCAGTACCTCCGGCTTGCTGTCCACCACATCCACCTCAAGGTTGACTTCTGCTTGAAGGATTTTCTGCTTAGCTTGCTCCACGGCCAAACTGAGCTTTTGTATGTAGGACTGCAGCTCTTCTGGGGAGTCCATGTTCAGCTCTATCAGAGCTTTGTGAAACTGATCCATCTGGCCATCCTCTAGAAGCTCCTGAAACCAGGAGCAGTCACCATTTACGCTCAGTGACAACAGTGCAGTCACAAACAGGTAAGAAAGAGAAATAGCTCAGAAGCCAAACAGAGACAAGTAAAGCAGAGGAAGGCTCCCAGAGCTCCCTAGCCTGCTGTCCACATCTCACCTCCCACCCAAGCTTCACACACCTCCCCAGCTGTCTCTAGGCTGCCATCATATCTTGGTTTCAGCACCATCTGATCAGGCAAAACTAATTTAGGGTGACACATGTCATGCATGTCATTATCTGTTGGATGGGGAGAGGTGGGAGGGTTACTGACTAAGAGGAAACACAAGGGAGGCTTCCAGGTGCTGGTAATGCTCTATTTCTTCATCTGGATGTAGATACATGGTGTGCTGTGAAAATCATCCAGCCATTCACTTAAGGTTTGTGCACTGAGCACATGTGTGTTACACCTGAATTAAAATGCTAAAAAATAAAATAAAGGAGATTATAAGGCCAAAATGTATCAATACAGCCAGAGTCCACAGCTTTCAGAAATACCTGATGCTATACTGTTCACCTCTATACCAACAGCCCCACTAGACACCTTCCTGACCCCAAGGGTGACTCAGATAGTTAATGCATTTTCCGGTTGAGGAAGAACATATAGCTAAAAACTTTCCAGGAATGACTGGTTGGCAAGGCTGGGGACCCACGGTGGCATCTGCTGTCACCTGCACATAGAGCAGTCTGTCCAGCCTCTCCTGATCGAGCTGCAGTCTCTCCTCCCGCCGGCGGGCATTGAGCTCCTGCAGCCGCCGCAGTTGCTGTTGTCGCCTTTCCTGTCTCTCTTCGGAGGTCAGAGTGCTGCCAAGGAGCTTGCTGGAGAATGGAAGCTGCATCTTGTGGACGTTACTTTCATAATAATCAGGGCACCGCCATTTCTGTAATTCTTCAAAGAAGTAAGTTTGGAAGTTGGGAGATGGGAGCACTACTAGCACAAAAGCTAGGAAGTCAACACCAAGGTTCTAGATCCAGGTGAGAGGGAGAAAGCACACTCCCCCAACCTCTGAATCCAGCCGAGTAACAAAAGGCAACTATAAAACCTGGACATAATGCCCACAAATCTGCTCTGAAAGAACTGCTAAAAAATGTCTTCAGCCAGAAATGATATCAGAAGGATTTTGGGAACATCAGGAATAAAGGAAGAGCAATAGAAATGATGAAATCTGGTTGAATGTAATAGCCTAACAGCCTCCTGAGGTCTTTAAAATATGTTTGACAATTGTAAGTAAAAACCTTAATAACATCTGATGAGCGTCCAACGTAGACAGACATGATTCAGAAGACAATTCCAACATAAAGGGGAAAGGATAAAGGCTCTAGAGTGCTAACATCCCCACATTTCACTTGAAGTAACAAAATAGAGAATCTAAGAAGACTGTAAGAGTCCACTTACTATAATCCTAGAGCAACCACTAAGAAAAACTATGCAGACAGACAGACATGGTAAAAAAAACATGTCATATAAATCAAAATGGAATGCCAAAACGTTTTTTAAATGTTCAAATAACCCAAAAGAGGCCAGGAGAGGAAAACAGGAACAACAACGAGAAGGAGTAACAGAAAACAAATAACAAAATGGTGGAACTAAATCCAAACACATGAATAATTAAGATTAAAAAAAAAAAGACCCAACTATTAAGAAACTCAGTTTGAATATAATGATACAGGTTACTAGCAAAAGGATGGAAAGCATTACCATGCAGCACTAATCAAAAGAAAGGTGGAATGGCTAAATTAATGTCCAAATAGGTTTCAAAGCAAAGAAAACAGCAAGGGATAAAAAGGAATAGTATATAATGATAAAAATTCAGTTTGCCAAGAAGACATAAAAATCCTAAATAGGTACATAATAAAAGAGATCTCAGAAATCAAAAACTGACAGAACTGAAAAGATAAATAGGAAAATTCACAATTATCCCTTGAGATCTCAACACTCTTAATAATCAACAGAGTTAGTGGATGGAAAACGAACAGATATAGAAGAACTGACCACCACTATCAACCAAGGAACCTAAATGATGTCACAAAATACCCAACCCAACAACAGAATACAGTATTCTTTCCACGTGTGTATGGAACATTTATCAAAGTAGACCGTGCCTTCACAGGTTTAAGTGATACCAGACAAAGAAAGTTCTTTAATCATCATGAAATCAAACTAAAAATAAATTACAGACATAGAATAAGAGAATCTCTAAATGTGGGTATAAAACAACACATTCCTGAATCATCGGTGGCTTTAAAAAGTATTGAGGGAAATTAAATATTTGAACTCAACAAAAATGAATATACCAAAATATATGGAATGTAGATAAAGCAGTGCTGAGAGGGAAACTGATGGCAGTAAATGCTGAAAGAGAAAAAGGCTCATAATAATCTAAGCCTCTAACTTAAGAAAAAAAGTAAATAGAAGAAAGGAAATAAAAGAAGACATCAATGAGATTATCTAAATAATCTTGTCTATTAAAGGAATTAAATTCATAGTTAAAAGCCTTCAGAGAAAGAAATTCCCATGCTCAAATGGTTCCACTAAAGAACTCTATCAAACATTTAAAGAAAAAATAGTATCATTCATACAATCTTTTCTAGAAAGTAGGAAGAACACTTTCTAGCTCATTTAACAAGACCAGCAGCGCCCTGAATACCAAAACCAAAGACAGTACAAGAAAACTATAGATCTATATCCCTCATGAATACAGACACACAACCCCACAAAATATTACCAAACCGAATCCAGCAATATGTAAAGAGTAACATACATGAACAAGTGGGGTTTATAACCCAAAATCAAGGGTAGTTCAATATTCAAAAAGCAATCATTACAATCTCCCATACGAACAGTCCAAAGCAGAAATACCATAGGATCATGTCAACTGATGCAGAAAAAGCATTTTACAAAATTCAAAATCTATTAATGATAAAAAGTCAGCAAAACTAGAACAGAATGGAACCTCTTCAACCTGATAAAGGGCATCTGCAGAAAAACCTCAAGCTAACATCACATACTTAATAATGAAAGACTAAGTACTTCCCCACTACCACCCCAAGATTAGGAATTGAGAACAAGACATGCCTACACAGAAATTCCCAAGGAATCTACAAAAATCTAGAATAAGCTTAGCAAGGTCAGAGGGTACAAGTAAGTAACTGCATTTCTATACATGAGCAGTAAGTAACTGGCAACAGTTTTTGTTTTGGAAAAAAAAAGACAAGAGAAATACGTAAGCATAAATCTAACACAACATGTACAAGCTCTATACACTGAAAACTACAAAATGTTGATGAAAGAAATCAACAGATCTAAATAAATGGAAAGACATACTATGTTCTTGGATTGGAAGACAACATAGTAAAGTAAGTCAATTCTCCCCAGTGTGGATTTAATATTATTTATGTTTTTAATATTATATCTGGATTTATATTTAGAATGTTGTTTTATATCTAGTCTAACTACAGATTTCATGTACTTTTAAATAAAATTCCAACAGAACTTTCTGGTAGATATAGACAAATTGATCCTAACATTTATATGGAAAGGCAACAGAGCTATAATAGCTAAAATAATTTTGAAAAAGAACCTACAAGTTACTAGATTATTTAGTTTGCTAAATAAGTACCAAAAAGGTAAGGGGATGCTAAAAATAATAAGAGTAAAAAAATGAGCAAGAGTCATCCTGGGAACAATTTAAGGAACACACCCCAAGGGTAGACAGCTTCCAAAAGCTGCAAGCTAATCTCTTTGTTACCTTCCACATAATCCTCAGCAATGTAGCTGTGCTCGTGCAGGATCTCCTCCATGCGGCTGAGAGTGATAGCTGCTAGATGCCCGGGATACTTAAGCTGCAGGAGACGCTGGAGGTAGCCAGCTGCTTGGCTTCCTCCAAGATTGATGCGTTTGCAGTTTTTGGCATCTAACCTGCAACCAAAGAATGGAAAACAACATTGAAATTTTTGGCACAGGTGGAAGGGACGTTTTTAAGTTCTCCTGGTGCAACCTCTTACCCAATGCAGGAATTGCTAGTCCACACCCAGACATGTGGCATCTAACTTTTGGCAAAAGTCTCAGAAGGAAATGAGGTTCAATGGGAAGAGCATATACTCTTAAGTCAGACCCTTATGTAACTCATCACGTATTTCTCAAACTGGGGTCCTAGGACCAAGTATCACAGAATCAGGTCCTTGAGAAAATGTTAAACATAACAATTTCTGGGACTCATTTGCTTTGGGGTGGGCCTGGGGATATGCATTTTAACAAGTTTCCAGGTACATGTAGTATAGGCCAAAGTTTGAGAGCTCCACCCCTAAACACTCCAATTCTACTGTTGCACATTAAATAACCACAAACATTTGCTTACTGTAATCTGAGTACCAGGTATCTTTCATAGGAAATGAAGGGGAAATGAACAAGAACAGCTTATTCTTAATGTGAGAAAGAACAGCAGCGCTTGCTTTATACTAGGACATTGAAATGTCGCTGCTGTGTCATACCTCACCAGCAGATGCCAGCACAGAACATGATATGCTTCAATCTGAACATTTTTTAGCCTTCAGGTAAAATAAATTCCTCTTAATATAACATAAAAATAACATACAATAAAATATAACAAAAAACGTCATTTTTAATTTCTGCAATTATCTTATTTACATAAAATAGAAATCTGTTATCAGAGTTTAAACTGCATAGACTATATATTTCATAAAAGCAAGAAGTACTTTATTCTTCATAAATTTTTGTAGATATGTCAAGAGAAATTTCCACTGTTAGGTTTCCATAAATTCAATGGCATTTATTTTGACACAAATATTCAAAGTGACTCACCTAAAGTCACACAGTGAAGTGGGTCAATGCTAAGTCCAGAGGCCAGTTCATGGTCTAGTCCTTGCTGTTTGCACTTCACCTTTTGAGTAGGCACCCAGTGTTTCCTGAACGTTTCTCAAAACAGCACTCAAATGCTCTAAGTGCAACTTACCTCCCTTCTAAGACGGGTAAAATATGTGTACACTGGTATCCAGATGAAATGATAAGCCCACTGGAAATTGTGTTCTTTAGCCTATTGTGGTAGAAGCTGAAGAGGCTGTCTATCCCATAGGCAACTTTAGGGATCCTGTAGCATTCAAACAGAAGCTCAGACATCATCTGGCGTGAATACAGTGGGTTGCACACAGCTTCCGTCAGAACTATGGGATGATCAACACAGCCCTACTTTGAAAACAAAGGGTGAATAGGTGAGTGATAAAAGAATCATCTTTTTAAGGCATAAAAGAAAACAAAATCCTTATTGTAGGGCTGAATTTGCTTTTCATCTTCAACCAAAAACCTGACCAGTAGCAACTGTAAAATACTCATCTTACTTCTATGGGAGGCTGTTTTGGAAAATATGAAAGTAGGTCAGTTTAGGGTTATTAAGTCAAGTTCCATCCAAACTCTCAGCAAATCATGTTGACTCTATCTTCAAAGTATCTCCAGGATCCAGCCACTTCTTACCACTCCCCCTCTCTCCTTACCTTCCTCATCTAAGTCACCATCATCTCTCACCTGGGCTACTGACAACAGCTCCCTAACAGGTATTTGGCCCCTAGTTACCTCTCTGGCTTCTTTTCCAGTTACTACTCTCCCTCTCACTCTGGCTAGGAGTAGCGTGCACTCCTGCCTCAGGGCCTTTTCCCTGGCTATTCCCTCTGTCTGGAATGCCAGTCCCTCAGATATTCACATGGCTTGCTCCCTCAATCCTTCAGCCCCTCGTCCAACATCACCTTCTTCAAATCCTGCCCTGACCATTGTACTGAAAAATGTAACCCTCTCCTCTCCTATCATGTCACAGAATATACTACTTAATTCTATTGTTTGTTGTCTCTTTTCATACTAGAATGTCTTTCCATACCAGCATCATTAGCACAGGAAATTTTGTGTTACACTCACTAATGTATTCCAAACACCTAGAAAAGCGCCTAACACAAAGTAGGTGCTCAATATATTTTTAATAATTAAAGTATTAACAAACGAGCTTCTGTGCCCGAAGGTACGCTGCAGGAGAAAAGGGGGATTGTTTTCGTTCAGTGCTATACCCCAGGCGCCAACGGCTTACACACGTTAGGCCCTTAATATTTGATCAAATGACTAAATGACAACGAGAGCTACTGGAATAACTATTATCCCTCCGAGGGCAGAGTGAGCGGAGACAAGACCCCAGCCCACCCCACCTCTCAACCTTGCCTCACCTGTGAGGAGACACCCAGGTGCTGGAAGCTATAGTCAAGCAGCAGCTCCTGCAGCTCCAGGTTGACCGGCACGTTGCGGTCGAAGGGCGAGCGCAGCATCCAGCGCAGCGGCTCCAGGCTTCCCAGAGCGTTGCCCACCTGCGGGCCAGCCCCGCCCCGGGCCCCGCCACGCCCGCGGGCGCACACAGCGCGGAACTGCAGGCGCGGCTCGGGGCCCGGGGCCGGCCCGGGGCACGCCCAGCCAGCCCGGGCCTGGAACGACCCGTTGTCCAACACCAGCGGCACTGGCAGCGGCCCATGTGTCCCTGGGCCGGACTCCAGCACTGGATCCGGCGCGGCGCGGGCATCTCGGAAGGGGAACACGTTCGCCGCCAGCCCGGCAACACCGGCCAACGCCATCTTGAATCGTACGCGCCAGCCCCGCCTCTCGCCGCAGCGCCTGCCAGAATGCGAAGCCCCGCCCCCAGACGCAGGGCACGCCGGGACGGCGCGAGACAACACCGCGTGCAAGTGGGGACTCCAAGTGTCTTCTCTCTGAGCCCGTCCCGTCTTTTTCAGTTGATTCTCCCCTTGTGACCCAGATCGCCTGCGGGATCGCTAGGCCCACCAATCCCGGCAGCGCGGTCCTGTCCTTAACTTCTCCGCCAACACCCCTGCGGACCACGTCCCTTCGCTCTATCCGGGACTCCCACAGTGAGCCCCGCCCCTCCCTGGCCTTCGGGCCTGAGTCCTAAGCCCCACGGGGTCCCACCTTTTCGCCTAGCCACGCCCTACTTTTCGGGTAACTTGTCTGCAACAGCCCTTGGCTCCGCCTCCGCTTGGGTACTTCACCCTTAGCCCCGCTGTCAAGGAAATTCAAACTGTTCAAATTTCTAGACTAGGGAGTTGCTACGCGGGCATGTTCACTTTGTGAAAATTCATCAAGCTGTCCACTTAGGATATGTGCACTTTTCTGTACATATGTTTTATAATACAGTTTAAAGTTTTTAAATAGATTAACTCCCGCAGACCGTGCCTTCTCACCAAGACCTCAAACAATGAGAAAAGGATTGCTAATTGTTTCTCAATATATATATTCTCTTTCTTCCCTTTAGTAGTATAACTCCCCAACATGGTCATCTGGCTCCGGTGTGATCTTGTGATTAAGTTCTGGCCAATGGGGGTGGGAGTGGAAGTGATGCGTCTTCCCCCTTCCAGTTTAGCTCTAAAAGGATTGGGCACGTTCTCCCGTGTCCCATTTCCCCCTTTCCACTAGCTAAGGGGATAACAAAAGTTAGAGCAACTTCTTTGACTCTCCTCTCTCAGCTCTAAATACTTTGAGAGATAAAAGCAAGTTAATTATAAAAGGTGGCTCTGAATAAACATACTTAGCAAGAGATGAGACCCCAAACCTCTATGAGCACTTATGGGCCAGACAGGGAGCCAGCCTAGAGACAAAACGGGTTTCCAACACAAGCCCATTGTCTCAGATATCTACAGGTGCCCATTATTAAGCCAAGAAAGAAGGGACAAACAGAATACAGAGAACGACAAATATAAGTGAATGTAAATTTAAGAATTACATCTATGTATATACTAACATGGAAAATCTCAAAGATTTATTTTTAAAAGAAATAACTCCAGCAATTCTAAGTTGAGTTCCCAAGTTATCCTAGGAAGCTATCAAGCAGAAAAGTGAGCCAGATGGAGGCACTTGCAGTGGTTGCTGTCAGGTTTCTTAGAAGTGTCCACAGCTTCAGGTGAATTCAAGTGCATTTAAAGTACACAGTGTGGAACATTGACCACTGTCACAGAGTCCATGTCTGTTTTGTTTACTGCTGCATTCCTGAGTCCTAGAACAGTCCTTAGTCCAATGTGTAGCTTGCAGTGGGTGCTCAATAAATATTTAATAAATAAATCCTGAGTGCCTGCCAGACCCTGTGCCAGGTACTGGATAATACTAGTACTTCCTTTAATTGTGCTCTCCCTCTGGGCTGTACTTCCTTCCCCAGTCTGTACTCTGTGCCATTCCCCCTACAACATCCTCAATCTATTCACCCTGTTTCCATCCCACCCCCAGAGGATTGCTAGGAGCTACTGGAAGTGTAAAACTACTACACTCTGCCCCTCCCTCAGAGCTTGGCCCTCAGTGCTGCTGGATCATCCTGCTGAGTGTCCCTTGCCTGACCTCCTGGACCCCACAACTGTCAGAGGTGGTGTCTACAGCATCACTGTGCAATCAATTGTAGCCAGACTTTTGAAAACATTCAATTAAAACCTCTAGGGAGTAGAGCTCATTTCCCATGCCCTACCTAACACCTAAGGCTGGAATTAGCAAGGGACACGTGAGGCATTTGCTTAGAGAGCAAAGTTTGATAGGATGCAAAAAAATCAGCAATGATGACAATATTTTATACATTAAAAAAATTAAAAATTAAAAATTGAACTATGATGTTAAAAAATAACATGTAACTTATTATGTAAAAAAATGTAAACTTAGAAATAAAGATAGGATCATTGCTGACATTTCCTTTTGCCTTAGATTCAATGTGGCTGAGCCTAGGGCTGCTACTGGTCCTGCACTATCTGTCACTGTTACTGATCCTGCATGCGTAAGTATTTGGGAGGGAAATTTGATGTCTGCAACTTTGGAATTAATTTTTTAGGAAAGTTGGGTGGAGAGAGAGAGGATAGATCAGCATTGTAAAATGCTGTGTACAATCTAGCTAGGTAGTGGCTGTATGGGTGGTCAATGTAGAATTCTTTCATCTTTTCTGTATGTTTGAAATTTTTCATAATGTTAAAGAAGCAAAAATTGCAGTGGGAAGCACACCCAAAGGTGGTTCCTTGGGGTCAAACCAGCTCCACCTTCTGAATCCCTGGATGACTGGGCCTGGGTTCCTCATCATACCTTCACTGGCAGTGAGGTCAGAGCCTTCCAGCCCACCTGTCCCCCTCCTTGACTGAAGTCTCCCTCTGGCACCTGCCCTTGAGATCCCTTCCTCCCAACCCACAGAAATGCCAGGATCCCCGCAGCTTCCTGATTGGTCTCCACAGAGCCTGTTGGGCTCCCTCCCTCTCTCCAAGATCCCTAAGCAGGGAAAACAATCCCTAGGGTAGGGCAGGTCATTTAACAAAACATGTTTGGTAATATAATGTCCTTCTAAGTTTAGGTAAAAATGACCAAAGCCCACTTTTGCAGTATGGAGGCACTGAAAATAAAACACTAGAGACAAACAGTAATTATCAACTAGGGTGGTGATAGTGGCAGGGAGGAAAGGCATTTAGGAATCTGGGATGTGCACGAGTTTACCCACATTTAGAAGGTGGAGAACCCTCTTTGAGGGCCAGCCGCTAGCGCTCTCACCGCTGGGGGGCGAGGCAGGACCGTCTCGAGACCAGGTGGCAGTGACTCTTGGGTTCTTCCAGGAAGCGAGGGTCTTGGTTATGGGCCAGAGACCCAAGGCACTGACTGGGCTGCATACAGACGCACAGCAGCAGCGAACGCCTGTAGCTACAGTTTATCAGGGCCCGCAACTCATCGAGCCAGGATTCAAGGGGGTACTGAAGGGAATTGGTGGGAACCCTGAGGGCCTAAGGTGGAGTCCCCATCTCCTCCTCAAGCTGACCCCCGGAATGAACCTGGCCAGGCAGATCCACTCCCTTGGGCTCTGCCCGCGAGCTCACTGCGGACCTGAGGAGAGCCTAGGCCTTCCTTTCAACTTGCACCCTTGCACGTCGGAGTAGGGTGCAGTGTGCAGAGAAGGGTCTGACCTACACCTGCTCTCTATTTCTTGAGGCAGCCTGAATGCTAGTGGGAACGGGGAATGCTATTGGTGTCCTACTGTCGAGGGTGCAGGGCTGGTTCTCCGTCCCCGGTCACCATCAACACCCAGGCAGCCAGGGAACACGTGCTCCTGCTAGGTAAGCACAAAGCCCAGAGCCAGGACATCCTGGAGCAGATCCAGGTGAACACGCAGAGGTGGCAGCCACAGCCCGGAGCCTGCCTGGTGTCTCATTTGTCCTTTTAAAGATGTGAAGGACGGAGCTGGTGCAGCGTGACGCTCCCACCTTCCCTTCCACTGCAGAGTTCGGGCTTTTCCTGAGGGCTACAGACCATGCTCCCACACAGAGTGCCCCCTAGGGTGGGTGGGCCCCTTAAAAGGCAGTGGGATGCGCGGCAGGCAGATGAAGTCAGCTCCCCAGGCCAGATAGACATCAGAGCACGGTAGGGGAACTGGAAACTGAGGATCTTCTGGCCAGCTCCGGATCCTGAATGCGCGACAGTAGTGACAAAGGGGGATTAGGCGGATGACAGCAGACATCTCAAATGTCTCATTTAATCGTCAGAACGGTGGGCGGCCGAGGGGTGGCTTTATCCCCTTCCTCTCCCACTCCCATTCGATGGCTGCAGAACCAGGATGGTGTGAGGTCACCTCTGTCGCAGACACGCCTGCACGAATGCTCTGCACACACACACAGACACACACACACACACAGAGACACACACATTCATCATGGCTCTCACAAGACACAGATCCTGCCTTTCCCTAACCCACACACGTCTTCACAGATGCGCTCTCACACGCACACACACACACACACACACCCGTCACACCACGTGGGGAAAAACGGACACCTTACTTGATTATTCTCCCGGGTCCTTCCTGGGGGCCGACTGCACCCGGAAAAATCGTTCCAAATGAGGCTTCTGCCTTGGTGGTGGAGACCAAGAACATCCTGCGTGACTCCTCCAGCAGTGACAGAGGACCCCGGAGCCACCCAGCCTTCCTGCGCCCCGGATCCCAAGTAGAAAGTCTGACCAAGACCCTTTCCAACCGTGCCTGGGACTGGCGCTCCTCTAGGCAGCACAAGTGCTTTCCCTGGAATCGGATCTGCACAAAAAAATGACTGGATTCTCTGGGTAATTCAAGCAAACACATTCTCAAACAAGCTATTCAAGAAAAGAGGAATCTGGGACACAAATGGTTCGGACCAAAACAGCCAGATATTTTCACTGTGGCTGTGTTAACCCCAGCTTGGACTTGATGGGGGTTCTCCAGGGTGAGAAATGCCTGTTCAGGTAGGCGCCTGGTCCTGGAGCCCAGAGAAATCCACAACCGTCTGCTTACTTCCTTTGTAGCTCTCTTCAGTCAGCAGCCATGTGGGGATTTCTGCCTGTCCTTGTTCATTGTCTATCTCTCCTCTGTTAGACTGTAAGCTCAGGGAGGGCATGGCTGAGTTTGTTTCTCCTGGCACCAGAGAAATCCCAGCTCTGATAGGCTGTCTCTAAATATTTGTTGAACAAATGTGTAGGGCTTTTGTCCATAAAAGCTTTTTCGGATTGGAGGTTGAGTGTGTCACCAAATTCTCAGGTGGATTCAACCCCTAAAACAGATTTGGAACAAACCTCGTCCAGGCAGACTACAGCCACACTGAAACCGCAGAGTGCACCACAGGCTCCTTCCTCTGTGTCCCGCAAACACCTGGAGAGTCTCCTCTGGGTGCCTGCAGCTCTCCTGGGACCCTTCCACTACAGCTGCTCCTCCACTCCCTGCTTCACCCGGTCAGGCCAGAGCCGGTTTCCCCAGCCTCCCAACGCCCTGGATCTCCGTGGCTGCAAAAACACAGAACTGACAAGAGGCCCCTGGCGCCTTTGTTTCTTCTTTATTTGCGGATATTATTATGCACCGCACTCTAAGTTAGAGATAGATTTTTTTTCTGATATACATTTCATCTTATTCACCACAAGCACACCACACACACAGTAGAACAGTTCCACAACCTGATACATTGCACAAGATGAGTTTGGATTCCTGAAAATCAGCAGGCAAGCCGGCCCCTCCTCGGCTTGTCGCCTCCCCGCTTCGCCAAAGAAATCGCCCTCTCCTGGAAATGGATTTCCCGGCCAGCACTTCCCGTTGCGTCCCGGGATGCTCTCTTGCTGGAAACGGCTGGAACACAGCAGATTCCGAGCACTGGATGGCTGTGAAATGTCACCCAAGGTCAAGTTCGGCGCCTGAGAGCTGCGCCCCTTCTCCCTCCCTTCCCACCCCCCTTGGTGACTGGGACCAAAGTGTCGGGGTCCCTCTAGGAAGGACAGAAAACCCTGCCCTCAAATGCGCTTCTGCTTCCCCCAAAACCAGGGTGTAGTGGAAAAGAAAGGACAACAGAAATGCAGACGCGATGGATTGTGGATCCCTATCCCTTCCCGCCCCCCATCCCCAATAATCAGAAATGAGGAACCAGAGATGTTTAAAGCTTGGCTTCCCAAGCACGGCGGCCAGGCAGGGGCTCGGGGCTGAAGGGGGTGGAATGTGTGGGGAGGCGGGAAGAGCGCGGGAGTGCTGCCTGGGCTTGCCCTCGCGCCCTAGTCCTCCGCGTTGGTTCGGTAGGCCTCAATTAGGCCCTCGAGCGAGTGCACGAAGCCGGACACGCTGCAGATGCCCCCGATGACGAAGATAGCGACGTCGAAGAAGACTTGATGCCATAGCAGCTTGCGCCAGAGCAGGCGCAGGTGGAAGAGACTAGGCAGCAGGAAGCAGAGGCCAGCGCCGGTGAGGCTACCGGTGAGGCCCATGAGCAGCGCGAAGTGCGGCACATAGATGGCCATGAGCAGCGTGAAGACTACCAGCGCGCAGCGCAGCGTCAGACCCCACGATTTGAGGCGCCCGTCGCCGCCGTAGCACGCAGGGAAGAAGGCACGGCTGCCTTCCTGGAAGAGTGACTTCTCCAGCACCTCGACTGCGGCGAAGAAGGGTAGCGGATAGGATAACAGTGCTTTGGCCACCAGGAAGATGTTGACTACGGCGCGGATGGAGCCGGGCAGGTTGTCGGTGATGACCTCCTTCGTCTCGTCGGCCCACGTGAGGTAGGCAACAAGCGCGAAGAGGCCTTTGAGCACGCAGGCGGCGATGTGCGTCCAGTTCATCATGCAGTGGAACTCGCTAGGCTGCTGCATGTTGCCCTCCAGCGAAGGCAGGAAGATCTGCGACGTGTAACTGAACACGATGATGCCAATGGAGATGGGAAACTTCTTGACGTCGATGTAGAACTTGACCTTCTCCCAGGCCCAGTCGCGCGCCCGTGATAGGCAGTAGGCGATAACCAGGATGTTGATGACGAAGTGGGCCAAAGTGCACAGCAGGCTGAACTTGGACACAGCCTTGAGGTTCTTAAGGAAGGCGCAGGGCAGCAGCACTGCAGTGGCGATGATGGACCAGGACTTCTGCGACACGGGCAGCCCTGGGAAGCTGTTGTACATGAGGTTGCCGCTTACCACCACGTACAGGATGCAAGTCATCACCAGCTCTATGATCTGCGCTACGTTCACCACGCGGCCACCTAGCGTGGGGAAGCGCGGAGCGCAGCACGCGTTGGCTATGGCCACGTACGAGTCTCGCACGCGCACCACCTCGCCGTCCTCGTTCTCCTCGTACAGGCACGCAATGAGGATCTTGCCCGTGTAGCAGCACACCACGGCGGCGAAAATGATGAGGAACAAACCCAGGTAGCCGCCGTGCAGGATGGCGTAGGGCAGGCCCAGCACGAACATGCCCTGTGGAGCAGAGGCAACGAAACCCGGGCGCTCAGCGGCTGCGGCCTCGGAAGAATGGGCCTGGAAGCGTGGCGTTAGACTGTAGCCTGAAGGGGGCGCTAAGGAGAACGAGACCTGGGCCTAAACCCCTGGGAGGAGACGGTAGGAGTAGGCTGGGGGGGATGTAGGATGGCCTAATGGGAAGCCTAGGTGTTGAATCAGAGATGGAGAGGGAAGTGTTAAGGACGGAACCTTTCTGAGAAGGAAAGGTAAACTAATGGCTGGGAGGTAGGAAGAAGCCGAGTGTAGGGTCAGGCCACAAGGAGGGAAGGGATTTTTGGAAATCCTTGGGGGCAGTTCCTGGGGACCGAATCAGAAGTGGAGAAATGGAAGATTAGAAAGGGCTGGAGGGGGCGTGGCCAGAAAAGGGCGCCGAGAAAGGTAGAGGGGTAGACCTGAGTCACCAGGAAGATGGGGTGAGGGATTAAAGGTGGAGCTGGAACAGCGTGCAGGGAAGCTAATGAAGGCCCTGGGGCCCGAACAGGAGAAGGAAAGGTTAAAGGCAGCAGTTGGAGTAAAAAAGATAGGGTAAGGAGGAAGAGGGGCTGAGTGTGGGGCAAAGCCACAAGGAGGTAAGAGCAGAGGGAATGTGAGGATGCTTTCGAAGGGCTTTGGGGAGTGAGGCCAGAGTAGGTCGTAGAGTCCGACCCTAAGGAAGGGGGTCTAAATGGTAAAGGCAAGCAAGATAAGGAGCCCGAGGCGGGGAGGGGGGCGCAGGGAGAGAGAGCGCAGTGTGAAAGGCTAAATCAAGCAGGAGTCTACAACCAGAAATTGTGGGATCAAGTGGGCAGAACGTGATCTATGCAAGGAGGGTATAGAATCTACATGGGGAAGAAAAGCTAACGAAATCCAGGGTTCCCGAGGCCTGCAGGCCTCTAACGTCCCACTCTGGCCTCTCTCAGGGCCTATGGAACCCGGTCTTCAAAGATGCCTGAGAGGCAACGGAGGCCCGTGCCCCCACCCCGTCCCCCGCGTCCCGGGTTTCACAAGGCCGTCTCTCCCGCCCCTGGAGCGGGTGGCGCCTCGGGTTGAGCCACTTAGTGTGCAGGGTCCCTTGCAGTCCGCGGATCCCGGGTCTCTGAGCAACCCCGCGGCAGCATCCCGCTCCCGGGAAACCCATGTTCTGCGCACCAACGACTGTGCGGTCCGAGGACGCTGAGGGTGCCAACCCGCAG
Source organism: Manis pentadactyla (assembly GCF_030020395.1). NCBI lineage: Eukaryota > Metazoa > Chordata > Mammalia > Pholidota > Manidae > Manis > Manis pentadactyla. The sequence continues at coordinate 159,293,693 of NC_080023.1, read as the reverse complement.
GGTCCCGGGACATCGAGGGCCGAGACCCCCTCCGCCTGGCGAGTCGCGGCTTGCCTGCCTTCGCCAGCTCCCGGGGTCGTTGTGCCAACGACAAACCTCCTCCGGGCGGAGTCCGGCGCCGCCTGGTGGGGAGTGGGGGTTGAGAGCAGGGGTGAAGGAGTGGCGGGCCTGGCGACCAGAAGCCGTTCAAGAGCATCTTTAAGCGACTTCACCAGGGTCACGCGCGGAGGAGCTAGTCGCCTCTTTATGGTGTAGCCGGGATTTCGGCCGAGAGGGGTGAGTGTGTGTGCACAAGAAACGCTCAAGTACCAGGGTCCATATGTACTTGTGTAGTGGCCACACATGTGCATGCGTTTGTTTGCATACACGTGTACCTCCCCAACAGGGCTGCACCTGACAGAGCAATCTGGATCCTCTCCGCATGGGTTTGTGCATGTGTATTATGTTCAAACGGGTTTGTATGTGTGTGCTTGGTATGTACAGGTATGTGCTTGTGTGTGTGGGAGGTGTAGGGGTGTATGGAGGTGCGTTTGAGGATAATCCTGTGATCTATATATAAATGCATGTGTGCAACTGTGCCAGGGGTTTGTTCATGGAGGAGGAGGACTGTGGGCATGTGTGCCCATGTGCGTGGGCGCGTCTGTGCGTGTGTCGGGAGGAGACTCCCAGCTCAGTGATTTCCACCTCTCCTTTCCTCTCAAAAATACAGCTGTGAATCCATTCCGAAATCCCGGGCGATACCATTCCCTCCAATCCTGGTTTTCTTTCGCCCTCACTCCTCCCCACTCCCCTCCTGTTTCCCTCACCTTTGCGGGGTCTCAGGGAGAGCGGCTCTGACCGAGCCTCCGCCTAGCCGCCCTGCGGCTCGGACCGCGAGAAAGGGTGCAGATCCGGGCGGGAGAGACGGCCTGGGAGCGTAGATCCCCCTGCAGGGCTGGGAGATATGAGGGAAGCGGGATCCCAGGTATCGGAGAGGGTCTCAAGACAGCGAGAGCTGGTGAACTCGGCTGGGGGGATACAGCCTGGTGCGCTGAGCTGGGTAGGGGGAGGGCGGAGGAGGGAAAGAAACAGCTGGGAATCTCGCGCTCACCTGGATAGCGTTTGTCACGTTCCAGCCCGCCTCCCACGCGGTGATCTTGGGCTTGTCTTGGCCCCCAAACTCTCCACCAGCCCCCAAGGCCTGATCCTTGGAGCCCGAGGGCGGCAGGGGCGCCCCGCCACCGCGTTGGTAATGGATGTCTCCCTCGACGGGCGGTTCAGCGCCTTCCTCCCCGCAAGGCTCGCCCTCGGTTTTCAGGATGTCCATCTGCAGGCCCTGACGGTGCTCAAAGTCGAGGTCGTCGCAATGCGCGAAGCCCACCGCCTCTTCGTCGGTGGCCGCCTGAAAACCCATCCTGGCGAACATGCCGCTCACCTTAGCCTGGGACTTGTTGGACACGGAGGTGGCCACGTTGGACAGCTTGCTGCGAAGGAGGGTGGCCATGACGGCGGCGGGGTCCGAAGAGGGGACAGAAGGCGCTAGGGATGCGGGGGACGCACAGGCCAGGGGGGCGTGAGACCGCTATCTCAGCTCGCTTTCCCCGCGGCGCCCCGGGGCGCTCTGGCTCATGACCCTCTCGGCTAGCGTCGAAGGCTTGCTCAGGGCCGACTCGGCGGCCAGGCGAGCGGGCAGCTGGGCTGGCAGAGAGGCGACAGCGAGTGCACTGCGGAGCTGCCGCGGGGCGCGCGCTGGGCTGCGGAGGGCGGCGGCGTCGTCAGAGCAGCTACGCGAAGCTGGCGCGGCGCCCCCTCCCGTGCGCAGCCCAGTGCGCTCCCGCCCCTCGGAATCAGGCGGCGGCGCTGGGGGACTGGGGGTGCTGGGGAGGAGGAAACACCCGGAGGCAGGGGGCGTGAGGAAGGGGCAAGCAGAAAAGGGGCACGAGGGGACTCCGGAGAATTGAGATGGGGGCAGAAGGGCGCCCGTGGGAAGGCCACGAGAGGGAGCGCGCGAAGGAGGGGCTCGGAGGGCGGGGTAGGGGCTGGAGTGCTGCATTTCTGGGGGAGGTGCTAAACTCGGATCTTGGCCCTTCCCACTTCGTCGCCGCAGGGAGTGGGGGGGGTCGGAGCGTGCTGGTTCTCGCGGGCTAGCGTCCCCGGCTACCCCTTTAGAGTCCCAGAGCCTTTCGGCCCTGAGCCTCTGGCCAAGGACCGGTCTGGACATCCAGAAAGGCTGCAGGACAGTTACCTGTCTCCGGCGGCGCGCGCCGTCTGGGCGTCGATCTGTCTCCGTGGCACCCATCGCTCTCACTTGAACCTGGCCGCAAGCTCCCCTTGAAGGTAGAAGAGTCCGTCCCGGACCGCTTTCAAGAATGCTCAACCCCCGCCTCAGTCACACGGGCTGTCTCAGCCCGTCCAGGGACGCCGCGAGGGAAGCGATTCTGCAGATCGCTCGCCAACAACCACTCTCCAAATGTATGCTGAATGGAGGCGAAAGGTTGGCTTTTTGCTTTCTTTCGTTTGGGGGTCTGGAAGGAGGCAGGGCTTTGTGAGGGCACCTCTCGACAGCTTCGTGGCCGGGCTGCGAATGCCCAAGCGGCAGTGGGGCGCCGCTGGTGTCCGACGCGGAGGAAAGGAGGGCTCCTAGCCCGCTCAGTGCGCCGAGGCGAGCGGTGCGCTCCGGCCCTGCTGGCGCCGCAGCCGCCGGGGCGCTGAAAACCTACACTGTTTCTGTTGAGTGGGGTGCGTGTGTGTGTGCGCGCGCGAGTGAGACCCAGAGACAAAGACCGATACTGTATCAGATATTGCTTCAGGCTGGATCTGAGAGGACTCCGAGGTTGAGGTTTGGTAACCATGTTTATTCTGTAAATGTGTAGTTCTGTGTACGTTTGAGCTTGTGTGCTGGATCGTGTATACATGTATTCCCGGATGGATTCACTGCGTTTTTGCCTGTGTGAGTCCTTTTGTACTTGTGTCTCCGTGCGGGTCCACTGCAAGGTACGGGTCCCTGTATGTGTTCCCAGCTGCGCTCCGGCCTGACGACTCCTAACCAGTGAACTGCAGCCTTCGCAACCTGGCCATCCCAGTCTAGGTGAAAGAAAGCTAGCGGCTGGGACTGGATTGGTGGTAGGGGGGTAGAAACTGAAGGAAACAGAAAGAAAGGGGTTCCCTCTCCCTGCTCCCAACGCCCTGCCTCCCAGAACCCCAGTATCCCTCTTTCCTGCGTATTTCTAGATTAGCTCACATCAACGCACAAGTAGGGCGGCCTGAGGGCTTTGACCAGCGAGTTGGAGCTACCAGAACAAGACAGGCTTTCCCCTACTCCCCTACTCCCCGCCCCCAGTGCCTCATAGTCTCCCAGAAACCCCTCTCCAGATAGGGAACTTCCCTCTTCCACACTGGACAGAGATGTTCTTAATTCCAACCCAGATACCCCTTATATTCCCCCACGGCCCTGCCTGCCAGAAACCAAGACAGAAAGCTCTCCCTGTAAGCTGAAGAACCAACCCCTCTTCAACAGCCACTATGACTGTAATTCTCTCCATAGAGCCCTCTCCCAAACACAGACCCTCCAAGTCACGGTGTGATTCAGAACAAAACAGGGCAGAGAGCCTTCCTCAAACACAGACATTATCCTCTCCAAAAAGGCTTTGAAATAGAATTGATCTCCCATCCCTGAGATTTGCCCTACACAGACACCCTCCTTCACCCCAATCCCCAGATGCTGGGGGGTGGAGATCTTTTTCCCTACGCTTCCTACAGACTTATATCTCCACCTCCTCACCCTCCTCTCGCCCCTTCTGTTCCTCATGAAATACTTTAGTTTCACATGAAATGATCTGGGCAGAGACTAGGGTTTCCCACTCTACCCCATACACACCCAGACCTGAAAATGGCCCTTGATGCCTTCTTTGACAAGTGAATCAATGACATTTATGCCTCAGTTGGTCATTGCTGATTCATGTCTAGATTTTGTGAGGGTCCAGAGTGCTCACCCTCTCTTTCCTTCTCCCTTATGATGTTCACTGCTGTAGGACCCACGGTGGGCTGTGAAGTTCCTTCATTAGTGAGCAGTGGGGTCATTCATTCAGCAAATGTTCTCATTGCCCTACTATACATGTGACTCTCCTCTGGCTGTTGCAAGAATCACCAAGACAACCCAAGTATGGTCTCTGTTCTCCACCCCAATCCTTGGGTCTGGGGGGGAACCTCAGAGAGCATTCAGCTCCATCATCCTTTTTTTCAATGCTTAACCTACCCCTAAAATGTCCCAACAGAGCACAGATAAGCACACCCAGGCCCAGCAGTTAGGTGTCCTGCTCAAGGTCACAGAGTCCAGGGGAGAACCAGGCCAGGCCCCAGGATTCCTGGTGCTCCTCCTGTACCTTCCCCCTCCATGACTTTGTCTTGTCCTTCCATCCCCTCTGCCTGGTTCTTCTTGGGTATTTGGACACCTCACTGCCAAGAGAGATGAAATTCAAAATCAGACACCAGTCCTTCTGGCTGTAAGTAGATGCCAGCAGTGGGAGGAGGAATGCCTGTTTCCCCTCTTGTCTGCTTGTTGCAGTAAATGCCTCCTCCCAGGCTGAAGGCCGATGTGGCGTACTCCCAAGCAGCTCTTCCCTTTTTATAAAATCCTGCTCCCTCAAGTGCTAGCTGTGTGACACTGGACTGGTTAACTTTCTCATCACAGAAAATAATAACACTGAAAACCATGTGAAAATAATAACAGCATCCTAGAGTTCTTGAGAGGATTCAATGAGATCTTGTATATAAAGCATACATGTTAACTGCCCAATACATGGCAGCAATGATTTGATTATTAGTGTTGTGGTGGTTGCTATACCCAACAGCCATTTCCCATTGTTTAGTGTACAAGAAGCCTGCGACTGGGCCTGGCAGCCAGAGCTGGAAAGGACACTCTTCTGTCTTTGCCTCATCTCCCTTCCTCATCCCTGCCAGTGGTGAGCTGACCTGAAGGCAAAGGAATGGGGGTCAGTAGTAGGGCAGAGGGCAGAGGACCTGGCAGGCAGCCCCAGGAGGCGAATGGGACAACCTACCTAGCTGGTAATGAGCTGGGCTGTGCTCTATAGTGAAGCCATCAGCCTCCAGATTTTCCTAACAGCTCCTCCAGAGGTGCCTTATGAGGAATTGGCAGATTGACACAGAGCAACACTCACAGGTCAAGGGCAGGCTGGCACACAGGCAGACACACAAGATTTGTACCAAGGCTGCCTGCCGCACTAAGAAGCCAGCACAGACACCCTTGGATCCAACATCATGGGGAGAGTCACCCCATAACAGGCCTAGACACACAGCAGGACAGGACAAACATATATACCAACAGACACCCAGACACAGGAATGCACACACAGATTTGCACTGAGGACAATAGTGAGGCACCTACACAGGCAAGAATACCCCTCCGTGATCACTGAAGGGGAAAAGAGGAGAGAACAAAGGGAGGAGAGGGGCAGAGGAGGCACAAAGATGAACACACGAGCAGAGGGCAGCAGGGAGACAGAGCAGGACGTGCTGGGCAGCAGCACTGGTCATCAGTGGACACGACAGGCAGAGATGCCACAGCCTTCCTTTTGGCCCATGTCAAGAGCCCAGATCTGTGACTAAGTGGGGACTGGGAGGACGAGTGGGGAGGGAGCAGGAGCTGCTCCTGTTGCCCAAGCCTGGAGTGGGGGCCAGGTAAGGTCCCCAGTCTGGGAGGCCTGGGTTGCCTGAGAGGGAGTGGGCAAAAGGCCCCCAGGACTCCTGCCAAACCCCATGAGGCAAGAACTGTCTTCTGGATCCATCGTCCTGCAGCCTGGGCCCAGGTGAAATGCACACCCCTCTCCCAACATGAGATCAATGTCTATTTTTGATACCTTCAGCACCCAAGGGGTTAAAAGCCTAGATAAGGAGATGGAGGCCATTTGGGGGGAATAAATAGGGTTAAACAGAACTGGGCTTATCTCCCTGAGCAGGCAGCAGCATGGGGGGTGGGGCATGGAGCCCCTGCATTAATGGCCTGGAAAGCCAACATCATGAGTATCATTTCGGGGCTGAATGATCACAGACAGAGCCCCTCCTCTTCCTTTTCCAGAGCAAGTTCTGTCTGTGAGCCTTTTCCTGCTGAGGGGTAGACACTGGCTCTATAAATCACCCTCTCCCCCACAAGCTGTGGTATTGGTGAGGTTTCCCTACAGCTGAGAGAACCAAGCCCACTTGCTCCAAACCACAGTCCAATTTCCTGATGCTGTGCCTATGGGCACAGGGAGAAGAGGGGGTAGCAAGGCTGCGGACTCCAAGTGGGCAGCTCATGCCTGGAACAAGACCCTGATTCTTCTGCCTTCAACGGGACAAATCAAGTGGGACCATGGAAGGTGTAGGTGCAGCCTCTGCTGGTTCATTAATATTCAAATACATTAATGACTTTGAAAACATTAGCAGTTTTTCTTGCTGAAATAGTGAGCATCCCCTCTCCCCAGGCCTGCAGGCAGAGGTTGGATGTCCTGTCACAGACAGTCCAGGGGAGGACTACCTTAGGGCAAGGGAGGCTGGATCTCATGACTTCTGGGCTTCCAGGTTCAAGCCTTGCATGCATGTGGCTGAAGAAGAGGCCAGGAAGAGGGGAACATGGGAACCCAGGTCTGGAAACAGGAGAGGCTGTCTAGAACTGAAAGAGGAGCTGTGGACCAGACTTGGTGGGCTAGACCAATGGTCTCTGCCATTTTCTGAGAACCCAGCCTCCTATTATGGTGGGAGCATGAGGACCTCATTCCCCACTGGGTCCCCAGTACACAGTAGACATACAATAAACATTCCTGGGGTTGAATTCAATCAATGTCACAAAACCACTTTCCCCCATGAACTTTTAGTGTAATTGGTCAAGGAAACACACATACAATGGCCAAAATCCAGTTCTGAATTCTGAGTTCCATAGCTCTTCTAAATGGATTTGTCTTTTATGCTCACATCACTACACAGTTGAAAGCCAGTAATAGATGCATAAGATGTGATTTTTGTTCAGAGCAGGAGTGGGGTGCACACCCAGATTCAGGGAGTCCTTGCAAGGCCACCCAGCACCCTTAGGAGTCTGTGGGTCACCAGCTATAGCAACTGGAAGAGCAGTCGTGGGGAAGGCTCTGACTCCAGTGAGCCCTACCACAAGGGCCCTGGACTCCAGGAGTGCAAAGGGGCTGGGATCTGACCTCTGCAACCCTCAGACCTGTTGGTGCAGAGCTAATCTTTACTCAGAGAAATTAGTGTGCCAGGCGCTGTTGAAAGCACTCTGGGGATTTCCTTATATTCCCATAGATTCCCACAGTCCTCGGTGCACTGTCATCTTAGGCTGTAGGCAGGGACTGCAGGACAGGACATGAGGAGATCAGGTGGGATGGGCACAGGCAGTGGGAAAGGGAAGGTTGGATGGAAGAGGATGGGGAATGGGAGGTGTTGGATTTGGGGGGCCAGGGAAGCTGGAGGTGACCTTTGCTTAGAAGGATGGTTAGCCTTTACTGGTCAAAACCTTCCCTCACCCAGATCTAGCCTAGGCTATCTCTCTGAGTGCTTTGGGACAAATTGTATCCCTTGCAAATTCATTCTGTTAAAGCCCCAGTGTGACTTTATTTGGAAGGCCTCTAAGGGCATAATTAGGGTTAAATGAGGTCATAAGGTGGGGCCTGATCCAGTAGGATTAGTGTCCTCTTAAGAAGGACACTCGCTCTCTCGGTGCCATGCGAGGAGAGGGTGAGAAGGGGGCCATCCACAGGCCAGGAGGAGCGCTCTCACCAGAAACTGACCCTGCAGGCCCTAGATCTGGGACTCTCACCAGCCTCCAGAACTGTGAGAAAATAAATGACTGTGTATAAGTCACCCAGTTTGGGGTGTTTTGTTATGGTGCCTTAGCTGCCTAAGACACTGAGTGCCTCTGCCAAACTCAACCAGCACTGGCTCAATGGCCAAAGATTTTTCTAGGTCACCTTCCCTGGACATCTGGCACACACAAAATGCTGCAAATGCTGCACAGAGTTTCAAATCCTGTACAGTCTGCCCATGGTGACCAGGGCCTCCAGACTTAGAGCCCAACTAGAAGTTTCTTTCTGTTCCTATTCTGCTAAGAGCAGGAGCCAGGTGAGACGTCATTGATATTTAAGAAATGCTTATTCTATGCCAGGTTGTGAGATAAGTGCTTTGCATGTGCTCTCTCATTACTGCCTTTCGGCATTCCTGTGAGCTTGGGCTGGTTTCAATGATGAGGACCCTGGAGCCCAGAGAGGTTAAGCAACTTGCCCAAGGTTTCACAGCTAGTGGATCAGAGCTATCTTTATAACCTCAGCATTCTAGGTGAGTCTGCCAGGAAGGACTTGGGCACTGGGCTCCAGGGAGGGGCTGCCTCCAGATTTGGCTCCCACTGGCCAAACAGATCTCCATGTTTACTCTTGGGCACTCTCCTGGCACCCACTGGGGTGTAGGTCTGTTCTGGCCACCCTCCTCTTCTTCCCGACTACAAGGGCAACACCTCTGGCACAAGAAGGTGGGGAGGCCTAGGGCAGGCATATAGCAGGTGCTCAGAAGATCTTGTAGATTTATGTGAAGTCTGGGTGCAGTCTGGCCTCAGAGGTGTGGGCCTTGTGTCCCAGACTTTCCAGACCCGAGAGCACATGGCTTCTTCCCACAGGATGGCTTAGCTCAACACAGCGGACAGAGGCTCCTGGGGCATCCATTGTTCCCTAACCTGGGGTATGTGAGCACTTACCAAAAATTGGTTAATTTTATATTATTTTATATCTAAAAAATGTACCAGCAGATTCTAGATCTCCTGGCTGTCCAAATACTGCTTAAACTGTCATTGGCCTCATGACAAAAGAACAGGGGGGCTAAATGCTGAAGCATACAGAACCATCTTCCCTGTGCAAGTGGCGATTTAATTTCAGCAACGTATCATCCATCACATGAAATTAATCGTGTTATTTTGAAATTTCTGCTTTTGCAGCTTTGTATCACATTGGTACTTCATCTTAGCTTTTCCAACTGCATAGCCAAATAAAAGGGTAAGCATTTATATCTAGCTTTATGTTTGTACTTATTTCAGTAAAATTGTAATAAAGATAATTTGTCAATTGTTGGGAAGGGGCTGTGGTTTTTTTTCCTTTTAAACTGGCTTATGTATTACTCAAGTGTGAGAAGCACGAGTTTAATTCATTCTGATCAAGTAGAAAATAAGCTTCACACATTGGTGCCCCACACACAGCTCCTGCCACCTGGATGGGTCCCCGTCCTCAGCTCAGCTCCCCCACTGCTGCCTTCGAGGGGAAATATGACAGTGTAATGAACAGTTGTACGACGTGCTATAAAAAGGCAATTAAGGGAACTATTGGACTGGGACAAGCCAGTGTGACCTGGTTAATAGCTCTGAGCTTTGCTGGGCTGTGGGGGAAGAGGGGAGGACAGAGGGGAGGGGCTTGCTGTTTTACTGTGAGGGTGAGGCAGATTGCATCCACCGCCAGGCTGGCCTCACCGCCCAAGGGCCCTGGGACAGCCTGAGGGGCATGTGGGCTCAGAGCTCAGTGTGGACTTAACTCTGCCACTTCTGGTTGAGTGGCCCTGGGCAGGTGGCTCAGGGTCTCTCAGATTCAGTTTACTCATCTGTTAAATGGGAACAAAAATGATAGTTCTGGAACTATGTCCCAGCAGTGGGAAGAAGAGGTGGGCTATGGATTATTATTCTGCCACATGGGCATCCCTCTTGAGGTCACCCCTTCCCATCGTTCCCTCTCTTACTTCCTCAGCCCCTCAGTCCCTGTTCTCTCCAAATGCCCCTATTTGTGTACCATCTTCGGCATATGCCAACTCCAGGATGGAGACGAGAGAAACACTTCCTGCCCTGTATAAGCATCTGCATCTCTCTACTTAACAGTGTTGGTGGGAGGATTAATGAGATATTAGGGATATGATCCTGCCCCACTGTCAGAGATATGCCTTGCCAACTGTAAAGTCCTGTCCTTGTGGGCACTGCTTATATTCACCTCCACCCACCCCCACTCATCTTTGCCTGGCACTTGGATCTGAGAACCCAGGGAGGGCTCAGCCCCCAACCACATGTGTTTATCCTAAAATAGGAAACAGGCAGCACACAATGTTCTGGATGGCCATTTCCTCTTCCCGACAGCCTCAGATGGAAGTGGTGAGGACAGCCAGCCCAGCGACAGAGGAGCAATCAGGAGCCATTACGGCTCATTTAGGGTGGGCTTGGTGATTGGCTGAGAAACCCCAGCTTGCTCTTCACTCCAGATGAAGAGGTCTGAACAAAACGTCTGGAAACCCAGTCCCTGGACTCCTTCTCTCCAGTTCCCAGGGAGTTCGTGAGCGGCACGTGGGGCTCAGGAGACCGTCTTGCAGGGAGGCGCTGGCACCCTGGGCCTATGCGCTGGCTTCCGCAGCCACTGCAGGCCGCTTCTGTGGGCATGGTGCTTACCTGGAAGGGGCCTGAAGCCGGGTCTGGCCTTCTCTATCATCCAGGTGCCCTCCCGATGAAGTCCACGCTCCTCCCCGCCACTCACAGCCTGCAAGGCCCTGCGTCCTGACCCCAGCCCGCTTCAGCAGCCTCCTGTCCAGCAGCTCGACTGGCTCTCTTTGCTCCACTCTGGGGGGTACCATGTAATGTTATGAGACATACCCATTTGGTCATTTAGATGACCAAATATGTATTTCTCAGTTATATTTGGTCTTCATCCACAGTTCCTGGAGACGTGGGTGTTCTGTCATGTTAATGAAAGACTGTTGGACCCACTCATGGGCGGGGCTGGAGGCTCAATCAGCCAATGGCCAATGATTTAGTCAATGGGGACCATGCAGTGAAGCCCGCACAAAACCCTAGGGGAAGAGCCTCTCTCTCTCTTGCATCCCGCTTCTCTGTGGGAGAGTTTCTACATTTGAGGAACCGGAAAGCTCCCATGTGCCACCGAGCCAGGCCCCCAGTTCCATGAGGACAGCAGCTCCTTTATCTGGGACCTTGCCCTGTGTACCTCTCCCTCTGGCTGTTAATCTGTATCCTTTACGGCATCCTTTATTGAACTGATAAATGTGTCTTCCTGAGTTCTGTGAGCCGCTCTAGCAAATGTATCGAACCTAAGGGGGAGGCTGTTGAAGCCTCCAATCTGTAGCCGGTTGGTTAGAAGCACAGCTAACAGCCTGGGACTTGCGGCTGGTGTCTCGAATGGTGGGTGGAGGGCAGTCTTGTAGGACAGGGCCCTTAACCTTGGGAATCTGGTGCTGTCTCCGGGCAGGTAGCATCAGAATTTAGTTCTCGGACAGCCTGCTGGTGTTTGAGAATCGCCTGGTGGTGTGCACGGAAGACCCCCTCCCCTGCCCCACCACACACACATTGGAATTGGGTCTGGGAACCGGAAAGGAGTTACTGCATTGTGGAAGATACAAGGGGGAATTGCTTCCACTCCCACCCTCATTTACTCTCATTTCAGTGGTTCAGAACCCACACTGAAAGGTAGGCAGGGCCAAGTTCAGATCCATTCTCCACCACTTTGTAGCTAAGTGGCCAGGAGACTCAGACTCACTTCACCCAACAGAGCCTCAGTATGTTCATCTGTTGGAATGACGGATATGATCAGACCTCCCTCCCAGGGTGGCAGAGAAGATTTAAAGCACCTAAAAGATCTCACATGTAATGCATCCTTCATGGTTATTAGCTAGTATTAATATATATTCTTAGGTCACTGCTCAGACATCACCTCCCCCAGGAAGCCCTCTTTGATTCCCTGAGTCCAGGGTATGCCCCTCCTAAGCATTCCTGCTCCCCTCTGCTTTGCCCCTGGCCTGTTGCATGTACATGCAGGTGTGACCTGTGTCTTTCTCCTCTGGAGCTCAGCACAGTGCTTGCCGTGGAGGAAACTTCTGGACAAAACACTGCTGAGAGCCAGGACCAGGTGAAGATGCCAAGCACCCCTCACTCCAAGGGCCTGGTCCAGAGGAGGTGGGGTTGAGCCCCCAAGCCACTCAGCTCTATTCTTCAGCAGGACCCGTCTCCTCATTCCAGCCTCTGGGCTACTGTCCAGACCACCCCTGCTCTGGCCCTGGACACCCTCTGCCTTCCTGCTGACCTCCCAAGCCTGTCTTGTCCAAGAGGCCTTCTGCTCACAGGGGTGTACAAAAAATAGGATTTGCCCTCTGCCGTACCACAGCCTGCCTCTCAGGACGCACTTACAAGCTGAGTCTGTGCTCTCTTGATAATAGTAATAATGGCTACCACTTATTGAGGACTTATTTTTTCCATCTAATGTGCTAAATGTATTTTCTCATTAATTGTATTGTCTCATTTATCCTCAGTCTTAGCCGCTAGCTTAGGTACAAAGTGGCGTTCCTGGAAGGGTGCGGGGGTCTCAGGCAATTGCGGGCAGGGCAGGAAGCAGCGTGAGCTCAGGAGAGCTGGGATCGGGGATGCCCCCCGTCTCCCGCTTCTGCTTCCTCAGCATGTCATCTCCGTTTTCTTCAGCTGTGGACTGACTTTTTCAGTTCACAGCTGAGGGAAAGGTGACTGCCAACAGCTCTCACACCTCCCGTGTCATAGCTGTCACTACCAGAGTGGGACTAGCTGTCTACCTTAAGCTTGGCTTGAAAAGTCCAAGCAGCTGGAGTCAAGCGCCTACCTTCCTCGTAGGGAGGGTTGTTGGAAGGATGAGTGAGGCAATGTGCACACAGTCCTGTGCCTTTCAGTACAGACTCAGTAAGTGGCAGCTGTGATTAATGCTGTGGGTAGTAGGATTCGTCCCAGCTTTGACCAGGTTCAGCCTAAGAGGATGTGGCACTCAGAGGTGCATCTGTGAGGCTGCAGCTCATAAGATATGGGTTTGTTCCAAGGGTGGACAAACCCTCATTCATTAACCTAAGCCCTTGGGAAAATGAACCGGAGCTAGGTATTAACCAAGCATTGCTTTCTCTCCACTGCCATCAAGCAAGGGAGTAACTCTTATTCAACATTTTCTTGGAGCAGATATGTCCTATTTTTTGTTCCTTTTCTTGATTATTTTTTATTCTACACAGTTCTGAAAAGAGCATTTGCTCACGCAGGAGACTATGTCCCAGACCCAGGCTGTCGCCCCAGCGGGGTAAGATTAAGCACCAGGGCAGAGCTCAAAGGATCGAGCCCTCTACAAGCCTGCTGGAGGCCTTCCTCTGGCTCGGATCCTTGCAGCTGCAGACCAAGGCGGGGTTTTCCTCTTGGGACTCCCAGCCTGGGCCACTTTATCAATAAGAAAATCAGCAAAGGAGAGACTCCTCCATGTGAAGGCCTCCTCCGTGGAAAGATGTAAAAGCCAAAGGAATGCATTCACCAAAGGATCTCATATAGAAGGTGTCCCTCAGTGTAGGCTACAGGCCTCCTTGAGGCAGGAGATCCTCTCTGTCGGGTCTCTGAGTCTAGATCCCATAGACAAAAAGATCCTGGTGCCTGGACTGCGCCCAAGCCCCTGAGAGTTGGACCAGCCAGACGCAGCCGCTGGCCCCCTCCCTTTGGCTCCTGAGTCACTCTGACCTCAGGTGCAGGTGCTGCAGCCCATCCCTCCTGTCTCCCTGTCCCCTGCCCCTTGTGTCGGATGCTCCATAAAGCGTCCGTGTTACCTCCACCCTGGGTTGTCACGGATGTGACCCTGCCACCATGGGGCGCTCCCTGCCCTGCACACCTTGGAGAAGACTGCCACACCCCAGCTCCATGGCTGGTGGAAGTCCGTCTCCAAGATGGAGGATCTTCCAATGTTTCTCAGCAGGTGGGTGTGCGCAGGGAGTGCATTGCAGGACGCGACGATGCTTCGCTCTTTGCTCCTCTGCCTCTGTGTTCAAGGCTTTGAGCTTCTCCTCTTCCCGTCCCCTTCTCCAGGACAGCCTCCCTCCCCTCTGAGAGTTCCTTCCTGCCATCCGTACCCCAGTGTCCACTGCCGGCACTACCTCTCTGTCACCCTGGGTGCATGCAGAGGCTACTGCAAGAGAGATGTGGAGTTCAGGGAAACAGTTTCAGAAAGGTTGGGGCTCCTGGGAATTCACCTAATGCTTTCTGGCCCAAGATCAATAGGTTAGGAGATCTCTAAGCCCTTCATTAAACTAAGTCCTTGGGAAGATGAGCTGGAACTAGGTATTAACCAAGCATTCCTTTCTCTCCACTGCCATCAAACAAGGGGGTGACTCTTACTCAGTCTTTTCTTGGAGCAGATATGTCCTATTTTTTGGCCCCTTTTCTTGATTTATTTTTTTATTTCATATGGTTCAGAAATTTTTTAAGTATGTGAAATGTAAATAGTAAAAAATCCCCCTCTAACTCCTGTTTTCCATCCACCTACTTCCAGATTCTTCCAAACCACTGTTACTGGTTTCTTAAGTAGCCTTGCATTTGTCCTAACAAGTACAAACATATAAACAGATACAAATTTGTGTCCTTACTAGCCTCTTCCTTTTCTGCATACACAAGGTAGCACATTCTACTCCTTGTGCACTCTGGTATGTTTCACTAATTTATCTTAGAAGAACTTTCACATCAGAATATAGGGATTATTCAGTATTCTAAAGGAGCTGGGAATAGATGGCACAGCTATTTCTCCGACCCTCTCTTCCTTATTCTCTACATCTTCCCCCAAATAGATACACCATTCATTCACTCATTCATTCCCTTATTGAAGTGTTCACTGACACAGGACTTTGGGGCTCCAGAAATGAATTAGCCCAGCCCCCTTCCCCAGGGGTCCAAGGCTGGGGGAGCCAAGGTGCCCCCAGTGAGCGGTGAGTGGGTAAGGGGCGAACCTGGCTCACTTGAGTTATGTATGACTTGTCTTTTTTGTGCCATTGGTCTGAACTGGGTTTTCCTCTTTTCTTCCCTGTGGCCACACACTGGCCAGTCTGCCCATCTGGATGTCTGGGGAATCAGTTACCCCTATTATGAGGCAACAATTTTTCGACTAGGTTGGGGGATTTCTAAGAATCTCTAACAGGGGTGTCGGTATCTGAGTTTTCTAAAGGCATATTAATCATTGTACCTGGCTCATCTGGGAACAAACAAAAATTCCCATTATATTCTTAATACAAAGCACACAAAATGGTACCCAACGGAGGTGGTGGCTGGTGAGAGGTAGAGAAGGCAGAGTGAAAAGATTCAGAATGTGCCCAGAGTTTTGTGAATGAAAAGTTCCTTAGTCATCTGTGGAGTCTGTCTTATGTGTAGGGTGCTAACAGTATGTGTTATGACCCACTTTATGTAACTAGTGTATTTACTATTGTGAAGTCACTGTACAGCAAGAACATAACAGTGCCTCCCCTCTAAAGCCACATGGCTACCATCTATTGAATGTTTCACACAGACGATTGTCCTGGCAACCCCATGAGGTGGGTATGACCATCACTGCCACTTTGTAGGAGGGGAAACTTAGGCACTCATCATGTAGGCCAAATGAGTAGTAAGGGACATAAATGGATCTGTATGCAACCACTATGTTATACTAACCTCCGAGAGCCTATTTCACTTCTCCAGGCCTCCACCTTTCTCATCTGTAAGAAAGGGATGAGAAAATTACATAAAAGGTCTGACTTGAGGATTTAGAGAGAGATCGCTTGTCAAGTAGGGACGATGCTGCTCAATATGCTGCCATTAGTATCATCTAAGCTTGTCAGCAGAAATACTGCTCTACTCAGGCTGCCAGGAAAGGACTAGTTCTGAGCAGGGTCCTGAGCAGACTGTACCTGCAGCCAAGAGTCAGGAACAGGTGAGGGATGAGGTGCCAGGAGAAGCTCATTGTTTTAATAAACTCACCCCTGCGTCCCGGCCCCCTTCCCTGGCTCCCCGGGGGCTCATCCTCTGCTGAACAGGCCAGGGTCCCTCTGGGCAGGGGAGTCTGTTTTGGTCCCATTTCCATTACACACTTGGCTGAGCAGAGAGGAAGGGGAGCCAGCGGCCGCTAGGCAGTAATTAATTGCCTATTCGGACTCCTGCTGTCGCCTGGAAGGGGGACGCAGAACAGCTCACCCTGGGCCAGCTGACTGCGGGGGGGGGGGGGGGGGGAAGGGTCCTGCCTGCACTGTCCCCTCTGAATCCATGCCCAGGCCATGTGGGGAGGGACTGTGGCAGAGTAAATGCCTCTTCTGTCCACTTCGATTAAAAAGACCTTATGGTCCTGGCTGGGGACACCAGAGACTGCTTCAGGGTCTCTGTTTTGGGGGCTTTCTTGAGGTGAGTAAGAGACACTTTGCTTCAGCCTCTGAGAAGTGGCTCCAGTGATGGGAAAAGCATCCAGGACCCAGAGTTTTAGGACCCTGGGTTTTCATCCTGGCATTTCCACCCACTGCTTCTGTAACTTTGGGCAAGGGGCCTGCCACCTCTAAGCAACTGCCTTCCTCTGCTGGAAAATGGTGGGGATTGGCAATCATATTCCTGTGGGTTTGGGCTTTTTGCACCTCCATTCTCTCAGAGAATCACCTGTTTCCCTCCCCATTTCATACTAGTCCTCAGTATACAGCCCCCAGGGACAGAGCTGTGACTCAGGCCTAGGCATCAGCATTCTCCAAGGGGTGTTTTTCAAGCATGTTTGAGAAAAAAATCCTTTGTTACAACCTAAAGAGGCCTGAATAATACAGTGACACATCTTTGGAGGTGGTAGGGGTAAGCTATGGAAGTAATGTAGCTCTGATAGTAGTTTGCAAGCCTTCAGGCACAAGGTACATCTGTGAAAAAGATTATCACCATCACTATCATCATCATCACCAGTATCATTGCTGTCACCAGGGCCCCAAGACCTTTGCTCCACCGCAAATGGGTTTCCCAGTCACTTAGCAGTGGGTTCGGAGGCTAAGTGTGTCCTCAGTGAGAAGGGCTATCTGATTAATTATTGATGTCCGCCTGGGTATAGGAGGGGACAGTGCTATGTATTGGTCACGCATTATTCGGCCCTCCTGGATTGGAGATGAATGCTCAAGGTTAAGTGACATCTCTGGTATTATAAACAAATGCAGGACCTTAACCTAGAGACCAGAAAAGGACCTACAGGATACAGAGAGGAGTTTGTCTTGTCAAACCCAAGAGCTGTGGGAGGCCTCCTTGCACCAAAAATGGGAAGACTGTCCTGGAATTGAGAGGAAAGCTGAAAGCCCCCAAGAAGCTGCTAGGTTCTCAAGATGTGGACTGGCCCTGGGCAGAAGTGCTGGCTGGAAGACTGGAGGTGTCTGGGCCTTGGGGGGCTGCGGCTGAGCCCCACTCTGGCCCAGGTGGTGGCCCAGCTGCCCTGTCTCTCTGCTGGCTGATGGATGTCTCATCCTCCACCCTCACCTTGGAGCTTGCATTTTGGTCAGGATATATGGCCTAGAAATTCCGCCATTAAGAACAGCTCTGATGAAGACACCCAAGAAGAAGGCTGGGGCTGGAGGCTTCCCCTCTGCAACCCTGCAGACAGAATCCCCATGGTGCCACCTTGGGCCACAGAGAAAAACAGTCTCATCACTGCCAGAGTTCCATCAGCACAAATCCCCACACTGCATCTGGCTTGTCCTGATCCGCCTATAGTTGAGTCTGGAGGATCCTGAATCTTCATAAGCCAGGCACTGTCGGGCCTGAGGAAAAAGCCCAGTACCTGTCACTGCTCTGGCTGTGGTGGAGGCTTCCTACCCGACTCATCTCATGACAGTCATTACAGTTCGTTGATGCTCTGCGTATCAGGCACACGCCTACACTTTGCATTCATTATTTCACAGGAGTCTTGCAGCAGCTCTGTAAGTAGGGATTCATATTTCAATTTACAAAGGAGAAAACCAAGACTCAAGAGAGCTGAAGTCGACTGCCCTAGGTCAAACAGCTAGGATGTGGCGCATCTGTTTCAACCCCAGGACTGTCTTTCCCCATATTCCTAGGAGCACGGGGGCAGTGCCAGCCTCATCTCAAGCCTATGCATGGGCCTCGGTTCTCATCGCCCATTGTCTGAACACCCAGCCTGCCCCTCTCCATACAGTTCACCTGCCGAGGTGGCCCTGGGGACATGCTGGGCCACTCTTTTGCTTACCTAGTCACTTAGGTGTAATGGCAAGGAGAGGTCACCTCCCAAAGCAAGAGTCTTGTGACAAGGAGCATGGGGGAAAGGGGTGTCCTAGCTTGAGAGCATTCTCAGAAGGGTTCCTGGAAGAGGTGACACCTGGGTTGAACCCTGTGGGGATGGAAGGAGTTATCTAGTTGAAGAGCGGAGGGGAAAAGTATTCCAACAAATCCAGAGATGGGGAAGGCCAGTGCATTTGGGGAACTGCAAGCACTTTGGAGGTTGGAGTAGGGAACAGATTTGGAGAGGGAAGCAGGGCCCTCAGTACATGCAGGGGGGTCAAGCAGCTTGGGCTGATGAAGACGAGGAGGGTCTGGGCCTGAGGAGCTGATCAGGTGCAGAGCCAAACATCTCAGTGGGAGGGGACTGACGGATTGGGGCTCGGGGCCCTAGGAGTCCACCGGGAGACAGGATGACAGCAGGAGTCTGTGAGGAGTGGCAGTGCCATGGCTCCCCCACAGGGGGCGCGCAAGAGGGTGGGGGTGCCAAAGGAGGCAGCCCCTCGGGCAAGAGGGGGCCTGGATAGGGCTGGGCTAACTGGGCTTGTAGCAGGGATCCAGACCCAGTAGAGCCTGGGAAGGCAAACTGGGAAAGCAGCCTTCCTTGCTCAATGAGTCTGCGCTGGAGATTGTATGTCACTGCACCCGCGGGCAAGCCCAGCATCTCTTAGCTGGCTTATCGTGGAAGCCACCCACCCGGGCTGCCTGCTTTGTCCCTGTCCCTGCTGCAGTCTCAGCATCCAAGCCCAGGTGATCCAGGCCCCCTCTGCTCACACCCCTGTGGCTCTCATCTCACTTGCAGTCGCAGTGGCCACTTCTCTCTCCAGTGAGCCGCCTCCGGAGTTTGCACCAACTGGCTCTCCTTCCTGGACCCCCTCTTCTGCAGCAGCCACGTGGCTCCCTCCCTCTTCTCCTTCAGTCCTTCTCCTCAAATGCCACCTTCTCGGTGTAGCCCTTCCACCCCTGGTCTTTTAAAATTGTCACAGGCACCCGTACTTTCTATTGCTTGTCTTGGATTTCTTTTTCTCCATGGCACTTATTACCACTGATCTAATGCATATTAACATTATTTATCTTGTTATCAGTCTTGCCCACTAGAATGAAGCTCCATGAGGCAGGGATTTTTTTCTATGTGCACCGCTGTATCCCAGCTCCTAGAACTCTGCTTCTCACATAGCAGAGGCTCGGTAAATATTTGTTGAATGAATGAAGTATGCTGCGTGGTGAGGGCCATGCTAGAGGAAAGCCCGGGGGACCGAGGTGCCAAGGAGACACCTAACTTGGCTCCTGGGGACCAGGTTAGGGAAGGCTTCGAGGAGGAAAAGAAATCCAACAGTTCTGCAAGATTAAAAGGAAGGGGTTTGGCCTCAGTTTACCTGGGGCAGATTTGTACACTGGGGCACTCTCAGGGCAAGGCTTGGCTCAGTGGGTGCGTGTCCAGGACCTACCTGGGTTCTGTGAACAATTCAAGCAGTAGAGGTAATCCCAGCCCCTACATTCTGGTCTCACTAGAAGTGGTGGGATTCCCCAACCCATTCCATCAGGGTCTGAATTGGCCCCTTGCCTGGGAGACGGTGACCCGCAGTAGCTGCTGAGTGCTGGGGAAGCAGAGGCTGAGGCCAGCGGCGGTGTGGGGGCCTTGAGGTGGAGTGGGAGCCGCCTCAAAGGCTTGGAGGAAGCAGGCACAGTCATCCAGGAGAGAGACAATGAAGGCGGACCTGAGGCAAGCGGAGAGGCACCCTCCAGGCCGGGGAATGACAAGCCTCTAGTCTCTGCCCTCGTGGGGCTAGCCTTCTACTGAGGGAGCCAGACATTTGGTCAAATAACAGTCAAACGGCTCTGTGCTGTGGAGAGGTTCAGTGCTGACAGCCAGCACCAGGGGGATGGGAGCCAGTCAGGGAAGTAAGAGATAGTAGGACAGTCCTCCTGGAAGCAGAGCTGCACTATATCGTGAACACGGAAGACAAGAACTAATGCTCACCCTAATGCGCAGCTTGCACATTCCCTCTTCCATAAAGCTCTGGCTGGCCTTTTCATGCAGAGACAAATGCCTCCTCCTAGTGCATGCCTCATTTTGTATTACTGAGTCCATCACTGATGTGACATCTTCAGTGTCCACCAGTCCTGACACACTGGGCCTTCCAAAGCTATGGGTCTGGCCTGTCTGCCTCTGTCCCTGCCCTCCATCTCCAGCTCCTGGTGCTGGCAAAGGACTGATGCCATGCGTGTTGTTGCCACGGCCGTATTACAGCTTGGGGGTGGACATATTTGCCATTACTTTTGTTCTAGTTGGGGTCCCCCCACAAGCAAGGACTTTGGAGCAGGTGGTGTATTTGCGAGGTGACCCAGGAAGCAGGTGAGGGGGCAGGAGAGAGAAAGCCAGTGCAGGAAGGGTATGGTGATAAGTGGGTTGCTGTTGTGAGCAACTGGGGCTCAACCCCGTTGGAGACCATGTAGGGAACCGTGTAGAATGTGCCTCAGACTGTCCCACCTGGAGACGGGAAGCTGCAGTGCCGATCCGAGGGCTCCTATCCTCACAGATGGAAGGTCGCCCACTCTCCGCACCCGCCTCGGGCAGTGCCCACCCCAGCACTCCTGGCTTGGCTAACTCTTGTGGTACAAGCCTTTGGGCTGAGAAGAGTGAGCCAGGCATGTGAGATGGGAAGCTGCCAGTGGGCCCTGGAACTGTCCACCGACACTGAATGTGAGCATGTGGGAGGCCAAGGGAGTGTGCAGTGGGCCACCAATGGTTTGCTACCGTTCCCCACTCCAGGCCATCACCAGTCTGCTCCACGACCGAGTCCAGCCACAGCTTCCAAGTCCCTCTCATCACGGGGCCCTGAGCAGCCATCCATTCATCAGGGTGGCATTTGAAATGAAACGCATTTGCTCTTCTAGGGAAGACCCACGGGCCCATGGATCACAGGCAGAGCCCCCGCTTCCCAGCACGGGGGGAAAGGCTGGAATGGGGCTGTGTGTACTGAGAAGTGATGGCCAATGAAATGACTCCAAAACAAAGCCCACTCTCTGTGCTCTGAGATGCTGACCCCTGGGCAGCTGGGTCTCATCATAGGGGGGCTTTTTGCATGCAGTGCATTTCTGCAGGAAATTGCCAGAGCAGATGGCAGGGCTGCCCAAGGGAGACAGGCTTTACCAAAGAGCAGCAGCATCCGACAGCACAGACGCTGCTTCCAAACAGCCTGAGCAGAGGAATTCCACCCAGATGGAGCCCCAAGGAAGCCTCTGGAATGGGAGCTGCTGGAGGTTTCAGTAGATCTGCTGCAGCCTCTGCAGGCCAGGGGCTAAGAGGGCGGACCTGGAAGGTGCCTGTTGAGTGGAACTACTGACTGCCAGACCTGGGGGCCACACCCTGTGGCTTCAAGGACAGCAGTTTGGAAGTGGAGACTCCCAAGGATCAAGCAAATTGATCAGGCATCTCAAAGACCAGAGAGGAAGTAGGTACACTTATTTCTCTGGGGGCATGAGCAGACTGCTGTAGCACCCCCACCCCATGCAAATGTAGGGGAGGGTCTGAAACAGCCAATGGGAGGAGGAGCCTAGGACTTCTTCCACCTGGCCAGTTCCATCCAGCTTTGGGCTTTCTCCTCACCTTCGTAGGTGGGATCCCTGAGGGGCCAACTCTGAGACAAGGACATGGGTACTGGTAATTGAGACAGCAGGTGATTCCAGGAACAACAGTGGAAGAGCAAGTGAGAGAGGAAAAGGGAAGGAAGGAGAGCCCCAACATAAATGGGGGTGGTGGTTACTGAGCAGGTTTTGTGTGGGCAACTGGAATTCAGTCCCTCTGGGACCTCTAGGAGATAGCCCAGAACTCACTTCCAATTGTGCGACCTGGAGAATGAGGGGGCCAGCATTTATTTTCCAATCCCAAGCATCACCAGCTGAGGGCTGCTCAGAGTGGGGGATTAGCTCCCAGACACCTCAGGCTGCCCCATGTGCAGGCTCACAGGGCACAAACTAGAGTGGGGAGAGGTCAGGAGGCATGTGCAGGGCACCAATGACATCTGCTACACCACTTCTCCATCTTTTCTCCCCTTTCTCCTTTCTCCCTCTTCACCTCCAGATCCTTACTGTGCCTCATGTTCTCAGTACTTTTCCAGGGGTCTTGAAATCCAGTGTTTCTTTAAGAGTGGTCCCTTGACTACCTAGGATTCTTGTTAAAAATGTAGACACCAGGGCCTGGCCCCTGCACTATTGAGACAGGGACCATGCATGTAGTCAAAGTAGGGTGAGGGCCTCCGGAAAAAGGAAGGCAGGATAATTGCAGTCAGAGCAATGTAACTACATGCAAGGAAACCACCTACCAAGACTCTGTGTTAAACATTACGCTCTAGAGTCATTCTTCAGTCAGATGAGTTAATATTCCCCAGATAAAGGAAAGTAGCCCATGTTTTTTATTATGCTAACCATTTGTAATCACGTGTAAGATTCACTTTAGCATGCTAAAAGGCCCAGGCCTATATGCTGTTTTTCTTCCTTCAACCTGATAAAGTGATTTCCAATCTGGGCAATTAATAATGGCAAGCAAGCCCAGCCGTAAACAACATAGTAAAAA
Organism: Manis pentadactyla; assembly: GCF_030020395.1. NCBI lineage: Eukaryota > Metazoa > Chordata > Mammalia > Pholidota > Manidae > Manis > Manis pentadactyla. The sequence continues at coordinate 159,271,074 of NC_080023.1, read as the reverse complement.
ACAGGAAGGATTCCATCTTAAAGATAAAACTGCATTTTAAAAACCCAGGAAGTTAAGAAGTAAGATTCTTAACTTTTTAGCAAACAGACAATAGCTCAGCCCACCTTGGGGGCTGGGCAGGCAGTGTTTGATATGGTCCCAGACCAAGACGCTGCTATCTCAGAGAGAAATCAGAGCAGTAAATTTTTTGTGTTAATTTTAAATATTCAGGGACCACTTACCAAGTCCATACCCCTAAGCCCTTTCTCACATTCCCAAAAATCCTCAACTGCCTATAAAACCCCTAGACAATGCACAACTACAGGCTCTCTTGTCCCCTCCTGGTGTGAGCCAGGAGCTCTGTCCTCACTTTCTCTCTCAAAAAAAGCCTCTCCCCACTGCTTGTGGGAATGCAAATTAGTTCAACCATTGTGGAAAGCAGTATGGAGGTTCCTCAAAACGCTCACAATAGACATACCATTTGACCCAGGAATTCCACTTCTTGGGATTTACCCTAAGAATGCAGCAGCCCAGTTTGAAAAAGACAGATGCACCCCTATGTTTATCGCAGCACTATTTACAATAGCCAAGAAATGTAAGCAACCTAAGTGTCCGTCAGTAGATGAATGGATAAAGAAGATGTGGTACATATACACAATGGAATATTATTCAGCCTTAAGAAGAAAACAAATCCTACCATTTACAACAGCATGGATGGAGCTAGAGGGTATTATGCTCAGTGAAATAAGCCAAGCAGAGAAAGACAAGTACCAAATGATTTCACTCATATGTGGAGTATAAGAACAAAGGAAAACTGAAGGAACAAAACAGCAGCAGAATCACAGAACCCAAGAATGGACTAACAGTTACCAAAGGGAAAGGGACTGGGGAGAATGAGAGGGAAGGGAGGGATAAGGGTGGGGAAGAAGAAAGGGGGCATTACGATTAGCATGTATAATGTTAGGGGGGCACGGGGAGGGCTGTGCAACACAGAGAAGACAAGTAGTGATTCTACAGCACCTTACTATGCTGATGGACAGTGACTGTAATGGGGTTTGTGGGGGGGACTTGGTGAAGGGGGGACCCTAGTAAACATAATGTTCTTCATGTAATTGTAGATTAATGATAACAAACAAAAAAAATCCTCTCCCTGGCTCACCTACCTTGAGTGTTTGCTAAGTTCATTCTTCGACTCTGCAAACAAGAACCCTGGCATCACTATAAAATCAGAACCTTTGGTTATGGGCCTCAGAACCTACATTTAAACAAATAAACAAATTCTGATGCATGTGGAAGCTGCCAGTCCAACCCCACTACATCAGTCCCTCTGGGGGACTTGTCAGTCCTTTGCTGGTCAGTTCTGGAATCTTCAGGCCCTGCCCTTGCCCCCACCTGACCATCTTTCTCCTTTGGCTTGGCTGCCAATGTCTGACTACCTTGTTTCTGTCCTGTTCCTTCTCTCATCCAGCCACTGGGCTGGCTCCTTCTTGGGTGCTGCCACTGCCCTTGACTGACCCTTCCCAGGATTTAGGGCTTGGACTTTCATCCAGCAGTCAAGGAGAGGCAGTGCCCCATCCCATCTACCATCCATGCACACCTGCCACATCTGGCCAGACACTCCTCAGAGTGGTCCTGGGAAAGGAAGCCAGAGATTTAAGTCCTGTTCACACCAGCAGTCATAGTAAGGCATCCTAATAAAACACTGTCCCACAGTGGCACACGACTTCACATAATGGCCCATTCACAGATTTACACAGTCACACTATTGTTCAAGTACCTTTGCACATAACCAGACAGCATAATACAGCCCTGTAAGAACTCAGTGTCAGGATACAGTGTGTGCACACACAAACACATACACACAGAGGAGAGGTCTCACAGTGAACCACCAAGTCTCTCACAGTAACTTACCATCTCACCATGACACACAGCACACAAATTGTCACAGCTTGGAAAAAAAACACTTTAGAGTCTTAATGGTAACATAGCCACACATTAAACAACACAGTTGCACAGCAAGATAGTGTTGCAAACACACACACACACACTAAGTCTACAGCAGCACACACATACAAGGCACAATCCCAGGGAAGAACATGGTCATGGTCATAATGTAACAACACACCTCATTGAAGTAATGCACCATGTTAGAGCCCAGTATACAGAAAGACTAACACACAACCCAACTCGACTGCTTCAGCCACAGTCACAGCAAAGCGGGCAAGGGGGTGCAGTGGAGACTGACATGAGGGGAAAGGTTGGCTTTGTTTGAACAGATGTCTTGCAAAGGAGCAGGGGTGTTACTTAGCTGCTTTGATGAGCTGATGGATTCCAGTAGCTCTGAAGCCTGGGGGATTCATTAGTGGCCCCAAGAGCAATTGCTGCTCCTTCATAATCTTCCCCCTTCACTGATTTCTCACTTCTTTGCCAGGGCAGCCAAACTCCATCCCAAAGCACTGCCCCACCGAGCAAGATGGGCAGAAGCCGAGCAAATATTTGCCTCTTCAGGCCTCACTTGGCTCTCACTGGGATAGGGATTTCCTTCTGGGATGGCAAACAAGCGTTTGCCAGGCAGATTCTGCTCAGCTTGGCTAGCAGGAGAAGGGGGCCCAGGCTGGGATCTGTCATGGACCCCTCACGTTGCCCTGGGGTGGCCCTTCTCCCTCTCTCCCTGCAGCCAGCCTCTTCTAAGAACAGTGTCCAGTTACTGCCACTTCCCATCCACTCCCAACCCGCTGTACTCAGTTGCCACACACCTCTCCCAAACTGCTTCATCCAGGGCTTCTAATCCTCATTCTCTACAACCACTGAGGGCCTGTGCGACTTCTGGCCAATTTCTCTCCTCCCAGGTCTGACTCCCAGATTACACCCATTTCTGGCTCCTTTTCCTGCCTGGTAGCTTGCCCCCTCCAAAGACCCTCTTCACCCTTACATCTTGGTGCTCCCTACTACTCAGTCACTGACTCCCAGGAGAACCTAGGAAATCCCACAGCCCATGCCATCTACTGCCCCTTAAGCTGGTGGTCAAGTGTAGTGGTTAAGAGCACATACTCCCTGGATTGCCTAGGTTCAGCCCCTTACATTGGTACATGCTGTGAGGCCTTGGCCTTTGCTTTTGTGTGCCTCACTTCCTCATCTATAAAATGGGGGCAATGATAACTTCTGCCTCATGGGGTTTTCTGATGGTTAAATTAGCTAATATATGTAAAGTGCTTAGGACATGCCCGGCACATAGTAACAGCTACATAAGGGTAGGCTGTTATCATTACCCCTGACATAGTGATAACTTACATACCTGCATTTGTAGCAAAAGAAATGCTGGAAAACGCTGTTTGGAGCCTCCCACGCACAACCTGCTTGTTCCTCAAGTCCTAGGTTGGCCTTAGGTTTCCTTGTGAGGTTGACTTCAGGGATCTGATCATGGGGAGAGGTTGTTAATGTGGAGTCCAGGGCCTGAGTAAACCATCTACAAGAAGCTCTGTCCCCCCACTTCCCATTCCCCTCCCTCAGCTGCCCCTGTAGGGCAGGGAGGTGAGAAGGAAACTGCTTGTCTGATATCGTTAACATCTATGCTGTAAAGATAACATGATTAACTCCAGAGCACATAAATCAGAAGAGAAGGTGCGTGAGGGGCCCCAAGTTCCTAGGTGACAGGAGGGAACTCTGGGGGCCTACTGGGAAGAGGGGGCCCTGGGAGGGTATAGTGGATTAGAGATAAGCTTCAGCTCCTGATGCTTTGCCCTGTAGGCTCCATACGTGGAGGGGCTGCTCATTGTTCCCTTATCTCTGGAAGCCAGTGACAGCCTGTCTTCCAAGGTTGCTGATCACAAGGCATTGTTATCACCCTGTGCTTGTCACCAGTCAGGGCTGTGGGGCTGTCGATTTCTGATGAACAGCACCTGAGCGCCAAAGGGAATCTGTTCTTGCTCTTATCTCCAGCGTGTGTATCCTGCTTGGGCTCACATTCACATCCCAGTGGAGCCACCACTGTGCCAGGAGCAGTCCCTGGGGTACCTAGATAAGGCACTAGCTGTTTGTGCCCCACCATCCAAAGTCAATGGCTGTGAGGAGGGGCTACACCCAGGCTGGCCCCTCCGGTCCAGGTCAGCATCTCCAGGCATCTTTCTGGGGACACTGTAGCAGCCTTTGCCACACCAAAGGCACATAACTTAGCTTGGGGAATGTCCCCAGCTTCATACTTGCTAGCTCTGTGGCATTACTGATCTTTTCATTTGCATAGTTTCCTTCCCCAGCTGAACAAGGGAGAAAAATAAGTCAGCACTGAGGACAGCACATTGTGAGGTTATCCACTAAGAGTGGAGGGAAGGCAGGAAGGTAAGAAGAGGGTCTTCACCTGTCTAGAGGCAGTTAAGTTTGGGAGAATGTTTAACCTCCAAGTTGACAAGTCAAGCAGGCCACTGGCTATACAAGGCTGGACCTCAAAAGTGAGGATGGGGCTGTAAAAATAAACATAGGATCCATTATCTAAAGGTGATGCTAAAAGCCATGGGAATGAATGAGTCTTGGTGGAGACTGAGAGACAGATGTGCTATTTTGGACAAGTTGCTTAACCTCTTTGTGTCTCAGTTTCCTCATCCTCACAATGGGAATGATAATAGTACCTACCTCATAGGATTTTTTTGAGGATTGGATGGAGGTACTTCTGGTCAAGCACTTAAGCTGTGGAAACACTCAAAACAGAGGATAATGCTATTAACCTTACTCAGCACTTCAGGGAAGGTGTAATCATCCTCATTTGACAAGACTAGGAGACTGAGGCTCAGAGAGTCTAATGTCTCATGGCTAGAAAGCAGCACACCCATGCCTACAAGGTCCATGCCACACTGCCTCTACCTTTGTGAGGGAATGCCACAGGAATGTTCAAACGCAAGGGTAAGATGCATGGATCCAGCCGGGAAGGACAAGGCTGACCCGCCATGTGGCGGTGGTAAGAGACTCTGGGCTCAGAAGCAGGCATGGCTGGATGGAAACTACCACGATCCTTTTAGCATGAGCTCCCAGACAAACCCCAAGTTACATGCACAGCTGGTTCCCCAGCTCAAACATTTGAATGCTTCCTGGGCAGTGTTTTCAGTGATTCCAGCTCCTCCCAGTTCCATAAGCCAATGAAACAGTGTCCATGAGGCAAGTGACTTAAAGCCAGTTCCATGTGCCTTCTCAGATGAGCCAGTGAGGCAGAAAATGTAGACAATAAAGAGAGTTAATGACAGGCCTCCCCAGCTGGCTGAGCTGGCCCTTGGGGAAAAGGAGTCAATGAGATCCTGTCACTGCTGAGTTGGCTTCTCGATTTCTTCATCTTCTCGCTCCTGTACAGCCCCTTCCCTGCCTCACTCACTGCCTTGGACATTGATTGCAGCAGCTCATGCAGAGAAATGAGACCATGCAGGCTCTGGGGTACCTCTAGGTCAGTGGCAGGAGGTGGGGGTCGGGGGGAGGCAGGTGAGATAATTTTGTTCTCATGGCAAATGATTTCACAGATTCCCTTCATCTTCCTTAAAGAAGGAACTTCCCCAGGAATTCTGTGGAGCTGACATACAGGGAGGGTCCCTGAAACTCACAGTACTACCACTAACAGCTAACATATCAGGTACTATGCCAAGAGTATTACATACAGTACTTCATTTAGTCTTTACAACAGCTTTCCAAGGCAGGTACTATTAGAATTCCCATTCTACAAATGAAGTGACTGAGCTCTGAGAAGACACATTATTTTCCAAGGTCACACATTACTTGGTAGACTTGTGATTCAATCCCAGGCCAGTATTACGCCAAGGTCCAGGCTGTCTCCCTCCTTATACTTTGCCATGAAAGACGGTAAGTAAGTTTCATTAATTTGTTTAAAACTTCGCAAGCCTGGCAGGGAGTGGTCACTAAGGTAGGTGTCCATCACTTACTTTGTTGTTCACAGCAACTTCTACAGAAGAGGATCCAAGGATTCTGGGCTGACATTTTGTTTCCATTCTTCCAAGCACCACCGACTACACAGTTGGTGGTCAGTGGACTTTTGTGGATTGAATGAATGAATGATATTGTAGCATAACACCTGGCAGTGTGTTTGTCACTGACCAGAAAGAAACCGATGATAGAGGCCAAACTTGATGGACTGACAAGCATACATCAGGCATTTACCTTTGGCAAACTTGCCTCTCAACCAGCCATCAGCACCACGGACAGCTCAGCTATACTCACACAGGTCTCCGAGGAAACCTATCTAAACAGAGACAAAGGCATTTTTACATTATCTTTTCTCCACTTCATTATTTAAACAAGCACCTCTTGTTCATACACAAGCCTTCCTTTTTGCGTATTTAAACTTCCTCTCAGATTGTTTGCCTGTCTGCAATTCCCCAGCAAAACGGCGAGCTCCAACCCAAGCTTCAGAAATGCCAATTTTAATTAAAAGTGCAAATTTCAAATCCACCTAAAGCTCAAATAGGATATGGCACATTTGCCACCCTGTGATCTTTCCGGCTGCTTTGTTGATTAAAATAGGTGCTGCTCTAAGTGCTTTGTCAAATCTCCACAAAAATGAAAAGAAATTGACATTTACACCTTTATACCAGCAAGAAAGTGATATATTAGATTCACCCCTATTGCCACAAAAGCTTGCTTTCGGCTTAAGGGCAGCATGAGGCCAGCAGGTCCCTGGTGATGGCTCTGTTTTGATGCTTCAGCCTTAAAGCCTCTCTCTCCAGCTGCTGGTGCTGAGGTGGGGGAAAGTTACTATGCCATTTTCCCACTGACTCCTCAAGCCCTGTCTTCCCAGACTGTGCCCTTTGTATTTATGCAAGGATTTTGAGCTTTTAGGGTAGTGGTTCTCTAACTTTAGTGAATACAAGAAAAGCATTAAAAGCTCTCTTAGCATTCCTTGGGTTCACTTTTAGAGATTCTGATTCAGTAAGTTTTGGGTATGGCCCCAGAATCTGAATTTTAGTGAAGCACCACATGATTCTGAAGGAAGATCATAGTCTGAGAAAATCTGTTCTAGCAATTTCTAGAAAATTTACCACAAGGATATAAGCTATGGAGTGGGCCAGGGATGAAACCCTGTGCAAGGAATCCAGAAGTGTGGCCATGTCCAGCTCTGACATTTGTGTTCTGGTGTCCTTGGGCAACTCACGTCCCCTCTGTTACCACTTATCTATCTTCCTAAGTAATTACGTGGTAGGCGATGTGTTAATACTTTTAATATGCAAAGATCTTCTGCACATCAGTAACAAAAAGAGCAAACATCTGATACAAAGATAGGTAAGTGATATGAACAGACATTTCTTAGAGAAGAAAATACAAATGATGAACAAACATTTGAGAAGATAATCAACCTTATTATGACCAGGTAAGTGTAAATCAAAATAACAGTAAGGGATTTCTTTGGTACTGTTTGTTTTGATTTGCTTTTTTCTTCTTTTGCTCATTTGCTCATCATATTGTAGGGAGGAAAAGCTGTGAACTGATTACAGCCAGCATTGGAAAGGGAATGGAGAAATGAGAATTCCCCTATATCATCAGTGAAAGTGTGAATGTCTACAACATTTCAAGAAAGTAATGTCAGGATTTATTAAAAATTTTGAAGTGTATTTTTTCACTCAGCAATCTGTCTTTGAGAATCTATCTTACAGAAAAAAAATTTATCAGGACATATAGGTATTAGCAATGGGTACTTATTGAATGTTATCATTAGTGACAAAAATAGGAAATCACTTAAAAGTCTATCAAAAAAGGACTGGGTGGGTAAATTATGCTACATCTAAACTGAAGAATATTCCACAGCTATTGAAAAAAAAATCTATTAGTTCTGGAGGAGCTGATCCTGAATGACATTCATGATATATTGCAATGTGAAATGTCAAGTTACAGAGTAATAATATACTATGATCCCATTTTTGAAAAAGAAAAAGAAGAAAGCCCCAGAATATGTTTGGGTATATGTGTATGAGTTTGGCATGACATGTGGAAGAGAATACACCAGTCTATTAACATTGATTTCTGCACGGAATGAGATTATTTGGGGGTTGGGGAAACTATAATACTTTCTTTACTCACTACCATATTCTGTGGTTTGTTCCAAAAGAATATATTACTTTTATAAGTGAATAATTATAAAGTTGACTTTAGCCCTAATCAAGAGCTAAAAAGTATTATGGGCAACACTCAAGGATCACATAGATCCCTTCTAGCTCTGAACCATCTCCTTCCTCCACGCTGCATCAAGGTCCATTTATGTCAAGGATTTAGAGCGGCCCAGAACCCACCATATCCTCATAGCGATGTCCATTCTAGTACACCAACGTCAGAGTCCATGTCAGAGAGACCCGGGCTCCTGCAGCTGGATTTTGTGACTAAATTGCACCTTCAGACCCTAGCCCATCTGGGAACTTAAGTGAAAACACAAAGCAATGCACTGTATCTCCCTAGGTTCTCCCAGGGCATCACCTGGCTCCTTTCAAACCTGTGAAATTCACACCTGAGCCCACCTGGGGTTCTCTGGAAATTGAGCCATGATATATATGTTAGAGATGATTTAAGGGGGGGGCTCCCAAGGACTTCAGGTCCCAGCAAGCCCCTGGTACCACCATTATGAGAGTTGCCTATGGACTGTGCACACACACACACAACTCTAGTCCCTTAGAGCCTCCTCCAGCCCTCCCATCGGCATGCCAGGCTTCTCATGGATGTGACCAGAGTAGAGACCCAGAGACTGAGGCTGTAGTGATGCTCTTTTGATTCTTTAACAACAATTATGAAGTATAGGCACATCTAGAAAAATGACATGAGTTTACACACCTAGTTCATAATTCTAAAGTAAACACCTGTAACTACCACTCAGATCAAGATATAGAACACCGCATGAAACTCCGCACGTGATCCTTTCCAGTCATGCCCTCATCTTCCCCCTAGAATAAATCACGATTCCACCTGCGATGGTCAGTCATTGCTTTGCTGTCTTTTTATAGTTTTACCATCTTTGGATGCACCCAAAACCGTCTTTTAGCTTTGCCTTCTTTGAATTTAATATAATTGGACTCATATTGTATGTATTATTTGGTGGCAATGTAAGATTCATCCATGTTGCAATTTATCTGTGTTCATTCATTTTTACTGCTGTAAATACTCTGCTGTATGATTACACCACAATTAATCATTTTAATCATTCTATTGATCAGTAGATGGGTATCTATTGTTGATAGTTTTCAGTTAATGGCCACTATGAACCACGCCGCTATGATCATTGTGTATGTCTCCTAAAGTCACGTACACAGTGTCTCTAGAAACACGTTGACTTCCTGAGTTGAAGGGCTTGTGTATTGTCAACTTTGCTAGATAACACCTGTTTTCTTAAAAATACCAATTTACATTCCCACCATCAGTGACTGAGAATTCTTAGGCCCCTACCCTCTCACCAGAATTTTATCAATACTCTCTCCTCAGCCTTTGAATCCATGCTGATGCTTCTTCCTAGACCACTCTTTTTCCCTATTTTATTACTTATCTTGCTAACTCTAGGTGGTCCCTAAGGACTCTTCCTCCTGGGAGCCTTTCCTGACTCCTTTTACCTAGGTTATGTGTCCACCCCCCTCCTCCCATAAACCCTTACATTGTCCCCTCCATAGTATGTATCACACTGTATTGTAACTTCCTATTCACTTGCCCGTCTTACTCTCCCCACCGGAGTGAGAGATCCCTGAAGGCAGGGGGTGTAACTTGATCTAATGCAGTGCCTGGCACACAGTAGGTGCTCAATACATGACTATTAAATAAACAAATAGAATCCATTTCTCCCCTCAACTCATGGTTCCCCTCAAGCACTGGGAATCCAGGTGAGTAGTAAGGCTATTCAGAGAATTGTTGCCAAAACAACAAATAATAACTCTAGGGAAATTAATTGTCAGATCTTGCTCTTTCATTAGTAGCTCATCAAAGGACTGTGAGTCCCCAGGGGGACTCTTAAAAATAAGTAACCGATCAGCATGGAAGGAAAGGCATTCTCTTCCCAGAGCACCAACCCTCCCCCGGACCCAACACACAAACAGACACACCTCCTGTGAGTTGCTGGGCCTGGCCATTTAACACCATTATTACCAACTCCCACTTAGTGAATTATGAGCAAGAGCCTCAAGAGAGCTTTCAAAGATCTTCAAACGGATGTTTAAAAGCCTGCGGTTGCTCAGATAGGCTCAGCTAATGGCATTTATTACTTGGAGGATAGAGTATTTACATAAAGCTGGATTTTTATTATAACAGATGGTTTCTGAGAGGGAGGGTTGAAGGGAGAAGGGAGGGTGAAGATGCAAATGTTCTACTTACATTTCATTTTAAAAGATGTTGATAAACCTAGGGTAGGAGTTGAATATGGTGACCCTGGGGCAGGAGGGGCCGGGTGTAGAGAATGGTATTGGGCTCCCCTATTAAAAGAAGAATCAGAAACCTGGACAGCTCCTGGTGCCTGCCACTGATCTGCTGGTAGGGACACTCTAACACAGTTCTCATTCTTACTGCGATCCTTCCATTGATGATTTGGGGGAGGTCCCTCTTTTATCCCAGCTATGTCTAGAGTGGGGAGAAGCCAGGGTATTCACTGTCTCCTGACTTCAGCAGTGGTGGGGATCCCTATATCCCTATGGACTCCTCTGCATGACAGTGGTCAAGATGAAAATGAGTTGAAGCCACTAGTCATAACTGAGTTTTCTTCCTCTCATCTCCATCTCTGCCAGTTGAATTAAGGTCACAAGGTCAGAGCAGTTCACTTGGAGAGAATCCTCTCATTTTCCATTCCCCCTGGTCCAAACTCATACAGTTATTGAAGACAAGTGGTTCTGAGGCCTGAATACAAGGCACAAATGCAAGCACTCATACCGGGTCTGAAAACCTCAATGTCCTCCCTATAGACAGGTTTCTAGGAGGACTTCTTTAGCATCCTAGAGTTCTAGAAGTGGGCAAGCAGATTGTCGCATACACACACACCCCGAATGAGATATTTATAATAGTGTCCTGGAGAACAATCAGTTAAAAGGCAACCACTGAAATATGTCTTCCTTTATCGGCCTGATTCTCCTACAAAACCAATGGACTCCAGCACACTTAATTCAAATGAAACGCACGTTCTCAGCGCTATAAAAATGACTTTATCAGAGTCTAGAAGAGAATGATTAAAAGAAATGAATATGTGGGTGATTGAATACAGGATGTCCAGTGACGGGATGGAGGACGAGGATTGCTATCTCAGTTCAGCCTCTGCTGGGTTTATGATGCTCCCAGCGGCTGCCTCGTCACTGGGCAGAAAGAAGGTGGCCGCAGAGTAATTAATTAACCATCCCAGCCACACCTGGCAGAGAGAGTGGCTGGCTGGGCTGGGCTGGCTGCACTGAACCCCCGGCTGTGGTCAATGCAGAGGAATCACAGAGCATGAACCTGAAGTCAGCCTGCCTAGGTCTGGAAGCCAGCTCTCCCGTTAATAGCTGTGTGGCCTTAAGTAAGCTGGTTAACCTTACTATACCTCACTTTTTCTGTCTGGAAAATGGGGATAATGATCACAGTGGGAGTTTCACTGAGTCTGTTGTGAAGATTCAATGCTGTCACACACACAAGGTGGAGGGATGGTCCCACTGGACAGCTGGCTGACCTGATGCCAGTGTTTCCACTCACTCAGACCTGTGCTGCCTTTCTGGGCCTGGCTGGGGACAACATGGGGCCTCTGTATCCCTTGGGAAGGGACCTTGTAACTGGGAGGAGCCTTGCTTGTGGCTGTGAGGATGCCTTCGACCCTTTCCAACAAGCCATGGGGCTTGGTAATAGTGTAGCCTCTGCAGTGGACGTCTTAGGCCTGGATCCTGTCCCTGCCTTTCTTTAGTAATGTGAATTTGGACACATTATTTCAACTCTCTAAGCCTGTTTTCTCATCTGTGTAATGGGACCCCCAACAGTCCTTACGTCATAGGGCCAATGTGAGGACTAAATGAGATAACCCATTACAGCAGATGGGACAGCCCTTGATGAAGAAAGCACTCCATAAACACCAGCTGTTTTTCATCCATATCCCAATCTCATGGTACCACTTCCTACATTGTAGATTTTATCTGCTAGGTGTTGAATCCATTCATTAGTGCATTTATAGAAGAAATTGTTATTGAGAGCTGGGTTGGGGTCCAGTGATAAACCTGCAAGGCCTGGTGCCTGCCCTATGTCATTCCTTCAACAAATATCACCCAGCGCTGCCACAGGATCTGGGGATAGTGCAGAGAACAGAAGGAAGCCTGACCTCAGGGACCTCATAGTCTAATGAGACAGACAGGAAACCAACGGACAAATCTCAAAGTTCAGGTAGTCATTATTGTGGAGAATCAGCAGGCAGGGGAAGGGCATGGGGACCTATGGGGAGAGTCTTACTGCGAACAGCAACACTTTGCTCCTTCTCTGCTTCTCCGTGGTGCCACCTTCCATGTGGTTACTCAAGTCACAGTACAATTCCAAGGTGTCCACTAGTTCTGTACATTTCACTTCCTAAACAGTCCGTCAAGTCTTCTTCTTTCTGTCCCCTAGCCCCACCCCTCTGAGGTTCACAACAGTGTTTCTTACCTGGACCGCAGCAGTGGCCTCCCCACTGGTGCCCTGGCCTCCAGGCTCACCTCCACGCCCATCCAGCTCCCAAAGCCAGAGCAATCTTTCTAGAACACAAATGTTATAAAGACCCCCACCACCTCCACCTCCAGTCTCCCTGCGGATCCCTGCTGCCCTTAGGTGAAGCCCCCTGGGTCTTTTTGCCTGTGTGGCCTTAAGTAATCTGGGCCTTAAGGAATCCAAGGCCCTCCAAGGCCTAACCCACCCACACCTGCTCCGGGCTTTGTGGACTCGCCGCCTCCAGGAGGTCTTCCCGGACTCCACAGGCTGGGTCTGGGGGGGCTCTGCTCTGAGGCTCCCAGAGTTTGAGAACACCTCCGCGATCTTGAATACGGATGTCTGCACTGAATGAGGAACTGAAGGAGCGGGCTGGGGCGTCGGGACACCCGGGTCCGAGGGCTTGGTATGGGACTGAGTAGAGCTCAACTTAAAATTCCCTTCCCGTCCGCCACCCTGGACGGGAAAGGTCTCGGGGCGGGAGCTCACGGCCAGCGACCACCTGCACGTCTAGCGCGCGTTACTGACCCGGGCCCAGAGCTGGAGAACAAAGGGCTGCTAAGGCCGCCGCGGCTTCACCCCCAGCGCCGGGGGCGCAGCCTCCTTCTCTGCGCCTGCGCTGGGCCGGCGCTCGCGGCGGACGGGTCGGGGGCGGGGTCTCGGCCTAGGAGGGCTTTGGGGGCGGGGCCTGGGCGCGGGCTGCAGGTGTCTGCCCGGCCCGCGGTTGCGATCCCGGTCACTGAGCCGGCGCTTGCTCCGCGGTCATTAGCCGAAGAGTCGCAGCCACATTGCCTCTGCCGGCGCGGAGCCGAGCAGAAAATCGTCTGTTGCCTAGAAAACGAGAGCACTGCGACTGAACAATGGCGGGAAGCGGCCAGGAAGCCGATGGGGGCCTCGGTTAGGGAGCGGAGAGGGAGGGGAGCTAAAGGACCCGCGACCCAAGAAAGGGGCGCGGCCTGGGGGTCCCACAGGCAGGGCCCTGCCAGACTTGGTCCGGTTTGGAGTGTGTCCCGAAGTACAGTGTCCAGTCAGAGCATCGGGGTTGGGCCATCCTTTCTGACTCCCAGGGCTGAATAAAACTGACTCCTCCCCATGGCCCATAAGACCGCGTGTGATCTGGCCCCTGCCCCTGCTCCAGCCCATCCCTACCATGGTGCCCTTTAATGTGCCCCACACATTCAGTGTCCTTTCTGTTCCTCCCACAAGCCTATCGCTTTCCTGTCCCTGGGTCTTTGCACATGTTTTTCAGTCTGCCTGGAAAGTTGTTGAACTACTCTTTGCATGACAGGCTCCTTGACGCCCAGAAGCCCTCCCTGACCGTACTTTCAGAAGTAGAATTCACACCCCTCTGTTAGTCCCTATATTACCCTGTTCATTTCCTTTGCTTTTCAAGGCATGCTATCACGTTTTGTAATTAGACATTTATTTATTTAAAGCTTCATAAGAACAGGGGCTGCCTCTTTCTTGTTCACTACCCCCTTTCTCAAGTACCCAGCTGAGGGCCTGGCATGTCTTAGGTTCTTCTCCTTCCGCTTCTCTATCCCTCCTCTCTCCCCCTCCCCATCAGGGCAGACTTGATGGAAGAGGTGACAGGGTAGACCGACTGAAAAGGACATCCCCTTGGCAGGTGCTGTCAGGAAATGTGAGTGCTCAATGTGGACAAGCCTTTCTCTGACTTGGCTCCTGAAGTGCCCACCCCAAATCCAGCCTCAGGATCTGAGCACCTGCCACTGTGTGGGATGCGCTGACCTATATGGTAGCCACATGTTGCTACTGACCATGTGAAATGTGTGGCAATGTCCCACTTGAAACGTGCAGCAAGTGTAAAATAAAATACAGACTGAACTTTGAAGACTTAATATGAAGAAATGAATGTAAAATAAATCATTAGCAACTTCATATTGATTCTTTGTTATAATCATAATATTTTGGATACATTAGGTTAAATAAAATATATTACTAAAATTAACTTCCCCTGTCTCAATACTTTTTAAAAGTATGGCTACTAGAAAATGTAAAATGTCATATGTGGCTCACAGTGACCTGCAGGATATTTCCTTTGGACAGTGCTGAAGAGAGCACCTGATTTATCCTTTGATTTGCCCCTCAGCTACTAGCCAGCCATATTCAAGGGGACAGGATTAAAGTCTACCCTTGAGGGTCAAAGAATGTTCAGGCACGTTTTAAAGCCACCACAGTATCCTTTGGCTCACTGCCACCCAAGTAAAAGCACTCTGGGATTACGAAGATCTGGGTCCAAACTGGCTCTACCGCACATCCACTGCATGCCCTGGACAAGTCACTTTACCTCTCTGAGCCTCAGTTCCCCATCCGTGAAACATCGGTAATATCATTATATTATTTGAAGGATTAAATGATGTGTGGCTGGCTCTTGACACAGTGAGCCCTCATAGATAATTGCTGGCATCATTCTATTATTTAAAACACTCTGCAGGTCATCTTAGGGGATGACTCCACTCCCTCCATCTTACCCCCACCCTCAATCTCTGGGCTCCCAGAGGAACTTCCACAAACACAGTGGAGACTGAATGAGGACCCATGGGAGCTGGGGACAGTGCCTGCAGCCACATACTCCAAGCAGAGCACAGGTGGCTAGCCTGAGATCCTCTCGGAGGTGAGCAAACTCTAGCTGGGCTTCTCTGAGCCCTCTTCTCAGGGAGGCCTCAACCTTGCCCTATGAAGACTTGGACAAACACTAACATAGTTTCTAACTGCTCAGGTCCTCCCTGGGATGATCCTACCTCCCTTAAAGTGCCTGCCTGAGAAAACTCAAGGCAAACAAAAGAACTGACCATTTCTTCCAGCCAACACCTGAAGTTAGGCCCCTGTTCCCCAGGCTCTAAGGGAGGGAAGCAGCGGTTGCAGGTGGGTTTCACAGGGAACAGCCTCCTTCCTGATTTTGTAAATTTCACTTCTCTGACTCACTGAGCCCTGCTCCCCCCACTTCCCTGATTCCTCATTCTTCCCTTAAAATTCCCAGTCACCTCTGCTGAAATCAAAGTGGAGTTCAATTCACACTGGACTCTTCTCCCTACTGCAATAGTTATTACTGATTAAAATCTGTCTTTACCACTTTAAACCAGTGTCTGGCTTTATCTTTGACAAAGGACACATAGGGGAAGTAAGCAGTGGCCTGGCTGACCCGTCTTGGGTTCCATGGCTCTTGAGGGCCACCCACGGCCCCCAGTGTCCTCCAGGCCTCTCTCTGAAAGCTCAACCTTCTTACCTCTGGATTGGGGCAGCTTTCCTACATTAATCATTTACAAATCACCACCAAAACTTATGCTTTATCCCTGTGCCAACCACACTGTTACCTGCTTTATATTTGTCTTTAAATTGACTCAACTATTTTACTATTTTTCAACTACTTTACTAAATTTCAACTATTACTATTACTATTTACTATTTTTACATTTATTTAAAAGGAAAATCATATCAACTTCCATAAATGGGAAACAAGTATCTCTGGCCATTAATGTAAAATGCCTATAAAGAGAGACACAGTGAAAGTACTACAGTGCTCCTGAAGTCTAGCCAGGCAAGGCTGCCTGCTTTCCCCTTAGAAAAATAAGTATGCAGGGAGTTAAAGACATATCAGCACCAACTTGATGTTTTCTTCTCTGCTTAACCAGAATTGAAATATAACTAAAAAGAGAATGTCTTTCTCACAGCAGGATTTACATATTTAAAGCCAGGACGTAGCACAATTTGTGTAGGGGATTTAAAACCCAGGCCTGGAAGTCATAAGAGCAAGTGAGGTCATTACAGGCTGACTTTCTGAGCTAAATAATAATAATAATAATAATAATGGTTATAATAATAGAGTTTACTTTTTGAGCACTTACCACATGCCTGGCACTGTGCTGTCACTCTAAATATTAGTTAATTTAATCCTTGCATGAACCTCAGCTTATCTGTGCTGCTAACCACATTGCCTGATATCAAGGAAGGATATGGTGTTTGCATCCCACATGGAGATGACAGAGACTATCAGGAAAGCTGAGAAGATGCACGGCCTGCTGAAGGCTGTGGCCATTTGGCTCTGAGTATGGGAGGCTCCATGGAATTCAAGACCACACTGCCCAATTTACAGTCTGTGTGACCTTGGAAAAGTCGCTTAACCATCCTGAGTCTCAGTTTCCCATCTGTAAACAAGGCAAGCCTGGGACTGCCTCCTACCCTGACTCAGATCCAGGTGGAAACCAAGGTCAAGAAAGCGCTTTGTCCCCAGTGCATGTGGTGGTGACTGGCCTACGAGCATCTTGCTGGTTACCACTGCAGAAGCTCCCTCCCCAGCTTAGAATGCAGTTTAGAAGCCACACAAGCAAGTAAACAAATAAGCCCGAGAAATAAGAGCACAGACTAAGTACTTACTAAATCTCAGCACGATTCTAGCCACTGCACAGATATTGACTGATTTATACCCCACAACAACCCTGCAAGAAAGACATTGTTATCACCATCCTCATTTTGCAGTGAGGAACTAAAACACAGAGAGATTAAGTAACTGACCCCAGGTCACACTGTGAGGACTGGCAGAACTGGTCTTGAACGTAAGCAACTGGGCTTCAGCAGCAGCCCATTACCCACTACTCTGCTGCAGCTTAACATCTCTAACGGACAAATTAGGTGACCCAGTAGTTGCAACATAGTTGGGTTAAGTCCCCTCTCTTAATTAAGCCCTGATTGGCTTAGAGCAAAAATCTTCTAATTAGGATGAGAAAGTTGAACGTCTTTAGGCGAGGTCTTGTTTACCGTCTGCTCCCAGGATTACAAATCATCTAGTCATTGTTGGCAGGGAAAGGTAAATTTAAGGATTGTCACAGTGGGGCAGAGAGAGCCCTGAGCTCAGAGTCATGACGACCCGAGTGCCAGCCTGGCCCTGATGCTGATATTCTCGGGTCCCCAAGTACAACAACACAAGAACCACAAACACCCACAATGTGCCCTGGACCGCTCCAGGCGTTTTACAAGCATCACAGTAAGCCTTTGAGGTTTGGAGCAGCATCCTCATTCACGCGGCAGAGAAACTGAGACCCAACGTTGTGAAGATCCTTCCTGGGAGAATGAGCACGGGGTGTTCCTGGCAGGGAGGGAGGCCAAGGACTCTCTGAGCAGGGAGAGGGACAGGGAGGGGCGGGGCCAGCCTGCTCTCGGGCGCAAGCTATGAATAGTTAAAAAGGCAATTACGATGCTAATTTGCAGCGCTAATGGCTGCATCTTGGAGTGATGCGGAGCTGAATGGCAGAGCTGGCAGGAGCTGCCAGTCAGGGCCCTGCAGGGACGGTTCCCTAGAGAGCCCTGGACCACCACCAAATCACAGCAGAGACACCGGCTTCTGGTACCCAAAACATAGCAGCCTGCTCCTGAACAGGACTCAGGGATGCCAGATCCTTAGTCAGTGTCTCTCAGAGTAAAGGGCTTGTAGCTAGGCCTCCAAGCCAGCGGTCAGGAGGCAGGTGCACACTCCAGGGGCGACTAAGACACTCAAGAAAATTTCTTGTTTTTCCCTCCCTCAAACAATAAAAACAATAGTAACAAAAATACAAAGTGCGTTTATCTATTACAGGCAGGCTGCCTGTGACTCCCCAGCCATGGGGTTTGGACACTGGATTTTACTTACTTCCTGTGTCTCAGTCTCCTCATCTATAAAATGGGGATGAAAACATTAGCACTCATCTCATGGGGCAGTAATCAGGTTTGAATGACAGTGCCTGCAAGCCTTGGCATGCTGTCTGAATGAGGAACTGCTGGAATGTTGGTGACATTGGGCAAGGTGCTGGAGGTGTCATGCTGAATGAGATGCACAAGGGCCCTCCCTTCTGTGGAGACAGAGGAGTTAAGCCGTTAGAGAACAGCATGAGAGGTGCTATAATGGGGCAGGTCAAAGGGGCTGTGTGTTCATGGTGATGAGGGAGGGAGCCATAATCCAGATGGTGGAGGGCAGAGTGGCAGGCAGGGAAGGCTTCACGGAAGAAGTGGCACCACAGGGAAGCCAGGGGTGAGTATGAATTAGTCATATAAAACTAGGGTGAAGGGTGGGGGACACTTCCAGGGAATTCCTTCTCCAACATTGTCCTATCGGCAAATCTAATGGTGCTGGGCAGAGTCCACTCCAGTCCTTACACGCATTAGGACTTGGGGGCTGACCTGCAGGAACGGGTGACATGACTCTCGTACACAACACGCACATGAATAAGGGAATTGCCCACAATTACCCATGATTCTGTCATTTGACAGATGCTGAAATCATGGCAAAAGGGTTCTTGAGTGGGAGGGAGAGATAAGGACAGCCATTAGAGTCAGGTGCTGCCGAGAGAACCTGAGGAAAGGGCAGCCCTTCCTCCTCACATGCCCTCTTGTCAAGGGTGTGCATGAAGGAGGGGGACATTGGCAGCAGCTAGTGGAACTCCGAGACCGCAAAGCACCTGGAATGCCTCCATGTCACACATCTTACCCTCAGGGCAACCCCCGTGCCTCCCCCCACTCCTCTAGCCAGTGCCTCTCAAACTTGAGCATGCGTGAGAACCAGCCGAATGACTGTTACAACACAAGTTCCACACCACCCCTGGTATTTCTGATTCTGTAGGTTTAGAGTGAGGCCCCCAAATTTCTATTTCCGTGGCAAGGGCAGCATCTTTAACCCACCAAATTGTCATCTTTAACCCACCAAATCTGGGGTGCTTAGAGTTATAGCACCCATAGGTGCTTATTAAATATTTCTTAATGAATGAATACGTCAATTCCCCATTGCCAGGACTGCCCGGGGCTCCCCCAGTTCATGCCCCGTCACCCAGATCCTAGGCCTGCTCAGCATTTCCTTGCACAAACCCAGACCTAGCTCCTGATCCAGCTCCACCCTGCAGCCGTAGGATGATTACTGAATTCCTGCCCCTAGTCTGGCACGTGGGAGACAAGAGGCAGATGCAGACCTTAGGAGTGGAGACCCACCAAGGGGTATAGGTGGAGGCTTCCTGCAAACAAGCCACACTAGGGGGCAAGGAGTCTGGGCTGCCTGGGGCCCATTTCCATCTCATTGATGTGGGGTTGGAGAAAATGCTGATTTTTTTTTTTTTTTGGAGCACTGGAGACAGAGAGCAATCTGGGTTGCTATGCAACCCGCGCCTGTGCCCAGCTGATAACACCAGAGGAATTAACTGTCCTTGTCCTGCTCAGGCTCTGGAAGGGGGGGGCTGCTGCTGCTTCCAGCGCTTCGGTCTCAGCCCCCCCACCCCCACCCCCCGGCAGCTGCATCTCTGGCCCAGTTATGGATGGAGGAGTCTGGAGCCAGTCCCGGCCCCTCTCCTGCTTCACAAAGAACAACCATGGGGGAGTCCCTTGCCTCATGCCAAGGGGGTCACCTTGACGAGGGTGAGGAGGGGACTGCCCGAGGGTCTCTGAGATGCAGGGCGTCTCCATTTCCTTTGATCTGCTAATGAGCTGTGAATTAAAGACAAACCTGAACTGGAAGGGAGGCTTTCAGGAAAGCAAAGCTGGTGAGGGGCTGGCCCAGGGTCCAGACAAGATGGGCAGAATGAGGCCAGCTCCTGGGGCAACAGAGAAGCACTAATGCAGCCCTGACCAAAGCCCAGTAAGTCTTGCCTGGACAACAAGCCCCCCAAGGCCAGGAGGAGGCATGCCAGGCAGGGGTGGGACGCCCAGGCAGGCAGGAGAGCCATGTGAGGGGTGGCACGACTGAGCATCCTGGGGAGGCCAAGGACTCTCATAGCCAGAGTCGGAATAGCTGAGGGCAGCCTGTCTGGGGACTCAGGAGGTGCTGTGAGGAGACATAGCTAATGTGTTCATCTCCTCACTAGACTGACTCTTGAAGGGCAGGGAATGTGGAACATACAGGTTTCAGAGTCAGGCCTGCATTCAAATCCAGCCTCCTTTAGCTGTGGGACTTTGGGCCGGCCACTTCATCTTCCTGAGCATCAGTGGTCTTGGCCACAGAAAGAAGAAGAATCACATCTCCACAGATCTGTCATCAGAGTGAAAGCAATCATAAATGTGGCTGAGCTGTAGGAAACTGCTGTTTTGGTGAGTGGAAACTGCTTGAATATCAGCTCTTTCATTGGTTCAACCTAAAATGACAAGCAGTGAGCAGTGCCCTGCACTCTGTACACAGAAGCAGCTACTGATGTCCTTTGTTGTACTGGGTGGTGGTCCATTGTGCATGGTCAGTGAATGAATGAATGAAGAAAACCAGGATCGGGACTGAGCAGGTTGCCAGGGGCCAGTCCACAGCTCGGAAGATGCTGACACGTCATGGGGGCTCCTCCCCCAAGCCAAGGGAGAGTGGATGACCCCTGGAAACTAAGTTCACAGCCCCTGCCTGTCTGCGGCTCCTCTCCCCTCACACGCCTCCTCGTCCCTGTCCCCATGTGCGCCTCTGTGTTTATTTCTCTCTCTTGCCCCATTTACTGAGCAGAAGTCCTGTTTTCAGGTTACCGTGGTTACCATTTACTTGCACACTTAGTCTGTGCCAGACCGCAATTGACACACTTTGCAGGCATTAACTCATTTACTCGGAACAACGACCTAACTCGAACCTTATTTTTAACTCTTTAAGGCTTTAAGTATTTATTATATTGAGGTGCAATTTGCACACAATAAAATGCACCCATTTTCAGTGTATAGTTCAACAAGTTTTGATAAATGAACACATCCAGGCAGCCACCACTACAATCAAGAGACAATATTTTAATCACACTGGAAAATTTGCTCACGATGCTCCATGGCTGATGCCCACCTGGTTCTCCCAGCCAGCCTCCCCCAGCCCCAGGTGCCACAGATGTACTTCTTGTCATGTTAGATACCTTTTGACTTTTCTACCATTGAAATCACACAGTGTATCCATTTTGTCTGACTTCCTTTCAATTGCTCAGTAGTTGTTCAGGACTGAATTGCAGGCCCTCCGTAGGCCCCCTCCAAAATTCATAGACTGAAGCCTAAGCCCCAGTGTGACTCTCTTTGGAGATAGGGCCCTTAAGGAGGTAAATAAGGTTAAATTAGGTCATAAAGGGGTCACCCTAATCCTACTGGACTGATATCCTTATAAGAAGAGGAGACACCAAAGATGTGCACGCAGAGGAAGGGTCGTGGGAAGACACAGCAAGAAGGTGGCCGTCTGCAAGGCAAGGATAGAGGCCTGGGGAGAAACCAAACCCGCTGACACTTTGATCTTGGACTTCCAGCCTCCTGCACTGTGAAGAATAAATTTTTGTTGTGTAAGCCTGCCATTGGTGGTGTGTGTTATGGCAGCCGGAGCTGATAATACAGTCATAGTCCATTAAGTGAGCACAGTTTGCTCCTCTATGGTGGGAGCAGTTTTATAGATGAGGAAACGCAGACCCAGAGACACCCAGCGACTTGCCTGAAGTCCCACGCACCAGCTAGGAACTAAATCCAGGTCCAAGGGATTGTGGAGTCTGTGTTCCAGCTGGGTGGGTGGGAAAGTAGCACCAAATGGTTGTTTTGCATGAAAGCGAGCAGAGGCGGAGCTGGAATCTGCCTGCCCCCACTGGAAGCCAGGGGGTGGGCAAGGTAGGAGTAAGCAAGTAACTGGGAGGGGAGGCCTTTGGCCTTTGCCCTCACACAGCGCAACCTTCTGCAGGAGCCTAGGAGGAGGAGTGGTCAGTGCCTGGCAGGCTGAGGAGGACTGGGGGCAGGAGAGCACATCCATTTAAAGGCCCTGGTGCAGAAGGCTCAGCAGAGCAGATGCCAGACTGGCCGAGCCTCGGTCTGCTTATCAGCAAAATGGGCTTGATAATCCTGCTTTGCTAATTTCACTGAAGGGAGAGGAAAAAGAGGAAGAGAGTCAAAAAGAGCGCCGTTTTGCCACATCAGTGAGGCTGGGAAAGGAGAGGGATTGCCCCCATGTCACAGATGAGAAACTGAGGCCCAGGGAAGAGAAGGGATGAGGGCCCTGGGCCAGCTCACCAAGAAGCATTCCTGCTAAGGCTGAGATGCTGCCTCCAGGTCTGGGCTCGGAGGGCTTCTGGCCTTCAGCCCCTCAGGACGGACGGAGGACCTGGGAGGGACGCCTGCCTCCCAGAGGCCAGGTTTATAACCAGGTTTGCTCATCATCCTAACCCCAGACTTCAGCTGTGATACACCCAGCACTTCATCTCCTTCACCAAATACCTCGTGAGTGTGCACAGTGCAGGTTAGGGGGCGGGGCAGGGGCGAGGGGCGCAGAGGCAAGCCAGGGCCAGGGGCCGGTCTCCTGAGCATGCAGGCCCGGAGGAAGGCGCAATGCCCCATCTATAAAGTGGGACTGAGCCTGCTCCGCAGGGTTGGAAGGGATGAAGCTTGAGAAGCCGTGTGCACGGGGCCTGGCACAGAGCATCACAGAGCAAGAGCCAGGGAGATGCCAGCCCGTGTTCTTGGTGTTTCCACCTTTAACTCTCATAGTTGCTACAGAGGGTCCAAGTCAGCTGGCCTAGGGTGTGGGATTCGGTGAAAGGAGAAGAAGCCAAGGAGAGGTTTTTGCTTTTTAAAAAATTTCTTTCCAATATAGGAGAGAAGACTCACTGAGGGGGCAGAGGGGGTCTTGGCTAATGATGAGTTCTCTGCACTTCCCACCCCCACCCCAATTATGAGCCTGGTCCAACACCAACTGCCGCCCCCTCCCCCTATGCTTTGCACCCCCACCCCATGATGCACTCCTCAGATCCAATTGTTTTCCAGTCTCCTCAGTCCAAAGCTCTTGATGGATTTGGTAATTGGGGTAATTACGGTAATTTTACCTTAAAGACAAGCAGCTGCAGATTCCCTATTGGGGAGCCCCCTCCCTGGGCCTCCTGCCAGTGGGTATTCAGGGACAATGACAAGTGGCTCCCATTCCCCTCCCACGGAAGGCAAAGTGGCTGGGGTGGGGTGAGGGGCTCTCAGTAGAAGGCCTCTCCCCCCACATCACTCCCAGAGGGGCAGGGGACAGCATGATGCGTGTGCCGGGCATCGGTTCCCTTTATACCACCCCAGCCTTGCTTCTTGGACTTGCAAAGCACACAGGTGACATTTACCTGTTCCCCATCCAGGCCTAAAACCAAGACAGGGGACTCCCCAAAGTCTGTGGATGAAGTCCCTTAGAGGTCCCTTAATTGCACGTTAGTACTCCAATTGCACATTATCTTGTGGCCTGCAGATGTGAGTGGATCCTTGGACATGGTGGGGGAGCCCCCTGCCCATAGCCAGGTACCAGGCAGCACCCTGCCATCCCACCCCTGGCCAGAGCCTGGGCTGCCCTGCCTGCAGAGGCAGCCTGAGGAATGTTCACCTCCATCCCAGTGCCCCTCAGATTCCCAAGACAGAAATGCTGAGACTGAGGGAGTGCAGCGGTTCCGGGTTCCCTAGAAGGCTTCTCAGAGGAGGGACATCACTGTCTGAGACCCCTTTGAAGGGCCCGGGGCAGTGAGGACCCCAGAGCAGACAGTAGGGCAGTCTCATGCAGGGGCTTGTGGGGATCATATTTAGGGTTGTTAAGGGCAAACCTGGGGGCGGTCTCAGAATTCTCAGGCCGGGTGATTTGGTAGATTTAAACCCTTCTAGCTTTCCCAAACCTCTTAGGATCCATTTCTAGTCCCTGCCTAGTCTGGCCACTGCCCATGTGTCCTCTCTCAACTTGAGCCACACCAGCCTTTCCCTGTCTCCTCCACACCAGTTCCTTCTTTGCTCCGGGCCTAACACATACTGTTCCTTCTGCCTGGAATGCCCTTCCACATCTCACCTGTTCATTATTCAAGTTCAGCTTAGAAATCACTCCCTGCAGAAGCCTCCTGGGAGGCTAATTATACAGCATTTTGTGTGGTGAGTTAATGTCTTTCTTCCTTCCCAGGGCTGTAAACCCCTAAAGGAAAGTCTGTGTTGATTCAGTGCTCCATCCCCAGTACCTGGCTCTCAACAGGAATTTTTGTTGATTGCACGTTGAAAATTTTCAGCAGACAGAAACCAGGTGGGAGAGCATTCTCAGAAGAGGGAACAGCATCAGCAAAGACTCTGAGGCAGGGAGGACCGAGTAAGTTCAGAAAATGTTGGGACCAAAGGGGATGTCAAGGGGATTAGGGCCCCACCCTTCTGACCTTGGTTAACATTGATCACCTCCTTAAAAGCCCTACCTCCAAATACAGTCACCTTGGGGGCTAGGGCTTCAATATACAAATCTGGAGAGGGTGACACAGTGCAGTCTGTAACAGGACTTCTTGAACATGATCCCAGCCAAAATCAGCCCCAGACTGCGAAGAGCCTGGAGAAGCTAGGCACCCACTGTGAGCTGTGCTAACCCAGCAGAGGGGCTGGCGCAGGATCATCAATCACCGTGGTGCCACAGGGTAGAAAACGATGAGCCCTCAGATAGCACTGAAGATGAATGGGGAAACTGACATGTGATTAAACAGGGATCCACTGCTGATGGCTGGTGGCCCTCTGAGTGCAAAAGTTAGCACAGCCAGGCCTGGGCTCCTGGCACCCACTGAGGCACCCACCCATCCTCCTGCCAAGGTCAAAGGATTGTCCCTCCAAACACAGAGCTTCCAGTCATGCTAGCCCTGTCAATGAAGGAGTGAGGATGCGGTGGGACCCGTGCGGGTGCTGGGAACCGTGGGGAGATAATATCAGTGGTCACCATTCAGACTGCCTGGCTCTTGTTAATAATTAATAATAATAATAATAATGAGCACTCTGTAGAGGTATTCCAGGTGCATTTTCTCATCTTTACACATCGAAACAGGGAGGTCAGAGTTAAATCAGGTGGTGAGGGCAACAGTTTCTAGAAGAAACAGACAGAGGGGAAAAGAGGGATGCACTTATTCATTCATTCGTCCAACAGATTTTTGTTGAGCACCTACTGTGTACCATTATATCCACAAAGGTGAACAAAAACACACATGGCCTCTGCTTTCATGGGGCTACCTCCTAGTTGGGCAGACAGATGATTAAAATACTAAGATAAGTTCAGGTATGGTAAGTACCAGGAAGAAAGTTAAGGTGGTGAGAGAGTAGGAGAGGGAGCAACATCAGGGGGATGGTCGGCGAAGGCCTCTGTAAAGAAGGGGCGTCTGAGCTGAGACTCAGACGTGAATGGAGCTGTCCCTGGAATAACTGGGGTAAGAGTGTTTAGGCAGAGAGAACAGTCAGTTTAAAAGCCCAACAGCAGGAAGGAACTTGGTATGTCTGAGAAATTGAAAGGAGGCTCATGTGGCTGGCTTTGCAAAGTGAGGGGGAATATGAGTGAAGAGGCATCAGAAACATTAGATGGATCTCACAGGCCAGGATAAGGAGTTTGGATACTATTCTAAGTAGTATAGGACCCCTCCGGAAGGTTTTCAGAAGATGCCTTTCATTAGAATTGAATTTTTTTTGTTTCAATTCAATTGAGGATAGATTCAATGCTTGAAGCATTGAAGCATTGAGACTTTGCACCACCACCGTCATCACCACCATCTGCACCATCATTACCTTCATCATCATCACCATCTGTACCACCATCCCCATCATCACCACCACCACCACCTGACAGGGTGCAGCAGGTGCTGTCAGTGCACCACCAGTGTCCCTTCCGCACTCACCATTTCAGGGCACGAAGGCCGGCTTCTAACTGCCAGCATCTCTATGTCTTCACCTGAGTGCTTTCTCTGGCTCCTGGAGCCGACCTCACCTGCGCTCATGCAGGCAAGATGTGCCAGGGAAAAAACGCCCACCATCCTCAGGAGCAGCCCTCAACCAATGACTCACAGGAGTTGGTGAATAAATGCCCAGTTTCTGTGCCCTTTGGGTGGGGATAATGCTGATGAGTATCTCCTCCATTGTTTCTCAGAGTTCCCTAGGAGAATTAAGCTCTGGTTGCCCGAGGGTAACTTGCTTGATGATGCACCCTCTTATGGGCTGCCTCCCCTTTCCACCTTCCCCTTCCCTCTTTTCTTGGGGTCACTGTTTGCACTGGAATCATGGTCTCAGGGTGTACTTCTCAGGGATCCCAAACTGAGACACTGGACTATTGTGAAGATTAAATATATAAAGCTCTTGCGCTTACTCAATTCATTGTTGAGTGAATGGGTGAAGGACACTTCACCTGAAGCCAGACAGACTCTGGAAAGGGTAAAGGGGGAGGCGAGAGACCCAGGAGAGTTGGAGATGAGAGGGGTAGGGAAAGGACCCCAGAGAAGCTGTCCTTGCAGGACCACCCCTTTCTGCAACTGTTACCACGACTCCACCCCTCCCTTTCTGAGTTCTCTTCTTGGCTACAGGTTCACGCTGAGGCCAGAGCCCCCTGAGAAACACGGTAAGACGTTCTCATCACCAAGCTTCCATGCTAACTCGCTGCGAGGACATCACCCACTAGGAACTGGGCTGGGGAGAAAAAGACCCTGAATGAAGTAAAAGTGATATTTAACTTGTGCCTTTAATGTTCAAATAGAATTTAAATATCATATTGGAAAATGACAAGATTGTACAAAGCAATATTTAAAACACAAGAGCTGTAAAGGGAGGGTTTTCCTCTTTCTAATTCTCCCAGGGCTGTTCCTGGCCACGGTGTTTGCTCCCCATCCCTGAGGCCTGAACCCTCATCTATCAAAGCGGCTCAGAGAGGGCAGGATGCCTGCCCAAGGCCACAGAGCTCTTCTGGCTTCTCCCCAGCACTGCCACACTATATATAGTAGGGACACTTTCAAAGCAGTTTTTCCTGGATAAAGCAACTGCTTCTTGATAAACGTGCTGCATGTTTTATTTTCCCTGGGGCTGGGAATCCCAGACTAAAATACATGGGGATCCAGGTCCCCCGGGGGGTGTGGTCATGCACTAAGTGTGGTGTCGGAGCCAGCTAGCCTACAGAGGGCTCTGTGTGTGGTTCTGCGGGGAGGAGAGAGCCCCAGACCCGAGTCCTCTGTGGGATCTGAGAGGCATTTCAGAGAAGGATGCCTTGGAGGAATGTCCAGACCTTCCCTTCAAGCAGCTGCGTTTCCATGCTGGGTACCCAGAGCCCCCGGGGGCCAGGGATGTGGCATCAGGGCTGCTCCCTAGAGTCCCAGGCCTTAGGTGGGGCTCTGTTTAATGACCCACTCACTGTGGGGGTTGGCGCAGGACAGATCTAAGAGGCCAGCAAATGGGTCCAGGTGACACTCACCTGTGGGAAGCAGGCATGGGGGTAGGGCTGAGGGTGGTGGCTGAGGAAATGCTGCTGGCATTGCGCTGCCCGCAAGCTGTTTGAGTCTTGGCGGCTATGGCCCACAGCTACCCTTTTCTCTGGAAAACGGACCTCCCCAGATGGCAGATGCTTTGCTTGCGTAGGTATGCCCAGCCCCTCTGGGCAGTCCACAGCCAGTGACTGACTGATACAGAAGTAGAAAGACCAGCCTCCCTCTAAAGGGAACTACTGGGCTACAACTTGCCTCCAGAGCCACAGTGTGGCCAAGGCCAGACTTCACCCCTACTCACTCCCTCCTTCACTACTGCTGAAGCCTTGCTTTAGCCTCTGCAACTTGGCCAGTGTCTCAAAGTGTGATCCCTGGACCAGCAACATCGCATCGCCTAGGAACTTGTGAGAAATGCAGATTCTCGGGGCCCAGCCACCTGTGTCTGAATAGCCCTCCAGGTGACTCTGAGGCACTGCTGAAGGCTGCGAATCATTGCTCTAGAGAATGCAGCTGAGGATGGCTGCCCATCCTTGGTTCCCACAAAGCTGGGGCACTTGGAGCTGGGCATGTGTTTGCAGAATTCCCTAAGGAGTCCATGGCCTTGGCCCAGGAGGCGGCCTGCTTCAGCTAGGGTGGTCCAGAGGCATCAATTTCACTGGTGGTACTGACACCTGTCACACTGAACAAAAAAGGCTGCCCTCTTTATGCCTAAGGGCAGCTCCAGGCCAACCCCACACTCCAGGATGTGGCCCAGGCTGACCTTGACCTCACAGCAGGGTTCCACCTGGTTTCATGGGAGACAGAGGCCCGAGGGGAAGGCTTATCCTGGGGTGGCCCCCCCAGAGGGATCTGGTGAGCAGTACAGGCCACAGACTTCCCGGGGACCTGGCTTGGACCCATTCCCCACCAGAAACTTCCTGATACTCCTTCCAACTTTGCAGAGGAGGATGTTGGCTGATTTTGGGAACCTGCTGCAAGGCAGAGAGAAAAACAGCTCACCCCTTGTGCTGGAGGCAATGTGACCACACCTGTTTATGGCTCCAGGCCTGGGAGGGGCGATCCTCTGATTTCTGGTCCCAGGTGAGAGATGAGATACAGGACTCTCCTGAGAGAGCTGGAGCCCAGGAAAGAGCCCAGAGGCAGGGAAGAGGCAGTTGTATGGCATTTGGGGAGGGCCAGCCATGGGCCCCCCGAACAACAAGGCCCCGATCTGCTGAGCATCAGAATGCAGGCTGTGAGGGTGATAGGGTGAGGGGTAACAGATGGGGACAGGAGCCTGCTGTGAGGGGCAAATTCTGAATCAAGATGTCTTATGGATATTGTATGATTATGTATGGAAGCTAAAATTATCACATAGGTATCATATAATTGATATGTGATACCCTGAGTTCAATATTAGAATTGCCCCAATCTGCTGTGTGGCCCTGGTCAAGCCCCTTCCCCTCTCTGGACCTTAGTTTTCCCGTCTGTTCAAGGAGGAGCTGAACTAGACACCTGCTAAGTCCAAGAGTCCTTTGTGCCAACTACATCACAGAGCTCAAGCTGTTTCTTGCATCCTGGAATGACATTTGCATATCAGTCCCACTGATCTCTCTCTCAGCCCCTTGACCATGCTTCCTTAGGACCTTTGCACATGCAGTTTTCTGTTCCTGGTAGCCCTGCCTCACTCACCAGACTATACCAGGTGGCTTATTTTACATTTACATTGTTCCCTGTATTTCTTATAAAACCTAATACAATTTGTAACTTGAACATTTCCTTGGTGGCTAATTTGATTCATGTTCCTCTCTGCCTCAGGGCTGTGAGCTTGTAAGACCAGGGCCTCTGTTCTTTTCATTGTGATTCTAGCACTCTAATTGGTACCTGGTCTGTAGTAGACATTCATTAAATACCCATTAAATGAATAAATGAATGAATGAATGAATGAATGGTAGCTATCATTATTATTTGGAGCCAAGAAGCGCTCTAAGAAGGCTGGAGAACCCTGTTCTGACTATCCCAGAGAGAGAAAGCCTAGTGGCATGTACAGCTGCCCTCAACAGCCTTCAGCTCTGAGGGGTGACTTCACCTTGCACCCACTCCTGCTCCCTGCAGGGGTGAGGCTCCTATCTCAGGGAGGTGTCCCTTACAGTTGAAAGAGGCTGTCTTTGTCCTCACTGCTTTCCTGACTCTGTGAACCAGGGCTGAGGTGCCCTATGAACTGCCTGAGAACATGGGCCACTTTGGTGTGGGGGATCAGGGGCACTTCCAGGGGATCTTTGGTAGACCAGGCTGCCTGGATTTTTGCCACTTTGGGAATCTGCAGAGAAAGATGCCTGGAATTCAAATGTGTGTGCATAAGCACACGTACACGTGCACTTACACAAATACCCACGCTAAATACACAGGAAGCACACACACACACACAACACAACAGGTACTTGTGCACAGATCATGTGTCCACATACGTAACATCCTCTGAAGTGTGCGTGCACAAACACGGGCATAGAAATATACGTGTGCACGTGTTCACACTTGTACACACAACAGAGTTGCATACAATGCACCTACAAACGCATGCATATAGGTTTATACAAACATGTATCATGCAGACAGCAGAATTGACCAGAGGCGTCATCTCCCTCCTTTCTGACTCTGCCTCCCCGCTCGCTGCGTGGGGCTGGCGCGCCCCCTAGTGGCTATCGTCGGCAGCGCCGTCCCGGACAAGCCGGTAGCGAGTATTGCTGGCTGATGCATGCGTTGCTCCCCGCTGCAGGTGCCCTCCAGCCGCCCGACCCTTCCTTCCTTCAGCCCCCTAGGCGGGCGGAACTCACCGCCTAGGGGCCAACCCCCGCCTTGGCCCTGTCTGCGTGTATCCTTCGTAGCCAGGTCTTGAGGCTTCGGTCGGAGAGCTGGGATCGACGGCCACTGCTCTCACTGTTTTTGCACCTGGGCGACCAACAAAGAGGCGACCTGGTCAGAAAGAATCAAGTCTTAACAGGGGCATGGGGCTGCTGGGGTGACAGCAGTCGGCCAGGGACTGGCCTCTTCCCTGTCCCAGCACCCACGCAGGGCTTGGCAAGACGTGAACTTCTTGAATTTGACATGTTCAAATTTGTTGAACTTGGGGCTGCAGCACTAGTTCAGTGGGAGGAGGGGAGGCTTTTCGCCCCTAAGAGGGAATGCAGTAGGGACTGTGGGAGCAGAGCCCACCCTCGGGCTCAGTGACAGCCGTCCCCCGGACAGAGGCTGGAGTGCCCTGCTCCTGCTCCTGAGCCTGGGCCAGCGGCACACTGGCTCACTCAGGCAGGGGCATCCCCGGAGAGGGCTCAGGCTCTGAGAACCCCAGCCACCCGGGCGCCGCCAATTCCCAAAGGGCCCCTGGTCAAGCCCCGCCCCTCTATCCAATCAGAACCCAGCAGACAGAATCCGGACTCCACGGCCCCTGATAATAACGAGCGTGTGCCCTGAGGTCTGACAACCGGGTACCATTCCGGGCTTCCTGACTTCCGGCTGTGGGACACTTAAACGAGATGATACACGCGGGGGAAAGGGGGGGGGCGCTTCCATGTACTTTACCTGCATCTGCGCCTGAAACTTTAACAAGACATTTACGCATTTCTTGACGTTTTAAAACTCCTTGCAGTAAAAAGTATTCTAATCTAATGTATTTTAACAGTCACATTACCTCAGAGAGCTGAAGGAACACAGAGGAGAGAGGAGCTACGGGGCGCGGACCTGTACCTTTTGGGCGAGGGGCAGGGGCTGTTGGCGGAGCAGCTGATGCTCGAACTAGGTCTTGAGGAATGAGCAGAGGGCACCGGGCGCCTGCTCTTTATAAAAACGGAAGGGAATTCCAGGCAGAGTGAACAGCATAAGCAAATGCTCAGGAGTGTGAAGCACAGGATGAGTTTGGAGAAGCAGCTGGCGTTTGGTGTGATGAGAACACCAAGGTGTGGTGGAAACTGGGAAGAGTCAGAGGGCTTCACTGGCTGGCTTCTGGAATAAAAAGACTTTCTTAATGACTTTATGGATGGAGGAAGGGTAGAGAGAGGGAGAGAAGGAAGAGCGGGGGAGGGAGGAGAGGGGAGTGGGTGGATGATGCGGGACTGACGGGTGGCCGGATGAAAGAAGAGATGGGTGAAGAGGCTGCACATGTCTAAGTGAAGTAGCCTGGCAGCTGTGGTGGGCAGTACGACCTTGTGCTGGGGGCACAGAGAGCCACTGGTCTCAGTGCGCCTGCCCTGCCCTCAGCTTTGAGCAGGCCGTGTGCCCATGCCACAGAGGAGTCTCCCTCCCCTGGCCCCTCACCCTTGCTTCTAACTGTTACTCAGGGCAAGGCCCGCGCTGGGGCAGGAACTGTCTCAGTCACCTGGCTCCAGCTCCACCTGGGCAGGCCCTGTGCTCCTGGGCCTCACGGGCGGGGCTTTTCAGTATCACTAAAACCTCCATGTGAAGGATTCTTTGTGGGAGCTCAGGGAACACCCATAATCTGGGTAGACTAGATGGCAGGGGACTGGGAAGTGTGGAGGTGGAGACAGTGTAGACTCTTCTTGGTCTACACCAGGGCGGGAGAGGAGGAAGACACTGGCCTTCACGTGGCATCTGACACAAGTCCCGGAAGAGACGTAACTAGGGACTGGAGAGCACAGGACCCACAGTCCTGGATGGCAGGGGCATCAGCGCAGCCGTACCCGAGGAGGGCAGGGGCCTGTCCTGCTCCCCAGACAGACACCCCGCCCCTCCCCTCGTGGCCCACAGCGCTCACCGTCCAGAGCAGGTCCTGGCAGTGTACCATCGTTTGCACCACCTTGGCTGCCCCTCTGCCAGCTGTTCTCCCTGCCCTTGGAGAGTTTAGGGGACTGCCCTCGGTGCAGGAGGAAATTAGGGGCCATCACCATGGAAATGTTCCACAGTGTCATCTTGTTGCTTGGCTCCTGGGCCACCACTGTCTTGAGGAATTCCAGGAGTGCCTGGGGAAAGGACAGGACCTCCCTCATATCTTGGCGCAGCCTGGTGCTCCCCACCTTTCCTAGAGCACCACACTGCACAACTCGGGGGCACTCGGAAAGAGCCAGGGGCTGGAATAGGGGTTTCATTCCAGCTTGCCATCAGCCCACCATGACCTCTCTGTGTCTGTTTCCTGTTCTGCAAAATGTGGCCCATGCCCTTCCCTGCTGTCCTCTCTCAGAGGTTAATGAGACATCTGGGTCTGACCTCAACTTCCAGGCAGAAACGAACCACAGTTCTGGGAGAGGCCCAGGACAGCACCTTTTTTGGGGGTCTAGATCTGCCTCAAAGGCAAAGGAAAAAATAGGGAAGCAGAGACAATGGGAAGAATGGGAGAAGATGCTAAGAGCTGCCATTTATTGAGTATTTTTTGTGTTCCTGGCCCCTTGGTTAGCACCTTATGTGCATTTATCATCTCATTTAATCCTCATGAAACTCTATGACATGTACCCATTTTAAAGAGAAGGAAACTGTGGCTTGGAGAATGTGCCCAAGGCCACATAGACAGTAGGATGAAGGGAAAGGGGAAGAACAGGAAGGATGGAAAGATAATGGATGGGGGCGGACTGATGGATGGATAGATGGGTGGGTGGATGAATGGAAAGATGGAAGAAAGAAAGGAAGAGTATATACTGAACATTTGCAAAGTACCATGCCTTCTACTCTGTGATTCCTCATGTGTTAGCTTTTGAGATTCACACAAGATGCTACTATTATCTTCAGTTCCATGAAAAGGAAGCAGAAATTCAAAGAGGCTGTCTCTTCAACCAAAGCTGAGGCACAAGGAGCCGAGGCCCCCCGAGCCCAGCTCTATCTGGTTACTTCCTTGGGGCCTCCTGTGTCCATGTCAGACAAGGACTGCAGTGCACCTGGGGCCTCCTCACTGCCTCACCCTAGAGGTACATCTTGGGCTCGACCCAAGTACAGCCAGGAGGGTGCTGGAGGCCAAGCAGAGGCTGAGTCCTGGCCCCAGTCCCCAGCTCTAAGCACCCACTGCCAGACATACAGTGGGAGTTCCCTGGGAGTGTTTCCCAAATTGGTGCCCCGCAGAACACCAGTGCTGTGCAATGCTTTTCACAGCAAAAGGGGTCCATGACTAACCAGGTTGGGAATATGCTACATACTCCAGTCCCACTTGGAGACTCATAAAGCCTCAGCACCTCAAAGGCTTTGAGAGGTCTTGTTGGAAAGAGTGATCCTTAACCTTGTTTCACTACCTCAGTGTTGCCGGATCTTATTTGGACACATAACCATTTCCCCTGTAACACCTGTTAGCACCGCACAGAGGAGATGCTGGGCAGGGCCCACTCCAGCAAGCGCTGCTTCCTCTCTGCTTCCTCCAGGAGAAAGTCTCAGGAAAGGCGTGGCCACCACTGTTGGTCTCCACTGACTGCACCCAGTCCCTGGGGTAGTTGTTGAATGAATGAATGAATGAATGAATGAATGAGCACATTTGGAGCTGTTATTGTGGCTCTGGGTTGAGGTGATAGAATGGAGGGAGGCAGCTCTGGAAACTTCTATCTTCAGGGCATTTCTGTTGGGTTCTGGGAGGAGCAGGATGAGCAGGTGAAGAGCCTGCAGGCGCTGCTTCAGGTCCAGGATGTCTGAGGGAAGAGGGAGAACCACAGTCTGTGGCGACTCAGAGACTTGCCCTCACCTGGCCTGGAGGCCCCTTGTTGTTAAGGGGAGAGTCCAGAGTTGGAAAATCCAGGACAGCCAGGAAACCCTTTTTCCTAAGGCCTAGAACTGTTTCCTGGGCTAGTGTCAGTTCAGACAGAACCCCAGCCAGTGCTGGTCACGGAGCTCACTCTCTATACTGTGTGAGTAAAAAGTAACACACAAGTGTGCATGTATGTAAACATATGTGCACACACACCCAGATGTGCAGTCTGAGAGCTATAGCCAGGATTAGAAATGCAGCGGGTCAGCAATCACCACCATGTCCCCTAATCAAACAAGGCCAGTGGCATCAAATGCTCTTCTCTGCAAACATAAAGGGCTGGGGCACACTCACTGGGCACGACGTGAAGTGAGGTGAGGAGGCACTCAGCAGTGAGCCGAGGTGCTGGCAGCTCTCTGATGAACCTTTTGAGCAAATCAGATGCGTCACTGTGGTAAACCTCATCCCAGCTAAAAAAGCCAGTGTGGAAATCTGTCTCCAGCTTTTGTTCCAGCCCCTGAAGAAAGAAGAGTCACTAATGAGAAGTTGGCCCAAGGATCTACCATGTACCCCATCTCTGGGACTCAATTTCCTCATCTGCAAAGTGGGGACAATAATAGCACCCACTTTGGTATGATAAGGTTGATATGAGGATCAAATAGCTTAATGTGTGTTAGCACAGGGTTTCACTCAATAAATGTTGGCAGTCTGACCCCGGGATCCACACCCACAACCCCTGGGCCATATTGTACCATCTCCACCCTGTCAAACAGAGACCAAGACAGAACATGACAAGCTGTGCACTGATTCTCCCCTGGCTCAGTGCACATGGGAGGGTGCTGAGGTGGAGTGGGGGAAGCCACATGGTTACCTTGACCTGAGCCTGTGATCCAGAGCCCCTGGGATGCCTTCCACGTCCAGCCCTCTCTTTTCCAACAGGACAGCAGCTATGAGAGAAAGAAACCAATGTTTAAACCAGCAAGCATTGAAAAGTGGGGATCAAACAGGTACGTCTGTCTCCCGTGGAGACCAGAAGAGCAGCATGCTTGAAGGGCCTTGGAAAGGAAGAATTAACAGCTTTCCCGCCTACAGCCCGGAAGCCAGCCCCTGCTGGGAGGGCTTCACGTGCATGTTCCTCACTTTATCCTTCATAAAAGGAAGATACTGTTTTAACCGCACACATACTGAAAGGGGGACTCAAGGAGGTTCAAAAATTCATCCCAAGTCTCTCAGCTGGCAAGCATCGCTTAGAATTTGAACCCAGGTCTCCTGGTTCCAAAGTCCACACTGTCATCCCCCAGGCTAGATGTCTCCCATTGTGGCGGCCAGAGACAGCTTTCTTACAGCTAAATAAGCCAAGCTGGGGCCAACTTAGAGCTTGAAGTACCAGCAGGACCTGGGTGCTGGGGAGGGCTTTGCAGTCAGCTTCGAGCAGGGCATCAAGGGGCACAGCAAAAAGGCGAGATTCTGCTGGAAGTCAAAGGAGCAGAAGGGGT
Source organism: Manis pentadactyla (assembly GCF_030020395.1). NCBI lineage: Eukaryota > Metazoa > Chordata > Mammalia > Pholidota > Manidae > Manis > Manis pentadactyla. The sequence goes on along the minus strand of NC_080023.1, from coordinate 159,235,162 downwards.
GTTTCACTTCCTGGAGTAAGTGGGCTCCAACCCACAAGATCTCCTGGATGACTAGACTCAGAATCCCTTCTGTGTTTGAGGACTGAACTGTCTGGAGAATGGGTGAGCTCAAACTTCTCCATATCTCTGGAGCAGAACATTTAGTCTCAGCAATAATGAAAATGTTGGATACATCACAGAGTAGAAAATCTCAGCTGAACAAAGAGGTGGTAGAAAGAAAATGCGCTGCTGCTGTATGATATGTAATGTCTGGGGTAGAGGGTCTAGACCTGCAGGGATGGGCTGAGTTCCTAAGAAATGCATTTGCCTGGTTTTCTCATCCATCCTGCCTCACAGTCTTCTGGGGAAAACTTCTCCTTCCAAATCTACTCAGCAATTTCCCTCATCCTCCCTTCACTTACCTATACTTTCTCAGCTAACCCCCTCCCTTTGGCCTTTCTTATCCACCACTATCTTGTCTTTAAAGAAACAAACAAAAAATCATAATGTGTAAAGCTGACAGTGATGCAGTGAGATGAACACTCTCATACACCATTTAAGAGTAATATAAACCAAGAACTTAAGTATATTGTAAAATAATCTAAGATGCATTCAGAGTTCGGTGTGCAGCAATAGTGATTGTGTTTCATAATAGGAAAAACATGGAAATAATAAAGTTCACCAATAGGGAAATGGTTAAATAAATTAGGATATATCCATAAGGAGGAAAACAGTGTGCTGATGAAAAATCATGTTTTCAAAGAATGTTTAATAGTTATGGTAAGTGATGCTATTGTTCCAAGTTCATTACCCCTCCTTGTAGCCACACCCTTTGACAGGTGAATCTGCAATTCTTCCCACTAACGATGCAGAAACTACTCCCCCACTCCTGGCTAGTCAGCCAGGTGATAGTTTTGCCCAATGTAGCAGTAGACTCCATGACACATACAGAGGTTTAAAATGCATTGTGTGGTAGGGTTTGCCTTCTTGTGCTTCTGCCATTGCTCTAAGGACAGGCTTCAGGTGGCCTGCTGGTCCCAGGCGGGTGAGAGACATGTGAAGCCAAACCAGACCCCGTCAACAGCTTAATCCAAGTGCAGCCTAGATCAGCCAACTAACTTCCAGCTCACCCACAAACACATGAGCAGCAGAAAATAATTGTTATTTTAAGTCACAAGTTTTGGGGTTGCTTGTTATGTAACATTTTTGTAGCAACATCTGAATGATACAATGAGAAATATCCATAATTCTATAATATATAGTGAAAAAAGGAAAACACACACACACACACACACACACATACACACAGAGAAGATGATACTCTAGAAGTTAATAGTGCTTATATCTGAGTTATATTTTCCCTTTTTGTCTTTTTCTCTGTGAAGAGCAGGAATTGTTTTTATATGCAGAAAAATATATATGACAGAAAGAACTAGGGAAGCTAAGCATGTTTTGCTGAAGGATTCCTCACCGGCTCCCTGGATGAGACAGCCAGTACTTTAGCCGCCGGCCCGCACTGCTGACCCGTTGCCTTCCACTTTCCCACCTCGCTCCTCTTCAGTCCAAGCCCAGGACGTCACAGAGCGCGGTCAGCTTCTTGACGGCCAAGGCAGGAATCTTCTTCCCGTCCTGCGAGGGCAAGTCTCCTGTTCTCCTGAAGCCAAGTCTGCCTTTGGGGATCCTAAACTTCTAGGGAGAGAGGGAAAGATAACTGCTCAAGCCAGTCGTCAGGCATGTGTGCTGGGGTCCCGCGTCCCCCCACCCCCTCCCCAGGCTGTTAGGTGGAGGAAGAGCAGAGGATGGGAGCAGGGACTCGGGATTCGTCCCAGACTCGGGATTCGTCCCAGGCTCAAGGCCAAGCTCTGCCTCTGGCCAACTGGTTCACATCCTGAGCCTCTAATTCCCTGTCTGTGTAACCATGAAATAGCTCCTGCCTCATAGGGTTTTTATGAGGGTAAAGTGGGCTAAGGGGTGTACAGTGCTTAGAATGCCAAGCACATAGCAAGGCCCCAGGAAGAGGAAGCTGTTTTTATTACCTGCATTCCAACAGGAGTTGCTGGAGGACAGGCATCACCCCACAGGCCTCTTATTTTTTGCTTCTACCCTGGTTCTTTGTTGCTCCCCCTCACCCCATCTGTCTCGACTCTTGGCAGGGCCATCCATGGCGCCTATGCTCCTCTTCCTTACTCTGATTAATGACAGAGCATTAATTGAAAAATAAATGATGCTTGACTGCGCCATCTGGAGGCCACAGTGGGGCTCTGCAGGCAGCACCTGGCATTCCTGCTGCCCGGATGTGAAGAACAGCAATGGCCAGGGAAGGACAGATTTGGTTAGTTTTGGAGGACTTGACCAGATTATTCTCCAGGGCCTCATTCCAGTGCTCAAAGAAGGGAAAGGAAGCAGGCTGTGGTTGTAATACTGCTATGGCTGTAATACAGCCTAGTGCTTGCTCTATGGGCTAAGGAATTATACTTTCTGGGTTCAAATTTTAATTTTACCTATGAGTTTGGGTAAATAATTTTACCTTTATGTGTGTCAGTTTTATCATTTGTAAAATAGGACTAATAACAGGATCTACTTCACAAGTTTGCTGGAGAGATAAAAGTAGACAAAGCATATAAAACAGTGCCTGGCACCTGTTGAATACTCAATAATTATAACTATTACTATTTTTTAGTTTTCTTTACACAGACAATTATGGTCAGTGTAACAGAATGAAGTTAAGTCATGTATATGAAGTGTTTGGTATAATGCCTGAGCCATGGTAAAAGGTCAATATATGATATCTTTAGACTATCAATTATTATCATTCATAGCTTCAGTGGGGGAAATCAAATCATCAAGGCTAAAAGATAAGGTTGAGTATGAATTATCTCTGACGCTTTAGAAGTAGAAAGTAATTATTTAACACTTTATTTGATGTACTGTGGTTACATAAGATATTATCACTGGGAGAAACTAGGTAGAGACATGGGAACTCTACTATTTTTGCAAGTTCTTGGGAGCCTAAAATTATTTCCAAAGAAAAAGAAAAATTCTATCTGAGTGAATGAAAGCACTTTCACACTGGAATAGGGGTTACTGTGGAGATGGAGGCAAACTTCCTTAGCAGTAGAGAGCCATGGTCAGCTGGGAAGGGTCTGGGTCAGGCTGCTGGGGGCTCGGTCCTGGCCTAGTATCAGCCAGCTTTTCTCTCTGAGCTTCACTTCTCATTTTCCCAGGAGGACAGTGGGGCCGCAATGGCAACACCCATCTCCTAGGGAGAGACAAGGAGACAAGCCAGTGTGGGTGAAGCCTCTGGAACAATGTCTGGGGCTCGTTTGCCTAGGATTATCCAATCAATTGAAATGTGGTCAGTGAAGAACCTCTTCCTTTTATGGGACCTGGGAAAATAACTACCTGATGAGAGGGCTCAGAGTAGTGGTTGCCTGGAGTGGGGAGAGGGACAAACTAGGGAAGGGCCTCGGGGGGGGGGGGGAGCCTGCAGGGGGTAGGAAGTGTTCTATGTCTTTCTTGATCTGGTGGGAGTTACACAGATACACACACTGAGTTGCACATGCTAAATATTTGTGCACTTTACCACGAGTCATTTCTGTCTTAAAAACCTAAATTTGGAAGGAAAAAAACTAAGAAGTTGTGTCTCTCTCATACCAGACACCAAAATTAAACAATAACTGGAAAAACACGTGGAGGTAGACCATTATCGGGTTGCTGGATGAGGGGACTTCCTAAGCATAAAAGCAAAGAAGAGCATAAATGAAAATAAGAATATAAAGGACTGTAGCTCCCTGCTCTCTGGTCCCTGACATGGGCAGTCACTCAGTAAATATTTGTGGTTTGAATTAAATGAATGAGTGATTCCACAACTGTCATGCTGTGGGCCCGGCAGAAAGGAAGGAGTGAGGTGGGTGCTGCGGGATGTACTGGTGCCCGAGGATGGGCCACCAGTGCCTTGGGCAGCATCCTCACCCACAGGAAACCCTTGCCCCAGGCACAGGTGACTCCTGGGGGCTGCCTGCCCCTCTGCAGGAGCAGCACGGCTTGCTCCAAGTTGGCAGAGTCCATGTGGAAGGCTTCCTCCCTCCTAGCCTGCGCCTGCTGCCCCTCAGCCCCTGCTGCTGTGGGATGCAGTACAGAGAGGCAGTCGGGACCAGCTGCCTCCCTGCCTCCTCCAAGGCCAGAGCCTCAGGGGGCAGTTTCCTGCCCAAGAAGTGATTTCTCAGGTTCAAAGCTCAAAGCCCCAGGACCAAATCAATAGCTTCCGGCTCAGGCCCAATGCCCAGGAAGTGATTTTCTAGCTGAGGCCCACTGACCCAGAAGGTGATTTTCCCGGCTGAGGCCCATGGGCCTGATGGAAAGGCCCACTCAAGGGCCCAAGTTTTTCCATCACGCAGGGAAGGCAAGGAACCAACAGGAAGAGGAAAATCTGAGAGGTGTGCACCGTCTCTTCACAGAGCAGCCCCTCTGTGCAGCCTGCAGGAGTCCCAGGGCCCTGGGGAATAAAGACCACTCACCTGGAGGAGACTTAGAAGCCCCGGAACTGAGCTGGGTCCCTTTCGTACCCGAGTGCCCCTTCTCAGAAGACACATCCCACACAGAGCATAGACAGTTCCCACTCGGGCAGGAAGCAAGATGACAGACACAGCCCTGGGAAACAGGGACTTTTCTTGATCCCTCCACTGACAGCAGCTGAAGCTCAGTGATCTTGCTGGAGATCCCCAGCTGCTAAGTGGGGAGCAGGCCCCGGGCCCCAGGTCTGTCTGCTTTCAGTGCTGTCATTTTAATCACTGTGTCATACCTTTTCAAGTCTATTCCAAGAAAGAGGATGTCCACAGCCTGTCAGGTTTCAAACCAGCAGGATAGACAAATGGGAATAAAAAGTATTCTGATTGTACTAGTAACAGAGAAAGAACCGAAGTTTTCAGGCCCACCCAGGCCCCATGGTGGCAAGAGGCATATAGACACTGACAGATGCAGCAGACAAACTCACATGCACCCTGGGGACCCAGAGCCATGCAAGCAGGCATGCAGCCATCCACACAGCCCTGCAGCAGAGCCACTGCTCCACTCAGGACGTGGGGACATCACAGAGGCCCAAGGCAGACTGGGCCTTCACTTACCCTTAAGCCACTTACTTACCACTGAACTGAAGACCCCGAAGATGTCTGTGACATCTCTGACAGGTGCCTTATGTCGTCTTCAGATTGACCAGGCATAGATGTCCAGCCAGTGGCACACAGGGGTCACCTGGTCTGTGTATGGGTGCACAGGAGTCCCCGCTGTTCACCGTCTAGGCCCAGGTCACCAGAGAGGCCTGACAGGCCTGTGTCCTGCAGCCACTGGGATTCAGTTTCTCTGCCTGCCAACACAGGGAGAACACCCGCTGAGCACACACAGGTGCACTCTCAGCCACGTGCAGTAACCAGAGACATGGAGAGACACAGTCATGGGGATGCAAGGAGCACCCATGTACCTGATCCTAAGACCCACTAACACCAACCACTTTTCAGTGGGGGAGATCTAACACGACCCCTGAGAATCCGAGGGACCCTAATGCATTAACCAGTGTCTGTACCTAAACCTATGGCCCTGCATTCCCTAGGACACAGAGCAGGCTGAGGGAAGGCGCCTGTGTGCTCTGATTCTGCAGTATAGCCATGGACTCACCACCCCTCCCAAATCTGGGAGAGACCACCACAGGGCCACGTGGGCCCAGCCATGGAGAGTGTGGGCAAGCTGTGGGTGTGCCCTAGAAGTCACACTCTATTCCAGACCTTATGTATGTTGGAATTGTCCTTTCAACTGTGCTTCATAAGAAAAGTGCCATGGTCTTACAGCAAAACTATCCATCCAAATCACAGGGACATGTTGTGACTGCAGGTTCCTGCACCCCATCTCCAGAGATCCTGCCCCAGGAGCTCGAGCCCAGGGCCTGGGACTCTGCCCTTGGAACATCCTTCCCAGGCTAGTTGAATGCAACGGGGTCTTCAGATCACACTCAAGGAACACCAGCCTGGTGGGCTCCTTCCTTATTATGACGGAAGCAGATGAGAGCTGGAGAAGAGAGTCCTCCACATGTATGAGCGGATTGGTGGGGAGTAAACAGCCGTGTCCAGTATTGACCAAGTTAGTCAACCAGGCGTTGGTGGTTTAAAAACCCAAACTGCTTTTATAGCAGCCTGAGTTGTACAAGTAAGCCAGCCACATAATTCTTTTCCCAACATCTCTCCTGTACTTGGGAACCAAACCAATGCCCCCGGGGCAGCCATGATTTTGCGGGTCTTCCCCCAGCTTGTGCCAACTGGTGGACGCACTGGTCCTGCTGTAATGGCAGGACCTTTTGCCCCTTCTGCTAACCACAGGGCCATCTGCGCAGGATATTTTCAGTAAGCTAGTGTTTCCCTGAAATGCAGACGTTCACCTACCACCTGTATAATTGTTACCCCTATGTAATGAGTCCTGTACAATTATTTACTAAATATTTTTTCCTAATCACGGGTCACGTTTTTGCTTAAATAAATCTATTTTAAAAGCAAACAATATCCACAACCATAAACGGACCATCCACCATCACCTGCCGTAAGCAGAAGTTAGTGGGAAACATTAACATTCTCGGCTCCACGCCACCCAGAGGCTCCCACCGCCCTGAGCGAGGGTCAAAAGAAGTTCCTGTTTTTATTTAGTTGTCCAAACAGCCCGACCCCAATCCCTCCATTTTGTATGAAATTAGATTGCTGGCCTTATCATGGTGCCGGGCAGACTGCCTGCAGTGGAGGGTGTCTCCTAAAGCCACCTCCGTGTCACTGGAGACTGCATTCCACACTGGGGACACGGCCGTGGGCCATCAGGCCCTTAGGGGATCTGAGTCTCCCAGACGACCATACATTTCATAAACACCGGCTAGCAGGGCTGACTTACACGCCAAACCCAGGGAGTCTCCATGTGGACGCCTTTTCATCCCCTCGCTCACTGAGCAAGTGAGGATGGAGTATGAGAATGTGCTGGCTCTGTTCCAGGCACTGGAGTCACAGTGGTGAAGAGGCCAATGTTCCTGGCCTCGGGGAGCTTACATCCTAGCAGCGGACACAGACGAATGCACACAGAAGGGCACTACGTGTCAGGGGGTGGCAAGTGCTCTACTGGTACACAAAGCAGGGAAAGGGTTAGAGGGTGCCGGGGGCAGGGCGCTTTTACATAGGGACGCTGGTGAGGCTCCTTCTGAGAGGGTGGCAGCCGAGCCCAGTTCTGATGGGAGAGACAAGCCATGGAGACCCCGTGGGGAAGAGCACCCCTGGCAGAGGGGACAGCACAGCAAAGGCTCTGGGGCAGGGGTGCGGCCATGGCCGAGGAACAGCAAGAAGGCTGGGGTGGCGGAAATGAAGTGACAGATGCCGCGGGAGGGGACGAGGAGGAGGGGCCCAGGGCTGCCTCTGTAAAGCCTCGTAAGCAATGATATCGCTTTGCATGTCCCGCGATTGTTGGACTCTCACCCCATCAAGAGGAGTCAAATTATCCTCCCCGAGTAAGGGCTGGAGTCAGGGAAACAGAAGGCCCAGAACGGAGGCTGTCTTTCCTCCAAAGACAACATAGGCAGGAGACAGCTTTCCTTGCTGGTGTGCTCACTCTTTGTCTCTCTGCCTCTTCTCTGTCTCTCTCGGGACTCTTGTCCAACTGTAGGTATTTCAGGCGAGAATCCCAGGTAAGGCCCACTGACAGTCACGTCTACTGCCAGACATGCTAGTGACAAAACCTCTGAGACGACACCAGCCTGCCACCATCTGACGGGAAGTGCAAGCGTCCCCGAATGAGAACTGCTTAGCTGAGCCCTTCCAGACCCTGAACAGTGAGACTGATAATAGTAATAATAGTAGTTGCTTCCTACTGCTAAGTTTGGGGGGGTTTCTCTGGCAGTAATGGATAATGGGGACGCGTGGTTGCCTGTTATCTGGGAGAGATGGGCAGACATTCAGGAATTTTGAGCAGAGGACTTGGCATTCCACTCAAATATCACTAAGGGCACAGACTTTGTTTTGTGTTCACTGCTGTAACCCCAGCACCTAAAACAGTACCTGGCAAATATAGGCATTCATAAATATTTGTTGAAAGAATCAATCTAAGGAGGATATAAATCTAATTTATGTCATTAAAGGACCAGTTTGAGTGTTTTGTGGAGAACTGATGGCACAGTGCAGGGAGCAAGGACTGAGCAGGGAGACCAGGGATGAGGGCCCTGCATTGGCCCGGGCGGGGGGCCCAGCCCTTTGACGCTCCGGCTCACGTGCAGACTGTCTCTCACGGCCTTCCCTCCCACCCAGCAGGCCCAGCTGGGGACCCTCACCCTCTGGGAGACGGCCTTCGCCCCCACTGCCATCCGCTTCTTTCCGCTCATCCCTCTGCTGTGTCCTCTCCACCTCCAGTCAAAAGCCATTATGGGCCAGCTCCCCGCCGAAGACGGCTGGGAGCCAGAGCACTTGACAGGGAGCTCACAGGGGGGGTTCCTGGGAAAACTGAGTCACTCGGCCCAAGGAGGGGCCCAGGTGGCGGCAAACCGGGAGGGAGGAGGGAAGTCAGACAAAGCCCTGCCCATGATGGGGTCTGCCCAAGGCTCTGTGCTTCTCCAGGAATCTGCCTGGCACCTCTGGAAGCTGGGCGAGCTTCCCAAGCATGACTCTTGGGAGTGCCAGACATGAGATTAGTCTCTGCACATGGACCCGTTCACCCATGGCCCCTTTTGAAGCACTTGGGAATAAATAATGCTGAAGAGGATGGAGAGGGGCCAGATGGCTCTGCTGCTTTCTACTTCTTGGGCAAGGTGAACAATCTCTGACACACATATGGCAGAGCGAACATTAATACAAGGGAATTAAACACCAAGACACGTGAGGAAATGGCAGGGAAGCCCCTGACTCACCCCACCAGACAGTTACCCAAAGTGTCTACACTCCCCCACCCCTCCACCCCTCATCTATGAATCTGACATCTGACTTCCATAGCCCTAGTTTTCTGTTTATAACATGTGACCACCTTGTACCCTCCCCTCCTCCAGCCAGATCTGAACAGGCCAACATCTACAGAGCAATGAGCCCATCGGATTCTCTCAAGGTGTTGAACCGAGACTGAGGGGTTGTCAGGCACATGAACGGGCAATCCCACCATTTGCAACAACATGGATTGACCTTGAGGGCATTACGCTAAGTGAAATAAGTTGGATAGAGAAAGACAAATTCTGTATGATCTCACTTGGTGTGTGGAGTCTAAAAAAGTTGAACTCATAAAAACAGAGGTGGTTGCCAGGAACTTGGAGGTTGGGGAAACATGCAGATGTTGGTCAAAGGGCACAAACTTCCAGTTATAAGATGAATAAGTTCTGGGAATCTAATGTACGGCATGATGGCTACAGTTATCAATACTGTTAATACTGTTATTCTTGCAAGTTGCTAAGAAAGAAGATCCGAAATGTTCTCACTAGATGCACACACCCACAAAAGGTAATTATGTGAGGTGGTGGAGATATGAACTAACCTTATTGTAATCATTTACAATATATTTGTATATATTGCACACCTTAAATTTACAAGGTGTTATATGTCAAGTATATCTCAGTGAGGCTGAGGGGAAAAGCACACGTAATGTAAAAGAGCAAAGGTTCAAAGTAAAACAGATGAACAAATACTGAATAAATGCTAACAAAAAGGATAAAGACATCAATATTGTATTCAGATTAAGAAGCATTCTGTGGGGTGGGGCGAGAGAAAAATCTACGAAGGACCTATGGAATTTAGGAACTTTTATGCATTGAATAGCAGAGAAAAAATATAGAGGAGACTGCTAGAAATGTGAGCTTGACAAAACACATGAGCCTCATCATTTGCCATTTCCCTGCATGAACTTTGCTTTCTAGTTACAAATTTTTGAGCTCTCCAGTCTCTCTCAGACCTCCATGTCTTTGCATAATTTGTCCCCTCTGCCAAGGCTGGGCCTCCCCCATCCTGGCCATTGCCTCCCTTTTATATGAGATCTTGCCCTTTCTTGTTGCATGAGAGCCAATCTCAAAATTAGAACTTGGTGTCGGGTAGGGAAGGTGAGTCTCTGTCAGGCACTTTGCAGGGGGCCATCAGCATCATGGGGAAGAGGAGGATAAAGGGATGTCACAACGTCACGAGTGAGTGGAGCACAGGCAAGTGGGACATTGTGGTCACCTTTCCAACATTCTTTCCATTCATGCCCCGCACCCCTGCCATTATGTGGCAGCCATGACCTCCTCCCAGCCTAGTCGCAGAAGCAGGTTCAGGTGAACTTTGATTAGGCCACTGTGTGAATGCCTGCTAATGAATACTGCATTTCTTTTGGGGTAATGAGATGTTCTAAGATCAATTGTGATAGTGGTTGCACAACCCTGTGAATATCCAAAAAACTTCAAATGGGTGAATTACATGGTATATGAATTATACCTCAATAAGCTAATATTTAAAAAAAAAAGAAAAAGACTCATTATATGCATTCCTCCAGTCACAGGAATTGATTCAAGGAAGGTAACACTCAGGACTTCTGTTGGGGATTCTGGGGTCTAGACAACTTGCTCTAGACATGGATGAATAGTAAGTAGCCTCAAGGAGTTGGCAGTCACAGGACGGGAATCCAGGCTTAAAACAAAGTGGATGCCACATACAGCAATAAACAGAAATTTTAAGAACTGGGTCCTAGACGATATCGTTGAGCAGCTGAATCACAAGAGGGTCACCCACCCAGCGCGTTTGACTTGAAATGCCCTCAGCAGGGGAGACAGCATGGTTTGTAACCCATCCCCCTTTGACAGATGTTCCAGTTGTTTTCATTCGTCAATATCACAAGTAACACTGTAATAAGCACCCTCAGATTTATCATCTTGTTCCTTTGTGCAGAGATAACAGTAGAACGAGCTAGAAGAATCACTGAATCAAACTTGTGACACCTCTTACCAAATTGCCTTCCCAAAAGGATTGCTCTATTGAATTTGTTGTTTTCCAGCCAGGACTTGCTGATTTTGTTCCTGCTGCATACCTGGCCTCCTTTTTCTGTGATCTTGTGCCCTGGAGTCCCTGAGGCTGTGTTTTGCCCACAGCTTGAGAGCCCACCCTTCGATGTCTCCCAGCTCTGGAGGTGGAGGTGTGACCCGGTACCGGGCCCAGCGTCATGGATGTATGACCTGAGCACTACACAGGGCCCAGGCATAGAAGGGCCTCCTGCTTGGTTTAATGCTCTGCTACCATCATCATGAAATTCTAAATAATTTTTGAACAAGGGCCCCCTTGTTCATTATGCACACAGCCTGTCCTTACCCTAAGACCCTGGCCTGTGCCTTTTTCCCAGTGATCTCTACTCTGAGCTACAGACGCTGACATCCTGAAACATACTCAAATATGGTAAAGCTAAAAGCTAAGGAAGCTCAGGTCTGCCAGTGCCTGAAGGAAGAGGCAGGGCACCAGCTCTCCCTGGGCAACAGCTTGGCCATTTTCACTAAGCAGAAGCTTAACTGGAGGCTGATTCCCAGTTAATTATAAAATTGGCTGTTCTGCTCTGTTTACGCTTTTCAAGAAAGCTGCTAGTCAGCGCACCTCCTGTGAATCTGTTTGGTACCCCATGCTGGCTCCCAGTTCGGTTTCCTTAGTTGCTTTGTGATTCACTTTGAAATTACCCACATCTGTGTGTTTTCGTGACAGTTTGAAAACTGTGGTGACAAAACAAAAACAGAAGGCTGTCCACTGTGTCACCATTTTGACAGCAAAGCGGTGAGAGGGGAGCAATCATTTCTTTGGGTGAACTTTTTGAGGAGGTCAGACAGGGATGCAGGAAAGAGCAGAAATGAAATAAAACCCGAGGAGTTCTAAAGGTGTCAAGTTCCAAGATCACAGTTGCCGTGAAACAACCAGTCCCCCTGTTGGCGAAAGAACAGGCCCTCAGCACATCCGCAAAATCTGTTCTGAGCTTTACAGACACAGCTGACTTTTTTGTTTTGTTTTCAATGTTTCGTTGGTGCATGTGTGGGCAGAAAAGCGCACAGATCCTAAGAATGCGGCACGATTAGTTGTCTCCACTTATAATGTTTTGAGGCATTTACTGAGCACTGACTACGTGCCCACTAAGCAATAGATAACCAGACCCATTTGTTTGGAAGTTAAGAACTTTGGCTCAAGTGTCAGACAAGACTTACTTTGAATCCTTAGATCTGTCATTTATTAGTGACAGGGTCTTTGGGAGCTTGTGAACCTGGCAATCCTGGGCTTCCTCATCTTCATACGAGACTGCCTCATTTGGTCTAAGAGCTACTTCATTCAGATAGTGAATGTTTATTGAGCCCTGACTGTGGCCAGTTCCTAGAAGCTAACATACACAAGAGTCTAGAACAGGAAGTTCTCAACAAATGCTGCTTCAGTAAATATGTGTTGCTCCTGGGCACTTCCCACCTGCCATTCAGACAGACAAGCGATTTGCCCAAGCCTGCTCAGCCTGTGAGCTGCATCTAGATCCTGTCCTGCAGCGAGTGGCCAGAGGTTTATGGGGCCAGCCTGTGGACAAAATACCCTACGGGGTCAGATGGCCAGGCCAGCCCTCTCACCTGCTCAGAGCTTTCTGGAATGCAAAGCCCTCTCTCCACACACATGAGCTCACTCTCCCTCTATGCTCCATAGCCATGTCCTCAACCACTATTCAATAAGCCTTTGTGCAACTTTTCCCCTTAATTGTGACTTTCTCCACCCCCCGCCACCCCGCCCCGGCCAGATGCAGCATGTGGTCAGGGAGGGAACACCAGTGGCCTGGACTCAGCCCCAGCTCTGCCTTGTATCAACTGCTCTGTTTTGCAGATTCCCCCATCTCATGATTATCATTGGATGATGATACATCATAGCGAGATGGATTGAGATAAATCCCTAACAGGGCATGCTGGAGGAACAACAGGTGGTCACTGTTGGGGAAATGCCAAGCTTTACTTGGTTGAGTGAGTAAGAAGCAGGGGTGAAGTCAAAGGAGGGACAGAGGGGAATGAATGGCTTGCCAGGAGTGGGCACCATGGAGGAATGGTGTGTGATGGGACCCTGTCTTTCATCTTCTCTCCAAACATCCAGGAAATCAACATCACCAGCCAATGCCTCAGGAATTGGACTGTTTTACAGGCAATGTGAAGAATGTGGACATCAGCCTATGGTTCAGCGTGGGATGAGGACACAGGAATGCTGAATGCTCAGAGGAATCAGACACACCCAGTCACAACCATCCCTGACTATGAAGAGGGCACAGCAAAGACACAAGGAGGGAAAGCTGGCATTTCCGTGGTTTGGACCCTGGGATGCAGGAGGTTTTTGGTAGAACTCAATTATTTTTGGTCCTACTGCTATATTTTACAATGCTTGAAAATGTCTTCCTCTAAAAACATCCTAAGTGTGCAGCCTGTGTTGTCTCTCTGTCATATAAGTTAGTATTGTGTAGATTGAATTACTGCTCTCTATTCATTATCCCTGCCTCCACTTATGGCCTTTATCATGTGGCTTTGCAGTTCCTCCTACTCCACGCAGAGGCTCCTGACACACACACACACACACACACACACACACACACACACACACACCATCCATTGACTTGGGCTTTGGGCATGTGACATGCTTTGGCCAATGGAATGTTACCAAGGACTGAATGTGCCTTAATGGTGGGGTGGCCCTCTTGCACTTCCCACTGCAGGAAGAGCTATCCGTGGATGGCTGCAGCCTAGGTCCCAGAAAGAACACACACGGCACAGGCCAGAGCCAAACCGTCAGCAGGAGCAAGTTCAGCCAGACCTACAGCTTGAAGTGGAGCCACCCAGAAGAATCTAGGTCAGACCAGCTAACCCTCAGCTGTCCAGCAGATGCATGGCATGAATAATGAGCACTGCTTTAATGAATGATATTTTTACAGTTCAATTTGGGGATTGTTTGTCACACAGGGATAGCAGTTAGTGTCTTACCGAACAACCTCAACAGCTTGAAGAGGAACAATGGGCCCATCTCTCCCACTCATACACATTCCCAGATGCTAGGTACATACGCCGCATGAACACACCTGGTCACACCCTACCTCAACCCCCAGCTGAAATGACACATCAGGTTCTGAGTTAAAGAAAGGGAATCAGGCCTCAGAGAGCAGATTGAATGGCAATCTCAGGGCATAACCATGTGCACACAGATATGCCAGGAACTTGTAGGTCCATACCCTCCCATGAACATGTACATGGCCTTATGTGCCAGCGTGGGCTCTGCTGCTTTAGGTCTTGCCAGAAGGTCTGGCTTCTCCACATCCACGCAGGTACTCTCACATAACTTAGTACATCACTACACTGTGGATGGGGCCTCTTTGGATGTAGCATTCTTATGCAGTGCACAACCTGAACATCAGTACTCAGCAACACTGCCATCTAGGAAGCAATTTCTGTGGGGACAGGATGGGAGCAGGGCAGCTCTGAGATACTGCATTTTTGGGTATCACCTTAACTGAGCTCCTAAAATCCCTGTAAGGCATTTAACTGTCCCCTTAAGACAAGACTGGCTCATTCCAACCAGTGTGCTTATTCTTTGAATTGTTCAGTGATGCTCTCATTTCTCCCACATCAGAATTCTGCTAGAGCTGATCTCTGCATTGTAAAAATTGCAAGCATAACTATTTTGTGCTATGGACAACAAGAATAAAAACATTTTGAGATATAATCAATACTATTTATCTTCTTGAATCAGATCTGAGTGTGAGCCAGGAGACAGAGAAAGGTCCAGCTAGGAGTGTGCCCTTCAGCTGGTCAAGGTGGGCAAGAGCAAGAGAACTAGGAGACCCCTGGGGCCGAGGAGCTGCATTCTAGGTGTGGAGACCAAGCCCACAGACCAGTAGTTGTCAATCCTGACTGTGCCTTGAAATCACCCAGGCAGCCTTTCAAAGTCCCAATGCCCAGGCCGTACTTCAGGCCAGCTGCACCAAAGGCACTGGAAAGAGGACCTGGGCATCAGTACTGTTGGAAGTTTCCCAGGTGATTTCATGGTGCAGCCAGGTCTGGGCAGCCCTGCTGGGAGCATCTTTATGCTACTGGGATTCAGGGAATGGCCCAGAGAATTCCAAGATTGGGGTGGGAATGGGTGTATTGCCTTGAAATTGTCACATAGCCCTCCTGGGAGTGGCAGCCTGCATTTTTGAGATGGCTAGGGGAGAAGAACAAACTGTCCATGACCTCTGAGATGAATGTTCCCAGCCAGAAGATCAGGCTCGACCAGTCTCCCTCTGAAGCGGCCGAGTGGCCATCCCCACTGGATTTGAACGCATTTAACATAGCTTGCCATTATTTGAACATGAGGAGGTCTCACATTTTAAAATTCTCTAATTTCAATTTCTCTCGGAAAAAAAAAGAATCAGAAGTGATGATAATCCTGGAGCCCTAAGTGACAACAATTGGAAGATGACTGTTGGCCACACGCCAGAGAGGTCCTGCAAGTTTGCAGGGGTTTGAGGTTTGATCCTCCCTTTGAACAAGGTTGTAGACAGTAGCTTGTCCCTGCCCGAGTCACTTAATCAAATTACTTTGTATAATATATATATAACTTTATATTTCCCTGGGTGACAAATAGAACTGTGTTGGCCAATACAGTAATTACTTGCCACGTGTGGCTACTGAGCCATTGAAATGTGATTAGTGTAAATGAGGAACTGAAAGTTTAATTTGATTTAATTCTAACAGATTTGCATTTAAAACTGGATGCTTGATTTAGTAACTAGAAAATGTGGATACGTGAATCTGTGCTGCCCATTCTCAGTGCTAGACCGGGAAGTACTGAATTAGAAGCTCTGGGGTGGGGAGAAGCCATCTGGGCTTTAAGCCTCCTGGGCGATCCTGATGTACCTGTGTAAGCCACAGCTCCCGAGGGGCTGAAGCAGGGATGGACCCCTGGGGGTAGAGGCAGGCGACTACGGTTTGGAGAAGCAGCATAGAAGAATACTGTCCTCCCCACAAAAAGGTGTCCAGGTCCTAATCCCCAGAATCTGTGAATATGTTCCTTTTCAAGGCAAGAGGGGATTAAAATTGGATTAACATTGCCAGTCAGCTGACCTCCAGTTGGGGAGGTTATCCTGGGTGACCTGGGTGGGCCCAGTGTCATCCCGAAGGTCCTCAGCTGGCAAAGAGAGAGGCAGAAGGGTGAAAACCAGAGAGATGGCAGCATGGGAAAGTCCCAGCTGGCCACCGTCGGCTTTGAGGTTGGAAGGGGCCCGATTGCTGAGGAAGCCGGGTGGCCTCCAGAAGCTGGAAGGTGGGTTCTCCCCTCGAGCTTCCAGAAGAGAATATAGCCCTGCCAATTGCTTGATTTTAGCCTAGGGACACTGTTTTGGCCTCTCGCTTCCAGACCTCTAAAATAATAAATTGGTGTTGCATAAGCCATGAAATTTGTGGCAATTTGTTATGGCAGCAGCAGGAGACATCTAGCACAGTGGCTGAGGGCCTGAGGCTCTGGAGTCAGCCTGTCTGGGTCTGGGGCTGTCCTCTCGATGGGGGACCATGGGAAAATATCTCAATCTTCCTGCTCCCCTGAAAAATTGGGGTGATGGTGATGATAACAGAACACATAGGGTTGGGAGGATAAAGTAATGTATGCAAAATATTTGGCCTATGATAAGTGCTCCAACAAATATTTCAAAGCAAAACTGTGTTCCACCAAAGGGCAGCCTACAAACCACCTAAGATGGGTGAACAGCCCCAAGGGACAGAGCAGTGACCAGAGTGGGATAGGGCTGAGGAGAGAAGACTTCCTGGGGGAGGTGATGTTGGAACTCAGTTTTAAAGAAACAGTGAGTACGCACCAGGGAGAGAATGAGGTTTGCAAAGCTCCCAGTAGGTTATTATGCTGCTAAGTACAAAGGAATTTCTCTGGGTAGATAGGAGCATGCATTAGGGTTTGATGAGAAAAAAGTTGAGAAGAAATAAGGGATGGTGGGGAACATCTCCCCAAGCAAAATAAAATCCAGAAGCCATAATGAAAACACCTGAGGTTGGATTACATCAAAATTGAAAACTTCTGTATAACAAAAGCTCCATAAACAAAGTTAGTGATCAGCTGAGAAGAAATATTTGCAACAAATGATACGGATTTATCACTTAGTCTATATAGAGAGTTCCTAGAAATCGATGAGGAAAAAACACCCCCAAAACTGTGTCTGATAGAAAAGTAGACAGCAGATAAGAATCAACAGCCACTGAGGATAAAATGTCAATGCTCAATATGAAAAGACATTGACCCTCACAAGTAATTAAGGAAACGAAAATTAAAGTGATGAAATATTTTCACCTGTCAGATTGGCAAATACCAAAAAAGATTGCTATCACCCAGGGTTGGCAAGTATCAAGAAAAAGATATTCTCATATTCTATGAGCATCTGCTGGACAACCTGGGAGGGGCTGGCAATGCCTGATGGGAGGGGAGGGTGAGGGTGGAGAATCCCAGAGTTGTGGAGGGCCCTCAGCGCCATGAGAGCCTTCTCCTTCTGCTTTGTTGTGAAGCAAGAGAGGAAATCTGTAGCCCTGCCAGAAGGGACCTGCCCATTGCTGGTTTGCAAGCAAGAGTCAGTTGGGTCCCTCCTGCTGCTGAGCCCTGGAGAGAATTTGTCTGCAAGCGCTTTGGCTGCAGAGGTGGTGGGAAGCATCAGGACTGCAGCCTGGTCCCAGGGATTGTAGCACTGAGGTGGCAGTTAGTGGTGGAGGTCTGGGAAGAGGTGTGTGTGGACAACAGCAAATATTAGAATGACACTTATTTTGCAAATAAAGGAATAGCTCAGAGAGATGCACCAAGTGAGAGATGTAGGATCAAATGCCAATCTTTCTACCACTCCAAGGAGTCAGGAGGCCTGACTTTACCTATCACATGAAAGCAAACCTGTCTGAGTCAGCTCCACGAGCCTTCCCTTGGACCGCTACCATGGGCATGCGCAGGTCAGAAAAGGAAACTGAGGCTTGGAGAAGTTATGTAACTTCCCCAGGGTCCCACAGCTGGTAAGTTGTGAAGCTGGGCTTTGAGATTCAGGCTATTTTTCTACCACAGATACATTTAAACTGTGTGGGGGTGATCCATTTGGAGCTTGGGTTCAATATGGGGGCATGTGCCTAGGGGTTTACAGGTGTTTGGTATCCAGAGAGGTTGTTTGACATTAACTCTTATGGCAGAGATCTCAGAGCTACCCAAGAGCAAAATATATATAAAATTTGTAAAAATGACTTATTCCACAAGCTATCCGTGTGCAGTTGGCCACTGTGATGAAAGGGATCTGTTACACTAGACTCAAAAGAGGTCCTCCAGCCTCTCTGATCCATCAGACACTCAGCATGTGAAAAAAGATACTCAACTGCCCTAATAGTAAAAGATGGGTGAGTTAAATCAAGTAAAGACACTAGTAAAGACTAAAAAGAGCAATAGCTCCCAGCCAAGAATGTCAGCATCAGGAAACAAACCGGCAGCTGCTGAGTGACTGGGTACGACCTTCCTGGGAAACCACTGGGCAATATGGCTCCAAATTTTCAATGTACATACCTTTGGACTGGATGTTTCTTAATCTGGGGGGTTATCTTCAGCATAAGTGCACAATTTTTCCAAGACAATGCAGTATAGTTTAGGAGAGCAGACAAAAAGAGGAAAGAAAGGAAAAAGAAAAAGTCCGTCATAGGAGGCTGGTTAAAGTGCAGTTTGCTCACAAAATGAAATATCATACAGCCTGCAGAGAACAATATAGATCACTATGTTTCCATGAACAGATATTATCAAGTGAGAAAGGTCTCCTATAAAATGCTACAGGTAGTATATGCATTACTATATAAATGAATTAGATCATATATATGTTGTCCATATATATTTATGAAGCATAAAATTTTACAGCATATATCCCAAACTGCTCACAATACTATTCTTGTGGATTGGAGATAGGAGGGAAAGGTGGATTTCATGTGCAATTTTTTGCACTTTTTATACAATCATGAATTAACAGAAAAATATTTAGGAGGAGGGAGGGAGTTCCAACAGAGCTATCTTGCTAGGATTGGGTCATTAGCCTTCTCACAAGGCCAACACATATGATTTTAAGCTTCAGTTCACAGAGAGAGCAAACTCTGTCCCATTCACTTTGTGGGGAGCTTTATTCAAAAACAACACTGACTCCAGTCACCCCCACTCAGACCTTTCCCATCAGCGTTAGTGCAACATAATGTGGTGGACCAGCCCTGTGTCTTCCTCCTGGACCAGTCTCTGTGGACACCCCAAGGGCTGAGATACCCCTGTGCCCATCAGTGAGGCAGTGAGCATTTCTTTCACTGAGCAAATATTTCATGAGCACCTATATTGAGCCAGCCCACAATGGGTGCTACAGACACATGTGTCAAGAGAATAAACCCTTGTCTGGCATCTGGGAGCTTATAGTCCCACTGGAATTTGTTGAGTAAGTAAATGACAACTGAATGAGTGGCCACTGAGATGAACAAACAAAGAGGGTAGGGAGAACTGACCCAGTAACTTTGTGAACTGATGCACAAGAGCATTAGCCTAGAGCAGACAAACCAGCGCTGGTCCAAGGATGTGGTTTGCACATTTTCACATTTTTTGGCAGTGGAATCTCTTCTCAATGAACAAGAGAGAACAAAGACACTATTGTGAACTCATTTTGTAAGTTCCATTTAAAGCACTGACAGATCATACAATCTATATAATTTGATGGACAAAAAATATTTGGGAAGTAATACACTTGATTGTGTGTGATGTCGTTCCTTGTTTTTAAAACTCAAGAATATAATAAAGATTAAATTCAAATAAAATATTTATAGAACTCTGGAGTTTGAAAAATTACTGTTCTGGAAGTAAGAGTGTTGTTTCTTTGTTTTATTTTACCTAACAAAGGGAATGCAACAACATTCATCTGCTCACTCAACTGCTAAGTATTGGGCACATTGAATGTTCAGGTCAGGCACTCATACTGAATTTGGTATTAACAGTCTTGGGGATCACAAGGAACCCAGAGATTAAGGGAGGGTAGGGGGAGGGTAGGCAAACAGCCAGAATAGGTAGGTTGGTAGGTAGGTAGATATATGTATGTACGTATGTATGGATAGATGGTTGGATAGATTAGATAGATAGATAGATGGTTAGATGGTTAGATAGATACATAGACAGACAGATAGATAGATAGATAGATAGACAGACAGACAGACAGACAGACAGACAGATAGATAGATAGATAGATAGATAGATAGATAGATAGATAGATAGATAGATAGATAGATAGACAGAGTGATAGGCTGAATAGCCCCCCACAAAGATATCCACATCCTAATTTCCAAAACCTATGAATATATGACCTCACGTGGCAAAAGGGACTTTACAGACGTGACTAAGTTAAGGATCTTGAGATGGAGAGAATATCCTGGGTCATCTGCATGACTCCAGTGTACTCATGTGGGTCCTTAAAAGTGAAAGGGGGACAGAAGGGTCAGAGTCAGAGGATGTGATGATGGCAGTGGAAGTCAGAGTCAGAGATTTGAAGATGTTACACTGCTGGCCTTGAAGATGGAAGAGGGCCACAAGCCAGGGAATGTGGGCAGCCTCTGGATGCTGGAAAAGACAAGGAAACAGATTCTCCCCTGGAGCCCCCAGAAGGAGGACAGCCCTGTTTTTAGGATTTCTAGACCTATAAGATAATAAATTTGTGTTGTACTAAGCCACTAAGCTTGTGGTCATTTGCTATAGCAGCAATAGAGAAAAACTAGCTAGATAAGGAGATGACAGACAGACAGACAGAAATGTCTTTGGCTTAATAATAAGATGGAGTCTCAGTAGGAGTACACGTCCTGAGTAATTTTGGCCTGGGATGGGATGGAGCTTCCCCCACAACATAGGAGCTCAATGAATGTGCTCTAGAATGAAATGATCTCCCTGAGTGTCCCCTCCCTTCCCCGGGCCTAAAAGTTTCTTCCTCAATGAATTCTGTGGGCTTTGTTGCTCTAAAAGCAGGATCCCTTACTCCCCGAATCTGCTCTCTGCATCCAGGCCATAGTCAGTCTTCATATCCTGGGGTGGAAATGAGTGGGCTAAGGGGCTTCCCTGCTGTAGGTGTGCTCTGAACTAGAGCATTTTGGAGGGCAAATGAGCAGGATCTACCAAGATTCTAGCTGTTCCCTTTAAACATGCAGATACATTTCTAGGAATGAGCTTTACCCACACAAATCCTCAGGGTTATTCATTGCAGTATTATTTAAAATGGTTACAAATTGGACCCAACACAAATGTCCATTAGCCCAGGACTGGTTCAGATTAATCAAAGGACATCCATTCCGTTGGATTCTGGGAAGCCATTAAAATGAATGAGTTAGATCTTTATGTTACTGACATGTAAAGGTGTCCATATTATTAAGAGATAGCATAGGTGACACAATCCTATGTGTGTAAAACTATACAAGTGTAGGTTTATATATGTCAAAAAACTCTCCCAACTTATCTGCCAAAACTTAAACAATAGTCAGTTCTGGGAATGGGCTTATATACTTCTGTGCTGTTTGAATTTTTATAACAATTATATCGTAATATGCTGTAATCATAGTTGGAGAAAAACGACTTTTTAAAAGTTCTGGCCTGGCTGTCAGAGGCAGGCTGAGCAGGAAGGAGGGGTGACGCAGTTCTCAGCTAAGGTGACCACACAGCCACACTGACCCAGCTGAGACTCCACAGCTTAGGGTCCAGAATCCTGGACCCCCGGTAGTCCCTGGGGTTCCTAATACCCTCTACATCCAGAGGAAGGGGAAACGGCACACAGTGGGGTCATTCATATCTCCAGGAAGCTGAGAATCAGCGATGCCTGCAGGGTGCCAGCAGCAGGAGCCCAGGGCAGAGTGTCCTGGGGAGGGTCTGGGTCGGGAGTCCACGGACCAATACAGATCTACCACTTGGCAGCTGGGAACCTTGGGCCATTTACTTGACCTCTCAGAGCCTGTTTCCTCATCTGTAGGATGGGAGGGGAATTCTTGATTCACAGGCGGTTGTGAGGACTGAGTGAGGTGCCATATGCCCCCTAACACACACAGTAGGTTCTTGACTTGGTGTCTTTACCCCTCAGGCCTGGCCCTGAGCCCAAGCCACCCATCTCCCCTCCCACGATGCCTGTACCTGCAGCCCAGGTCCACCCGGCACTGGGCACAGCGCCGCAGCTGCCTGGAGATGCAGGCGCTCCGAATGCAGAGACATGGCAAGGCCAGAGCTGCAGGGCCAGCCTCTCCACCAGGGCTGCAGGGGATGCGTAGGCTCTGTCACTGGTTGCTGTCATGGGCTGACTCAGCCGGCAGTGCAGGAGGAGGGAGACCGCAGGGCCTCTGTGGCACACCCACTTCCCAGGTATCCCCACCCGGGACAAATGTCTAGCCTCCTCCTGGGTGGGGCTGGTTCAGCCAGGGCTACCGACAGGCACACGCATGCATGCATGCACACACAAACAGAGACACACACACACACACATACAAGTTTCACCCACTCGCCTGTACTGCAACAGTGAAGTGAAACTGACACCTTCAGAAAACAGTCATGATACTTGTATTGCCATTGTTGTCACTACAGTCACCAGTCACCCATTTTTAAATAAAACTGTATTAATAAAGTTAATGACTAATGTGGCTATAAAAAAACAGCTATGACCCAGGGGCCCTCATCCTGGCCTGGCCACACCCTCTGTACCTCTGAGCAGATCACCCACCTTCTCTGTGCCTTGGTTTCCTTCTCTGTGAAGTGGAGAGGGTCACATTTGCCAGGAACCAGGGAAGCAAGCAAGCAGGAGTGTGCTGAGGCTGTGAAAGGGGCAGGGAGGGGGTTACAGGAGCAGGAGAAAGGAGAGACAGAGTGTTGGGGCCAGAAGAGCCTCCCTGGAAGTTGACATTTTGCCTGGAATGGAAGGAATAGGAGCTGGGCATGTGCAAAGGCATAGGATTGGGGTGTTAGGACAAGTAGGGGACATTCCTCCCAGCTCCCCTGGTTTGCGTCCTACCCCCCATATCTGTTATGAACCAGGAGTCCCCCTCTTACTCTCTGGCCAGAACAGAATGCCATGGTCTTCCCACAAATTGCCCTCGTCTAAGACTCTGAGTATCAGTGATCCTCCCAGGTGCCCTATTTGCCTTTACCTTAAGAAGTGTGGCCCAGGGGGCTTCCCAAGTAGGGAAGGGTCATGGGTCAAGTCCCTGGGTCACCACAGCCTGCTCTGGCTTAGGAGAAGCAAGAAATGGGGCCTAATAACTGGAAACACCACCCCACTGGAGCCACAGCACCCAGGACTATGCATGGCCCCAGCACTGAAAGATAGGAAGGGCTCCACAGCACAAAAGGCCCTTAAGAGCCCCAAGGCTTAGGCAGCTGTTGCTGGCTGTCACATGCAGACTGGGCAATGCAGATGAATGGCTGCCCATTTTCCCCAAGCTTGCTTCTGAGGAGGAGACTCTGGGGGTCCCACTGGTGCAGAGGCCCTCCCTCCCAATATGTAAGTTGAAGTAGCAGTGGAAGTGGTGAAAAGTACTTTGGAAGCTGCAAGGAGCTCTGTATGGTAGGTGCTTAATAAAGGTGGATGAGGATGGATGGATGGATGGATGAGGTATGGATGGATGATGGATGGATGAGAATGGATGACAGATGGATATGTAGAAGAGTGAATGGCTGGGTGCATGAATGTATGAGAGCATGAGTGAGTGAATGAATGAATGAATCAGTGAGCCATTAGGTGAATGGGTGAGTAAGTAAATGAGTGAATGAATAAATGCTTGAGTAAGTCAGTCAGTACTTGAGTAAAGAACAGAAACCTAACATTACCTCTTCACTTAGGTGTAGGGAAGTCCTGGAAAGAAAGCAAGGAGGAGGAGAGAGTGGCCTGGATGTTGAGGAAGCTGTGCTTTCAAGCTTCTTTAAGGAAGCATCCTCTCCTGGCTTCCTGGAGAGCCATGTGTATTCAGAATGGAAAGAAGTGCACATGATTTGGGCAACATTCCTCAGCTGCACTAGGCCCGGCCCCGGACCTGGAGTATCGGCCAGGCCAGGTAGGTCACAGCGGAAAGACTCAGCCGTGGCAGCCCTGCACCCTGGCAATCTGCCAGCCCCTCTGGGCAGCCTGACTGAGCCCACCCACTCACTGTCATTGAGATGCTTTTCCACGTCCTTCAGACCCACAAAGCTCCCCAGGGCTGCATGCCGTGTGCTCAGCATTTACCCTGCCTTCTAACCTTCCCAGCAGCAACCACTCCCCACTGTGGGTGTGTCCCATGCCACGTGAGGTAGTGGAGCCTCACAGGCTGGGGCAGATCCTCAGTTCTGCCATTTAGGCTGTGTGACTTCAAGCAAGTGCCTTAACCTTTCTGAGTCACAGCTTCCTCATCATTCAAACGACAATCTTGCCTGTCTTGAGGGGTGGTTGTGAGGATATGGCGGGATAATACATGCCAAGCACCCAAACTGTGCCTGGCACATGATGTACACCAAGACCTTATTTCTAGGTTCTTTCTTTTGACAGCAATTTATGGAGCATTTACAAAGTTCCAGCCAAGCCCTGGGCTCAGTGCTTTACATGATTACCACATTCAGTCCTCATAAGAAGGGTGTTAGGGATTGAATTGTGTCCTGCAAAAACGTATGTGCAAAGGGGAGAGTCTAGTAAACATAATGTTTCTCATGTAATTGTAGATTAATGATACCAAAAAAGAAAAAAAATGTATGTGTAAGTCTTAACACCCAGGACCTTATTTGGAATACGACCTTATTTAGAAACAGGCTCTCAACAGAGGTAATAGAGTTAAAATGCAGTCTTCAGGGTGAGCCCTCATCTAATGGCTGATGTCCTTATAAAAAGGGGAAATTGGGACACAGAGAGACAGACACATAGAGGGAAAGACAATATGGAGATGCCATGTGAAGACAGAGGCAAGGGGTCTTCCCCAGCAGTTTCAGAGGAAGGGTGTCCTGCCAGCACCTTTGGGACGTCCAGCCTCTAGCACTATAAGATGATAAATTACTGTTGTTCTAAGCCACCCAGTTTGTCACACTTTGTGGCAGCCACAGGAAACTAATATAGTGACGACACTGAGACTCACAGGCATGATGACAGGCGGGTGAGGGGTGTCGTGATGATTTCATCATCAGCCAGAAGAAAGCATGTGTGGAGAAAGGGATGTGTGTGTGTGTCTGCATGTGAGAGAGAGAGAAAGAGAAAGGGGCAGGGAGAGAATATGTAAGAGAGGCTGTGTGAGCGTGTGTGTGTGCGCCTAAGGGAGTGCGTACAGTATGTCAAACGCCTGGGGAAAGAGGCACTTTCACGTACACCATTGGTGCCACTGTTTGGTGGGCAACTTGGCAATATCTGCAAAATATAAATGTATAGATTGTAAGTTCAACCATTTCTCCTTTTGGAATTCATCCTCTAGCTAGAAGCAAGCACACCTGTATGCCAAGGTATGCATGTTCACTGTGGCCTCATTGTTAAGAACCTTGTCCCACAAATTTGGCAGGGTTCAGATTCCAAAGGGCAGCTCTCTACACCACACAAGGAATTTGGACTTTAGTCCAGGGACACTGGGGAGTCACAGAGGGCTTAAGTATGGGGAAGGACATGTTCCAATTTGTGCTTTGGATGGATTGTTCCAACAGGGCAGAAAAAGCAGAGCTGGGGAAACCCCACAGCTTGTTAAATGAATGAACTTGGTCAAGTCAAGCAGGTTTCTTAGGGGTCCTCTGAACACAGGAAGCCCCTTGTTTCTTTAATATGGACCCAAAGCTTCTGGCCCAGCCATGCTGTAGGCCCTCCCCTGAATTCAGTTGGCCAACTTCTCCCCATGTGCCTGATCATCCTGTCTTCACAGACTGGGGCTCCTCTCTGGGGGCTTGGGAGGTGGTCTGTAAGGGAGGATAGCTGGGTCCTTGGGAGGCTTTTGTGTGTCCATCAGTGGAGAAGACAAGTTGGGGGTCCCAGGAAAGCAGCTCACCTCCTCTTCCCAACCCAGTGAATGTCTCCCATCTAATGCGGCCACCGCCCTGCTGACTCTGGGAAAACCAAGCTGGAAACAAATGGAAGGTTGGATAGAGGGATGACAATGCAATGAAAGAGTAAGAGATGGAAGGGCTCCATGTAAATGGGGCAGGATTCTTGAGCAGTCTTGAAATCTTTTCTCACCCTACTAATTGAACACAAACAGCGACAATGTGGCCCATTAAAAAAATGAACATGCAGGGCCTTTGTTTAAAAATTAAGGATTTCAAGACAGTGACAGCAGAATATTAAACCAGGGATGGGGTTCTTCTAAACATGAGACCTTGGGGGGCCACACAGGCACAACTGTGAAGCTGGCCCTAAACACAAAACTGAGTGCATGCACATGTGTGCATTTTTGGGGGGAGAGGGCCCTTGACTGTTGAGGTCATGACCTAGAAAGGTTAAGAATCAGAGTAACTGAGGTTAACTGAGGGTCCCTGCCTCCACCACCTCCTTCCTCCCCCCAGACAGTCAAGGGCTCCAAATTGTGACCCACGGTGGCAGAGTGAGAAGTTAGTGACATGTTGCATGGGCAGGCTTTGGAGCAGGGCAGGCCATGGTGGCCGCAGGGAAAGAGAGAAGAAGACACACGAAAAATGGAGTTTAGGACTTAATGGACGGGATGTGGGGTGGGAGGAAAAGCCAACAGGAAGGCTGACTCCCGAGTCTGTGGCTCAGGCAACCAGACCCGCCAGCAGTGGTGCTGTTCATGGAGATGAGACAAGCTAGCAGATCAGGTGTTTGTATTTTTGTTAGGTAGCCAAGGCAATCAAGAATCCCATTCCAGACAATGAAAAGGTGTCAAGCAGATAATCGAGCTCAGAAGGCTGATTAGAGATACACACATCCTGGGGTCATTGGATAGAGATGGCCGTTGAAGCCACGGAATAGAAGAGGTCTCCCGAGGTTGAATGGATGCGAGAGCTGTTATTTTGGGCAAATTACTCAACTGTATTGCACTCAAGAATTCTCATAAATGGAGATAAGAATGATATCCCCTTTGTGGAATTCAGTAAGTGAGACTGTGAAAGGGAAATGCCTAGCACAGGCCCTGGTCCCTATTAAGCACCCAGTGAATGTCAGCCATCATCATCATCATGCCATTCCTTCTAAAATGCCTACTGAGCCCCCATCATGGGTCAGGCATTGCTGTGGGTGCTTTGGGTACATTAATTATCAAGCATGTCAGAAGGTGGTAACTGCTCTGGTCAAAGAAAATGTAAGGAAGCGGGGGTCATGGCGTGGGTAGAGGGTGGTTGGGAAGCCCTGCTGAGAAAGCAACATTTGAGCAAAATATCAGAAATGGGGGAGTGTGCCAGGTGCATATCTGAGGATGGAGGATTCCAGGCAGAAGGAAAAGCCACTGCAAAGAGCCTAAAGAGAGTGGTGGGAGGTGAGGTCCCAGACGTAAAGGGTAGGGGGGACCTTCATAAAGGAACTCTTCATGGCAGAGGTAGCTGGTCCTCCAACATGCAAACATGGTTCTCCAACACGATGAGGCAGAAGGTCCTCCAGCATGGTGGAGGGAGCAGACATCCAACATGACAGCTGCCCTAGGCTTTGGGCAGGCCAAGGTTTCCCCTTCCCACCCGGCAACCCCCAAGGAGGGCCTCACCTGGCAGAACAGGCTCACCAGCAGGGCTTCTCCCGCTCTTGGCTGTGGAGTGTCCCCTCCCAGCCAGGCTCGGCTGGGCCTTTGCTCCAGGGCTCCCAATCAAAGCATAGATCTGAGTCATTTTCCTCTGAATCTGTGGAGGTATAAGACAAGGCCTCTTGGGTCACATCCTGTCTTCTACCCCTGACCCAAAAGGAGCCCCCTGCCAGGCCTGGGCATCCCAGCAGCCTTGTCTGAGACCAGGGGCCCAAGGCAGTCATAACAAATGGGACAGTCCTGAGACCTCAGGAATATTTCAGGACCTTGAATGGCATCTAGGGACTGTGAAAGAATGTTGTCCTGTGATTCAGAAAGTGGCCATATCCACCTACTACAGAGGGAAGGGCCCTTTAGGTAAGCAAATGACCTACCTGAACTGGGCATGGTCCAGGAGCAGGCATTGAGGAGACACACACACTAAACATCGAATATCCAGCCATTTACTACCATTACACATTCATTAACAAATACCTGAGTACATACATAAATAATTTTCACTGCAGCAGAGTTTTGTGAGGAAACACCCCGGAAACCATGTGTGTGTGTCCATGAGAGGTCTGGTTGACTGAAGTGTGGCAAACTCACACCATATGGAGACCTGGCCCACCTGCCCAATGGCATGTTATGAAGCTGTTAAAATGATTGCATTAGGTCTGTATCTCTCAACTTTCATGTCTATGATATAATACAAGCAAAGTTGCAGAGAAATGTGCATGGTAGGGTCCTTAAAAAAAAAAAGACACACACCCCCCTCCATTTAATGGAAATCTACACATGCTATTAAATAGGTGTATGAGCTTGCCAACATGGCTTACCTTGGATAGGCAAGGGGAGAAAGGAGAGGGATGGGGAATTTTTTTTTCATACTATAGTCTTAAGTTGTTTCACTGGTTGCAGAGAAGCAAAGGAGCTGCAGAGAGCCCTTCAATTGCAGACCAAGAGCACAAGACAGAAAAGGCTAAGCCTCAATTACTGCATCTGTAAAATGGGTGTAATAATATGCTCTTCAATGCTGAGGGTTAACTGAAGTAAGACATGTAAAACAGGCATTCAACAATGTTGGTAGTTATTATGGTTTTAGAAATCAGTGTGATGGCATAAGGTGACTATTTTTCACTAAAGAGTGATTGTCTTTTGAACACGTTATTATGTGCTAGGTGGCTTAAATGCATTTTCTCACTTGATCCTGTTAACAACTTCTTGAAGGCAACTGTTAGTATTATTCATATTTGGCAGATGAAGAGGGCTCAGAGGGTGAAACGTCCAGGCTCACAGCCAGGAAGTGGGAGTGCTGGACTTGAGTCAGCCTCCCGGCTCCACTGTACACTGGGTGCACTTGTTTAAAGTCAGGTACGTCAAGGGTGGCTTTGAATGTAACATATTGCTCCAAGGACCACCGTGAGGGTGGCAGGACCCTCAGCAAGCAAGGCCTGTTGAGCCCGCTCCTCTGTTTCAGCCCTCATTCCATCTCTCAGGTTTCCCTTCTTCCTTCTGTAAATTCATTTCCAGTCACCAAGGGAACATCCTTAGCAAAGCATCTTTCCCCAGAAGGGCATGTGTGGCTTCATCCTCTCTCCTTATGTCACTGCTGGGGATTAGCATTGTCCCCAGGACTCAGCTGCCAGTCTCCCCAGGCAGCCCCTTACTCTTTCCAACTTAGGAAAGTGTATCCTCATGGGCCACGTGGTACTTGCTGCTCAACCCTCTGCCTTCTGAGCCCTGAAACTGCCCTGCTGAGCCCATCCAGGCAGGGTCGGGAGAAGGAATCAGAGCTGCTCTTGTCTGCTTTTCATACTGGATTCCAGGCCAAACTGATTCCAAAAAAGAAATCCACAGCACAATGGAAAACCATGGGCCAGGGGTCCTAAGAACCAGCCCTCCAAGCCCTGGCAGGCCCAGACCCTGGGTTTGGGCCAGTTCCCAGCACAAGGGTAGAACAGACACAGTAATCTGAGAGTTCCAAGAAGGGCCCCTGAGGGAGGACTGCTCACCTCACTTTAAGGACAGTTTCTCTTCACCGTAAAATTACCAGAAGGACTTATTTCAAAGGGCCATGTGAGATGCTGGAGGGTAAACAGTCTCTCAGGAGAAATTCTGAGAAGGGTGAAGGTAGGGCAGGTTGTAGATGGTTTGGGAGCAGGGTGTCCAAGAATGAATCACTGGAGATAAGCGCCTTGGACCTTAGGTGTCTTCCCTCCAGAGAAGCCATTTGAAGCTACTACTACACTTCCTCTTACCTTGAAAAAAGCCAATACCAACTGGATTATTTCTCAGCCTACAAGCACCTACTATGTGCCCTGTGTACACATACTGTGTGCCCTGCCCTTGACATGCATCTCTGCACAGCCCCAAAGGGTAGGGATTATTATCTCCATTTTTGTAGATGAGAAAAGTAGGCTCAGAGAGGACTTGCCTTAAGTCACAGCTGGTAGATGGCAGAGCCAGGATTTGACCAGACAACCGGTTTACTTAAGTACTTCACAGATGGGTGACCTTGGCCAGGTTGCTCTCTCCAAGCTTAAGTTTCCTCAATTATACGAGAAGGATTACTACACAGGGTTTTTCTGAGATTTGCATGAAATAGTGCACATTGTGTTTAGCACAAGGCCTAGTACAGTATTCATAAGAGGCCAGCTATTATTATGAACTACTAAGGGGCAAGGCTGAAATCTGGGTCCACATCCCCTAGATTCTGGAGAGATGGATTTTACAGCCACTATGCAAAGTCAAGGGCTCTGACTTCCACCAGCCCCCCAGCCCAAAGCCGGAGTTGCACTCCTCAGGGAGGGCTCTGGTCCACCCTAGGAATACGAAAACATCCTTCAAACAAGTATTTTCTGGACGCTCCTGACAGGAACTCCCAATAATTACACCATAACCCACCCTCCCATTTGAGCTCATGGGGCAGACTGGGGAGTTAACTGCTCACCCTGTCAATGCCATCTGACTAGAGCTGGCAGCACACTCATCGAGACCTCCCTGCCCAGCTGGCCCAGGGTCGTGGACCTGAGAAGCAGTATCCCCTCCCAGCCAGGCTCGGCTGGGCCTTTGCTCCAGTCCCCAGGAGAGACCCCTTGGTGAAGGGAGTGCCTAGCAAGACAGGGCACCTGAGAAGCAGAGTGTCATTTCTGCCATGGGGCCAGGCTGCACTGAGCCCGCTGGCCCCCAGCTTCCCTTATGGCCAGCTCTGCCCACCTCGTGTTCCTCTTGGTGGCATGCTGACCTCAAGACCAACGTCCATTGGCTTCTGTGATCTTGCACCCCCAAGAAACCCATATCCTCTCTGACGTACAGTCTGGGCAGAAAGTAGTGTGAGTGGCCTCTGGACACCTGATAAAACGCCTAAGGCTACAGTGTCCCATTGTGCAAGCTGCTTACTGCCCAAAAGCACTGAGCTGACGGGTAGCAGGGGCAGAAATCCAGCCCATGTTCTGCTCACCGACCCTTGTGAATGCGCAGAAGGGGCACCTTTTATTAGTTCATCTATCCAGAGCGGCCACCTCTTTCCAATTTGTACCAAAGACCTTAGGTGCTAGCAGTGGCCCTGAGGGGATACACATGTGCACACATACATACTGCTTACCAGTCAAACTCGGGGATTCAGTCTCAGACTCTGGGTTAAGAAACACTACACTACTAAATCAACCCTTTTCTATTACAGGTGAGCACTTATCTTTGAGCCAGCAGTTAAAACACCTGCAGGAAACCCATCTCTACAGGCTTTTCAGGCCCCCCTGCCCTATTAGACCCCTGCCCAGCTCCAGGATTAGGGCCCACCCGGGAGACTCACCTTGGCTAAGTAAGAAGCGTAGCCAGACAATCAACAAGAACAGCCGCAAACCTACAGGCAGGCAGAGCCAGAACACCAGGAAAGAAAACATGAGTTCATTCATCAGCGGCACCAGAAGGTACTTCATGGAGCACATGTGGCTCAACTCAGCCAGCCAGGCTGGCAGGGCTGCCCTGGAGACCTGCTGGGCTGGGCCATACTCTGCTCTCAGCACAACTGTGACTGGGCTGGTGATGTAACAAGAAAGTCAGAGTGTCCTTCAGCGGAGGGAGAGCTGTTTTGGATGAATGGGCAGGAGTTGGAGACAATTTGGCCAAAACCAAAGCCCAGGCTTCCAGGGAGGCAGGTTTAGGTTTGAATCCCTACTAAGATGCTATTAGGTTCATGTGACACCTGCCTGGATCCTCTTGTAAGGACAGAAATAATATTTATCTCACCAAGCTGCTAAAAGTTAGAAAATATAAATGATGGGATAAGCAGTGCCTCCAGGTGAGTGTCATGTATTTGAGGTCATCACAGGTTCCGTCAGGGGCCAGTCAGGCCCCAGGTCCTGGACTTGTGGCTCCATGGGCCCTGTTTACTCTCTGGGAGTGGTGGGGACTGCCGTGAACTGCATGGAGCTTGCTGCATCCAAGACAGGGAGCCGGTGTAGCTCCAGCCAGTAACTGCTCTGCGGGAAACACAGGTTCCATATTCCAGACCTCCCGACTTTTCCAAGAGAACCAAAAAATCTGGACTTTTATGTGAAATCTCCCAATTTAAAAAGTTGACTTAAAACATTCTAGGTTAAACAAAATCAGTAGGCCAGGCCAGAGTGGTCGCTGTGCTGCCATTTAAAAACTTTCTAACACTTAGGAGGCCCTCAATAAATGATTATCTAATCTGGAAGCTTTTCCACCTCTTATTAGGGTTTTCAGTGAGGAGCCTCTAAGGCTTTCACCTTGTTCCTCTACCTCCCAAGTGGGCAGCATACCTCCATATGCCAGGCCCTGTGGCAGGAAAGAGGCTCTAGACCTCCTGGGCCTGACATCCCTGAGCTGGAGGGAGACTGGGCAGGCTAAGAACCCGACGGGTGCAGGAAGCTCAGGAGAGGAGCGATGCAGAAACACCATATTCTCCAAAAGGTCTTTGGACCACCTGTTCCGGTCACTGCCGGCAGGTAAGTGGGGCTGAAGGGTACTTATGAAACATGCTGAATCCTGTGCTCACCCTGCTCTACTGAGTCAGAACTCCCGGTGAGGCTCAGGACTCAACACATTAATGAGCAACCAGTTTGCTGTAGACTTGATCTTGAGACCACGGCATCTCATGGAATACAGGTTGGAAAGTTAGGCAGACCCAGTTCTAGGCTTAAGGAGACATGGGGTGGAAGTTTCCCTTATAGGAAGACACTGGCCCTGGAAGAAAGGCAAATAGGGGCGGTCATAGTACAATTAGGAAGGAAAGGGAACAGCGGATTAGAGGGAATTTTAGCCCAGTTGTGGGGTGACGAGTCCCCAGAAGAGAAGGCTGGGGCAGGTGGTAATAGAATGTGAGTGCAAGAAGGGCAGTGCCCTGGCAGGCTGTGCCACTCAGGGCCCAGAGCCAGGACCAGGAGCTGGATGGTCCGGATGGGGGATGGGGGTGATTTCCTGACACAGTTCTGAAGGGGCTGGGTCAGAAAGGGCTGGGCAGGGCCAGTGGGAAAGGCTTGACCATACAATTTTCTTGCCAAATCCCAAAACAAGGTCACTGTGCAGTCAGCCCAAACGGAAGCTTCCCTGGTCACCAGGGCCCAGCTGGAGGTCCTTTGGACAGAGCAGGTGTGGACACACAACTGAAGGGAGGCATCTCCAAGCCCTGGCTCCCAGGAGCAGTTCAGTGGGGTTGCATACTAACATTATGTTGAGTCAGTGCCAACCAGGAGAAGGTGGCTCCTGGCAGAGGCATGCACCATAACCATTCTCATCACTGTTTTGACAAGTGGTACAACCACCCCACATGTGTGATTTAGGTATAAAGATGTGAATCTGTCCCATGGAACCCTTACAGGCAACCCTATTCAAAGGGGTAGCGGGTGGTCGGGGGGGTGACCTCCTCTGAGTTGCTCCCCTTTGCTGACTGCCCAGCCCTGCCAGAGCTCAGACTTTCTGCAGGCAGAGACATGGAACTGGCCACTTCCATGTTCCAAAACACAGAGACCCAGCCAGCCTATCAGTGACTGCCAGCCTCTGGAAGGCTTCTGTTGGCAGTGCTTTTATACAAGCTCCTCCCAGCATGGGCCAAATATTTTTCTTTTAAAATTAATCTAATTTTCAGTACATGAGAATCTACAAAACCTGGGTGAAAACCCACAGATCTAAATTATGAGAGGGCAGACAAAGCACAGCAGACCCCACTAGAAAGAGTAAACTAGGAATACGTGCGTAGGAGCCAACCCCCCAGGATGGAACCAAAAGCACACGTGATGTAATTACATAAGAATCTTCTTAAAATTTAATTGACTAAATGTAGTACATTCAATATTCCATGGGTTTCTTCTGGACAAAGGAGTGGCATAAATACCAAACAAGCCTCTGGGCCTTCGTCCCTAACCAACGAAGAGAGAACACAGGAGGCAAGGGGACATGGGTACACCTTCGTATTTACATTCGCCTTTACAATTCAGTGCCAGAAATATTTACAGAAAATACAATAAGAAAAAGATCATGTCTTGGCAACATACTGAAATTCATACAAACTGTATATATGATTTCAAGCAAATAATGATACTGCTTATTTTTTAGTCATAACTGCCAAGCCCTTCAGAGGAGAAAGATGTTCTTGTTCACTGTAAGGGACAAGGACTTGGGAAACTTGGTTTGCTTCAACAAATATTTATTGGGCGCCTATTATATGCAAGGCACTGTGGAATCCCAAATTATACCTTTTCCCTCACCATTAAAAAAAGAAAAGCATCTGAAGAAGATGAGTTGATACTCTGAGAAAAACACTATACAGTACAAGGCTTCTTTAGCTACCAAGAACCCCACAGTTTGATTCCACATTAAACAGGTGGATTACCTCCAATCTCTCCATCTCAGGAAAAGAAGCTGTCATGGAAATCCTTAAAACAGATCATCTAACTCAACTTACTGTCTCATGTAAACATGTAAGTCAATTCTTTTCAGGAAGATATAACCTCAATGGGTATTAGTGGGGAGCCACTGCTAGCAGGAGTGTCAAATTACCTCCAGTACATTTTTCACCATCTACCACAGAACATGTCTGAGCAAGGATGACTCCCACTTTGGCTGAAATCCCACCTTCCAGTATCACTAAACACTCTGAAGACTCTGCCTCTCTAAAAATCACTCTGCAGAGCCTGACAAATGCTTTCCCAGATTATATAGAAAGTAACTATTCATGAAGGTCTCAGATATACAGCCTGCCAAAGATGTAGGTATTTTTTATTTATGAGTCCAGAGAAGGGGATACCCTGAAAAAGAGGACATGGAAATGGAGGACAGCATGCATGTGTGTGTGCACGCGTGTGTGTATATGTGTATGTCCATGGCAGGAGGAGGGCAACCGACCTTGTAACTGTTCCTTTCAAAGAGCCAATGGACAAGAGGAGGTCTCAGGATGACGTACTGGACAAAAGGGAGAGCTTGGTTGAACAAGAAAAGGCAAAAGCCCTCATCTCTTCCTCACTGTTCCCAACCAGAGAGGAAGATGAAAGCCCCTGTCTTCCAAATGCAATAAGGGACTCTGAAGGGCTACCTGCCTCTATCCCCTGGATAGTGCTTTCTTCATCAGAAATGCCACATCCACCCACCTCCAGTACCGCATCACGTGCAGCAACTTAACTGTTTAAGCTACAGACCTTAGCGGTCCTGGCTTCCCCCCAAAGGTTATGAACATATGCTAGCAAATTTATCAACTAGGCTCTACTTAAGATTATTTATTAGGGACAAAATATGCTCTTTTGGCATAACTGTACTCAAAGTGATTTTTAATAAAGGCAGTTGGGTGAACTTAGTGACCATGAACTCAAACCCGTAGTAGTGAAAGGTCCAAAGGTTCTTACCACACTCCTGTTTTAGGTAAATGTTATTTTGAGCAGAAGAACCAGCACCTGATGAGGTATATGCATCCCATATTCTGTTTGTGCTATGCACACTGGGGTTTCATGCCTTTGGGGGCTACATGAACAGTCCTGAATCCATCCCTCCTTCCCTGGGAGACCACAAAGTCTTCCAGATCACAAACTGCATTCAACAAAGCCGTTCACTTATCAAAGCCATTTGAATTACAAAAGGCTTGCCAATAATTAGAGCAAATTGAAGGATCAGGAAACCTACTCCCAACACACACCACAGTACATCCTGTTGACAGTAAAACCATGACAAAGATAAAAGTTTTATCTGAAGAACCACACTGAGGAAGTACACCTGCATCAGTTCTTTTTAACCTCTGGAGTGTTTAAAGTTGCACATCAATTTTAAGTTTTTTGTTTCACGTTCACTAGAGCAAGGGCCCATTTTTCTCTTGAAATGTCAATCTGGAATTTCCATGGAAGTTGTTAAA
This sequence comes from Manis pentadactyla, assembly GCF_030020395.1. Taxonomy (NCBI): domain Eukaryota; kingdom Metazoa; phylum Chordata; class Mammalia; order Pholidota; family Manidae; genus Manis; species Manis pentadactyla. The sequence continues at coordinate 159,199,124 of NC_080023.1, read as the reverse complement.
CTTCACCTTATACCTGCTGAGCTACTAAAGTATTTTTAGAGTAGAACTTGCTAATCTTTATCATACATCCCCCTACCCCATACTACTATTTGAAAGTAAATCAGTTTATTGCCCAGATTAAAAAGAATATCAATGACTGAATAATATTATACCCTGAATGGAAAATGGCGTTGTAGAAGGAGGAGCTTAACTTTACCTGAGCTTAAAGCAGACATGAAGAAAAGGGTATGGCAAACAAAGCCAAGACCTGCCATGCCCACATTTCTTGATCATAGATAACAAAATACGTACTTCCGGAATATTTATATTCCGGAAAGTATATGCACAGGGATTAGATCCTACACTACCCCCATGCCTTAATTAAACTAACAACACATCAAACCAAATAGACCACTATACCCCTGACCTACAGAATCTACTGACATCAGAGTTCAAGTGGGAAATAATTCCTTATACAACTGTGATCCCTTCTCTTTGGATTTTAAATGTCACTTATTTTCTTAACACAAAATAATCTTAATAGAGAAGAAACACATAAAAATAGAAATGAGCAGTGTATACTCTAGCATTATAACAGGAATCCTTGTAAGGATGTTCTGGGTCTAGCCACCTCAAAACATTTCTCCCTGGTGGAAAAGTAGCAGCGAGTAACACAAGTATTTCCACAACCTGGGCAGGGACTTGTGCCATTAGCTGGCAAAGTCCAAAAAACAGGACAACAGCCAATTTTAAAAGCAGCCACCCAAGGAGGTGGTCACTAATGTTGTTACTTATGATGAAATTCAGTGATTCTCTGGGAGAGATCTGAATTAGTAGCACTGAAAGGCTATTTCCTGAACCCCAAATTAGAACTGTTCATAAACTACTACAGGTTCCTGATTGGTCCTAAAATAAAAGACAATGGATAAAACCAGATAATTTTCAACCCTTGCTGTGGATTTATATTTCTCAATATTTAACCAAGGAATTAAGAATGTTTAACCTGTCATTATGTCACCAAGCTAGATAGTAATGGAGAGGGTGGAGGCATTGCTGCTATCTCCCAACTTTTAACTCCACAAACTCCATTTGTATCCTTGTTAATGGACAGGGCCATGCCTCTATCTTAGATCTGTTCCTGGGCTGCCCAAAACTAAGGCCTTCAGACAGATCTGTACAGTGATGAGATTGGTAACTTTTTGGAATGTGGAGAGAAAATATAAAGTATTTTAATGTCAGACTTATCTGACAAAGAGCATTTATGTTCTTTATGTCAGTTTGACAGACAGATGACAATTAGATGACAAATGGACAGACCTATGAATGAACAGAAAGTTGAGATTTCTTTCCTTCTCCTCCATGCTATCTTTAATATGAGTCTTTAAATGTTCTGGAAGATTCTGAGACAGATTTTAATTTGAACACAACCTCCTAAAAAAGTGAGGTATAAAACTATCATCAGTGTCTAATTTGCAAATTTGATACTATCAATGCATGTGTTTAACTAAGATGCATAAAAGCCTTCTCCTCAAAAGGCTTATATTTGACTAAAATTGTCACTTTTAAAAGAAAGTTTATGGCTAAAATGTGTATCATTATTACCAGCAGGAATATGATTGTGTCTGGGAGCCCATTCACTAGAAAGACAAAAGTCTTCTACCAAATGGATTTATAATGTATTTCTTCTACTCTGTTAGTTAAACAGTAAGCTCTTGGGGAGTGATTTGTTTTTATTTTTACAGTGATTACCTATCAAATTGTTTTGATTTGATATTATAGTCCCAAACTGGAGTTCAATAATCCTAGACAGACACTGGTCTAAGAACTGCAGTTCTTGAGTCCAACCTCCTGGAAAAGTGAAGTATAAAACTCTGGCTCCAACTGCTTATTCCGGTACTTGTTGACAATATCGGTGATTTTCTGTTTCCGGCGAACATGTGGTGGACTGTAGGAGTCACTCTCCAATCTCTTTCTTCTACAGATATTAATTACAGTCTGTCTCACCAGAAAACCTTGAAAACAGAGGGTTTTAAAATCAATGTGAATAGCTAGTCAACTAGGTGAACTATCAGTATTCAAGTTAACTACTTTCTGCAAACTCAAACTATTTTATTCCATTTGCAAAACTCCTCATACCCACAAAGACAGAAAGAGCTTTATTAAGATAAAACTATCAGAAGAAACATACAATGACAAGAAAGAACAGAATCAAAGTCTGGTTTGACAACCCAATTCCTGCCCTGGATTACAGCTATCTGCATCTTCCAATACTGGAAGTTTGTGAATTACAGTTTTATTCATACTTTCTAGATTAAATGTAATTCAAAACAGAACAAAACATGCTTTCTTTTTAACAAGAGCCATAGTGTTTTCTACATGTGGGACATATTAAGTAATATCACCATCTAATTTCTACTTCTTTTTGATCCATAAAAATGTTAAGGAAAAAGAAAGAAAGAAACCTTAACCCTTCAGCCACATATGAAGACCTTACCAAGTGCTCGCCTGCTGACAATCATTCCATCCACGAGAGGGATGACCATGTTAAATTTTCCAGTGGCTCCTTGAATTTTTATCCGGAATAATCCAGTGTTTAAAGGGTGGATAAAGATGACAGGAACTTCTTTTTCAAGAGTGGTAGATCTTAGGAAAAGAAGAAAAAACTCTTTACCTCACATAGATGTATATGAGTTGAAGCCTGCCATGTGTAAAGTAAGAATATCAAGGGACTTGTTGCTGGGCAGTGGTTTGAGAAGAGCTACCTCTTCAAATTCTCTTTCTAGGAGTCAAGGTTGCTGCCCCCATCACCTGGCCCTAAATATTCATCACTGAGGTTGGGCTTTTAAGCCAAGAAAAAGGGCTAAGAAATGTGCTTAGAAAGTTCTAAGAGGGAAGCTTATAGCAATACAGGCCTATCTTAATACACAAGAAATATCTCAAATAAGCAATTAACCCTATACCTAAAAGAACTAGAAAAAGAATAAACGAGGACCCAAGTTAGTAGGGGGAAGGAAATAATAAAGATCACAGCAAAAATAAACCAACTAGAGACTAAAAAAACAAAAAATCAATGAAACTAAGACCTGGCTCTTTGAAAAGATAAACACAACTGGAAAACCTTCAGCTAGACTCATCAAGAAATAAAGACAGAGGATGCAAATAAATAAAAACCAAAATGAAAAGAAGAGAGGTTACAACTGATACCACAGAAATACAAATGATTATAGGTTACTATGAAAAAAATATATGCCAACAAACTGAATGACATAGAAGAAATGGATACATTCCTAGAACGATGCAATTATCTAAGACTGAACCAGGAAGAAACTGAAAATCTGAACAAACTGATTACTAGTAACAAAATTGAATAAGTAATCAAAACACTCCAGATGGCTTTACAGAATAACTCCACCAAATATTTAAAGAGTTAACACCTATCCTTCTCAAACTATTCCAAAAAACTGAAGAGGAAGAAAAGCTTCCAAAATCATACTGCAAGGTCAGCATCATACTGAGACCAAAACCAGACAAAGACATGACAAAAAAAAAAAATTCTAGACCAATATCCTAAATGAACAGATGCAAAAATCCTCAAAAAATATTAACAAATCAAATTAAAAATTACACTAAAAGGATCATTTTCCACAACCAAGTGGGATTTAGTCTAGGGATGCAAGGATGGTTAAAAATCTGCAATGTGATATACCACATTAACAAATGGAAAGATTAAAAAACGATACGATCATCTCAACAGATGCTGGAAAAGCATTTGACAAAATTCAACACCCATTCATGATACAAACTCTCAACAGTGGGTATAGAGGGAAAGTATCTCAACATAATAAAGGCCATACACAACAAACACATAGCTAACATTATACTAAGTGGTGAAAAGCTGGAAGCTTTTCCTCTCAAATCAGGAATGAGACAAGGGTGCCTGTTCTCACCACTGTTATTCAACACAGTACTGTAAGCCCTAGCCACAGCAATCAGACAAGAAATAAAAGGCATCCAAATTGGTAAGGAAGAAGTAGAACTGTCACTATTTGCAGATGACATGATGAAAACTATTAGAATTAATTAATGGATTCAGGAAAGTTGTACGACACAAAATCAATGTACAGAAATCTGTTGCATTTCTATATACAATAATGAACTAACAGAAATTGAGAAGACAATCCCATTTACAATTGCCTCAAAAAGAATAAAATACCTAGGAATAAATTAACCAAGAAGGTGAAAAGACCTGTACTCTGAAAACTCAAAGACATTGTTGAAAGAAGTTGAAGACAACACAAATAAATGGGAAGATTTTCCATGCTCATAGCTAGGAAACATTATTGTTGTTAATATGGCCACATTACCCAAAGCAATCTACAGATTTAATGTTATCCCTATCAAATACCAGTGGCATTTTTCACATAACTAGTGCAAATAATCCCTAAATTTATGTGGAAGCACAAAAGACCCCAAACAGTCAAAAACAATCTTCAGAAAGAAAAACAAAGGTGGAGGTATCACACACCCTGATTTCAAACTATACTACAAAATCAGCACTGGTACTGGCACAAAAACAGACACCATAGATCAATGGAACAGAATAGAGAGGCCAGAAATAAATCTTGCAAAGGAGGCAAGAATATACTATACAATGGAGAAAGAGTCTCTTTAGTAAACGGTGTTGGGAAAACTCGACAGCTACATGCAATAACAAGAAATAACAAGTGTTGGTGAGAATGTGGAAAAAAGGGAACCTTTGTTGACTGTTGGTGGTAATATAAACTGATAAAGCCACTATGGAAAGCAGGATGGAAATTTCTCAAAAAGCTAAAAACAGAAATACTGTATGGCCCAGTAATTCCACTTCTGGGAATTCACCTGAAAACAAAATCACTACTTTGAAAAGATACATGCACCCCTATGTTTCTTGCAGCATTATTTAAAATAGCTAAAATCTGGAAGCAACCTAAGTATCCATTGATAGATGAATAAATAAAGAAGATGCAGCAACATATATACAACGGAATATTACTCAGTCTTTAAAAAGAATGAAAGCCTGCCATTTGTGACAATGTGGAGGGATCTAGAGGGTATTATGCTGATGAAATAAGTCAGATAAAGAAAGACAAATATATGATTTCATTTATATGGGGAAATCTAAGAAACAAAGCAAATGAACGAACAAACAAAACAGACACAGACTCATAAACACAGAGAACAGACTGGTGGTGGACATAGGTGGATGTTGGTAAGGGATGGGCAAATAGATGAAGATAAAATTGGACAAACTTCCAGTTATAAAATAAATTAGTCACAGAGATACAACAACGTAGGAAATACAGTCAGTAATACTGTAGTATCTTCATATGTTGACAGATGGTAACTACACTATTGTAGTGAGCATTTAGAAATGTATGTAATTGTTGAGTCACTGTATAGCACACCTGAAACCAATATAATATTGCATATCAACTATACTTCGATTAAAAAAATATGCTTAGAAAATCAATAGGAACATAGGGTGGAAGGGAAGGCCAAAGAAATCTATTGTGGAGAGCTATGAATCTAGCAACTTGCTATGGGACTTTCACTTAATTCTTCCTTCATATAGGGAACAAAAGTGGGGCTGCTCAGAATGCAGGGAATTCCACTGCAGTCAAAGCTGGCACCTCAGAGCAGACGTGCGAATACAACTTAGACCCATTACGGGGAACCCTGATAGAATTTTTTTTCAGGAGAGGTGGGAGGACGTTGAGGTGGCCATTAGTCTGGGGCAGCTGCAAGTATAGTCCTCAGCAGAGATGATAAATGGCCCTATCTTGGCAGGGCCAAAAGCCTTCTGAACAGGTAATGGGTGCTAAGGTTGTAACTACACCTTTAGAAGACTGAGTTACACATCATGTGTCTGGGATATGCCAATGCGTCTAGAGGTACCCATGTTACTCTGTGGTGCTACTTGTCATGCTTTGTTTTTGGAGGTGTTTTTTGCAACACAATGAGCTTTCTTTTTATACAGGTAAAGTGGTACTGGCCAAGCAACACTGAGTAAATTTTCAATACATTAAATAAAAATCAATCCTACAGTAATTCTGTACCTAAGATAAATTCTAAACTTTGCTAATCTAGCAATTAAACACAAATTTTAAAGTCTAGTTATATTAGCACTTTTGACCTAAAAAGATTAAACAGCAAGAAACAGTACAAGACACTTAAAAATTCTCCTCCAAACTAGTTCTTGAAAAGTCTACCTCATGAAGACTACTTTAGTCTCTTCAGCAAGTCAGTGTCATGGAGGAAAAAAGAACAAAAAAAGGATACTGGATTAAAAGAGACTGAAAGAATTTACACCAGAAGTGAGATCCTGCAGTGCAATCTTGTTTGAACAAACTAGCGTTATGTAAAGGGTATTTTAGAGAAAATGGAGAAATTTTAATATAAACTGGTTTTTAGATGAAATTAAGGGATTGTTACTGATTTTATTATTGTGATAGTTATCTAGTTGAAAAGTGTTCCTAAGTTTTAGAGATGCATATGTAGTGTATAAAGTATGTTAGGATATCTGTAATTTGCTTTAACATATTTTGGCATAAAAAACACGTAAGTTTTAAGAATGAAATCTCTTGTAGAATTTAAAAATGGCAATGTCAAACCATCTTTACTCACTTCATTTCTACAACAATAATCTAAGTGTTATAATAAATTCATCTTACATGGAATACAAATCAAATCACACAAATAGAAGGAATTCACTCAAAGTTAATATATCAAGTTTAGCTTGATATCAAGGGTAGTTCTGGGATGTGTAAGATGAGGTCCCAATTTGAGGTCAGAGGCCTGGGTTCAGAACACTTTCTCCTTCATTTAATAGATATGTGATGCTGAGGAATAACCTCCATAAACCTGTTTCATCCCATTTTAAAAATGGACATGACAATTGTACTTCTTGGAACTATTTTAAAGTATTTGTTTAAACCAGAAACAGCAAGCAAAAGCCTTGAAACTACAGTCTATACAGATACACTGTTACTGTTCTTAGAATTGTATTACCCTCTTTTATCCTTTTTGTGCATGGGCAGCTTAAAATACAAAATCTTAACACTGTAACAAAGTTAGCATTACATTTTATTTAGAAATATTTTTCGAAATAGCTCATGTTATTAGGACTTTTTAACTGCTATCTATCCAGAATGTTCTGACCAATTTAACTCCATTATTTCTAATATTGCTACTCTATTATCAGTCTACATTAATGCTTAATTACCTCTACTACATTTTTCTTTTTGCTGCAGATAAATGTAAAAGAGCAATTAATTATGCCATTTAAATATCCTTGGTAACTTGATTACTCTGTGTATTTATTTACCAACTTATTTGATGTTTTTCCATAATTGTTTTTTTCTTATTGCCTTCAACTCTTTTGTTTCACTATGTCTTTGTTTCTTTTATTAAACTGCAATCAACATATTATAACAAACAGGTTTCTCTATGCTTAAAGAGAAGCTAACAAACTTCAAGCAACAAAAAATGTTTGTACCTCAGAGACGTGCTACTATTTGCAGTAGTTTCCACACCAGTACTAATCTCTGTCATCAGGTCTGAGAGGGGAAAATTTTCTGGAAGAAAATAACAGCATTACAATGAACATCTCTCCACCTTTCCCAAATAAATTATAGGATATCTACTTTCCTAATCTCTTTTAAGAAGTTTGCAACAAATATATGGATTGTGCTATCTTAAAATATATAATCCTAACAATTCCTTACAAAATTAAAAAAATTCTCCCTCAATACATACTTTAGCTAAGTTCATCTAAGCAGAGAGTATGTAGGAAACATGATCTATGTTCTTTGACAGTTTGTTTGGAAAGTAACTATAACATTTTCCCACAAACACCTGAGGCTGAGATTTTGGGCTAAGTATGCATTTCTAATGCTCTTATGTTGCTTACATAACAATCATGAGAAACTTATCCATAGCAGAATTCCTCAGGACAAATTAATCTTTACACTAAAACTAGACAGTAGGGAGAGTGGAGAGAAGGCAAGGGAAGTACTCTTCCTTTGCCTTTTCAGGAGCCCTGGGGTGACTAGGAGCTATGTGCAGTGGGACCAACTGGTTCTGAACCATTAATTAGGATACCAAGAATAGCTAAAGGCTTTATATCTACTTATCTCATCAAATCTTCACAACTATGAAATAAATACCATGAGTGTCTCCATTTCACCAGTGAGCAATCTAGGGCCTAAAGAGTGGTGGAGCTGGTGAGATGCAAACCCAGGCTTGCTGAACTCCAATCCCAGCTCCTGGCCACCACACCATGCCTATGCTGCCCCTTCCTTTAGACATTTAGCAAGTCACTGTCATTCTATTATAATTTTAGTTACAGATAAAGTCTTAACGTAGTACCTATATCATCATAACGTTCCACCCAGACCACAGAAACTCTTGTCTCCGGTCCAAGGGGAGGCACGGAGCGACCCTGAGGCAGCTTCTTCATTCTGGAACTGGGACTGAGCTATACCAGGCAGAGAGAAAAGCAGAGAAGAGAGAAGACCAAAAAAAAAGAACAGGCTTAATAAAACTATCCAAACACACATTCATCAAACTGTCCAGTGTAAATATCAGGTCATGGGAAATCACGTAAGAAAAAAAGTGTGAACTACATTTGCAAACAAGCTCTTCTTTGGCTCTTCTGTTTATCAAGTCTCAACCTAGAACAAAGGCATGAAGGCCTTAAATTTTAAAAAGAAAAAAGGTAAAGAATACTGAATTATTATAATTTACATTACATTAATTTTAGAATAAAACTTTCAGGCAATGTCTTAATGAGGGCTTAAAAGGATTTGAGCCTATCTCAATGGCCAGTAAGTATGCTTTCTGCATTACTGCAACATCACCGATTTACTTGGAGATCCTAATCTCTAAAATGTCCCATCAGCAAGTTATTCTTAGTTCTCAGACCAAATGTTTCCCACTGCAATCTAGGCCAAAAAAATTCCTTTCTCTTGTCAGCAGAAAGCAAAAAAGAGTGACTTAGGTCTCTGCTATCAAGCACAGTTTGCTTTTGGCTCCCCTGTCCACCAAATTGGCTTTATGTCTCTTTGAAAGGCTAGCAGGACTAAATGGCTCCCCTTTAGCAAACTGACCCTCTGAGCCCCACAATTTTTAGGGCATGCAACAGGGTTGAGTTTATGCTAATGCCCTAAGCAAAACTATGTGTAGAGAATGGAGAACCCCATACTTGTGAATTTTTAAAAATAAGACTGCCTTATTAACACAGAAATATACTTGTCTTTACCAGATGACCAGAGACCATGGCAACTCCCCCAGATTCTTGTTTCTATTTCCATTTCAGCATTCATAAAAATGACTGTCAACAAGAAATCTTCCCTAAACTACTGGCAACACCCCGCCACACAACCCAGAGACTATTTTCTTGGCATCATGACTCCTAATCAGCTTTGAGTCTCTAACTTTCTCCATCTCTGATTTCCAGCTGTAGATTTAAAGGGCTCCTGTGATTAGGTCAAACCTAATTGGTTATCTCCCCATTAACTCAAAGGAACCTTAATTTTACCCAGATAAGGTAACATAATCACAGGATAGCTTGTCATATTCACAAGTTCTACCCACATGCAAGAGGAGGACATTACACAAGGGCAAAAGTCAGTGGGGGTCACTTACAATTCTATCTAACACAGTGATGATTTTTTCCTGCAACCTTGATAAACTCACTCAATGAATCTAATAGATTTTTAAAAATAGGTTCCTCAGGGTTTTCTACATACAAACTCATGTCATCTGCAAATACATAGCTTCATTTCTTCCTTTCCAATATTTATGCATTATTTCTTTTTCTCATTTTATTTCTCTGTATTGGGCCTCCACTACAACGTTGAAAAGAAATGGCCAGAGTAGACGTCCTTGCTTCATCCTCCATTCAGGGGGAAAGCATTCAAGAATGAGGTATACGTATAATGTTAGCTGTAGGTTTCCAGTAGAGCTCTGTTTTGGGTTGAGGAAGTTCCTTCCTATTCAGTTTGCTGAAAGTTTTTCTGGTGAATGAAATGTTGAACTTCTGTCAATTGCTTTTTTTGCATCTATTGAAATAATGGTATTATTTTCCTTTTTTAAATTTCTTAGTAGTCTGCAAAGAATAAGTGATAAATAAAAACAAGGTGCTCTAAGAGTTTTTGGATTTTAAGGGATACGTATGTTGGTATTCAGAAAATTACTGCAGCGGCAGCTAATCACCGCTATCAGATCTGGCTAAAATCCTGCATCACCATCCAACACTGGTTTGTTCATCTCCGATACCAAACTGTACTCTGTGAAACCTTTTTAAATATAGCAACTCCTGATTTTCAAAATCAGTCTACTTCCAAGGGTCTTCTACAACTTGATTTTTTTCCTAAATCAATTTCAAAGGTGTAAACCTCTCCTGTATTCCCTTTTAAGTGTATATTTAACATGTTAAAAACAATTTTCACCATGGAAGGAGCCAAATTAAAATTCTGTACAAAGAAAGAATAGCTTCTGTCAGGTTTACACTTCATCTTTCTTACTATATGTTGTGAATCATCATCTCACATTTATGAACTGATCCTATACTCTTGCTATCACTCACTAAGTCACTTTCCAGTAAAGATTAAGAGATAACATGAGGGGAAAACACAGATAAAGACCTAACATCTAATGATAAAATAAGAGAAAAGCATAAAAGCAAGATGCTCTCTTCTTGCAGTAGCTGCTATGTGTCTCACTGTGTTTATTCATACACTGGGCTATTCTCCAAAATGCTATCTTTTGTATACAGTCAGACTTGTTTCAGTTCAATGTTACATGATTAAAGATGTGGAATGTATAGCCATGGCTATACAGCTTTAGTGGCTATTTCAGGGACCAAATAAAAACCTAGGCTTGAGAAGGAATGGGTAAGAGAACCAAGCATGGTACCAGGATGGCTAAATTAAGGAAAACAACAGAAGCTGTCTTAAAATAACCTATCTGTTGCAAGCTGAAAAGAAAAATAAAATTGTGAGAATATGATTTTAAAATACTACATACTAACCAGTCAGTACTGCTATAACTACTCTCTAGGATAAAGTAAAAGCTTTTCATCCAGTATTACTCCCATTGTACTACAAATTTTTGGAGATATATTCACAAAGTGACTTACCCTCTGTGAGGAGTTAAGGTTATCTGTATGATTAGGGAAAAGCTCAAGTGTCAGGGATGGCTGTTTCAGAATTCCTGGCATGAGATCCATATTTGAATCACTATCTTGATCTGAGATGTTACTTTCCAATGAATCAGCTATGGAGTAAAGACAAAAAATCAATTATAGCACTTACTATACCTTTGGAACATAGGTATTTACACTAATTATACTAACAGGCTCAAGTCACTTAAGCAAAGCTTGTTTCTAGAGTAAGTTGGCAAATTTTTTCTGTAAAGGATCAGGTAGTAAATATCTTAGGCTTTGCTGGCTCCACTGCATATTCTTCTTTGTGTTTTATTCACAACCCTTTAAAAATGTAAAAACCATTCTTCATGTTCTGAATTTGACCTGTATGCCACAGTCTGCCAGCTCCTGCTCACAGGACAAGTGGGACTAGAAAATATTTGATTTTGCAGATGTAGGATACAATAAAGGCCACCTGTTATTCTCTGAATCATTTTGCTTACATCTTCAATCATGTAGCATGGCATCCCCAAGCTACAAAGGACCTGGTCTCAGTGAGTAAGCAATCACCTTGTTGGAGACAAGCACAGAAAGAGGTATAAAAACCAAAAACAAAGACAAATCTCAAGAAACAGGAGGAGACTGAGCTTTGCAGCAGGGCAAAATTGGCACAGAGGAGATTTCATGACAGGGAGTAAAGACCCAACTGTGGGAATCACAGTGCAGGAACAAGGATCTAGCTCTGGGAGAACTGGGCTGGTGCAAGAAAGTGGGACGAGAGACACCAGGCAGGGAGATTCAGCCCACAGAGGACAAATGTGACCTGGCTTCTGGAATTGGGGTAGATCACATCCTTGACACAGAAGCAAACAGCTGCTAGGATACTGACTTAGACCAGGGAAGGTCCCTCTTGTCAGGAACACAACTGGCCCTGCAGTATGAGATGGAAATCAAGGGTCCAAGTATAAGGCTCCTGGTCATTAGCCAGGAGATGAGACTGTAAGTGTGATGTGTAACATCCCATTCTCTGGGTGATATGAATGAATAAAGTGAGGTTTTCTACTTACTGCCTTGTCAGGTACAAAGAAACAGGCTTAATTGGCAAGAAGCAATATTCTAGGCAAAATAAGGCTGTGAGTTTAGACTCAGAAGTAATAATCACTCCTGATCCTTAAGGACAACAGGCTTGATCGCCATCTTTTCTAGGCTGCTGAAGTTTCTTCTACTTGGTGTTAGAAGATCAGCCAGATGCTACTGTGAAAAACTTTCAAATGCAGGATTCTCTGGGGTTCTACATAAAGCTTTCATATGGAAATAGGTAAGTGGGTGGGGGCTCACTCATAATTAGAGAAAGAAATGAATAAACTAGAAAACAGGATTTCTACAGATTGATTAAATTAAAAACAAAGGAGTTGATGTGGGTCTCCTTAGCTATTTGAAAATTATTATTGGAGGGTTAGCTCTGCTTTCTTTAACTATTTTCCTTAAGCTCCTTAACCCCATACCTTTGCATAACCTAAAAGCTATCATGCCTTAGAAGCTGAAGAATACCTTAGATGACTTCAGAATTTCTCCCAATGCAATAATGCTAAACCAGGGAATACAAAAATATCTTCTACAACATCATACAGAAAATCATCTTACTTAAGGACTCCACAGGAGAAGGGACTACAAAAGCTATTTCCGTAAGGGCATCAGCATAATACAGCACCTTCTTCTGTCCATTGAAAATGCTGGCCCCAATGTCTTCGCAGGGAATCACTTCATCTAGAAACGAAAAACACTACATTACTGCTCTAAAAATTATGAAAAATTCACTATCATCCTGCTTCATAAAATTTTCACTGGTTAATAAAGTGATAATAAGTAGAAGGTATGTTTCCAAGAAGAATCAATTAGTGTGTAAGAGGAATAACCTGTAAGCACTCATTAAGTACCATTACACTAACTTTAAATTATAAAATCTTAATTTCATAGTTTCTGAAACCACTCTAAATCAGACCACTTCTGATTAGCAGGGCCTCTGGCTCATCTACCTGTGGCAGGTTAAGGGAACAGTCTTTTTGGAAGAGGTAATAATCAAAAGGAAGACTACCATGACAGTCCGTCTGAAGGGAGCTGGGGCAGGTACCTGTGTGTGTGTATTCTTGCTCTCAAGGTGTTTCTGACCTTTGTCTCTCTCTACTACTCCTTAGCTCTGCTCCTGCTCCACCTTCCCCAATGGTCAGTGACATAACATGAAAAGGTACAGGCAGTTTTATAATAGTATCTGTTTTAAGTCAGCAAGATTGAATTAACAAAATTAACAGTCCTGAGAGCTAATATAGTACTCAGTTAAAATGAAAACCATGTTGTACTAGAAATATACAAAAGACCAACAACCTGACAAAAGATTGGGAAGAGGAAACGAACAAGTAGTTCTCAGGAAAGAAATGAAAATAGGAAAAGATGCTGAAACTCAATCATAATTAATCATAGAAAACTTCTCACGTAACAGATTGGAAGATATCTAATGGTAACAATGCAACAGATATGAAGTTTAGACCAGAAGTTAGCAAACTTTTTCTATAAAGGCTCAGAGAGTAAAAAGGCTTTACAGGCCATGTGGTCTCTGCCATGACTACTCAAGTCCGCCATTGTAGCACAAAAGCAATCATAGACAACACATAAAAGAGTGTGCTGAGTTCCAATAAAAAAAAGACAAAGACAGGCATGGGCTGTAGTTTGCTGACTCCTAGTTTAAAGTGGGAAGGCACTTTGTATCTACTGCAGTAGATGGCTGTGGTCCTGCTCCAACACACTTCACCCTCAACTCTGTAGCAGGCACGAATGGTGAATGGGATTCACCCTTCACACCAGCTCTACCTTGTCTGTACCTCTCTATCAGGGTCATCCCATCTCTCTTGTCACCATGACAGGTTCAGGGTGGCTCAATCACTGTGTATCTCAGGATTTTGAGAGTAGGGAGGTTCTGAGACCCAACTAATCTCTCCACTTCAAGCTAATGTGGTATGTGAATATAAAGCCTGGAACTGCCTTTGTGCACTATGAGAAAAGCTAAGCCGGGGACAAAGCCAACACATGGAAAAGGAAGAGAAACTGAACAAGAGTGCTGATGAGATGACAACAAAAATGTATACTAATCTCTAGAACTTTCAGTTAATGAGGCAATAAATGACCTTCAAAATCTGAGCCAGTTTATCAGGTTTTCTGTTACCGAACCATAAGGATCCAACTAATACATTTATCAAATTGAAAAAATGTGCACATATTTATCAATTATATACTTACAGGGATTTAGTCTATAAATATATTCAAGCACATATTAAAGGATATATGGAAATTAAATTAGAACATTTAATATTATAAATCCCCAAACACTTTGATTTGATTTTGGTTGATATTTTAAAAAACTACCAGTCGCAAGTCACAACAGTACTTAACAGGAAACTTTGAGAGTCTAATTTTGTTACAGAAGAACTCTGTTAACTTAAAGCCCTGGATTCAGGCATTACCTACTTCAGAGAGATAATACTAATTTTCCAGGGACTTCAGGAGCCCTCAGAACAAAGAACAGTAGCTAGGTGGGGCAAAGTCTTAAGTGTGAATTCATACTCGCTGTGGTACTTGTTATCCTGATTATAGTTCCTCAGCAGGATTTGTAGAGATAGGAATGAATCTCTCAGAGATAGTCAGCTGTTCACTACAAAGGTTTTTATCTACTATCCTGAGAATGGAACCTTTATTCATAGCTTTAAAGTCTATAAAATATACCTGTTAATAGAAAACTATTTATTTGATAAAATATACTTGTTAGGTAATTGTATTGTTTGCAATAGATAACCTAAATTTATTATTATATTATTATAGAAAATGGAATTTACTTAACATCATAAAAAAGGAACTTACTGGCCTATGATAATTCAGCCATTAATTTTATATTAACTCTCACATATGTATATAACATTTATATACGTATACAATTTTTATGTATATACATATTTAAAATTTTTTTCCACATACACAGAAAATATCTAGAAGAACATACCAAGAACTATTACTAAGTGATCTGTGAGCACTAGGATTAGGGAAAGGAGACTTTTCCATTTTATATCTCTGTTTGTTTGTGTATTTAATAAAGCTACAAACTCATAGTATAGTAAAGGGGAAAATTCAAGAGCAACAAAAACAAGAAAAAATAAATGACGATCACGAATTTTACCTTGTTCGGATCCTTCACTGTCATTGCAATTGTTAATAGACCAACTGGTAGAAACATGCCCAGTCCAACCAGGGTGTTTGCCCACATCTACTGACCAGCCAAGGGAGAGCAAAAATTCCAGGAAATGTGGCTGAACATTTCTGGAAGATTCCACATTCTTCAAAATCTGAAATACATACTAATCATTAGCTATAATGAAGGAAACAAAAGGTCATTTCAAAATAAATCTTCAGAAAAATCAGTTAGCTTTGAAGTGTCTGAAAAATCAAGTTCAGGCTCAGAATAAACTTGGGAATAAGTCACTGCAGTTAAAATCCACACTTTCAAGTTAGACAGATTTGGGTTCAAATCCTGCCTGGGCCTTGGACAAATTTCTCAACCTCACTGTTTCAGTTTCTTCATCTATAAAGTAGGGATAATCATGATGGTTGTGATGAGTGAGATAATCCAAGTAAAGCCCTTAGCTCCCTCCCTAGCAAAACAATTATTAAACTACATTTGTTTACTGAAAGTAAACAGAAAACACTGTGTCAGAGTTTACTGTCTGGTTAGTGAGAGACATTAGATAAGTATGTGATTTTTTAATTACAAATGGTATAAAAAGTACAAACCTTTAAAAAAATGAAATAAAAATTAGGTATAATTAATAAATGAAAGTGAAAATATCCTTCTCTTAAGAAGAGAATACAGCCATTCCAGAAAAAAATCATCTGACCAGAAGGTTCTTTCCTCCTCACTAATTACCAAATTTAATACCTGGGCTTTTTATTGGCCTCAACAAGAAAAGTCCCTTGTTCTAAAACAGTGGTTCTCATAGGGGTGATTTTGCCCTCCAAGGGACATTTGGCAATGTCTGGAGACATTTTTGTTAGCACCAATGGTGGGCTGCTAGTGGTATCTATTGGGTAGAGGCCAAAGATGCTAAATGTCTATTTATAGGACAGCTCCCATAACAAAGAATTATCTGGCCCAAAATAGCAATAGTGCATCTGTTGACAACTCCATGCTAAAGGAAGGAAAATGAGAAATACTCTACAAATTAAAAATGAAGTGGGGCGGAATAGTGTATTAAAATCACCTGGGGAATTTCTTAACCATAAGATTCTCTTAGCACACTCCAGACCTCCTAAAGAATCAGCAGAGGTAGGATCCTGAAATCACTGTTAAGAGCTCCCCCAAATGACAGTGATGCAGCCAGTCCACGGATCACTGATGTAGTTCATCAATGCTCATCTATGTCAAGACCATCCAGAGGTGTAAAAAGGCAAAATATGGCATATTACATCTTCTACTTCTCAACCCACTGGGCACCACTGCCAGCCCATCATCTCTTCAACACTTCTCTTTAGAAGTTGCCTATTGAGTTCACCCATATCCCTTCACTTCAACTTGTAGGCCATTGGCTGGCAGCAGGAAATTAATCTAAATCTGCCCTATGGCCAGGGAAGGCAGGTTTCAGGAATTTTAAAGGAGGCCTCAGATAGTATTTGTTGTTTCCTAGTCCACTCAGTCCCTTGAAAGCTAAGGAAACTGAATTGGTTCAAGATTTACCTCAAGGGTTTATGTCTTCTTTTATAAACAGGAAAAAAATGGCCCCATTATTCTCATATGAACCATGCATTAGATTTCCTTCAAAATAAATCTCCAACCCCTGTAATTAGTCCCCTGTTTTTATACTGAGGTTCTTCAAACAACTTGAGTCTACCAGTCCTATCCTCATCTACCATGAGCCCACATTCTCCCAAGCTCCAAGAATACTGAACCCAATAATGAATTCTGAGATGTAATTCTCTCTTACGTCCATGGTTTTTACACATGCTATTACTTTATAGTAATAACCTGCTTCTACTTTTCACCTACTGCCAATGTGTACCTCAAACACCAACTTAGATGTCTTTTCTTCCAGGATACTTTCTTTAAACCAGGTCAGGTTTTGCTATTACAGCTCCTATAAGCACACCTTACTATAGTTGTTCCATCATGTCTCTTCCCCTTTAGATGGTAGTTCTCGGAGACTAGAAACCTTGTTCACTGATATAACCACGGCACCTACCTAAAAGCAAACACTTAATAGATGTTTACTCAATCAATATACATGAATGAGAAGAACTTTCTCATAAATCAATCTCCTTTTCTAGCAGCTTACCAATAATCTGAAATAGTGCTTCAAGTATAAACAAACATTTTGTGACTTTGGTAAATTTAATATGTGCTCAATTTGATTATCTAATGTTCTTACAATGATTACAGTAAAATTCCTGGATTGTATAGTCACAGTGCCCTACACATCTGAATAGTATATTTCATAAATCTTCCATTGGCCCTTTCCTAGTCACAATTGGTAACCATCTGCCTATGCCATGTTGCAACTCTTCCATCTGCACTGTTTTCCATTCTAACCTAGCTTGCCCTTTTCTTCATCCTTTTCTTCATACTTACAAGTATCCAACTGTATTTTACTTAGTCTTCTGTTTTTATCCTTTACTTGATTTCAGGTGTTTTCCCCACTGCATAGACTGCATGCCTCAACTGAAATTATTTGCTCATGAAATTACCCGGAACGTGAGCTCCTTAAGAGGAAAGACTGTTACTCACTTTTATACCCTGGCACAAGCCACATGGAAGATTTCAGTAAATAACTGTTGCTGTTATTGTTTTTAAACAACAAAAAATATCATTTTACTCTTCTTAAGCAATTAGGCCTAGCTTTAGCTTTTAATGGTTAACCTGCTGTTATTTTAACTACTTTTTTCTTATGAATCTGAATTTCTTAAGGGGAAGAAAGACATACTATAGCTCTCTAAATTATATCAATTGAGAGTCAAAAGACTCAGAACTCTAAGCATCAGGTTTTTTTTTTCTTCTTAAGGTATCATTGATATACACTCTTATGATGGTTTCACATGAAAAACAATGTGGTTACTACACTCACTCATATTTTCGTGTCCCCCTCATACCCCATTGCAGTCACTGCCCACCAGTGTAGTAAGATGCCACAGAGTCATTACTTGTCTTCTCTGTACTACACTGTCTTCCCCATGATCCCCCCACACCATATGTGCCAATCATAATACCCCTCAATCCCCTTCTCTCTCCCTTCCCACCCACCCTCCTCCACCCCTCCTCTTTGGTAACCGCTAGTCCCTTCTTGGAGTCTGTAAGCATCATAGTTTTTACTAATTCAGTTTCTGAACTGGTTCATAACAAGTCTTTATACAACTCACCTCTTACCATGGATAAGTGCAAGCTGTGCAAAATTTTTTACATTTACAGCGTATAAATTTTTATAGCATAAAAAATTACCCAAAAATTCAGAAATCTTACCTCCTGGTTTGTTTTCTGACCTGGTTTCATATAGAAAATAAAAACTGTGTCGAAGGGACGACATGGCAAGAGATCCAGATACCCAATGTCATCAAAAAATCCAGGTATCATGGAGTCAAGTGCAATAAGGTGAGGAGGTAGACGACTATTTGCAGGTTCCTACCACCAAGCGAAGAAAGGAGAAGTTATTATCTCTTTTACTATTAATTATACTAAACAGCATTATATATACTAATGGTTTAATAAGGTAAAAAAATCATAAAGTGGCAGGAATAAGCACAACCATAATCCTAAACTAAAGAAACCAACATTCTTGTGTATTTCTTTACATTTCTTTCACTTGCCTCTTTTGGTAAAAGACAACTGAGATCATACTAAGTTGTAATTTTTGATCTGATTTTCTCTATAATATTTCATACTTCCTGGAAATCTTTTCTTTCTTTTTCTTTTTTGCATTTTTTTCTCATTCATTGCTGGTGGAAATGCAAAATGGTATAGATACTTTGGAAGACAGTTTGGTGGTTTCTTGCAAAGATAACTATAGTCTTACCATACAACAAAGCAATCACACACCTTGGTATTTACCCAAATGAATTAAAAACGAATGTGGAACAAGAACCTGTGCACAAATGTTTACAGCAGCTTTATTTACAATTACCAAAACTTGGAAAAAACCAAGATGTTTTTCTATAAGTGAATGGATAAATAAACGTGATGAAAGAAATAAGCCTATCAAGTCACAAAAAGACGTGGAGGAATCTTAAATACACATTGATTGCTAAGTGAAAGAAGCCAATCTGAAAAGGCTACATACTATATGATTCCTACTAGATAACATTCTGAAGAAGCCAAACCGTGGAGACAGTAAAAACATCAGTGGTATGGGAAGGCGGGGAGAGAGGGATGAATAGGCAGAGTACAGTAGATTTTTAGGGCAGTGAAACTATTCTGTATAATCAAGTAGTGGTGGACATGTTATGCATTTGTCAAAACCCATAGAACTGTACAACTGAGTGAAACCTAATGTAAACTACAGACTTCAGTTAAGAATGCATGGTTATTAGTTCATCAATTTTAACAAATGTACCACACCAATGCAAGATGTTAGATGTTAATAATAAGGAAAACCTGGGGCAGAGGGGCGCAGGGCGGAGCATGTTAGAATATATGGGATCTTTCTACTTTCTGCTCAATTGTTCTGAGAACCAAAAACTGCTCTAAAAAAATTAAGTCTATTAATTTTTTTAATGCATTTTTTGTTTTGTTTTCTCCTTAATTCCTTATCTTCTTTGAGATCTTGATCTTGCTCAACAAGGTCTTGCCACCCAATGTATTTTTCAGGAAAGTATCCCCCAGAGATGGCAAGGATAACTCTTTTCTACATCAGCAAGGATTGTAAAGCCTGGTCTTCTAGTCTATATGTAACATTCCAAGAAGGGCTAGGGCAACACCCAAAACCAAAGACATTATTTCTGCAAACAGAAGAATATTCACACTAAGTGAAATAAGTAAAGACTACAAATAGCCTTGTGTCAGATCCTGCCCCTAAATGAATTTGCTACAAATATATATAAAAAATTCTGGTTTCTACATTTTTCTTTGAAATTATGGATAAGGAATTATGGATCTGTCATGTGCTGTAAAATACCCTGTAGGGCAAAGCCTCCAAATTCCTTTTTTTTTAAGTAAGTTATTTCATCAGCTTGTTCTCTGAATGACCTTCTAATCCAGGAATACAGCATGTACACATTTGTATCTTTTAATAACTTTTAAGTTTTTTCCTCTAGGTCTTCTATATAGTCTGTTGGGTAACTTCTGTCAGTATCACAGCTATAAATTGAATATTTGAATTTGACATTATATTTTTAACTGGATATTACAGCTATAGTCATTAATTTCTGTACTTTTTTGTGCATGATCTTAACTCTCTTATTCATTTTAAACATTTTTGATTATCTTACGGTTGTCTAATTCGAAGTCATATTGCCTGTGAACTGTCTTCCCAATGGTTTTTTTTACCTCTTATTTGGTTTCTTTTAATATTTCACTGACTTGCTTGGTTCTGATATTGTATTACAGTTACATAAGATGTTACCATAAGGAAAACCTGGGGCAGAGGGTTTTCTTTTTTGGTAGCTTTGTTAATTTGTATTATTTTAAAATAAAAAATTTCATGGATTAAAAAATTCTCAGTGTTAGTGGTCAAGGTAGATATCCTTTACCTCTGACTTTAACAAAGGGTGCTTCAAGTTTCTTACGGGCGGCCATTTAGAAAGATCTACATTTATAGTCCTGCTTAAGTGTTTGTTTGTTTCTTTTGTTTCAAATCAGAATGAATATTGTTCCACTGAATATATTAACTATTTTATTGATTGATCTGCTAATAAGATCAAAATATTCCTTAATAGCTTTCCTAATATTCCTCAATAACTAACTCTCTTTTTGTTCCTAGAATAAATCTTACTTGATTGTGGAAGGTAATTTGCTTATCATGCTGTTGAACTCACTTTTACTAGCATTCTCCTTAATACTTTAGTACATATATTCATACATAAAATTGTTTTATAGCTTT
This sequence comes from Manis pentadactyla, assembly GCF_030020395.1. Classification (NCBI taxonomy): domain Eukaryota; kingdom Metazoa; phylum Chordata; class Mammalia; order Pholidota; family Manidae; genus Manis; species Manis pentadactyla. The sequence goes on along the minus strand of NC_080023.1, from coordinate 159,177,842 downwards.
CTGTATGTATGTGCTGCCAGGTTTAAGTAATGAGAGATATGGTAAGATTCAGAAAGTAAACCAGACAACTTTCTTTTATGTATGTTCTGACATGGATGAGAAAGCATGAGAGAGCTTAAAAGCTATTTTCTTGAAAGCTTAAAATTTCAACTAGGACAACATGAATAGAAAATTACAAGCTCAGACACACACTGCCTCTTATTAGGGCTCTTCTTATCTCCCTTCAGTCAATAGGATGTAATAATTTTATTCTAGTATATTTTGATTTACTGTTTCTACTCTGTTCAATTTTCTCTGTTAGGAATATCACTAATCATTTGTAGGTTGTATCTTTGTTCCTTGCCTTCCATATTTGCCCCTGTATTTCTCATTATTTTCATCTCCTTCCTCTTCTGCTTTTTAAAGGAGTTCTTATGTTCACATTTCCCATTGCCAACTCACCTTTCTACAGTGTGAGTATTTTCCATCTATGTGCTATAGCAGTGTTCCTCTGCTTTCTTAAAAAGTGAAATGGTCTTTAACCAAGTAGCTGCTAGGGAGTACGCGCAAGGGACAACTTGTGCAATAAGCAACTTTTTGCCCTGCAGTCTTTAGTTGTGCTTTTCAAAACAGAGGCCTTAGTACAAACTGCAAATCCACCATACACAAGCTACTTCATATTTTTGAACCTCTGTTTCCACATCTATAAAACAGAGATAGTATCACTTTCCTTGTAAAATTGTTTTAAGGATAATGGAATTAAGAATACTGCTAAATTTACCTTACAGGCTGGCTTACTTTGTGCTAAGTATTACATGAAGCATCTTATACGACCACAATGAGATGGATAATTTTATCCTCCCTATTTTATAGATGAGCAACTATAAGACTCAGAGAAGCTGGGCAACTTGCTCAAGACCACATAGCTGGCAAGTAGTGATGCCAGGGTAAACCTGGGCAGTCCTATCTTAGAAACTGCCAAACATTAATAAGTGCTTGGCTCACAAGGATTTGTTTCTTCCCAAAAGTGGCATGAAACAGTGAAGTCAATTATAGCCTATACTTTTGGTAATAAATTTTACTTACTAGAGGAAGACTTTTAACATTCTTTTCTAATTATCTATAGATTTCATTTATGTATGTGATGTGGATCCTATATTAGCCAGGAAATTGAGAACTGGATGTATTAGTAAAGCAGTCCCCTCAGACAGAACTCTGAAAGCATTCCTGGGATGAACTTAGACTAAACAGCACCACAGAATTTCATTTACTCCATACAGGGCAAGACTTAACTTAAAAAAAAAATTCCTTCTATCCTCATAAAAATGCTTTAGCTATCATCAACTGATGTTAATTGATCAATATATTTATAGTCACAGAAATTTAGAAAATTACCTTCAATGCTTCTAAGGACAAAAATCCAAAGTGTGAAAGGAAAAGGCGTGCTGTTTGGAATTCCTGGGCAGGAGGTGGGGGTTTACAATCTGTAACCGGATCAGGAAAACTTCTCTTCTGCAATTCTTCCTCACTTTGTTGTTCAAGGTGAATTTCATAAGCAATCTGCTGGGCCATGCCATTCCTTAATTTTTCATGTCTTTCTTCTAACTGAAATAAACCAATTATTTAAATTTTTGAAACTAAGAAAAATCCTCCTAGCAATCTGGCTTTTACTTCTACAACCTCCCCGACCTTCACAACTCTGGCCATCCATGAGCGCACTCTGTACCTCAGATGTGCTGTACTTTGAAGAGCTACAATTCTCAAATTCCCTTCTCTAATCATAAGCTGACTTCATGCAGCTCTCCCACACCTTTACTCCCCAAGCCATGCCTTCCCATAACTGACAGGCATTCAATCCCTCCTTCACAAGCCATTAGCATCCTGGCTTAATCTATTTCCCAACTAAGCCCCCAAATCTAACATCTTAATTCCCTTCTCTTAAGCATATAAATGGCTGTGTTGTTCCATATTCTCAACCATCAATCTCCACACCACTCAAGTTTTTTTACTTATGCCTCTAGATCCCAAAGACTTTTGAAGAAAGCCAGTAGAGGGACTTCACTACAGATAATGTTACTTAACCTCTGCTGGGCTGCCTGGCAATCTTAAGAGCCATCTTTGACTCCCTATTTCATTGATAAGAACTAAGATTAAACTTAACCTAAGTTCCTTCAATTTCCCTCCATTACTAACGTGGAAGACCTCTAAATGCCTCAACCTTCACCTATTCTCTCTTCCCCCATCTTACCAAAAGTATATGCCTTTTCTAGACACAGTCATACAAATTCTTGACCCTACTGCCTCCAGGGCCTTACTCTATTATTATCATTTCTTCAGTCCATCTTACAGAGGTAGCAGATGCTGAACCTTTTCCACTGCTTCCATCCTTTCAACCTCTAAGCATGTTCATATTCCTTCCATCCTTGAATTTAAAACTGCATAGTTTCTATTCACTGCCTCTCATTAACCATTTCCTCCCCAGCCCTACAGTGTCCCTACTTTAACACTGCTTTGAATCAGCTCTCAAAGGTCACCTACAGTTTCATGCAACAATCCAGGGGCCTCTTCTTAGTGTTCCTTCTCTCTCATCTCTCCAGCACTTGACAGTGCAGGGCACCTCCATTCCTGCCCTTCTATTCTCTTATGCCCTGACACACCTCTGTCCCCACTTCTTAAAAATTCTTCCCCCTTGATCTAAAATATGAATTACTTAATCTAATTGAAAATCTAAATTAATCTAAAACCAAATGAATTTATCTTGCCTTTCCAAAATTGTCCTCTTCCTAACTAATCATATTGCTGTAAATGGCAGTAATACCTTGTTGTTGCTCAAGCTCAAAACCTAAAGTTCTTTGACTCCTTTCCTTCCAACATCAATCCAAGACTGTTTGGATCTTCAATAAATTCCATATATTTAAACTTCCACTATCAGTGAGGTAGTCTTTCCTTTCCCCTACCTGGACTCTCATAATAGTCTCTGAACTGGTTTACCTTCTCAAAATATCCTCCACTAGAGTCTGGTCACGTCACCATACTATAGACACCTACCACAGACCAGCTCAGGCAGCCCAATGACACCTCTCTCTAACAGACATCCAGTTCCTTTCAGTTAGCCACAATATGTACTTGTCTTACTACATGGTAACCTACTGGATGACAGAGATCCAGGTCATTTTATGAATCACCTCCAGTTACACTAAAAAAAGGCAGTGTCTTGACCATAGCAATTGTTTAAGAATGTTTACAGTCATTCCCTTAACAAGAGCTGACAATAATTTATCTTACTTCTTCAGTGACAATTTCATGCAAATCCGGAATGCTCAGATCTGCCTTCACAAAAGGAATCTTATCCACCTCTTCAGGAAATGGTCGATGTTTTACGGTGTATTTAAATCCAACATCATTTTTAGGAACTGGACGAAGTTCAGGCACAAAAAGCTGTTGAAATGAAACAAGTAACATTATGCTTATTATATTGGTGCCATCTGTAATGACATGTATTTCCCTGGTCATTTTGATGCTTGTGTTTCCCTGGGATCATGTAACACTGGACTCAGTAAGAATCTGCAAATACTACTGCTAACAGTAAAGGTATACAGCCTGGTCCAAGTGTTTATTTTTATGAAGCTGTTCACCAACTTAATAGGTTTTTTGACTAGTAAATGGATTGTGACCTCTACTGCCCTAAGCCAGAACCTCCCACATTCAGTGGTAAGCCAACGGATAAGGTGTTCCAGAGCTTAAGACTCAAACTCCCTTCTTCCCTACGGGCTCTCAAATCATTCCATATAATAATGCACAGGTTTAAGTCCACTGGGTATCTCTACACAGTGAGTTCAAGTTGAACCTTAACATGGCCTAAATGAAGAGTATGGGCACCAAATCTAGGTCCTCGTGGCTCCAAATCCCTGCTTCAATACATTAGCTATGTGATTTCCATTTTCACATCTAAAAAATGGAAATAACCCATTACAAGACTGTTGCAAAGATTAAATAAAAATGTGTATGGCACATATTAAAGCATCAACAAATTTTAGCTTCTTTCCCAATCTTCCTCAGCAGCCTTTAAAGCTAATGTAGTGGCTTACAGTACTACTGACAGAATGTGGTCTACACAATGCCTCCAAGAGAAAATGAGGGTGTGCTCCTCACAGGGTGAGAAATATACCTCATCTAACAGAGACATCTAGGATGTTAAATGATTTTAGACACATGCTCTAATTTTGTGGGTGTCTCTCTTAAATGCTGGAGAAATTTTACTAAGTCATGTTTTAAAGAACTTTTAGTAACATAAGTAAAAGCTAACAATGTGCTAAATGAAAAGAGCAGTATACAAAAATGACTCAAATTCTGCTTGCTACTGTGTACACAAAAAGACTGGAAGGAAATCCACTAAAATATTAACAGAGCCTATCTACTTCCGGAGAGGTGAGAGTATGGGTGATTGCAAATTTCTTCTTCATCATCTGAATTTTCAAATGTCTCCCATGTGCAAACTTTATTCACAAAATTACAAGTGTTACAAAGAAAATAAATTGTGCCACCCCAAAATAAGATTTCATTAAATTATATAGCGTATTTTTTAAAATTATAGAGTATATTACCAACTATACAGGAATAATACATATAAAAACAATTTAAACTAAATCCTATAGCCAGAGAGGTCAAGGGTCTGGCCAAATTTTTTTCATACATGGTATGTGCCTGAGTTTTATTATATTTAACACTGCATGAAAAAAACTGGGGCTATTGTTCAGAACAGTAGTTCATAATCCTGAATGGACACCAGAATCATCTGGAAAGCTTTTTGAAGATACATTTGCCCTGTGCATGTCTTTAAAGAGTTAATTCAGTGGATCTGGTATTCTAGGCTCCTAGGATGATTCTGATGTGACCCACTGACAGATCCTGGCTAGGATAAGAAATATTTATTTTATCTGTGATTTCTGTTAGAATGCTATTTTATCTTTAAATCATAACATGCACATGCGCTCACACACACACACACACACACACACACACACACGCGCGCGCGCGCGCACACACACGCACTCCTAATCACTTCCCTGTAACTTCTGATGGATACCTTCTGATTTGCTTTTGCTCCTCTGGGCAAAAGGCAAAGCTGTTGTGCCCAAGCAAGTCTTCCAGACATTCCCCGGACCAGCACAGTAACAGAGGGGAAAAAATCATCTAGAATAAAATGTTGGTATAAAAGTTTATACTACAGACAACAACCATTTAAAATACAACCTGTTATCAACTGCAGAGCTTTTAATAATCAAAGCCCTAGCACAGTGTTTCCCAAACGTTCACTCTTTTGTTACCACTCTGTGGTTTCTGCATTATCAATGCACTTTAAGTACTATTATCTTACTTTGTTTCAACCACTTTCTTTTTTAACTTTAAAATTTTATTTTAAAAGGAAATTGTATATTTTTACTTTAAATGCAAAATCATGAATTTTAGTAAGGTCATTATGCATTTTTTAAACACGTTTAAAAATACATAAAATAATGTTCACCAACATATCTGCTAACATCATCTCATATGCCTCCTGTGGTACCCCTACACAGTTTTGGGAGACACTGTCCTAGCCAATACTCTCAAAGCCCAGTGATGGCAACGACCTACGTGCAAGAAGACAGACTGGCTGCCTACAGTGCTGATGTTACCTTCACCCATGCCTTTGTGTACCACTGTCTAACACAAGCAGGCACCCTTCCATCCCAAGGGAAGCACAGAAAAAGGTGAGAAAAGAACTCAGGATAGACTTCCTGAGTGCCCAGATCCTTGTTCTTACTACCTTTTGCCCCTGGTGTGGGGGTCAAACCTCTTCAAACTTCTCTCTCTCCCTTCTTCTGTTATTAATTATAATGAACTATTAAGCTGTACTGAAAAATTTTTAACTATTGAGAAAATCCTATCACTATGGGGCAATGATAACAGAAAGGGACAGAATGAGGTTAGAAAATCTGGATTCTAGTCCTAGTCATACCATATACCTCTGAAGTAACCCTGGACAAGTTACATACTCTCTCTGAGCCTCAGTTTCTTCACCTGTGAATGAGGGAATTATACACGGGGTGATTCCCTGGGTCTCTGAATGCCCATAGATTCTGTAACCATCACTTTCCTTCACCTTCCCAGCCATACAGGTCTCTGAGAACATGCTTCATAACAATGCTTTTATTTTAGCTGATTCCAATTACCATCAGGAAAAAAATGTACTTTGACTAGTCTGGGTTAGAGTGGTAAGCGCATACCTTGAGACGGTTTATCATGGGGTGAAGAAGGGAGAGGAGGAAAACAGTGCGTTGTCTCAGTGGAAAACCACTAAAGGGTTTTCAGGAGAGCACTGGCATGGTCAGATCTGTATCTGAGGATGAATATGATGGTGGCAGCAAGCAGGAAGGAGGTAAGGGTAACAAACTTTGGAACCAGATGGAAGAAGGATCAGACTAGGTAGGAAGCAACTGCAATAATCTGGGTAAGAAACAATAAGGCCCTGCATTTGGGTATAGTGGGAGGGACGCAGGGTAAAGGAAAGATTCAAGAGTCTCTGGGAAGGTGAAAACTTGGAAACCAATTATACAAGAGTAACAGGAAGGAGAAGGCAAAGATGACTCCTCACATTTCCAGCCTGTTTGCAAGGCACCAATAACTGAAATAGAACAATGTGGAGTGAGGGGCAGGAAAGGAGAGGGGCAGAATCCAAAGTTCAAGGAGGGAAGATGAGTAATGATTTTTATAGAGTAATGTCAGAAAACACTTCAACTCCATTAAAACAAACTTCTTATAAAACCAGAGAGTTCTTTTCTGGTATTTCTGATACAAAGATTCTATATTACATGTATATATTCCATTTCTGACCCTCTATTTTCTGTTGCTAAAATCCCACAGCTAGAAGTCTTTTTGACAAATGCAGAATTACTTAGAATTTGCAGTCTTTCCTTCCCTGATCCTGGAAACAAAGCTTGCTAATACTGATGAACATGTAGATGTAGCAGTGGAGAAGGCCCAAAGTGCTGAAACTTACTCTGTTCATTTCCAAGAGGTTGCTCCAGCATTGCCAGGATGACGCTGTTATCCAAGACAAAGTATCGAAAGCTATGCCTGTTTATGGTTGGTAGCCTGGAGTATTTGATCAAAGTGGTCTCATTCACCAGACTACAAGGAGAGGCAGGACCACTGGGTGAAGGAAATGCACCAAGCAACTGCATAATACTAGGAAGAATGCAAAAGATAACAGTTAAGTCCCAAAGCAAAATCTCAGGTTTCCTTATGCATCAATGTGTTCTGCTCTTTTGATTTCAACTGACCACTGCCAAGCTGCCTCTGTGGAGGTCTGATTTACTCCCTGTGGTAGATGCTGTGGTACACTGTCCAGATTCCCCTTCCAAGACAAGAGCCTTTCCTCCAGAAGTAGGGAGATGACGCGACAGCTTCCAGCGGAGTCCCTCTCTATGACTTGTTCTTGATCAATGAGAACCACCTCACCCAAGATCAAAGCTTCCTCCTAAGACAGCCCACATCCACTGAATGGCTGATGCATGGGTATAAAGTTTCAACTCTCAAGCCCCACCCTGGGGAAACTCTTGACGGGCAAACCCAGCTACAGAGCTCTTTGTGGCAACCGCATCACAGTTTACTTCTTCCTTCTGCTCAGACCTGCTTCCTTTGATCATGAGGGCACTTTCCAATGAACTTGCAGGGAAAATCTCTCTCTCAAGAGTTCAACCTAGGGAACCTGACTAAACACACTTCCAAATCATGAAGCACCTGAAGATGTATTTAAAAATGTTATATGCTCTAGGTGTCAGGATTATACTAGCCACAGCACTCAAGACCTAGAAAGGACCCAAAGATCAGCCAACCCCCCTCAATTTTTCAGATGAGGAAATTCAGGCTCAGATGTGATAAGTGATCTTTAAGAGATAAGAAACAGGGCTTGCTTCCTCCTCACTGTGTGGCCATGAGTAGACAGTACCCTCGTTTTGCAGGTTAGGAATTTGAGGTACTAATGGTTACATCTCACAGAACCGTTATAATTATTAAATGAGAATATATTAGGAAAAAATGCTTTGTAAACCAGAATTCAATTGACCAAGCCTTAACAATCAGAAATGTCTATGTCTATAGAGAATTCTGCATGTACTCAATGAATAATAACAATTTATATAAAGCACACCATCCACCAGGCACATTATTTTATTTAGTCATCCTAACAATCCTATGGGATAGGTACTATTATTATTCCCACTTTGTAATGAAGAAACTGAAGCACAGAAGAGAGAATTTAGCAATGAAAACATAAAGATTTGATCCTGTGGTCCTAATGTCACCTGATCCTTCATATGCATCTGGAAAACATAATATTCCCCAACACCATTTTTATTATCTCAATTCCCAACTTGAGTGGCCTCTCCTTTTCTTTTTCATTCTAATGCTTGAATCTAAAATATTTGATAATATTTGGCAACATAACTCAACAGGCATTTTCCTTCCATTTCCTCTCCTCCTAGGAAGAAGACTTTGTAAGAATTTCAAAGACCAGGAGAATTTGATGAGTTCAGCCCTCTAAGGATTTAGGAAAAATAGGTGAATACCAGGAAACCAATAATGGGAAAATGTGGCTTTCATTTTCTCAAACAGGACAGAGACGGGTGTCAATCAGCATTTGGACCGTGTGAGCTTACACTCCGCACAAGATTCAAAGACATTATTATATGGGCTGCTGGCAAGGGAATAGGTCACTAAGATCAGATTATACCAGCCTAACCACACTTTCTCTTCTTGATAGTAACTAAACTGGAAGGTGGAAAACTAACCCTGAAATGAAGACATGCAAGTAGTTGACAGTGTGTCATGATAAACTTGTAGACAAGATCCTTGTAGACAAAATCCTGTGGACCTGAAGGGAAATCTCTGATGATGTGCTATGCAAGTCTAGCTCTTTAGAGGTCAATATTTCTATCAGTTTCTTTGATTAGGACACACAAGGCAGGCTCATTAAATCTGCACTTGATCAAAAGCTGAGGTGCAGAGTTAATATATCAGAATGCATTGGAATCCAAGAGTCCTAAAAGACTAAAAATAATTAGGTAAATCTTACATGGAGAAATTTCAGATTTAAGGGTGATGTTTTGTACATTATATTCAATATCCCCAAGTTAGTACATGATGAGAAAAACAGACAAAAGGTAAATGTGTGAAAAAAGACTAAAAAGATTTTAGTTGACTTAATGCAAATCACCAGGCTCTCAAAAATCCAAAAACAGTTTCCAAGTACATTTTAATGAAAGTATAATGTTCTATAGCTTAAAGGTCATCAGGCTACATCTGGAATATTGTACTCAGTAAATCATTTTTAAGACATGCATAGTGAAAGTTATAATACTGAGAGGCTAATGACCAGGATGACAAAAATTCTTGAATCCCTGTCATGAAAGAGCTGAAGATACCAGCAGAAATGAATAAGATACAACACATGCACTGTCTTTAGGCCTTACTACCGCTTGGAAAAAGGATTTCACTGTCAGTAGTTTGAATGAGAGCCAATGGGTAAGCTAAAGGGGGAGAGATTTCAACTCAATGTAAACATTAAGCTTTTAGCAATTAAAATGAAATGGGCAAACTTGAGGGTTAGATTATCCCAAAATTAGAGGCTAAATAACTTCGTAAATGTATTTTACAGGTAACTTAAACAGTTGCTGAAATGACCTGGAAGAGTCCCAATTCTGAATTTGTATTAGTACACCAAGGAAAAGAGCCCAACAAGCCAATCTGCACTCTGTAACTGTGCTCAACACTGTGAGGGGTGTTTAAAGAGGGAAATATGGCCTCTACCCGGGTTGGGGAGACAACACTGGCATGTTATCAAACATAACCAGGTACAATCATGACAGTAAAGAATCCCACGCTGTGTGGCAGGATCTCACTGAATGAGCACAGAGGTGCAGAAGAGTCGTCACTCAGAAGCAGAATATCTAAAAAGGTCCAATGGAGGTAGCTAGATTTGATGTGAACACTGAACAGTGGAGTGTGTGGCCCAGGGGAAAAGAGGGAGGTACTGAAACCCAGGAAGGTACACAAACAAGTCTGAGCATGCTCAGTTTACAGATGCAAGTGGCCTGCCAGGCCCTACTATGGCAGAAGTATTGTGCTGAGGAATATCAGACAGTTCACGTGAGGACAGAAGAAGGAAATTGAAAACCAGACCAGTGACTTCAGACCATGTGGCAGGGAACAGATCTATTTAGTTTTCAATCACTCCAGAAGTAAATTAGCACCTAAGGAAGATGAGTTCAACAATAGAATGCAACAAGAACAGGAGAGATGAAAGCAGGGGAATCAGGCAAGTGAGAAGGACCTGGACTAGGATGCTGAAGTTACAGGGAATGGACGAAATACTTTCAAGAATAAAGTCTACTTGACTGTCACTGGCCTCATATAGAAAAATGACAGTGGATATGAAATGGATATATAAAGCAGAGATAAATCTGAAAAAAGCCAAAGGTCTGTGTTTGTGTAACTAGAAAACAACAGTGATACTGACATAAAGCTGTACTTCTGAAGGAACAGAGAAATTTGTTTTCAACAGGTTTCATGATGACAGTACTCTTCAAGGCACTCTTCAAGACTGGAAACTGGAGACACCATTTGTGGAGTGGCCAGCAGAGAAAAGTCAGCTGCAGATAAAGCAGATGAACCATCTAGGTAACTACTGGCTAGGTTTCAAGGCAACGTCCCAGGGCTCTCCACTCATTCTGAGCACATATCCAATCCTAACTGCCAATCAAACTCTCCTAGGAACCCGCATCGAGATTGGGATGGCACATTAAAGCACACATCAAGTCTTAGTCCTTTTATAATGCTTTTAAGTTTACTCCAGCCCCAGTGCGGTCTTCTATCTGAAATTTATTGTTTCTAGTACTCATTACTTGTGTAGGTACATGTGTAAATAGTTGCATTCATATTTTTCTGATTTTCTAGCTCGCAGCCAAACCTTCACAAGGTCACTCAAAGCCCAGCATTAGCACAGTGAACAGGACTAAATTAAAGCAAGCATGTCTCTAAAAACGTACAGAATGACCTAAGTCCATGAGCAAGTGAAATAAATCCAACTTTACTGTGCATGCCACAAGTTGTCAACAAACCACTGAACTCAGAAAAGATTCTGAGATCTTGGTAAGGGCTGATTTACATACAAATATTCAAGCAGTCTTGCTGTCCACTATTAAGAAAACCAAACAAGCCAACCCAGACTGACTTGACATCCCTCCTTCATGCTTTTGTTTTTCTGGGTGTTCACCCACACTTACCTTTCATAAGTTCCATCCTTCCATCTATACTACAGTTTTACCTCATTTTCTCCACTAAATTCTTTCCTGCTGTCCATAAATGTGCTTTAAACTGCCTTCCTTCCATCCTTCCACTCCCCTCACTTGGCAGCCAAAACAAACTCTCTCAATGCTCTCTGCAATTTTTTCAAGAGACCAACCTGTCTTCATCCTTTCACTACCAGAATGCTTAAAACAGGAATCTTCTTTTGCTGCCTTCTTAACCACTCTGTAACCTGGCTTATAAATGAAATTTTACCTGTCCTCTTAAGAGTCAGATCCAATGCCATTTTCCCTAGAAATATTACCTTGATTTTCCCTTATCTAGAAGTATTAATTTCCTCTTTTCAGCATTTCATTTGTAGTTCTCCTCTTGGAGTACTTGTTTTCCACCTAATATAGCTATTTGTGTTCACAGCTTTCCTATTGGACAAGAAGCTCTTTGGTGACTGAATCTGATTAATCTTTATGATCCTATTACCAGTTAATAAGAGGGAATTCATCAATCTTGGCTGAATGAACTGACAATATGTACTATAAAGGTGTAGCAGAGAATATGGACATTAAGCTAGGCCGAAGACCTAATAGTGTGACCACAGGCAGATCCCATCTCTAGACTCAGGAATCAAAGTGAGAGGGCAGAGTAAGATTCTCCAAGACCCTTTCCAGCTCTAACATGATACGACTTGAATTAACATCAACAAGCACAGGAAAACAAGGACCCAAACTCTCAACCCTAAGTTCCTGGTTTATTTTGGTCCCCCAAAACAAGAGTTTTGCCTTTCATTTTTCTTCAGGAGAAAAACTATCCTAAAGGAATTGCTTCACTTAAAAGTTGAACAGTCGGGGAGGAGACTAAGTAATACGGATCACAGCTAACCCCTTCTAATCCTTAGGCACAGTCTCTGTGTGGTCACTTTCATACCATGTTAGGGTGGCCTCAGCAGCATCCTTTACCCTCATAGACGCAGGGTTTGGCTCCTTATCGCCTTTGTACTTGACCTCTTGCTCACTGTTCTTGGACTTACTTCCTGAAATACCCAGCTCCACGATCTCCAATACTTCCTTAAGACAATCCTAGACACGAGAAAGGCAGATCAGTTTTTGTAATACATCTATCTTAAGAGAAAACAAGAAAATACATCAAAATGTTAATAGTGGTTGTGTTTTGGTGGTTGCACTCCAGTCTCTTTCTCATTTTCTTTAATAGGCATGTATTAATTCCATAATATAATAAACTTTGCCTCCCAATTTTTCTTTAAAGAACTAAACTTGTGTGTTCAGAGAGTTAGATAATACATAATGATAAATTCAATTTTATCAGTCACAATTCTTGTAAAATTACCACAGACTGTAAATCATGAAAGCCCAAGTTTAAGAGATATAACATTAATTCAGGCAAACCCGGGGTGGTCTGAGACACATCAGATTATCCAAATGGAAGCTCATTAATTACCGACACTTTAAAGCAATTTCTGGTATCATTAACTTTAGAAGCCACAGTGACAATGACTAAGATCTAATCAACAGTATTATTTTAAAAACTATATAAAGCTCTCGATAAATCTTCAATGAACCTGGTACGTCTTTTTAAAATTTATACTGTGAATTCTTTATAACTGCCTGCCTCCCTATAAGGAAGGGATTACATTCAACCATGCAGGGAAACCAGCCTAGACATTCATGCCTATTTGAAAGTGGAAACGTGTGTGAAATGTAATTGTTAGATATAAGCAACATCTACAAACTGTGCTTTATGAAATATGAAATACTACATTTAAATATTCTCTTGTAAAAGGCATTTCCCCAACATACATTTTTGTTTCCACTTACTGTGTTAGATCTAGTAAACTAACCTTTTCATCAAGCATATCAGGGTGTTCTGTCAGCCAGACACAGAGACACTGAAAGGCTGCTACTATCATGGAGTGCAGATCCCGAGAGTGAAGAGGAGCTGGACGACTACACTGGTACACGATGTAGCTGCACACGGAACTGATGGCTCGCTTCCGGTCTCCTGAGTCAACCATCACCTTCACCTGAGCATGTTCACAGGAAGAACACAGTTAGCCAAAGCAACCACCATAAAATTTCAAAGCATCTGCACTGACGCCCAGCCTTTCTGAAAATGACACAGGAATCCTTGTTTTTTAAAATATTATTTATATAGAGGAATAGAATACTTCAGATGTACTATCATACAATACTCTCTAAACACAGAGGCCATTTTTCTAACTCTAAAACAGCATTTCATTTTAGCATAGTTTTTCATGGCCTAAAGCCTATACTCCTACTCAACATTATCAGAGATTGAAAGAATAGCTGGCAATAGAACATGTGCACATTTTTTAAGCCCCCTAACCCAACCCACAGTGAAGCCCTATGGGCTACAAAGTTCTATGTAGCTACTCATAGGTATAATTAACATACAGAAGTGCACAGCTGCACATAAAGTGTACAATTTGGTAAATTTTGGCAAAAGTATACACCTGTTAACTATCAGCACAATGAAGATAATGAACATACCCATCACCCCCTCAAAACTCCCTCATACAACTTTGTAATCCTTCTCCCCACTCCTTTTTGTACCTTCCCTAGGTTATTGATAATCTGTTCTGTCACTATAGCTTAACTGTCATTTTTCAGAGTTTTATATAAATAAAAATCATACAGTATCACACCCTTTTTTTTTTTTTGGTGGAGTGGGGTAGCTTTTATACTCAGTGTAATTATTTTGAGATCTATCCACATTTTTGTATCAATTATTCACTGCTTTTTATTTCTGAATAGTATTCCACTGCATGGATATATTACCATATATCTATCCAGTCATCTGTTGATGGACATTTGGCTTATATCCAGCTTCTGGATATTACTAATAAAGTTGCTATGAACACTCATGTATAAGTCTTTGCATGTATATATGCTCTCGTACCTCCTTGGAATCAGGCTTAGCCCTGGCCCCTGAACCCCACCCCTCACCAGCACCTATGGTTAACTCTTAAAGGAACTGAAAAGCTCTTTTCTAGAATGGTTCTACTATTTAAATTCCCATCAAAAGTGTATGAGAGTTCCAGGCTTCCACTGTTTGATATGGTCAGAGGATACGTATCCTCGCCAATGTTTGATATGGTCAGTCTTTTAAGTTTTAGCTATCCTCCCATTGTGGTTTTAATTACATTTCTCCAATAACTAATAATACTGAACATCTTTTCATATGCCTATTTGCCATCTGTATGTCTGCTTGGGTAAAGTGTTCAAATCTTTTGGGTTATTTGTTGTATTACTGAAGGCTTCTGTTGTTATTGTTCTTTTTTTTTTTTATTATGGTATCGTTGATATACACTCTTATGAAGGTTTCACATGAAAAACACTATGGTTACTACATTCACCCATATTATCTAGTCCTCCCCACACCCCAGAGCAGTCACTGTCTATCAGTGTAGCAAGATGCCACAGAGTCACTACTTGTCTTCTCTGTGATACACTGTCATCCCCATGGCGCCCCACACCATGTGTGCCAATCATAATACCCCTCAATCCCCTTCTCCCACCCTTCCCACATGTCCTCCACCACCCCACCCCTTTGGTAACTGCTAGTCCCTTGTTGGAGTCTGTGAGTCTGATGCTATTTTGTTCCTTCAATTTTGCTTCGTTGTTATACACCACAAATGAGGAAAATTATTTGGTACTTGTCTTTCTCCACCTGGCTCATTTCACTGAGCATAATGTCCTCCAGCTCCATCCATGTTGTTGCAAAGGGTAGGAATTGTTTCTTTCTTATGGCTGAATAGTAGCCCATTGGGTATATGTACCACCTCTTCTTTATCCATTCATCTACTGATGGACCCTTCCATATCTTGGTTACTGTAAATAGTGCTGCAATAAACATAGGGGTGCATATGTCTTTTTGAATCTGAGAACTTGTTTTTTTTGGGTAAATTCCTAGGAGTGGAATTTCTGGGTCAAACAGTATTTCTATTTTTAGTTTTTTGAGGAAACTCCATATTGCTTTCCACAATGGTTGAACTAGCTTACACTCCCACCAGCAGTGTAGGAGGGTTCCTCTTTCTCCACAACCTCGCCAACATTTGTTGTTCCTAGTCTTCTCTATGTTGGTCATCCTAACTGGTGTGAGGTGTTATCTCGTTGTGGTTCTAATTTGCATTTCCCTGATAATTAGCAATGTGGAGCATCTTTTCATGTGCCTATTGGCCACCTGAATTTCTTCTTTGGAGATGTATCTGTTCATATACTCTGCCCATTTTTTAATAGGGTTATTTGCCTATTGGGTATTGACGCATATGAGTTCTTTATATATTTTGGATGTTAACCCCTTGTTGGATATGTCATTTACAAATATATTCTTCCATACTGTAAGATGCATTTTTGTTCTGATGATGGTGTCCTTTTCTGTACAGAAGCTTTTTAGATTGATGTAGTCCCATTTGTTCGTATTTGCTTTTGTTTCCCTTGTCCGAGGAGATGCATTCAGGAAAAAGTTGCTCATGTTTATATTCAAGAGATTCTTGACTATGTTTTCTTCTAAGAGTTTTATGGTTTAATGGCTTACATTCAGGTCTTTGATCCATTTCGAGTTTACTTTTGTGTGTGGGGTTAGACAATAATCCAGTTTCATTCTCATGCATGTACCTGTCCAGTTTTGCCAACACCAGCTGTTGAAGAAGCTGTCATTTCCCCATTGTATGTCCATGGCTCCTTTATCACATACTAATTGAACATACACACTTGGGTTTATATATGGGCTCTCTAGTCTGTTCCATTGGTCTATTGTTCTGTTCTTGTGCCAGTACCAAATTGTCTTGATTACTGTTGTAGGGGATGGCCTTTGTCTTCTCACATGTTTGAAGGCAGAATGGGAAAGCATCTTCCCCCATGTCTGAATGCAGCATGGGAAAGCACCAGCTTGGGAACAACTGGTGCAGTCCTTGGAAGTTATCTGTCCACAAAAACATATCTTGTCATCAAAGACGAGCCAAGACGCCTCACTCTGAAAATAGGGAGACCTTGAGGATGTGTGAAAACATCACCCCTGCTTACTATACACCTTCTAAGAAAATCAACAAAGTGCTCTGGCCTGCCCCCTCTGAGAAGGGAAAGATAAGTATAGCACTTGGCTGAGGTCCGAGAAAGGCAGTATAAAAATAAAGGTGCTGCACCACATCAGGGCTGCAGCCATTGTCTGTCTGTCTGTGTTGTCTGTGTTATTTGTTCTCACATGTCACCCAAAGAAAACGTGCGGCACACTACATCTGGCGCCCAATGTGGGGCCACTATAACTATGGCTTTGTAGTAGAGCTAAAAGTCAGGGAGAGTAATCATCCCCCAACACCCCCACTTTATTCTTCCTTCTCAGGATTGGTTTGGCTATTTGGGGTCTTTTGTGGGTCCATATGAATTTTAGAACTATTTGTTCCAGTTCGTTGAAGAATGCTGTTGGTATTTTGATAGGGATTGCATTGAATCTATAGATTGCTTTAGGCAGGATGGCCATTTTGACAATATTAATTCTTCCTATCCATGAGCACGGGATGTGTTTCCATGTATTGGTATCTTCTTTGATTTCTCTCACCAGTGTCTTGTAGTTTTCATAGGATAGGTCTTTCACTTCCTTGGTTAGGTTTATTCCTAGGTATTTTATTCTTTTTGATGCATTTGTGAATGGAATTGTTTTCCTGATTTCTCTGATAGTTCATTGTTAGTGTATTGGAATGCCACAGATTTCTATGTATTAATTTTGTATCCTGCAACTTTGATGAATTCAGATATGAGATCCAGTAGTTTTGGAGCAGATTCTTAAGGGTTTTTTAATGTATAATAACATGTCATCTGCAAACAGGGACAGTTTAACTTCCTTATTGCCAACCTGGCTGCCTTTAATTTCTTTGTGTTGTCTGATTGCCGTGGCTAGGACCTCCAGAACTATGTTGAATAAAAGTGGGGAGAGTGGGCATCCTTGTCTTGTTTCCAATCTTAAAGGAAAGGCTTTCAGTTTCTTGCTGGTAAGTATGATGTTGGCTGTGGGTTTGTTGTATATGGCCTTTATTATGTTGAGGGTACTTGCCCTCTATACCCATTTTGTTGAGAGTTTTTATCATGAATGGATGTTGAATTTTGTCAAATGCTTTTTCACCATCTATGGAGATGATCATGTGGTTTTTGTCTTTTTTGTTGATGCGGGGGATAATGTTGATGGATTTTCGAATATTGTGCTACCCTTGCTCCCTGGAATAAATCCTACTTGATCATGATGGATGATCTTTTTGATGTATTTTTGAATTCAGTTTACTAATATTTTGTTGAGGATTTTTGCATCTATGTTCATCAGGGATATCAGTCTGTAACTTTCTTTTTATTGTGGTGTCTTTGCCTGGTTTTGGTATTAGAGTGATGCTGGCCTCATTGAATGAGTTTGGAAGGATTCCCTACTTTTCTACTTTTTGGAAAACTTTAAGGAGGATGTGTATTAGGTCTTCACTAAATGTTTGATAAAATTCAGCAGTCCAGGGGTTTTGTTCTTAGATAGTTTTTTGATTACCAATTCAATTTCATTGCTGGTAATTGTTCTGGCCAGATTTTCTGTTTCTTTCTGGGTCAGTTTTGGAAAGCTGTATTTTTCTAGAAAGTTGTGCATTTCTTCTAGGTTATCCAGTTTGTTAGCATGTAATTTTTCATAGTATTCTCTAATTATTCTTTGTATTTTTGTGGTATCTGGAGTGATTTTTCCTTGCTCTTTCTGATTCTGTTTATGTGTATAGATTCTTTTTTTCTTGATAAGTCTGGCTAGGGGTTTATCTATTTTGTTTATTTTCTCAAAGAACCACCTCCTGCTTTCATTGATTCTATTGTTTTATTCTTCTCAATTTTATTTATTTCTGCTCTTATCTTTATTATGTCCCTCCTACTGACATTGGGCCTCATTTGTTCTTCTTTTTTAAGTTTCATTAATTTTGAGTTTAGATTGTTCAAAAGGGATTGTTCTTTCCTGAGGTAGGCCTGTATTGCAATATACTTCCCTCTTAGCATAGCCTTCACTGCATTGCGCAGATTTTGCAGTGTTGAATTATTGTTGTCATTTGTCTCCATATATTGCTTGACCTCTGTTTTTATTTTGTCGTTTATCCATCGGTTATTTAGGAGTATGTCTGAAGCCTCCATGTGTTTGTGGGACTTTTCATTCTCTTTGCGTATTTCTAGTTTCATACCTTTGTGGTCTGAGAAACTGGTTGGTACAATTTCAATCTTGTTGAATTTACCATGGCTCTTTTTGTGGCCTAGTATATGATCTATTCTTGAAAATGTTCCATGTGTACTTGAGAAGAATGTGTTTCCTGCTGCTTTTGGGTGGAGTGTTCTGTAGATGTCTCTTAGGTACATCTGTTCTAATGTTCAGTGCCTCTGTCTCCTTACTTATTTTCTGTCTGGTTGATCTGTCCTTCAGAGTGAGTGGAGTGTTGAAGTCTCCTAGAATGAATTTATTGCATTCTATTTCCCCTTTTAATTCTGTTAGTATTTGTTTCACATATGTAGGTGCTCCTGTGTTGGGCACATAGATATTTATAGCGGTTATATCTTTTTGTTGGATTGACCCTTCAATCATTATGTAATGTCCTTCTTTGTCTCTTGTGACTTTCTTTATTTTGAAGTCTACTTTTTCTGTTACAAGTACTGCAAACTCCTGCTTTTTTCTCCCCATTAGTTGCATGAAATATCTTTTTCCATCGCTTCACTTTTAGTCTGTGTATGTCTTTGGGTTTAAAGTGAGTCTCTTGTAAGCAGCATATAGATGGGTCTTGTTTTTTTTATCCATTCAGTGACCCTATGTCTTTTAATTGGTGCATTCAGTCCATTTACATTTAGGCTGATTATCAATAGGTATGTACTTATTACTGTTGCAGGCTTTAGATTCGTGCTTACCAAAGGTTTAATGTTAACTTTCTTACTATCTAAGAGTCTTAACTCACTTAATACGCTATTAAAACACAATCTTAAGGTTCTTTTTTTTTCTCCTCCTTTTTCTTCCTCCTCCATTCTTTATGTAGTAGGTCTCATATTCTGTACTGTCTATCTATCTCTTGACTGAGTTTGGGGATAGTTGATTTGATTTTGCATCTGCTTAGTAATTAACTGGTTTCCTTTCTTTACTGTGGTTTTATTTTCTCTGGTGACAGCTATATTATATAGCTGTCTCTCCAAAATACACTGTAGAGATGGTTTGTGGGAGGTAAATTCTCTCAGCTTTTGCTTATCTGGGAATTGTTTTATCCTTCCTTCAAATTTAAATGATAATCTTGCCAGGTATTCTTGGTTCTAGGCCCTTCTGCTTTATTGCATTAAATATATCATGCCACTCCCTTCTGGCCTGTAAGATTTCTGATGATAGGCTGATGGGTTTTCCTTTGTACATGACCTTTTTTCTCTCTCTGGCTGCTTTTAATATTCTGTCCTTATTCTTGATCTTTGCCATTTTTATTATTATTTGTCTTGGTGTTGTCTTCCTTGGGTCCTTTGTGTTGGGAGATCTGTGCATCTCCATGGCCTGAGAGACTATCTCCTTCCCCAGACAGGGGAAGTTTTCAGCAATTACCTCCTCAAAGACACTTTCTATCCCTTTTTTTTCTCCCTTTTTCTTCTGGTACCCCTATAATGCGAATATTGTTCTGTTTGGACTGGTCACACAGTTCTCTCAATATTCTTTCATTCCTAGAGATCCTTTTTTCTCTCTCTGCCTCAGCTTCTTTGTATTCCTCTTCTCTAATTTCTGTTTCATTTACTGTCTCCTCTACTTCATCTAATCTTTTAAATCCCTCCATTGTACGTTTCATTTCAGATACTGTATTTCTTGATTGAATCTCACTCCTGAATTCTTCCCTGAGTTCTTGAATATTTTCCTGTACCTCCATGAGCATGTTTATCATTTTTATTTTGAAATCTCTTTCAGGAAGATTGATGAGTTCAGTTTCACTTGGCCCTCTTTCTAGTGTTTGTAGGATTTTGTTTTGAACCAGGTTCCTTTGACGTTTCATATTTGTAGGTGGCATCCTCTAGTGTCCAGAAGGTGTACTCTCAAGCTACTCAGCCCCTGGTGTGATGGCAGGGGTTTTGAAGTCTATTTTGTCTGATACAAGTACTGCAATTCCTGCTCTTTCTCCCTATTAGTTGCATGAGATATCTTTTTCCATCTCTTCACTTTTAGTCTGTATATGTCTTTGCCAGCACAGACGAGCAGTTCTGGTGCCTGGGGGAGCAAAGAGCTGTTTCCTGCTTCCCAGCTGCAGTGCCTGTCTCCACTGCCAGAACCAGTAGGTCAAGTGCACAGGTATAAGCTTCTATGCTTTGCAATTGTAGCTGCTGTAGGCGCAGCCTCCCTCTAGCTGGCCTGCCACTAGGGCAGGGGCAGTCAGTTAGCAAGCCAGTGCTGGCTGGGACGATGGTGCAGCAGGCTGTCTATCACTGTTGGGGCCTCGGAACTGTGTAGCCAACCAGGAGGATGTAGCGCCTGAAGCTCCTGAAAGTTCCCACCTGGTGGGCAGAGAGCACACGGACAATTTTGTCCACCTGTCCTTTCTCCTGAGCAGCAAGCTCTTTACAATCTTTGCTCCTCTAGCAGCCCTCTCACTGTTAGGAAGTCTCTCAGACTGCCCGCCTTTCTTTTGTTGCAGAGCAGCCGGATGTGGATCCCTGTTTTCCACAAGTGGCTGGAATCTCAGTCTGTCGAGCATTCCACCTGTTTTAGCTTTCCAACCCTACTAATCTCCAGAGCACCATGAAATGTACGTTGTTGCTCCCAGAGCAGATCTCCAGGGCTGGGTGTTCTGCAGTCCTAGGCCTCCAACCCCTCCTCACTCCATTTCTCTTCCTCCCGCCAGTGAGTTGGGGTGGGTGAACGGCTTGAGTCCCACCGGATCACCGCTTTGGTACGTTACCCTGTTCTTTGAGATCTGTTCTTTTCTCCAGGTATATGCAGTCTGGCGCAGCCTTCTTTCCTATTGCTCTTTCAGGATTAGTTGTATTATATTTTCATATTATGTGGTTTTGGGAGGAGGCTCACCTCTCATGCCATCTTTAATTTGTTATTTGTCTTTTTAAAATATTTTACTAAAGGTCTTTACAAAGTAATATCCAGACTCCAGATCCAGCTGCCAAGAAGGCCCTGGTATGCCGTATGGACTGGCTAGAGAATGGCAGGCTGCTATGGCTCCCTGTCTGTCCCAAGATGAAGATGGTGGATTGTATCTCACCTGGAGAGTCCACAATGGTCACATGGTCAGGTAAATGGTCAGGTAAAGGCTTCTTAGAGCCAATTTTACCTCTTGGGACCCAGAGACCTTGATGCCCAGCACGCCCTCTCTGAGCACCACATGGTACATGGCAGTATCTATAAAATAATCAACATTTTTTAACTATTGTGGATCATCACTGTGGATCATCACATCATCCACAAACTTCATGGATTCAGCCCTCTGTCCTGGAGTTTCCCTGACACAATGACCGTGGCCCCATCACCATAATGAACTGCAGCACCCCAGAGCATGCTCTCTGCATGACAACAGCCATCCTGGGAGTTTGTGATGCAGACTCTGGGCAATGGCACACCCCTTCTAGCCACCTTTTCAACATAAACCTCTACACAGCCCTCAGGGAAGCAAAACTTCTAAACTGCATCACTCAGTTATCAGATCCACTGGTTTTTTCACCGAGAACACTGTGCATCCTAGAGGCCAAGATAATGACTTCTGTCCTGGTTGCTTTAATTTAGACTTCACCTCCAGAGTAGCCATCTTCAGCAAGACTCTGAGTTAGGAACTCACTCAGTTCAGCTCTAAAAATGCCATTAATGACAAACTTCCTCTTATTGTAAGTCAGCACCACAATATTGTGGCTGTGTACCACCAAAAGAAAGGTTTATTACTGAGTTTTTGAGAATTTGCCACATAATCTGGATATAAGTCCTTCATCAGAGAGATGCTTTGTAAAGATCTCCCAATGTGTGACTTGTCATCTCATTCTCGTAACAGTGTTTTCTGAAAAACAGTATTTTTAATTTCAGTTTAGTCCAATTTAATAGTTTGTTCTTCTATAATATAATATCTAAGAAGTCCCTGTATAAGCAACAAAGATTTTCTGCCATACTTTCTTCCAGAAGTTTTAAAGTTTAGGTTTTACATTTAGGTCTACAATCCATTTTCAGTTAATTTTTGTACACAGTACAAGGTATGAATCAAAGTTCTTTTTTTATATAAACATCAGAATGTCCCAGCACTATCTGCTGTAAAGACTGTTCTTTCTCTTTTGAAATACCATTCCATCTTTGTCAAAAATTAGATGTCCAAGCATGTGTGGATCTATTTCTGGATACCCTATACCATTCTACTGATCTATTTGTCCAACTCTATTCCAATACTAGATTGTTTTGGTTTCTTTATATATAGCTTTACAGTAATTCTTCATATCAGGTAGTACTAATCCTTCATGACTGAGAGCAGCACTCCACCTAAGGCTAATTACTCCTCACTACTGAGAGTGTACTGAAGGTCTCAGGAAACAGTACCTTGCTCTCAAATACAGCATGGCCTTCCATGTCTCATAGATAGCTGTTCTTACTTTCTGCATCAGTAACTGCTACTCACAAAACTATGACCATTACACTTATCCTCAGTCTCTGAGGTAAGCTTTAAGTGCTTGTAAGAACATCTTAGGTTTACTTGATTATTTTGTCTATCATGAGTGTTAAATGACAGTCTCTTCTTCACCTGTTCCCACATCTGTAAAACAAGGGTTTGGACTTCATCATCTTACACAATACCATATTATGTGTATATACTACACCTTTGTGTTCACAAAGTGTTTTATGTATTTCACTTTTTTTATTGATATATATCTTATTTTAGTTTCAAATATATAACACAGTGGTTCAGCAGTTACCCATATTAAATCCTCACCCCCACTAGTACAGTTACTATCTGCCAACAGAGGAAGATGTTACAGAATCATTGGCTATATCCTCCATGCTGTACACTATCCCTGTGACCAACCTACATTATGATTGAGAAGTTTTGTGCCCCTTTATTTCCCTACTCCTCCCCACCCCCCAGCCCAATCTCTCCCCCATGGCAACCCCCAGTCCCTTCTCAGTGTCTATGAGTTTACTGATGTTTTGTTCCTTCTGTTTTGCTTTGCATTTATATTCCACAAATAAGTGAAATCATGTTATTTTTTTTTCCCACTTGACTTATTTCACTGAGCATAACAGCCTCTAGATCCACCCATGTTGTTACAAATAGCAGTATTTCTTTTTATGGCTGAATAATATTCCTTTCTGTGTATGTACCACCTCTTTTTTATCCATTCACCTACTAATAGACACTTAGATAGCTTCCATATCTTGGCTTTTGTAAATAATGCAGCAGTAAACACAGGGGTGCATATATCTTTTCAGATCAGGGATTTGTTTTCTTTGGGTAAATTCCTAGACGTGGAATTGCTGGGTTGAATGTTATTTCTATTTTTTGATTTTGAAAGGAACCTCCTTACTGCTTTCCACTGTGGCTGCACCAACTGACATTCCCACCAACAGTGTAGGAGGATTCCCTTTTCTCCACATCCTTACCAACACTTGTTATTTCTTGTCTTTTGGATAGTGGTCATTCTGACTGGTGTGAGGTGATATCTCACTGTGGTTTTGATTTGCATTTTCCTGATGATTAGCAATGTGGAGCACCCTTTCATGTGCTTGTTGGACATCTGCACTTCTTTGGAGAAATGTCTGTTCAGGTCCTCAGCCCATTTTTTAATTTAGTTATTGTTTTTTGGTGTTGAGGTGTATGAGCTCTGTATGTATTTTGGATGTTATCCCCTTATCAGATAAATCAATTACAGTATATTCTCTCATACTGTAAGTTTTTTTTCCTGCCAATGGTGTCCTTTGCTGTACAGAAGCTTTTTAATTTGACATAGTCCCACTTGTTCATTTTTTATTGTTTACCTTGCCCAAAGAGATGTGTCCAGGAAAATATTGCTCATCTTTATGTTCAAAAGATTTTCGCCCATGTCTTCTTCTAAGAGTTTTATGGTTTCATGTCTTACATTGAGGTCTTTGCTTCACTCTGAATTTACTTTTGTGTATGGAGTTAGGCAGTAATCCTGTTTCATTCTCTTGCATGTAGCTGTCTAGTTTTCCCAACACCAGTTATTGAAGAGGTTGTCTTTTCCCCTCTGTGTGTATACTCATGGCTCCTTTATTGTGTATTAATTGGCCATATATTTGTGGGTTTATATCTGGGCTCTCTATTCTGTTCCATTGATATATGGGTCTATTTGTGTGCCAGTGACATACTGTTTTGATTACTGTTGCATTGTAGTAGAGCTCGAAGTCAGGGAGCATAATCACCCCGCAGCTTTGTTCTTTCTCAGGTTGTTTTGGCTATTCAGGGTCTTTTGTGATTCCATATGAACTTTAGAACTATTTGTTCTAGTTCACTGAAAAATGCTGCTGGAATTTTGATAGGGATTGCATTCCATCTGTAAATTGCTTTGGGCAGAATGGCCATTTTGACAATATTGTTCCTATCCATAAGCATGGGATAGATTTCCACTTATTTGTGTCTTCTTTAATTTCTCTCATGAGAGTTTCACTGTTTTAAGAATATATGTGTTTCACTTCCTTGGTTAGGTTTATTCCTATGTATTTAATTCTTTTTGATGCAATTGTAAATAGAATTGTTTTCCTCATTTCTCTCTACTAGTTCATTGTTAGTATATAGGAATGCAACAGATTTCTGTGTATTAATTTTGTATTCTGCAACTTTGCTGAATCCAGCTATTAGTCCTAACATTTTTTTGGTGGAGTTTTTAGGGTTTTCTATGTATAATATAATGTCATCTGCAAATAGTGACAGATTAGCTTCTTCTTTGCCAATCTGAATGCCTTTTATCTCTCTTTGTTGTCTGATTGCTTTGGCTAGGACCTCTAGTATTATCGTGAATAAAAGTGGTAAGAGTGGACATCCTTGTCTTGTTCCTAATCTTAGCGGAAAAGCTTTCAGCTTTTCACCAATAAGTATGATGTTAGCTGTGGGCTTGTCATATACAGCCTTTATTATGTTGAGGTATGTACCCTCTATGCCTATTTTGTTGACTTTTTATCACGATGAATGTTGGATTTTGTCAAATGCTTTTTCAGCATCTACTGAGATGATCATGTGATTTTTGTCCTTTTTGTTAATGTGGTGTATGATATTGATTTACAACTATTATACCATGTTTGCATCTCTACCATAAACTCCACTTGGTCGTGATGGATGAGCCTTTTGATGTGTTTCTGAATTCAGTTTGCTAGTATTTTGTTGAGGACTCTTCATAGATGTTCATCAGGGTTATCGGTCTATAATTTTCTTTCTTTGTAGTGTCTTTCCCTGGTTTTGGTATTACAGTGATGCTGGCATCATAGAATGAGTTTGAAGTGTTCCCTCCTCTTCTACTTTTTGGAATACTTTAAAAAGGATGGGTATTAGTCTTCTTAAATGTTTGGTAGAATTTGGCTGTGAAGCCATATGGTCCTGGAATTTTGTATTTTGGGGAGTTTTTTTATTACCAGTTCAATTTCACTGAGGGCAATTAGTCTGTTCAAATTTTCTATTTTTTATTTGGTCAATGTTAGAAGACTGTATTGTTCTAGGAAGTTGTCTGTTTCTTCTAAGTTGTCCAATTTATTGGCATGTAATTTTTCTTAGTATTCTCTAATAATTCTTTGTATTTCTGTGGTATCTGTTAAGACTATTCCTTATTTCTGATTTTGTTTATTTGTGTACTCTTTTTTTCTTGATAAGGCTGGCTAGGGGTTTATCTATTTTATTATTTTCTCAAAGAATCAGCTCTTAGTTTCATTAATTTTTTTCTATTGTTTTCATCTCTATATTATTTATTTCTGCTCTGATTTTTTTATGTCCTTTTACTAACTTTAGGTTTCATATGTTCTTCTTTTTCTAGTTTCTTTATGAGTTTAGACTGTTTATCTGGGATTGTTCTTGCTTTCTTGAATTAAGCCTATATTGCTATGTACTTCCCTGTTAGAAAGGTCTTTGTGGTGTCCCATAAATATGGAACTGTTTTATTTTTGTTTTCATTTGTCTCCACGTATTGCTTTATTTCTGTTTCAATTTGGTCATTGACTCACTGATTATTTAGAAGCATGTTTAGCTTCTATGTGTTTGTTGGCTTTTTATTTTCTTTGTGTAATTTATTTCTAGTTTTATACCATTGTGGTCTGAGAAGTTGCTTGATACAATATCCATCTTTTTTAATTTATTGAGGCTCTTCTTGTAGCTTAGTATGTGATCTATTCCAGAGAATGTTCCATGTACACTTGAGGAAAATGTGTATCCTGATGCTTTTGCTGGACTGTTCTACAGATGTTTGTTAGGTCCACATGATCTAATGTGGAATGTCTCTGTTTCCTTATTTTCTGTCTGGTTGATCTATTGAAGTGAGTGGTGTATTAAATCTCCTAAAATGAATGCGCTCTAGTCTATTTCCCCCTTTAATTCTGTTAGTGTTTGCTTTACATATTTAGGTGCACCTCTGTTGGGTGCATAAATACTTATAATGGTAATATCCTATTGTTGGGCTGATCTGTGTGCCACTATGTCATGTCTTTTTTCTCTCATTACTTTCTTTGTTTTGAAATCAATTTTGTCTGATACAAATACTGCTACTCCCACTTTTTTCTCCCTATTGTTTGCATTAAATTTCTTTCATACCTTCACTTTTAGCCTGGGTTTGTCTTTGGGTGTGAAATGAGTCTCCTGTAGGAAGCATATAGATGGGTCTTGTTTCTTTTTCCATTCTGCCGCTCTATGTGTGTTTTCATTGGTGAACTCAGTCCATTTACATTTAAGGTAATTATTGATAGGTATGTACTTATTGCCATTTTATTTTTTTCTGTTTGTTTTTATAGCTCCTCTCTGTTCCTTTCTTTCTCTTTTATATTCCTCTTGTTATTTGATGTTTTTCTTTAGGGTTGTAATTGGAGTTCTCCTTTTTTATTTCTTGCATATCTATTGAAAACTTCAGGTTTGTGGTTATCAAAGGTTCAAGGATAGCTTCCTAACTATATAATAGTCTATATTAAGTTGCTGATTGTTCTATTTCAAAGACAATCCAAGAGTCCTTTTTTCTTCTTCCTCCTTCTCCACACTTTATTATTAGATGCCATAATCAAAACTACTTAGCCTTAGAAACATTTACATCTACAGCAATTTCTTTAACATATCCTATAATGCTGGTTTTGTTGCTATAAATTCTTTAAGTCTTCATTTATCTGAAATTATTTAATCCTGCTTCAAATTCACATGATAATCTTGCTGGGAAGAGGATTCTTGGTTGAAGGTCTTTTTGTTTCAGTACATTAAATATTTCATGTCACTCCCTTCTGGCCCTGTAAAGTTTCTGCTGAGAAGTCTGCTGATAGCAGGTGGGGTTTCTTTTGTAAGTAATTTTTTTTTCTCTATCTTGCTACTTTAAATACTCTCTCCTTATCCTTAATCTTTGCCATTTTAATTATATGTCTTGATGTTGTCTTACAGGGATTCCTTTTGTTAGGGGCTCTCTGTACCTCCATGACCTGAGTATCTATTTCATTCCCCAGATTGCGGATGTTTTCAGTTATTTCCTCAAAGAGATTTTCTATCCCTTTGTCTCTTTTCTCCTTCTGGTACCCCCATTATGTAAATATTGTTCCATTTGGATTGGTCACACAGCTCTCTTGTCTTTCTTTCATTCCTAGAGATCCTTTTTTCTCTCTATTCCTTAGCTTCATTGTGTTCCTGTTCTCCAGCTTTCATCTCATTGACTGTCTCCTCTACCTGCAATGATCTACTCTTAAATCCCTCCACTGTATGTTTCATTTTAGATACTGTATTCTTCAGCTCTTCCATCTCTTTGCTGAAGTCCTCCCTGAGATCTTTAATATATTTCTGCAGATCAGTGAGCATATTTATTACTTTAATTTTGAAATCTTTATCAGAAAGATTGGTTGATCTCCATTTCATTTAGCCCTCTTTGTGGTGTCCTATCCTGTAGTTTTGTTTGGAATATATATATATACCTCTGCCTCCTCATTTTGTCAGGGTATCTGTGTTTCTTCCTTTGTATTAGATGGATCTGCTACGCTTCCTGATCTAGAGAGCAATGTCTTTATGAAGAAGGCATCCTGTGGGGCCCAGAAGCTCAAGACTCCTTCCTCTCCAGTGCCTGTTTCTCCTTTGCTGTGAAACCCCAGTTGCTGCTGGTGGGCAATGGGCAGGGTTGCCTTTTTGTACGTTTGTCAGCAGTGGTTTATCTCAGTCTGCTGAGGCCGGTGGTTTGCCTTAGCTCAGCCTATGTGATCAGAGCAGTGGTTTCTGCTGGGACTGTTGTGGGCAGGGCTGCCCTCCGCCTGCCCTGTAGCAATGGCAGGGTTGCTGGATCAACAAGGTGGCAGAGTAGTCGCAGGGTGAGTTGTACAATGGCAAAGTGCATGGACTTGAGGCAGTGGCAAGTCACCTAGCTGCAAAGCCTTTGGGAGCATAGCAGTGGTGGCAAGCCATGCCATTGAAGAGCGCAGTGGGCACACAGCAGCAGTAGGGCATGCACAGTGGAGGCAGCAGTGAACCATGTGATAGGAGGACACCTGGGTCCACGGAGGCAGTGACTGGTACAATGGAAGGGCCCACAGGCTTGCAGTGGTGGCTCAATGTGCACTGTGGGAGTGTGCGGGTGAGTGGCCATAATGAGTTAGGTGGTAGGAGGCCCACCAGTGGTGGAGGCAGCTAGTTGTGCTACAGTGACACACAGCTGCTGCAACAGCAAGTCCCGTGGGAGCCCCCTAGCAGCAATAAGGCATGAAGCAACAAGGCAGAGAGAAGCTTGGCCCCCTGTGGGGAGGAAGCTCCCGGAGCTGGCTCCTGCAGGTGCCTCTCCAGCTGGGCTAGAACAGGGCCATGAAAGCTGGGAGATTCTCCCTAGGCCTACTGGACTGAGTGGGCTGGCACGTTGTGGCATGGAGGGAAGCACCTTGGGGCTGAGCTGCCAGTGAGGGGGATGAAGCACCTGGGGCCTCTGAGTGCTTGACCCGCTGGGCTGAGGGAGTGCGGGGAAGTATCGTCCACCTGTTCTTTCTCCTGAAGAGACAGCCCCATCCAACCCTTGCCCACCTGGCTCCCCTCCTACTGCTGGCAAGTCTTTCAAACTGCTGCCTCTGTACTGGGTCTCTGTGGGACCAGTGGAGCATGCCTGTCCTCCACAGGCAGCTGGTGTCTCAGTCCCCCAGAGCGTTCCATCTTTCCCTGGTGTCCAGTCCCACTAATCACTAGAACCCAGTGCAATGTGGAATTGTCTTCCTGTAGCAGATCTTCAGGGCCAGGTGTGCAGAGTTCCTGAGCACCTATCCCCTCTCCACTCCATTCACTTCTTCCTGCCTGTGGGCTGAGATAGGGGAAGAGCTGTGGTCCCACTTAGTCTCGGCTCTGCCTCTTTACCCTTTTCTGTGTGGTCTTCTCTTCTTCCCCGTGTGTAGATGGTGTGTTCTGCAGTTTTCAGTTCATTTTCAAGTTTAGTTGTATTTGCTGTACTTGCTTCCTTTGTGTGTGGGGGCGAAGAGATTTCCATCTTGCCTTCCTACTCCATCATCCTGAGGCTTCCCCCATATTTCATTTCATTTGATTCTCACAACACCAAGTTTTTACACGAGATAATCCTGCCCATCATACAAATAAGAAAACACTAAGATGTTAGTCAGGATGTGGTGAAATTGGAACTCTCATACATCAGTGGTGGGAATGTAAAGTGATTCAGTCACTTTGGGAAATACTGGTAACTCCTCAAAAAGTTAAACTATTACCATATGACCCTGTAATTCCACTCTCAGATACATACCCAAAAGAACTGAAAATTGGTATTCAAACAAATATATGTACATGCATGTTCACTACAACCAGAATAGGTAAATCCACAGAGACAGAACACAGATTGGTGGTTGTCAGGTTGGGGGATGGAAGACCAGTATTCAACTGCTTAATGAGTACAGGGTTTCTTTTTTGGGGTGAACATGTTTTGGAACTAGATGGAGGTGGTGGTTGTACACTGTGAAATACTAATAGCCGCTGAACTGTTCACTTTCAAATTTTGTACTTAGAGGAGTACAAATGGCCACTTAGCTCTCAGGTTGCACCAAACTGAAATAACAACTATGAAAGAAATTAGAAAAGATAGCCAATTTTCACTTTTCTCTGATGATAGAAGATGGAAGAGTCACAGATAGTCCCAAATGGCATATTTTGGGATAATTACTCTTTATAAAAAGAGCCCCTTTTTTTCCATTATCAAATCTGTATTTATTTATTAAAATTAGATGATCCTATAATAGCACAAAATGCCATGAAGAAATGTAAGTAAATACAAATCAATAGGCATTCTACTATTATGTGCAAATCAACAGCAAATATTGAAACATTTCCTGTAATTTAACAGCAAAAATATCATTCAGACTCTTGGAACCTATTAAAATAAAATCCACCTTGTAAAATTTCATTTGAGGGCACGTCTTTGTACACCTTGGATATAAACTAAGTTTGTGTACAACAAGCATGGCAATACCCATACCAAGAGGTCAGGAGATAGAGAAAAAAACAGCCATGGTCTGAGGCTCCTGAGCTAAAATCAAAGGAACGGGCTTCTCACCTTTGCCAGGCCAGAGAGGAGCTCTAAAGCTGCCAGTGATATGCTCATATCTTGCCGCCACTGGGAGTTGAGTCTTTGTGTGACGAGATGAATGCTGCGAATCAGGAGCCCAGCAGCTGAATCTGTATTAAGAGCTAGGATATAACCCCGATGCCACATCCCACAGGGAGGGAAAACAACTAAGCATTAGTAACAAGAAGCACAGCATTCCACCAGGCACAGACCACAGCAGCCACCGTGAGCACGAAGGGCACCCACACAGCACTATGCTTCCCACCCCACTGGCCTAAGCGTCAAGCCTGACTGAACAACAGTGCATGGGGCACAACACACAGGACCAGAGCAGCTTCTAGCTCCCAGCTCAGGTACTTTTATCCAGACATTCACTGGAATTTGAAAGTTGCAATATCATTTTTAAACAATATAAATCTTAAAATTTCAAAATTCATTCATAAGGAGAGTTACATTAAAAAAAAAACAATGAAAAGGCTATCAATTATTTCCTTCAAATTTTGTAGAGGAAAGAATTCAAATTTTAGAATCTCTTCAGATGCTGGGAATTAGCCTAAAGCATCTGTTGAAATTATTTTCAGGGTTTAAACCATAAAAAGTCACATGCAATACCTTTTTAAACATATTTTAATATTTAACTCTCCAAGACTACTTCTAGAAAATTTTAATCAAGTCACTGTGTCTTTATTTGGCCTCCACTTCTATATTTAAATGTAATTATTACTTAGCTAATAATAAATTAGGACATATGAAATTGAATTTATAAAGGAAGCTTTAGGGACATTATACCTGTCAATCCTATCAGAAAGAGGGCAGTGACAACAGAAAAAGGAATGATCATTAAAGAGAGACATTCATGCAACACTAACACAAATCTGGATTTCTTAATACAAGATATTTTACGACATTACAAGCAGAACTCACTAACACCAGTTCCAAATACTGAAACAAACAATAGTCACTTCAAACATTTATATTAGAACACAAACAATGCAAAAATTTCCTCAGTTTAAAAGTCTTAGAAAGCATGAGAATAAACAATTTTCACCTACAGGATACTTAAACCCAAGAACATGAGAAAACAATTTAAATAACTTCTTTATAAGTACAAATGTCTTGAATATCCACCTAATGACCTTATGTATTTGACATATTCAAGAATACTTTTAGCAAACTTAAACCACGGAAACATGCCTGACTACTAGGCTCATGAACTCTCTAGGTGATTAAGAAACTGAATTCACATCTAAGGATCTAGATTTCATGCTAATCCAGTTAGATTACAGATTCAATATACTATTAGTATTTGTGTATAAAAATATAAAGGCACTCACAATCTCACAGAACCCATAAAGTAATTGCCCAGGGTAAAGGACATCATTGACTAGGATGTTCTGCTGGCAAATGTTTCCTTACTCTTACTTAACACGTGTTACTGAAGAATCCCATCAGATATAGTAGTGTATATAGGTTTTAAACAAAAAGACCCTCCGGGTTCCCATCTAATGCATATCCCATCTCCCCCACTTACCACATTGCAATAACTGATGTACTAGACAACCCTGCCATTAGACTCTAAGGCACAGCTCACATCTTATTTGACTCTGGATGACCAGCACCTGCTACAAAATCCAGAAATGTTTCCTTGGCCAGCCATTATAATCACTTATAAAACCTAATAAGCTATCCAAAAATCTAACTACTAAAAGCTAGAGCTAAATTTAAAAGATTTTATTTCTTTTTTTAATCTCTTAGACCAATAGACTTTCTACTATAATATATTTTAAAAATCACAAACATTAAAACTTTGTTAAAAAATTTTTTTTGCTTGTTTTGTACATGTGGACATTAAAAGTTTTCTATAAACTTTGGATTTCAAAGAAACAAACAAGGCTTACCATAATCCCTTAGAAGAGCTTGAGCAGGTCTTTCACTATCAGGAGTTGTGGGCTCTGTGCTTCCACCACTTGCTGAACTAATACCACTATTAGTGCGACTATGACTCTTCAGGTTATTTTCTCCACCACCCTAGTCAAACAAAAATGAATCCAACATTTGAGGGCTACATCTATACTTTACAAAAATAGACAGAGGTCAAGTGTTAAAAGGCATGTTGATAAAATAGAATGTGTCAACTAAACAGCACAAATCGATACATAGATAAAAACAGACAAGGAATTAAAACTGCTGTGGTGTTTTTGCATAAACCATCTACTGGAGGGTATGAAGGGCCTGATATCATAGGCACCATTCCGAGGTCTTCTTTGCTGCTGTTCATAAAGGGCCAACCCAGGACTTTTTCCATTTTCACTAGCCTTCACTAGCCAATGACTTTGGGTCCTTAGAGAAATACCCTAGTGACTGCCAAGCAAAACTTGAGAACAAGAATACAATCTCAAAATAACAAAAACAGAGATAAACAAACAACAGTGACTTTCAAATATAGTTACTTTGTGAAACACAAACAATAAAATACTATGTGGTTAGTGTAAAGATTAACTTCTATATGAACAGGGGCTAACAAAGGTATCTGTTAAAAATTTCCCTCATTTTTCCCCCATAAACAGGTATAACATAGACATCATATCCCATATAAATTCATTATATCCAGATCAGTTGATTTTTATTAACTGTCACTGGGACATGAATATAATTTCCTTAATAATAATAACTTGATAATCACCCTACAGCTACCCAGCTCACTCCAAGATACTCTACCTAAATTTCTCTACTCCTCTGCCTCTACTCCAGCTATAGGAATCACATATCTTGAAGACAGAAGCAGAGGGCATTGGGAGTCTCTGGGAAGCTTTTCTGATTTGGAAGAACTGGTGCTTTGGGGGACCTTCAAACTCTGGTCTAGAGGGGCTAGAAAGAGCTGATGAGATGGAAAAGATGCTTGCTTTGAGCCAGCTCTAGATCTACTAGGAATGGAAGGAATTATGGAGTAGGCAGCTTTCCTAGATTATTCAAGTCAGTTCACTAGCACAGCAAAAGAGTTAAGAGCCTTAAGTAGACACTGTCCAGGAAAAAGGACAAACATTTAGCTGGAATTTCTTGCGGAATCTCTCAGGGACCTAGTTTATAGCTGATGAGGCACTGAAACCTCAAAATATGTATTTTAAAATAGGAACCTTCTGAATCAATGACCTGAATTTACAAAAAAAATGCCTTAAAAATCACAAGGATGGGCATTTTGGAATGTAGTGTACATAAAATCAGAAGCGCAAGTGGTATGCTTCTTACCATCTCCATTTGGCAACCAATGGCTTCCAAAAGTGCTGAATCTTGAACAATATTTAACATTGCCCCTGCAACAGTAAAACAATGCATTTTACTTAAAAGCATGACAAGAGTATTTAAACAATTAACATACCCAATTAATAGCAAAGATAATAATTTGATTTTTGTGAGTATCCCTGAAGTTTCCATAAAATTCCTAATAAATCCACTGATTGGTTAGAAAAGATAATCTTTAGAAATGCCCTAGTTCTGCCCCCAGTTTCAAAACCACATTTTTCTAAAATAAATTTGAAGTGATCTAAAAGAAATGATCTCATTTCAAGTGATATGTTATTTGAATAAACTTTATATAAAAAGATGACCATACCTTAAATTTAATTGGTGTGAAAGACCAGATGTAAACATCTCAACATCAAGGTAATACAAACTAAGAAAAATATTGTGGAATACTTTCAAAACCAGATTCTGATCTTTCAAAAATAAAAGTAACAAAATAAAAATTACAGGTCTATCTTTTTGACCAGACTGCTTTTCAAGAATGATTAAAACCACATGGTTCAGGGCTCTCCCACAGCTGCATATTCTGAAGGCAAGCTGCATGTATTTATTATCAAGGAACTCATAGTGCCAAAAGCCTAGGACAGAAACAAAATGGTGAGCCATCCTAGTGGGGGAGTACTCTTGTTCACAATGAACAGAGAGAAAACAGACACAGCTTTGCCAGTCTATGGCAAGAGCAACAGCTGACTCTTCTTTGGAGGGTAGAGGAAACTCTTCAGAACAAGCATACAGCACAACTAAATATCTAACCAACTATAGAAATCATCTCATTTCAAATGATACATTATTTGAATAACCGAAAACACTACAACTTGTAGGCTCTCTCATTTCGACTTAGTGGTTCCTGCAACTTCTTTCCAAAATGAAAGGATTTACTCTTCCCTGTTTATTCTACCTTCTCACTGCATAACATACTATCTTTCCTGAGCACCCATTCCACCCACACTGCCGTCACCAGTTCTTTGGCTTCATCATTTTCCCTCCTGTAATGAAATCCTAATCTCACTTCTACCTATTCAAATCTTGCCCTACAAGATCCAATTTATAACTTGCCTCTACCCCTATGAAATCTTCCTTTCTCTTTTGGTTTCTTCTTTCTCAATATGAAGATACTCAATATGACATGCAATCAGCACTGCTTTCTGCTGTCATCTGACTGCTCTGTGAAGGTACTCCATTCTCTGCAATGAGACTTGCTCAAGGGAGAAAAGCCATGCCATTCAGTTCATTCGTATGCCCCACAGAGTACCTGCACCTACGACCACGCCCTTGGCTTTGATGAAAAGTCAGAAGTACATTAAGAGACAGCTGCAGCAACCAAGTTGAGAAGTCACAAGGGCCTAAAATACGGCAGTGGCCATAATGATGAGGAGCCATTTAAGACTGAAAATCAGTATGATTAGGAGACCAACAAGAAATGAAAAGGGAAAAGGAAGGAAGCACACCAATCTTCCCTGGCAGCTACTCCTCAATTTCCTTTTGGTAGGGTTCCAATTGGCTTGCAGAATTACACCCAAATCAAGATTTTTCACATGTACATAATAGGCAAAAGAAAGGGGAGAAGGCAGGCATAAGGAGGGAGCAAAGGAAAGAGAAGAGAAAAGAAGGGAGGAAAGGAAAGAACAGGAGAGAGGAAGGGAAAGAAAAACAAAAAACACAGACAGAACTAAGCAAAAATGACCCAACAATACAACTGTAATGCTTTCCTTCTCTCACCTGACCCCTTTAAATGTTTTTAAATATGAAAGCAAACAAATTCTGCCTCTGATTCAGAATAAACAGAGCTTAGGCTGCCATGACTGACCACTGCTGCCTCAGCAAGCCTGGGGTCAACAGTGCCTGGGTTTTTGCTTACCAGAAAATGTGTGAACACAAACCTAGTATCATTTGAGTGTTGTTGGAGTCCGTTTCCGTTTGCAAGGCACCTATTAGAATATTCACAAGTCTCAACTTCAGGGACAAAAAAGTTATTGGTTTATCGTAAGAAGAGTTGTCATCATTACTAAACTTTCCTTCCAGGACCACCTACAGAAGAAATAAATATTTAACATCAACTGTTGTGGTACACTGTGCCCTTATAGGAACTGCTACAGTGGACAAAGGTAAGATCAGTCTAATAAGCAAAGATTTCAGTCTAATAGTAGCCACTGTGCTAAGTATCTATCACTAACTCACACAACATACATTCCCAGATGTTACCAGCCTATCACCACTTGAAATGGCAGACCAAGATATGCCCCTGGCTAACAGAAAAAATACCACAACAAATCATTTTGTTGATTCACCTGAAAATTATATAAAATTTTTTCTAAAAAGTCCCTGTTCCATTTTTAAAATATAATTTACTTGAACTAGCACACAAAACAGAATATAGAATATAAAAATATTTAATGAAACATTACCTCAGATTTGACTGTGCCAAAGTGATGAGGGAGAGGCAATAAAGAAAGCAGGATATTAATGGAAGATCTTCTCAATTCTGTTGGATTTACATAGCTTTTGAATTTTGAGAGTTCTCTGCCCCCACCAAAAAAAAAAAAAAAAAAAAAAAGCTATTAGGATTTCCAAACCAAAATGTTTTTTCAACTATTGCCAAATATACATTTATGTCAATTTTCACAATACAAACACTGGGCTTGGCTTTACAAAGAATGCAAGTAACTACTTTTTATTGAGTTTGTAGGACTACAATTTCTGTGTGTGTCTGTGTGTGTGAGAATTTCTATGTAAAACTGTTAACAGAATTAAACAAAATCTGACTGATTGATTTTAAATGTAAGGCCTACTCTACAAAACTAGGACCTCTGCTGTTAGCCCTCTAGTCCAGGCCAAAAAGGATTCAACACACACATGGACAAATCAGAACAGAAGTTCATGGATAAGGTGGGTCAGGATGCTTTATACTCATTTAATGTGGCCTGAGTTCTCTTGGGCTACGAAGACAGAATAAATGAGGAAAGTGGGGAGGAAGCACCAAAACAGACCAGGCCAAACCCGACAAGTAATATACTAGTACAGAATGATAGCTTACCTGTCAGGCAAAATGGTTTCAAGAGCTGAAATAAAGTAAGGAACCACAACATCAATTCCTTTCAAGTCACAGCAGAACAAAGGAGGGGAGTTTAGAATAACGCTGGCCAAGACAGGATGGCACACATAATCATTTATCTGCAAACCTTGAATTAAAAGCATGTAAAATCTGGGAAAGCAAGAAAAATATTTTAAACAAACTGCTGATCAATCATTTTCATAATTATTATTTTCTACATGATCATCTGAAAGTCTATTTCTACTCTTTATTACTTCTATCCTTTAAAAAGTATTACTGGAGTTAGGACATTTCAGCATCAAATACACTAAGAACAAAATGGTCTTTCCTAATTAAAAAAAAAAAGATTCATGTCTGAATCTTTCTGAAGTTTTAAGCTTTGCAACTCAAAATTATAGGTGCCTGTCAATGAAGCAACCAAAACAAAATAAAACCAATGGCTGCAGTGATTATAATTGGTGGAATTACTGAACTGAACTCATGCCAAGTAAAATTCTGCAGCATTTCCTAATTCCTAGGAAAAAACTTTTCTCTTTTCTCCATCCCCATTATTTCTAGGGGAACAATGAAAGAAAATAGCTCATTCAACCCTGCATTCATCATGATATAAAGGTTACTTCTGAATAAGACTCCTTTTAGAAATATGCCCAAGTATATCTTACTTTCAACCTCCTTCCCTAACCCCCAATCAACTGAGTATTCAATCTCCCATCTTTCTAAAGCAACTATATGGTAAACTCTTCTGTTACCATAAGGCATTTTTCTCTTCTCTGCAGTACTCTTCAGAAACAACATCTTCACCTCCTGGTCACTGTGCAACCCATTTTAATCTATTCTCTCTCCCTAGAACTCTATTAAAACCATACTAACAAAATAACAAATGGCAACAAATCCTACCATTTGCAACAACATGGATGGAGCTAGAGGGTATTATGCTCAGTGAAATAAGCCAGGCGGAAAAAGACAAGTATCAAATGATTTCACTCATATGTGGAGTATAAGAACAAAGAAAAAAGCTGAAGGAACAAAACAGCAGCAGACTCACAGAACCCAAGAATGGACTAATGGTTACCAAAGGGAAAGGGGCTGGGGAGGATGGGTGGGAAGGGAGGGACAAGGGGGGAAAGGGGCATTACTATTAGCAGATATAATGTAGTGAGGGGGCACAGGGAGGGCTGTACAACACAGAGAAGACAAGTAGTGATTCTATAGTATCTTACTATGCTGATGGACAGTGACTGTAATGGGGTATGTTGGGGGGACTTGATGATGGGGGGAGTCTAGTAACCACAATGTTGCTCATGTAATTGTAGATTAATGATAACAAAATAAAAACAAAAAACAAAACAAAACAAAAAACAAATGGCCTCTCAATTGTTAATTACAGAAGACATGTCTAAGTCTAACTCTGTCTTTTTAAAGTATTCCCTCCTTCTCTCCTTACTCTTTTCTGGCCTGTGTGGCAATTTCCTTCACCAGATCCTCTTGGTCCACTTGCCACCTAATATTGGTGTTCTCCAGGCTGCCAACCTCAGTTCTCTACACTATCACTTCCACTAGCCTGGTTTTAAACACTACCTAAGCCACTCAATATAATCAAGTCAGTCTCTAGCCCAGACCTCTCAATTGAGTTTTAAATCTATTAGCCAAAAAAAGTACATTGGGTACTTGAGGGCATTGATTACTCCAGTATTCCTGGTACACAGTATCTGCCACAAAGTAGGAACTTAATAAATGAATTGAAAAACATACTCCATATACCTAGAAGTCAACAGGTTCAAAACTAAATTCATCATTCGTCTTCTCACAAATCTGTTCTTTTGGTTGATCATACTACTGCCTATAGTCTTAATGGGCCAGACAAAAAGCTCAGGATCATAGCCTTCTCCTTTGCTGCTATTGATATCATTTGGGGTATCTCTCTAATATATGGTCTCCCTCCAGAGAAATGTACCCTCACCACAAGGGATAACTTCAGCACTCCATGTGACCCACCCTCAAAGCCATACTGACTAGACTAGAGGGTAGACACCTGATTAATCAGATTCTCTTTCCCAGGAATGTGAAATTAGTATTCAGAGATGCTAATTGGCCCTGCTGGCCACCTAAACCACGACCATGGAAATTGAGAACTTAGAAGCATATTACAACATTGGAAAATGATCTGCAGAGAAGAGAAGAATGAAGCAATTCTGGGATACCGTGAAGACAGAGAAACTGAAAGAAAGTGTTTTGGTCTTTGAGTGCTTTTCAGTCTTTGGTTCCTGCCCTGCTGCACATCTTGACTTTAGAATGTACTAAATACCACTAGTTTTCACAATTCATTCCCCCTTTGCCGAAGTCACACTGAGGTTTCCTGTTACTTAAAACCAAAAGCCTATTAAGATACCTTTGATTAGTTCCCTGCATGTACCATTCTGTTTCATGCCATATGCTTCTGGACTTGGTTCCATATGAGTCAGTTTAATTTTCTCTTCTGAGAACCTAGCAGGTACACAGACACCTGAATGCTCTTGTTGATACTAACATCACCTTAGCAGCTGTGTGAATGATCATTTGAAGAAAGCAAAATAGTCAAGAGAAATAGGAGGCCATTACCAGTTTATTTAGGAAAAAAGAGACAAAGCCTGAAGGGTCATGGTGGATCAGAGTGGAGAGATTAGGAGGAGGGTTAAGTAGCAGACAAGGGTTGGTTGATCAACTAAAGATACAGAGGGAAAGGAGTCTAAAATGTCTCCTAGTTTTCTAGCCTGAGCAAGTGAATGGACAGCAGAGCCATTCACAAAGATGGCTGAAATCACAGATTTGGGTAAAATGACCCTACTGAACTTGCTAACATAGTCTAGATACAACCCATCCTTTATACGTCTAGCACAATCACCCAATCTTCTGTAACTCTTTCCTTAACTCCTAGCGTAAATGCGTGCCGCTTCTTCCTCTGAATGCCCCCAGCACTTTATCTGCGCCTTCTCCCACCAACTTCCTATTGCTATTAGATCATTGTTATGTGTGCACATGGCTTTGCTCACTCAAGAAAATAAGCTCTTCAGAGGCCAAATTTACACAGCTAACATTTCTGGACCATCTACAGTGCCTAATACTATGCTAAAAATTAATTTAAAGATCAGTATGGTCCTTTCAAATCTCCCCATAATTAATAAAAATCAAATATGATAGGATAATAACTCTAAAATAAAAAGCATCTCAGGGATCTTTACCAAATATGAAGAGGCAGGAAAAGAGAAGAATTTAAGCAAAAATTTCAATTACTTACAGACATTTGCAGGTATTTCAGGCCAACATTTACTTGTCAATTCAGCCTACCAAGCCATGCTACCATAGAGTTTCACTACAAAAACTACATAAAAGAAGAAATAAACAAAAAAGTTCTAAGACCTGGATAAATAAGCTGGCAGAATCTCTTCTCCAGTCTTCTTGCTACAAAAAATCCTACACAGTGTCCCACAAGCCTCAGCTCTTCCTGCTTCATAGTTATCAGGAAATTCACTTGCATCAAACATAGGATTGGAAACCATGGTGTCTGTGGACATTTGTGACCCTTTCCGTCGAAACTCCATGCTAGCTTGTGTTGTAATGGCTGGGGAGAGAAAAGGAGGGTTTTATTACATTTGTCAATATGGAAACAGGCTCATGGGACCCTGGACACAAAGATCAAATACTGGTGTCATTAAAGAGCTACTTGAACAGAATCCAATAATGCTCTTGTTTAGCAAATATGTCTTATTTTGTTTTTAAAGGGGGCTCTCTGAAATCTTTAAAAAAGGGTAACAAATAATGTACAGTGGTACTGTCAGTTTAATAAATTCTACAGGAAGCATTTCTCAACTGAACTTTTGATCAGCAGAGTATATTTATATATATACATATATATGTATATATATGTATACATGTACCTGTATTTATATACAGATATACAGAATTTGGCTTTTCTATTATTTATTCTGTTTTTTCTTCCCTCTATAGAATGATGCTTAAATAATAAGAATTTTTCAATTTTTAAAATTTATACCTTACTCCAAATGGACATAATTAAATGGGAAATCCTATGCCAGTTTGTGTATTTTAGGGAGAGGGCAAAGAAAGGATGAGAAATGGGTAGGGAAGAAGAGAGAGCATTCCCACTCCCCACCCAACTCCAAAACACACACCAAAGAATCGCCCAACCAAGCAAAATGAGAATGAATTTTAACAACCACAGACAGCAGCTAACTTGAGGTTGATAAATCAGAAAATCAGATTGGTAAAAGATTCTCATGGTCATTCGTTGTCACTGAAACAGGAGCCCTTTGAAAGTTGCTTTTATTTTTAAAAAAGATTTCACAGTGTATTCAAAATTACTCTGAAATCTTTTATTATTCTTCATGAAATCTTTAAATTATTTTGTATTAATAGATTTAACACAATGCAGAGTCAAGCATAAATCTTTATGCAACTTCCCATGAGCCATTTTTAATCCTGAATAAGCTATCCAGCAATAGTACATTGGAAAAACACTACATGCAGAATGCATACAAATCAAACACTAAATCTGTATAAAAATAAGCTTAAAGCTTTAAAATAAAAAAGCCAAAACACAGTTAGTGCAAAGTCCTGGAATTCATGACATGACCAGACTAGTGTACAGAAATAATGGGATTGATTCAGGCAGATTAATTTGCTTTTGCCAACAATCTTCCCCATTCAAAACACAGAAAAGTATTTTTCTTCCCAAGTGCAAAAACTACAAGAGACAATGACAATCAAAAATTTTAATGGAATTATGAAAAAAAATAAAAACATGACTGCAATTAAGGAGAAGCTTCTGGTTCCTACTTACAAGATTTATAAGAAAGAAGAATTTGGATAAAAGATGCTGCAAGATAATAGAAATAAATGGAAACAAATCAAAGGACAGCAGTAATTATAAATACTTTAAAGATGGTGAAATTTTACAGTAAGTTAAGCTTTTTCTCTTTTAAAAAGTTAAGATTAAAAGCTTTATGATACCACAAGCTAGTTCAAAAACAGGAAATTGTGCATTCAGATCAAAATTATGATTTTTGTATCATGCAAAACAATGAACGAAGAAAATTACACAACTACAAAGAATTGAGGTTTTGAACAGCCCATAACGTGCATTAAAATTTTAGTTCATTAACCCTTCCCAGCTCAATGTTACTTTTACAAAGCACAGTGTACTGTCACAGATCTAAAGCTAACAAGTTCACAGAAGCAAACATTTTAAGTTAGAGGTGAACTACATGGCAGAATTCCTTGATGGCAGCCAGTATTTAGAAAACAGATTAACAGTGTTAGTGTTCCCGTACCTCCCACCACCCCCAAGACCTCAAGGGTGGCAACCCAGCAGCACTCTAACCCATTCAACTATCAGGACACCTCCTATCTTCTGGGTAATGTAACAGCCTTTCTCATCTCTGAACACAAGAAGCAGAAGAGGAGTTTCTATCCTTTCCCTACCGAAGAAAATGTTGAGTTAAAAGTAAGAATTTGTTGTTCACTTGAGATATGAATTCTGGTTTCTACCTTATGGCACAAAAAGTAAGCAAAACTTATAAATTCCCTAGAGAATGGAAATATTTGTGAGTTCCCCTTAAAGCAAGCCTACCAAGAAGGCGGCAGGCTGAGACATTCTGGATTCAGGGATTTAGTGTCAACAGCTTGACACCAAAAAGGTGTATCGTTAAGAATTGTATCTTAGTAAAAATAAAAATATGTGCTCATCCTAGTTAGTATAAACTTTTATATAAATATAAAAGTTTTATGTAAGCATATATATATAAATAT
Organism: Manis pentadactyla; assembly: GCF_030020395.1. Taxonomy (NCBI): domain Eukaryota; kingdom Metazoa; phylum Chordata; class Mammalia; order Pholidota; family Manidae; genus Manis; species Manis pentadactyla. The sequence continues at coordinate 159,134,615 of NC_080023.1, read as the reverse complement.
TTTTAAAATTAATAAATATAAAAATGGTTCAGAAAACTCAAAATATAAAGCACATGAACATCAGAAAACAAGCCAAATGGTTTTTAAAAGCTTTCATTTAGTTATCATAAGTACATTTATTTATATATAAGCAAGCACTAATTTCACATTTGTAAATAAAATATACTACGGAAATGGTAGGCTATAAAGTGTCTGAATTTGAACAAAATAAACAAAGGAACCCCAAAACTCAACTATGTAATCACAAATTATATTCCTGAAAATGTCTTTATATTCACAACTCTTCTAAATTGTTTAAAAGACTTGTAAGAACATCCAAAATAATTCTATGTATAATGCTCACAAACATAGACCCTAGTTCTGAGATGATACATAAAAATGTGTTTCTGGGAGAAAGTAGAGACTCTTATGGCCATTATATTAGTTTTACCCTTGGAATTAACACTGCTCCTTAGAGATACATAAACTAATGCAATTAGGCATCCATTTATCTCAATCTATTTCCAACCCCAGTGGAAAAGTGCTTTCTTACCAAACAATCAATACACTCATTAATGCATACAGCACAGTGCTTCGTGGCACACAGTAATTGCAGCTCAATAAATGCTAGCCATTATTACTGTTCAGTTCTATGAGACATGTTGTAATATCCCGTACATTCTGTATTATTCTATTCTCCTATCCTGCATCCTATGCTACTACTTTCTCAAGTATAACAGCAAGATGACAAAAATAAATCAGATTTTATTCAGACAGTTCATTTCTGTAATAAAATTTAAATGAAAGTATCATGGTTGAGTAATTAATTCTCCATGAGTCTTATTTAGTTCTAGAGCAAATGATATTTTTGACAAGTATACCCATGGAATAAAGTTCTCTAGACTAAAACTTGAGAAGTTATAATCGTCTGTGAAGCAGAAATCTTCTAGTACTTACATGTATTAACGAGTGGATAGCTGTCAAAATCTAAGAAAACACTTATGAATAAATTTCTGATCAAGATCTTTAATTCTTTGTATTGATATTATTATCCTGGCTGACATGAAGGGAACTTCCAGGTCACCTACTAAAAGGAATGATTCAACAAAAAGTGGCTAACCTGAAATGTGTCTAATAAAACCAGACAAAAGCCAAACCTCACAGAACATACCTAAAAAGGACAAGTAAGAAAACTTCCAAAAAATTCTGCTACTTCAGCTGGAAGGGGTTAAGCGCAAGACATTGCTTGGTCAGAGACAGAGAGCTTTTTAAGATACATATTAATCTTGCAGGTAGGAAAGATTAAAAAGAAAAAAAAGAAAAGGAAAAAAACGATAACATATTTCTTGAGCAATATTTACCAGTCATGCTGCTGTCTCTGTTTATCCCATTATGAAGTTTACAGTGAACAAATGCTGCATCAAATAACCATGATCCAAACAGATTCAAGATGCTGTTAACCTTTGGTCTCCGAGGGGCAGGCAGTGGTCGGGGTTCTGAACTAGTCTGATTCGGACTTGAGAGAGGAGAGGTTGAAGATGTCTGGTGCTGAACTTTTGAGGCATGAGCAGTACTAACCTATTAGGAGAACACAAGTATATATCCACACTCATGAAAAGTTTATGAAAATAGCAGGTTTTTTTAAGAAGGACGTCAGATTAAAAAGCCAAATTTATACAGAATAATGATGTTGACAAAAACTCTTACTGCGCTTGTCTTCATGGTGACCTTATTCACAGTAACAGCCCGGTGCCTCCGGTTATGTGGTGGGGTGGTATTGACAGCAGTGCTCTGAGGCATACTTAATCTATTCACAGGTGTTGGAGGAGCACTATCTGATCGGGGTCTAGAAATGCCTTTAAAAAGAGACAAATGTACTCTTCAAAGTTCAAAATATATGGTCAGAATATCTTCCCCAAGCAACACTAGTGAAGGCTCAGGAGGACAGACCACAGCAAAAACTAAGAACTGCCTCCCAATATCCATTCACCCTTTCTTCCTGAACTGCCTCTCAATATCCACTCACCCTTTCTTCCTGAGTTAGAGAATGCATAATTTAGTTGTACATGGCTACCCAGAATAAAAAACTAAATTTTCAAGCTTCCCTTAAAAAATATGTGGCCATGTTCTGACCATAGAGAAATGGGTGGTTGCTGGGTGGGTCTTCCAAGAAATCTCCTTAAAAAGACCAATCAATTCCTTCCTAATTCCTAAACAGTATAGCTGGAATTCATGTAACCAACATGGCCCATGAGACAGTGAACACAGAATGGACAGCTGCAAGATGGGAGGGCCTTGGGTCCCTGACAATGGTAGAACTATTACAGTAGCCCTATATTGCCTAGCCCTGGACTTAACATGTATGAAAATAAACTATCTTATTTAATCCACTGGTATTTTTGGTTGTTATGTGGCAGTCAAACTTAATCTGAACGAATATATTAGCTATAATGTATTAACAAGTGCACATAACAAATGTTTTAGAAAATGATAGATATTAAATATCACTGTCTTTCAACAGGTTAAAAAAATTCTGACTTTTCATATTTCTAAAATGTGAAAAACAGTTTGAAACCATAGTTCAGAAAAGGTATAGTTTATTTCCTAATGATGCACATAAGAATGATACCTAATGCATTTAATCTGTATTTTCTTGGATTATTAGTGAGAATGAACACCTTTCTCTTTAGCAAATCATTTATTCATATCTTTTGTCCATTTATCTACCATGTCTTATTTGTTTTCCTATCACTGTTTGATCTACTTATATAAAGACAACAAACCCTCTAGTTATACATTTCTTGCAAATAATTTTTCCTACTTTGTTATTTATAATCAAATATAAATTTTTGATTTATGATCAAACCTGTTCAATTTTTTTCTCTGCAATTGCCATAATTTCTAAAACTAGACTCTCAAGTTATTTACATGTACTCTTCAAACACCTAGCAACATACACAAAATTCACCTAAGAATGCATCCACCAGACAGCTGATTCCACGCATGGCACGAAAAAATATCTGAGGCAGATGTTTAAGGCAGGGATACTGATTCAATTCTTGTGGCATTCCGCTCACATTCAAGAACTGTTCCTGAAATTTGGGAGTAGAGCTTATAATGGCTGGGTTACTCAAATCCACAGGATTACTAGCAAAAGAGAGAGAAGAATTAATTATACATTTATAAGTTTTTTTAACAATAAAATGCATGCAATCTAAGAACAGAGCTGATTGTGTCTCTCTGATTCATAAAGGAGAATGATCTGTATTTAATAGGCTAGGGATTCGAACATCAACACTTTCTTTACAAAAGATCTGCAGTATATTTACATAACTTACTCTGCCTATTAGAGAATGAAAATCAAAATAAGCCTGGAAGTTTTTAATTTTTAAGAGTATACATGGATATTTTTCTACTATATTTAGAATTAAGCAATAGAATAAAACTATATAAATAAATCAACAAGAACCCCAAGGAGAAAATTCTACTTTAATATTAATATTTACAATTTTTTAAAAAACTATTGAAAATCAGGATTACTGTTTGTGTTCATGTGTATGTACAAAAGCCAAACATTTCAAAACAATGTATTTGGGCTTGAGTTGCATTTGATGTATAAACAATTTTAAATGTTTCCATTAAAAAATAAATTTAGACAGAGGTGAGGCTTAGAACCTCACCCCCCCTGTTTTGAGAGAAATCTTCTGCATCCATGGATGTTTTGTTGCCCTTGTCTAGCTTGGATTAATACTTAGTCTATAGACACAGACCTGATCATCTACATTTGCCCTCTTACAGCACTAAATTATGTTTTTGACCTTTATCTTGCATCTACCTACCACTTCAGCATTTTATTTAAAAAAAAAAAAAATAAGGGAGAAATGTGGGATTCACATATAAATCAAGTATAAAAATCAAATGAATAATCATATGACTTGATTGTTTATAGTTCATGATGCATGACCAAAACCAAAAGTTTCTGTGATATGACTGCCCTTGCACTGTTCACCATGTAAGAACTTATTCACTATGTAAGAACTTGTTCACCATGTAAGAACTTGTTCGTTATGCTTCAGAAGACTGGAGACTGTTGAGAATCAGGCTTGAGGTTGATTAATGATTGTGCATTGAGTCCCCTATACAGAATGTTATTGTTGTTAACAACCATTTGATCAATAAATATGAGAGATGCCCTCTCAAAAAAAAATAAATGAAATAAATAAATTTAGATTTCCACTCAAAACTGTCTGCTTATAGTTATCCATTAAACTTCTTGAACTCAAAGTAATATTGTTAATCAATCTATAGCCAGCACCTGGAAAAAATTTCCACTAGCTACGAGACCAAAAGAACCAGGCTGAGAAATACAAATCAGTGGTTTATAGATGTTCTTCCCTTTTAAGTCTCATTTTTCCATCCACTCAAGACTCTTAATTTCAAGTAATGCAAGGGAGCCTGGGGGAAAGTGTGTACATGTAAGGAAAATGGGCTTCTAGTACTAGTACATTTTATCTATAGAACTGTGGTCCACTGTGTGGTGTACAGGAAGTAAAATGTCTCTAGTAGCACTGCCTACTAAGGGTTGTAGTTCATCTGTTCATCTGCCTTTGAGGTACACACAGCCCCAGGCAATAAGGTTGGAATGGACTATACTCAGTCCAGCAGAGCTCTGCTAAATTCATGTCCATTTAATACTGAAAATTGGAGAGAAAGGCTTATACTAGCTTCTCCAGATACAAACCTCAAATGATTTCATAGGCACTCAAATATTCAAAGAGAACAAATACAAGAAAATAAAATTTGAAATGAGAATGGGTAACAAAGGATATGGATCAGATCATTCCCACAGCTCCCAATGCCCTGTATATCTGACACCTTTAGAAAGTCTGTTGAAAATCCAGGTTCCACCTAGATTTACTGAAACAGTCTTGGGTGGGGACTGAAGGGCAGGTGGCCATGCACAAACAAGTCAAAGGACAAGCATTTGGTAACAGTAGTATTCAAATCAAGGGAAAATTTTTTTTTCCTGGAAAAGATAAAGCATTACCATACTAGACAAAATTTTGGTGCCTGATATTCAGCCCTCTTCCCAGGAAGCTTGCCCAATAACCATAGTAGCTGCTTCTGAGTAACCACAGACCCACCCAGCCACAGCTCATTTAACTGAAGAGGTAAAACTCCAAAAACACTATCCAGATGTCTTCTAGGACCTACAACTGATGTAGCCTAACCAACAAAAATAATCTGATCCAATTTATCCCTTCTGAGAATCTAAGCAAAGGGAAAACCCAGTGAATCGAAAGGGCTGGAGTTGGAGAGTCACACAGAATCACAGCTCTTGACACCACCAGGCAGTTATCACGGGGCTGTGTGTACCTCAAAGGTAGGAGATAACCGGCTCAGGGGAAGCCTGCTGGAGAAACAAAACTAGGCACAAGAGAAGTAAAAAAGCCATGAGAGAAAGATAACAGAGCAGCTTGTCCCAAGGCTGCCTTGATCCCTCCCAATAAGACTGTTCATTGTTCCCTAGAGCCCAGTAAGACGATCATCATACAATCATACCTCGTTTTACCTGTGCCTGTTTAAGAAGCCTGACTAAAGAACCCTGACTAAAACTCTAAAATCTTTCAACTAAGAAAGAAAGATAATGTCCAAAGAGATTACTTAATATTAAGGAAGTGGGAAAAGATAATCCAAGAAATGCTTCTAAAAAAGATTACAGGAATAGAGTTTTACTGGTGATTCATTTCAAATTCTTAAGGAACACACATTCATGAAACACAACATAGAAAAGGATTAAGAAGTTTCCTATTTTTTTTTAAGTTACCAAAACATAAATTAGTCAAAAAATAGAACTAGAGAAAATTTGGAAAAACATTAAAATGTTTATTAGAGCCTCAGCTTTATGAGCTGAGAGCAGAACTCTTCTCTCAGAAATGAAGGATGTTTCAGTACTGGGAAAAATACTGTATTTCACATCAACAGATAAAAGAAGAAAACCCAAATAACTGCTTAAATCTATCCCAAAATATGATTTGAAAAAAATTCAGTACAATTCCTGATTTCATTGACCCCTTTAAATTTTAAATTTTATAATTTCTTAGGAAACCAGGATAATAAAAAAGAAAATCTATTATCAACCACCACCATATCACTCAAAATTTTTCATGTAGTAAACAGAGGCATTCCAATGAAAATGAGAACAGAATAAAGCTGTCACAACAGTATAATTTTAATTCAATAGTGTTCTCTAAGTTCTGACAAATGCATTAAAATAATATACAGAAATAATTATAACATTAATGGCTACTTTTCAAGGACCTACCACACACTTGGTATTGTACTATTCTATAAGCTTTTTTTCTTCAATTCTTATAACAAAACAGATACTACTGTTATCCCCATTTTCTAGATTTAAAGGAGACTGAGGCTCAGAGTCTACACTGCTTGCACAAGTTCACAAAGAAAAAAGTATAACTCAAACTAACCAATAGGTCTTACTGCAACCAAAGCACTTTTAATTAATTACCACAGTCTGAATTACTAGAAAAAAGACACTTCTTTGCAGACATGTGTCCATTATATTTAGAAATTTCAAAGGAATCAGTGAAATATTCAGAATTCCTTTAAATACCCAAACATGTAAATATAAAACAAAGTAAAAAATTTTCTTTACAGCAGCAATAGCCACTTATAAGATATAATGGGAAAAAATTAACCTTCACAACATCAGCAATAAATACCTAGGAATAATGGTAAAAGAAACATGCAGATCTTTGTTAAGGAAACTACAGAACACTTCTGTAAGATTTCAAGATTCTTGAAAAGAAAAATACATACTCTTAGAAAGGCAGACTCAATTTATTACATCAACTTTTCGTCAATACAAAAACAGGCTCAATACAATTCCCATCTTTGGAAGAGTCTGGCTAGCTGTTCACTAGTTTCTGTTCTTCCTATGTTCTCTGCAATGAAGCATGCGTGTGAGTTCTGGCCAATGGAATATGGGTACCAGGGATTTACCTCACTTCAAGGCCTGGTCCATAAACACCTGCCACACAATTTTACTTGCTCTCTCTTCATCTGTTAGCCATATACAGAGGCTCCTGCTTACAAAGCTGAGGCTTAATAGAGTCACATGTCGAAGATGCCAAACTGGGTCCCTAAATGACTATGTAAGCAGATTCACTCCCTGCCCCAGACTTTATGAAACCTTTACTGCATATGCCACTGAGATTTTCAAGTTCCTCTGCTAAAGTAGGACAAGTTCCTTATCCTATGAATACAAAATCCAAGTCCTAAAAGCTTCTGTGGGATTTCTATTTCCTTGTGTTTTGTAATTTGTTATCAAACTGATTCTAAAATTAATCTGAAATGTTAGGCAAGAAGAGATTTAAAAATTCTAAGAAATGGAAAAAGGGAAAAAGACATTAGTCCTACCGTACATAACTATTATAAAGTTTAAATAATTGAAAGTGAGTGTTATATAAGGATAAATGAAGGAGACAGGATTAAAGATGGTGGTGTGAGAGGTGAGACAGAGCCCTCCTCCGAAAACCACATATAATATGAAAATACAGTTAATACAACTAATCCTAAAAAGCAACAGGAAAGAAACCTGTACCAGACTGCATAAACCTGGAGAAAAGAACAGACCTCACAGAACAGGGTAACATACCAAAGCAGTGATCTGGCGGGACCCAAGCCCTTCCCCCACCCCAACTCAACTCACCGGCGGGAGGAAGAGAAATGGAGAGGGTGGAGGCCTAGGACTGCGGAACACCCAGCCCTGGAGATGTGCTCTGGGAGCAAGAACCTACATTGCATGGTGCTCCAGAGATTAGTGGGGTTGGAATGCTAAGACAGGTGGAATACTTAGAGAGACTGAGATTCCAGTCACTTGTGGAAACCAGGGATCTACATCCGGCTGCTCTGGGACGAAAGAAAGGTGGGCAACCTAAGAGACTTCCTAACAGTGAGAGGGCTGCTAAAGGGGCAAGGATTGCACAGAGCTTGCTGCTCAGGAGAAAGGACAGGTGAACAAAATTGTCCAGGTGCACACTGCACAGCAGGCTGAAAACTTTCAGGAGCTCCATACCCCTGGCTGGCTATGCAGCGCTGAGGATCCCCACAGTGATACACAGCCTGCTGTGCCTTCCCTCAAGCCAGCACCAGCTCACAAACCGGCTGCCCCTGCCCTAGTACCAAGCTAGCCAGAGGAAAGCTCCACCTACAGCAGCTACAATCGCAAAGCATAGAGGCTTCTACCTATGCTCTCGGCCCACTGGTTCTGGCAGTGGAGACAGGCATTGCAGCTGGGAAGCAGGAAATAGCTCTTTCCCCACCTGAGGCAACAGTACTGCTTGCGAGCAACCCCCGCCATCAGACATGGGACAGAGAAACTACACAGATAGGGCTTCTGGGCACTACAGTGCAACACCTACAAATATAAAACTTCAAAGGAACCTGGTTCAAACCAAAATCCTACAAACACCAGAAAGAGGGCCAAGTGAAACTGAACTCATCAATCTTCCTGAAAGAGATTTCAAAATAAAAATGATAAACATGCTCATGGAGGTACAGGAAAATATTCAAGAACTCAGGGAAGAATTCAGGAGTGAGATTCAATCAAGAAATACAGTATCTGAAATGAAACATGCAATGGAGGGATTAAAAAGCAGATTAGATGAAGTAGAGGAGACAGTAAATGGAATAGAAATTAGAGAAGAGAAATACCAAAAAGCTGAGGCAGAGAGAGAAAAAAGGATCTCTAGGAATGAAAGAATATTGAGAGAATTGTGTGACCAGTCCAAACAGAACAATATTCGCATTATAGGGGTACCAGAAGAAAAAGGGAGAAAAAAAGGGATAGAAAGTGTCTTTGAGGAGGTAATTGCTGAAAACTTCCCCTGTCTGGGGAAGGAGATAGTCTCTCAGGCCATGGAGATGCACAGATCTCCCAACACAAAGGACCCAAGGAAGACAACACCAAGACAAATAATAATAAAAATGGCAAAGATCAAGAATAAGGACAGAATATTAAAAGCAGCCAGAGAGAGAAAAAAGATCACGTACAAAGGAAAACCCATCAGCCTATCATCAGAAATCTTACAGGCCAGAAGGGAGTGGCATGATATATTTAATGCAATAAAGCAGAAGGGCCTAGAACCAAGAATACCTGGCAATATTATCATTTAAATTTGAAGGAAGGATAAAACAATTCCCAGATAAGCAAAAGCTGAGAGAATTTACCTCCCACAAACCATCTCTACAGTGTATTTTGGAGAGACAGCTATATAATATAGCTGTCACCAGAGGAAATAAAACCACAGTAAAGAAAGGAAACCAGTTAATTACTAAGCAGATGCAAAATCAAGTCAACTACCCCCAAAGTCAGTCAAGGGATAGACAAACAGTACAGAATATGAGACCTACTACATAAAGAATGGAGGAGGAAGAAAAAGGAGGAGAAAAAAATAGAACCTTAAGATTGTGTTTGTAATAGCATATTAAGTGGGTTAAGTTAGACTCTTAGATAGTAAGGAAGTTAACACTGAACCTTTGGTAAGCACGAATCTAAAGCCTGCAACAGTAATAAGTACATACCTATCGATAATCAGCCTAAATATAAATGGACTGAATGCACCAATCAAAAGACATAGGGTCACTGAATGGATAAAAAAACAAGACCCATCTATATGCTGCTTACAAGAGACTCACTTTAAACCCAAAGACATACACAGACTAAAAGTGAAGCGATGGAAAAAGATATTTCATGCAACTAATGGGGAGAAAAAAGCAGGAGTTTGCAGTACTTGTAACAGAAAAAGTAGACTTCAAAATAAAGAAAGTCACAAGAGACAAAGAAGGACATTACATAATGATTGAAGGGTCAATCCAACAAAAAGATATAACCACTATAAATATCTATGCTCCCAACACAGGAGCACCTACGTATGTGAAACAAGGAAGCCACAAAAGGAGCCATGGTAAATTCAACAAGATTGAAATTGTACCAACCAGTTTCTCAGACCACAAAGGTATGAAACTAGAAATAAATTACGCAAAGAAAATGAAAAACCCCAAAAACACATGGAGGCTTCAAACATACTCCTAAATAACCAATGGATAAACAACCAAATAAAAACAGAGATCAAGCAATATATGGAGACAAATGACAACAATAATTCAACACCGCAAAATCTGCACAACGCAGTAAAGGCTGTACTAAACGGAAAGTATATTGCAATACAGGCCTACCTCAGGAAAGAACAATCCCATACGAACAGTCTAAACTCACAATTAACGAAACTAGAAAAAGAAGAACAAATGAAGCCCGAAGTCAGTAGAAGGAGGGAGATAATAAAGATAAGAGCAGAAATAAATAAAATCAAGAAAAAAAAAACAATAGAAAGAATCAATGAAAGCAAGAGCTGGTTCTTCGAGAAAATAAACAAAATAGATAAACCCCTAGCCAGACTTATCAAGAAAAAAAGAGAGTCAACACACATCAACAGAATCAGAAGTGAGAAAGGAAAAATCACTATGGACATCACAGAAATACAAAGAATTATTAGAGAATACTATGAAAAATTATATGCTAACAAACTGCATAACCTAGAAGAAATGGACAACTTTCTAGAAAAATACAACCTTCCAAGGCTGACCCAGAAAGAAACAGAAAATATGAACAGACTGATTACCAGCAATGAAATTGAACTGGTAATCAAAAAACTACCAAAGAACAAAATCCCTGCACCAGATGGCTTCACCGCTGAATTTTATCAAACATTAGTGAAGACCTAATACCCATCCTCCTTAAAGTTTTCCAAACAGTAGAAGAGAAGGGAATACTTCCAAAGTCATTCTACGAGGCCAGCATCACTCTAATACCAAAACCAGGCAAAGACACCACAATAAAAGAAAACTACAGACCAATATCCCTGATGAACATAGATGAAAAATAATCAACAAAATATTAGCAAACCGAATTCAAAAATATATCAAGAGGATCATACACCATGATCAAGTGGGATTCATCTCAGGGATGCAAGGATGGTACAACATTCGAAAATCCATCAACATAATCCACCACATCAACAAAAAGGACAAACACCACATGATCATCTCCATAGATGCTGAAAAGCATTCAACATCCATTCATGATAAAAACTCTCAACAAAATGGGTAAAGAGGGCAAGCACCTCAACATAATAAAGGCCATATATGATAAACCCACAGCCAACATTATACCAAACAGTGAGAAGCTGAAAGCTTTTCCTTTAAGATTGGGAATAAGACAAGGATGCCCAGTCTCCCCACCCACAGCCAACATTATAACAAACGGCGAGAAGCTGAAAGCTTTTCCTTTAAGATTGGGAACAAGACAAGGATGCCCAGTCTCCCCACTTCTATTCAACATAGTTCTGGAGGTCCTAGCCACGGCAATCAGACAACACAAAGAAATTAAAGGCAGCCAGATTGGCAAGGAAGAAGTTAAACTGTCCCTCTTTGCAGATGACATGATATTGTACATAAAAAACCCTAAAGACTCCACTCTAAAACTACTAGAACTGATATCGGAATACAGCAAAGTTGCAGGATACAAAATTAACACACAGAAATCTGTGGCTTTCCTATACACTAACAATGAAATAATAGAAAGAGAAATCAGGAAAACAATTCCATTCATAGTAGCATCAAAAAGAATAAAATACCTAGGAATAAACCTAACCAAGGAAGTGAAAGACCTATACCCTGACAAATACAAGACACTCATGAGAGAAATTAAAGAAGATACTAATAAATGGAAACACATCCGTGCTCATGGATAGGAAGAATTCATATTCTCAGAATGGCCATCCTGCCTAAAGCAATCTACAGATTCAATGCAGTCCCTATCAAAATACCAATGGCATTCTTCAACAAACTGGAACAAATAGTTCTAAAATTCATATGGACCCACAAAAGACCCCAAATAGCCAAAGCAATCCTGAGAAGGAAGAATAAAGCTGGTGGGACTATGCTCCCTGACTTCAAGCTCTGCTACAAAGCCACAGTAATCAAGACAATTTGGTACTGGCACAAGGACAGATCTATAGATCAATAGAACAGACTAGAGAGCCCAGATATAAACCAAACATATATGGCCAATTAATAAATGATAAAAGAGCCATGGACATACAATGGGGAAATGACAGCCTCTTCAACAGCTGGTGTTGGCAAAACTGGACAGCTTCATGCAAGAGAATTAAACTGGATTACTGTCTAACCCCAGACACAAAAGTAAACTCAAAATGGAATTAAGACCTGAATGTAAGTCATTAAACCATAAAACTCTTAGATGAAAACACAGGCAAAAATCTCTTGAATATAAGCATGAACAACTTTTTCCCGAATGCATCTGCTCGGGCAAGGGAAACAAAAGAAAAATGAACAAATGGGACTACATCAAGCTAAAAAGCTTCTGTACAGCAAAGGACACCATCAGCAGAACAAAAAAGCACCCAAAAGTATGAAGGAATATATTTGTAAATGACTTATCTGAGAAGGGGTTAACATCCAAAATATATAAAGAACTTGCATGCCTCAACACCCAAAAAAAACAAATATCCCGATTAAAAAATGGGCAGAGGATATGAGCAGACAATTCTCCAAAGAAGAAATCAGATGGCCAACAGGCACATGAAAAGATGCTCCACATTGCTAATTATCAGGGAAATGGAAATTAAAACCACAATGAGATATCACCTCACACCAGTTAAGATGGCCAACATCGAAAAGACTAGGAAGAAATGCTGGCGAGGATGCGAGGAAAGGGGAAACCTCCGACAGTGCTGGTGGGAATGTAAATTAGCTCAATCATTGTGGAAAGCAATATGTAGGTTCCTCAAAAAACTAAAAATAGAAATACCATTTGACCTGGGAATTCCATTCCTAGAGATTTTTTTTTTTGAAAAGTGTAACATTCCATATTTTATTTTATTTTTTATTAAAGTATTATTGATATACTCTTATGAAGGTTTCACATGAAAAACAATGTGGTTACTACATTCACCCTTTATTATCGAGTTCCTCCTCATACCCCATTGCATTGTCCATAAGTGTAGTAAGATGCCACAGAGTGACTATTTGCCTTCTCTGCTACACTGTCTTCCCCATGATCCCCCCACACCATGTGTACCAATCATAATACCCCTCAATCCCCTTCTCCCTCCCTCCCAACCTGCCCTACCCACCTCCCTCCCCTTTAATAACCACTAGTCCCTTCTTGGTCCACTCCTAGGAATTTACCCGAAAAAAACAAGTTCTCAGATTCAAAAAGACGTATGCAGCCATATGTTTACTGCAACACTTTTTACAATACCCAAGATATGGAAGCAACCTAAGTGTCCATCAGTAGATGAACTGATAAAGAATATGTGGTACATATACACAATGGAATACTATTCAACCATAAGAAAGAAACAAATCCTACCATTTGCAACAACATGGATGGAGCTAGGGGTATTATGCTCAGTGAGAAAGACAAATACCAAATGATTTCCCTCATTTGTGGAGTATAACAATGAAACAAAACTGAAGGAACAAAACAGCAGCAGACTCACAAACTCCAAGAAGGAACTAGCGGTTACCAAAGGGGAGGGTTGGGGGAGGGCAGGTAGGGAAAACAGGAAGAAGGGGATTGAAGGGTATTATGATTAGTACACATGGTGTGTATGGGGTCATGGGGAAGACAGTATAGCACAGAGAAGACAAGTAGTGACTCTGTGTCATCTTACTACACAGATGGACAGTGACTGCAATGGAATATGGGGGAGACTCAATAATATGGGTGAATGTAGCAAACACACTGTTTTTCTTGTGAAACCTTCATAGGAATGTGTATCAATGATACCTTTTTAAAAAAAAAATTTACCTTGTTAAAAAAAAAAAAAAAAAAGAATAAATGAAGAGGTTAAGGGAAGAATACATGACCCAAAGATAAAATCTAGTATATATTAAAAGGCACAATGTCACAAAACAAAGTCAGAAGAAATCATAGGTGAATATCTGATCAAAGACAGACAGAATTTCTAATTTTACATTTACATTTTTTTATTTTAAAGAAAATGATCACAGAAAAAGGCACTAAAAAACTGGTAACCTGAAAGATGAAAAGAACAAACCACAAACAGAAAAAGGAAATGATACAATGGTCAACATAATTTATAAAAGGTCATATAGAGTAATTTAGAATCACTAATATACAAATAGAAAAATGAAGCTAGTCAAACCATAAAAAGATACAGAAGGAAATGGTTTAAGAATCAAGATCATATATAAAGAATGAAAGTTTCACCGAGCACAAGGATGGGGCCAGCAAAGAGAAAGGAAGGGAACAGTGAAATGGAAAGGAATAGAATTACCATAAAGAAAAAGATAACAGGAAATAGCAATTTATCCCTCTGAAATTTTAGGGTGTATCCCTCAGTGACATTTTAAACAACAAACCTACTAGAGGAGGGGCCCTGAGAGCTAGGATGCCCAGTCAGTGCATCCCAGTCAGGTCACAGAGAAAAGCAAAACAGGCTCCAATCTCCATAGTATGTGACCGAATCCTAGAGAAATATCATCCAGGCTGCAGAGGTAGGCAAGGGAACAAATGCTGCTTCTACCACAGGGACAAGCTCCTAAAGAGTATGGAAGAGCAGCTGAGGATAGCCTGACCCTGCTGGGATAGGAAAAGCAGGAGGTACATGATATAGATGTGCATGTTGTCCTATTGGCTCCATCTGACAATCTTGTTTAGCAGCCATACTCTGAATTCCAACAAGATAGTTACACCATGGTTTATGCCTTAAGACACTTGCTAGGTAAAGAACACATAAAATATTAGTAATAGTACCTTAACATATGTAAAAAGCGAAACCAGGTCTGTGCAACACACTCATTATCCATTTCAGGAGGGATCAGATTGGCATCTTCATCAGGAACTTTAAATGGAGGAAATGAAGGACCATATGTAAAGCGCAGCAATCTGGAAAATAAAGAAATGCACACCACTGAGTTCATTTCTTAACAGAATAAAAATATTGTCAAGTATTAAAATATAAAAAAAATATGGTAAGAGGAAATAGATGAAACATGCATAATATTTCACTGAGGTGAAAAAGATAAATGAAAACCTTTGTTTATAAAATAGAAAAACAAAGATTTCTAGTTTTGTAAAAGATGTTTGAAATTTTAAAAGACAACTGCTTGAAATAACTTATTGTCCATAACTCAACTGTTACATATTTATTTGCTTTATAAGTTATATAATTTATATTATAAATTTATCTAAAGTACTTATATATTCATGTATCATTTAAATTTTATAAATCATGAAATTACTTATAAAATTATAATTTTATAACTTAAATTTCACATTAGAAATTTTAATATTTTACTGTATGTTATGTTTATAATGTAAAATTACAAATTATTAATTCAGTTATAAATTAAAATTTATAAACAATTGCAATGTAAGTACTAAATTATATAATCATACAATATGCAATATTTATATAATTAGTCTAAGAAATTATATTATTATTTAAATTATTTAAAAGATTTCTCCTCCTGCAAACTCCTTCAACACAACTAAGCTGTAATTTACTCATAACAGCTGCTTCATAACTTTAAATGAAGTTTAGAACTTATGGTGTACCTTAAAAGCAATTCAATTGCTTAATAAAATAGTAATTTTCCAAATGTATTAAAATTGTTCAAAGCTCTTTAACTCAATTATTCTACATTTAGAGATTATATCTTAATGAAATAACCAGAATACACACACAGACTATGTGTGAAGCATTCATATCAGCAATATTTTTTTAAGTAAAACACTAGGAACAATATAAATATCAAAACAACAGCAAAATTATTGAATAGATTATAATAGCATTTGTATAATGGAAAAATACAAAGCCATTAAAAATACGTTCTCAAGACCCATTTAAGAACAAAAAAAGGCACGTAGTTAATGTGATAAAAATCAGCTATACCAAGATATAACAGAATCTACAGAATATTCCAAACGTTTATCTTTTAGTTTAAATGATTATAAATATATAAAGTATCACCTACAAATTAATTGTTCCTACCTCCATACTGCCACCCGCCACCATTCACACCTAAATCAAATCAAGTCTCTAGATCTCACTATCATTTGACAAGAAATAAATGGGACAGAGAAACAAGTCAACATCTAGGAAATAGAAAAATCCAGAATATGAAATACTAAGTAAGACAAACCACCCAGTTCTTCAACAGCAACAAAAATGCAAAGAAATAAAAATGAGAGAGCAGGAAACTATAGTGTCAAATAGGCTTAAGGAACCAATCAACCAAATGCAATGTCTTAACCTTGTTTTCTGATTCAATGGAATTAACTGTAAAAAGAGAACAAATTAAGACATTCAAGGGAATTTGAACACTGAACGACTAACTGATATTAAAGAATTGTTAACATTTTTTTAGGTGTGATAATGGTATTACAATTATATTTTTAAAATAACCATCTTTTAGAGTTATTTATTAAAATACATAGGACTGAAATGAAAAAACAAGTTTGAAAAAAATGAAGTCCAACAGTTTACTCATAGAGTAGTGTTGATACTAAATACAAATGATAAAAAAGGTAAAATTATTGTATAAAACATTGCCTACTTTGGTTATAATGTGGCACATTATAGTATGGTCCCATTTCTGCAAAATTATGTATAAACATATAATAGGATTTTTTGTGAACTTAAATTTTCCTGTTATACCTCTCTATATGGTTTGTATTTTTAAAACAATGATCATGAATATTTTAAAAATCAGAGTAAGAGTGGGATTGGGTGGGGAGGAAGAAAGCCCAGATTTGATCTGTTCCCCCAAGATACTTGCTTAATCTGAAAGGTTTTAGATTAGAAAGACACTAGCCAAACTGCTGTATCTGTTTTTTAAAAGTGATTCAATTCTATATCTAAAGTACAATCAGTATTTACAGACACAGGATACAGGCTCTTTACAGTGTATTTCATGAATCCCAGAAAGACAAAGAACTAGGGGAAAGCTGTCTAAGGCCTGACAGCTGAAGGAAGGCAAGTCAATGATGATAACCTACCTTGACGTGAGTGCACAGATGACCTTGCTCCACTGCTCTACCACTGCTGGGTGGTGCCTCCAGTTAGCCACCATCTCCTTGGCTGTTTTCCAGTACGGAGGTGTTGGGAAGCACCGAGTACAAGCTAGTAACCAAACCTCAAAGAGAACACCAATCAACTTCTCTGCTAGATTCTCAGCAATGCCACCTTACCAACAAAAAGAAAACATTCCTTTGGCATACTTTTAAAGTAAATCTTTAATTCACGAATTTGAAAGAATTGGTCAAAAAATTAAAATAACTAATGTTACATTTGACTTCAAATAATAATTTAATAGTATGGACAAAAACTATTCTTAGGAGCTCCTATGAAGGAAATCATGGATTTATCAATCAAGTATCACTTTGAAAGTTTTCAAATAGCCCTGCTTGGTTCTTATCAAAGATCTTTATCTTCCAGCAAGTGGGACAGGAGCACAGAGGGGAGAAGGGAAAGGACAAATGTCTATTATGAATGACTACTACGAGTCAGTTTCTGTTCCAAGTGGTTCATATATATGACCTCACTTAATCCTCACATAATTCTGCAGGATAGGCATTTATACTACCTATTACCAATTATACTCATCTTTTAAGTGAAAAAATGTAAGCTCAGGAAATTTAAGTAGCTTGTCCAAATTCACACAGCAAGTGAAGGAATCAGAACAAATACCCAAGTCTTTTTACCTCCAAACTTTGTTATAAAATGCTTCAGGTGTTTGAATGCCACCCTTCAAGGGAGATAGCATGGAGCAAAAAGGACTGGTGCTGTGCAGCACATAGCCTCAACCAAGAAAACAGAGCTGTTTCTCTGTTCTGAGCCCTGTAACTTAGGGAGAAAAGCAGTGGCTGTACTCTATATAGCTCTAGAAGGCAAACTTAGGACTCATGGGAAAAGTTATAAGGATGCATATTTCAAATGAGCAAAAACAAAGTTACAACAATAGTAAGTCCCAGGAGGGGACCAACTGCCTGCCCTGTGTTGCTGAGAGCTCTGGCATGGCAGTGTGTAGCAAAGAGCCAATGAATCAATGACTGGCCAGCTATTGTCAATACCAGAGAAGATATTCCTAATATGGGGTCCCCTTTAACAATGAAATTCGGTGATTTCCTTTAAATAGTTTCCTGAACACTGTATTTGTATGAAAGCAGAAGCCCTGTGACATGTGTGTTAGTAAAGAGACTAAACAGATGAATAAGGAACAAGGGAACTTGGAATTAGAATATCAACGTATAGCATATATATACTGTGCTGTAACATAAAAAGCAGGGCTTCTAAAATATACTCTCAAGTCTTATAAAATTGGAGGCTTTTAATGGCTAAGTCATGAATGGCATACTTCCAAACAGAACACTTTAAGACTTTATAGGTTTCATTTGCTGAAAAAAATATCCTCTGTAGCTAACAAGTTTTCAGTCTATTTTGATAACTACCTTGTAATCAAGTACATTACCTACAGGCTCTAATTGGTTAGTTGCTTCTTATACAGGTTCTAGCCTAATATATTAAACAAACTACTGTTCTTACCATTATCAAACATGCATAAATTCACTGAGTCCCTCTCTACTATGCAAATCATCACTTAAGGTGAAATAACTTAATATGGGCCTTTGAGGGCCTCCATTCTAAGAATTGTTAACCTTGGTTTGTCAACTGTTATGTGAAAATTTAAATCCCCACTGAATCTACTACTCGTTGAGTTTAAACATGAACTGTATTTGGAGCTCAGAAACAAATTAGAAAAAAGTAAACAAACCTTGAACAGTTGGTGGGGCTAGAAGTATATCATTAATCTGTAGAAGAAACAATAGTAAGACTTCCCAGGTTTCTCGGGCCATGATGGATGACTCACGAGCCAGTTTCTGAATGGCTCTCAGGACCTGTAAGCATAGTCTGATCTGACTGGATCCCTGTTCCTGTCTGAAGAAGACAGATATCACTGATAAGCCTTGAGGAGAGAAAGCAATAGCTTAAGGACAGGTGACTTACGTACACAGCAACCAATGGTCCAGTGACACTCTCTAACAGCATCATTAAGACAGAACTAGTGCACCCTCTTCAGTTTAAAGCCACTTCTGCCATAGTTTGGCAGTCTGGGATCTCAACCCATCACTTGTATGAGAATTAAAAAGCTTCTGGGGGTTGGCAGGAGGGTGAGTACTAGATTGCAAGCCTTTGGATTTTCTAAATCTAAAATGTGCCCGGTACATAATAGGCACTCAATAGGTTTCTACTGAATGAATGAATAAATGGCCACAGCCACCTCTGCTGCTTACACTGAAGCAACATGGCCTTTGTGTTCTTTTTACATTTTTAAAAATACACATTAACAAGAATTCTGAACATGATTTCATAGTGCTGATAGTCCCTTTGAAGCTAATGTCTGCTAGTGAAGGGCCTACAGACCCAGTGGAATATCCTAACAGGTTCCAAAAACTGTTAAGTATGGAGGCAAGTGCCTCATAAATGAGCAACTGCTACGGCTGTTCTAATAAAAAAGGCATCTTAACCTAAGAAGGGGGTTTCAAGGGTTCCCAAGATAACCTAAAACAGTTTTATAACTCTCTTTAGCCTACAGGACCATTTTATCCCCAAGGAAATAAAACAGATCAAAGTATTGGGGCCAGGGTTGAAAAGGAAGATAGAGGTTGAAGTCCCAGCTCTTATCCTCACTTTCCAAACTGGACCACCTGAGAATTTGGGGAATAGGAAGAAACCTGCACATTAAAAACTGGTGAGCTGGCCTCCAGACCTCCTATGTGAAACTCAAAACAAATACCTAATATTACTGAAATAAATCTTGAGAACAATTTTCTATACATTATGACTCATGCCACAAAGAACTGGTAAACCATGTCTAAATCAGAGTTGGGAATCTCAAAGCCTCCTCAAGAAATCCAGAATATGAAGTGAGTGTCCTTTCAACTCCTTTCTGGGCCATGACCCAGAAAAACTCACACTTATTCCGGAGTTGCAAACAAGTAACATTACTAAGTTTTTTCTAAAGAAGTCATTCACCTAGGAAAAGCCAAGAGTCCCCAAGAGCAGGGAGATGTCCCAAGTTCAGCTGGAGATATCTCGCCCATGGGAAGCCATGAGGCTCAAGCTTGTGTCTGTTGCACTGGCTACTTTTAGAAAAGTAAGGAATTATGTAACATCCACAAACCTCATCTAGCCACTTAAGAAGAAGCCCAGAATAAGAAATAAAAACACCACTAGTAGACCTGGTGCTGACATTCTTTCAAGTTAGCAGTAACACTGCAAGTCTCCCAAAGGTAACCTAGGCCTGCCTGCCATTTCCAGGTACCTCCTCAGTAGCAGGAAGGAAACACCTGTTCCTTAGATGGCGTAGCCTCACTCAAAAGGCCTAAATTTAGGAGCAATGTCCAAGTTTTTAAGGCAAAAAGAAACAAGGTAATTGATACTAAAAAATTAACAGAAAGGTCTAAATACCAGATAATCCTCACTCTAACTTGTGATCTTCAGAAAAACTGTTCTAAAACAGAAGCCCATGGGTCAAATTTGGCCTGCTGTTTTTCTAAATAAAGTTTTTTGGAACACACCCATGCTCATTCATTTGCATACTATGGCTTTCTCTACACCAACAGAGATGACTGAGTAGTTGCAATAGACACTGTATGGCCAGCATTTAATCAACACCTAAAGTAATACCAGTACTGCACCAGGCACTGTGCAAGCCCACTATATAGCTCCTCAAGCTGGTTAGATGGGAAAATGAGACATACACATTTTAAAAGATAAGCAATAAAACAGTGAAGAGATACAAGAGTGACATAGAAAGTACCATCAAGTTCAGAGAAGTTGTAATCACCGTGGGCCTGGAAGGTCAGGAAAGACTTCTTTACAAGGCAGAATTTAAGAAGAACAGTAAGAGTGAGATGTGGATAGCTAAGAGAGAGAGTAGAGGAAGGAAATGACAGGGAAGATCTTTAAGGAACCTTAGAGGAATATGTTTATGAGGCTAACCAACCAAGGAGCGGTGCTCATGCAGAATTAGTAGTAGTTAATCTGTTTAGGGAACAGATTACAGCAATTATTTCACTCAAGGTAAGGAGTTAACCTCTTGATTCTATGCAACAGAGTCCTTAACGGAGATTTTTCTTTTTTAAATTCAGATTTTCCTAAGTAATTTTCCTTTTAAATTTAAAAAGCTAAAATTTAGAGTTGATTCAAAGTCCCTCTGAATAAACCAAAAGGTCTAACCAGAACTTTTCCAAAAGGAGACAAGCTTCCTTGCAAAAAAGCTAAAAAATTATTTTTCTTTTAGGAAATCCCCACAAATGGGTAGGGAATTAATGCTTTCTTCTCCATTATTTTCTTTATTCCCAAATTCTTTACAGTGACATATAATTCTTTTCGATTAGGGGGAAAAAACATAGGTACAAGTCAGGTACATATCCTACATTACATGATATTTAAGGACTTTGTCTCAGAAGATGGGAAAAATCAGTTACAAACTGTCAAGATAATCTTTTGGCCTACTATAAATTTGCCCATAGTTTCAAACTGCTTACTTCAATGTCTTCATTCTCTCTTAGGAAAAAATCATTTTAAGGTTGAGGGCTTAAGTTGCCTTTAGCTTAAGTGGAGATGAGAATTATGATAGGCAAAAGTATGTTTTTTTGAATGGAAAGGAAAGGGGTCAATTGTACCTAAAAGCTAGCAGATCTCAGAAGCAAAGCCAAAAGGCTTTAAAATGAATACCACCTGTTAAAAATTCCTAGTAAACATTACATAAGCACATCTCTCCTATCATTCATACTAACACACTCTTTAACTGAACAAGTAATGGAAAGTTACTGTTCAAAGAACAATGAAAACAGCTCCTACAATATAAAGAAGTAACATTTATGAATATTTCGTTATGATCTTAACAGGCCAGTAGATGGACATAGCTTACCTTGGTACAAAAAGATTTTGTAGGTGTTTTAGTATACTTTGAACATATAGATTAGGCTCTTTAATAACCGGCAATGGAATAGAATCTTTCGGCAACACTAAAGCCATAATCCAGTCTGTATATACATCAACACAATATTTTACAGTCTCTCCATCCAATGGAAGAGTCAGTCCATAGCAAATTACTTCCATGGTCCATTTTACCTAAATAAAAGAAAATATACATACAGAATTATCACACATCCCTATCTATATCTCAGTAGGTTGATTTAAAATTTTAACCTCTTTTATTGCCAAAAACTGTCAACTGACAGCATATTCATCTGAACACATTTATCCGATTTATTCCAGAAAATGCACTTTCCATGTATTAAGACATACTGGGACATTTCCTAAGCAAAGATTTAAGAAAAAAATTAATTACTTATTTCTAAAAGGCCTATGTTGGCTTTTACCTTTTATACATTATTACTGTTTGCTCTGTGAAATAAAAAGCAAATATAGGTCACCTTGACTTTCCAGAAATTGGAGGTATAGAAACAGGAAATTTTAGATATTTTTCTCCATTAATCTGCATATGTATCATTTGGAAAATCATATACATAAATTCAATCACATTCCATTTCCAGATTATGCAGTGTTAACAAACAACAGGAAGGAAGATGAACTGCTCAACTCTTACTTTTTGACTATTTTCTCTGCCAAAGAAAATAGTATTTAAAATGGAAAGGTAAGAACATACACAGTTGAGGTGTTTTAGTATACTTTGGGTAAGATCTTAAGAAGGCATTTGGCTGCTCTAAGTGAGTTCTAGCCTCTTTACCCATCTGAATCATATATCCCAGAGGCTAAGAGAACTTGCCTAAGAGACTACTGAACCACTGCCTGTAGTCATGAATGAATAAGGTGTGATGAGAAAGGAAAATAGCCCAATTTGCAAAAGAGATGAAACTAAATTCCAGAAAGTGTAGAATAGAAAGTTTAAGTGAATTCTAGACAGAACTTTGAGACAAATTACTAAGCAGATCATCAGTGAGCACTCATAAAAGGAAACAAGATTGCTAGGAACCAGCCTACTCAAAAAGAATAAGTCATGCTACCAAAACCACACAAAGACACAAAAAAGAAAATAACAGAACAATATCTCTGATAAACATATATTCAAAAATCTTCAACAAAATATTAGCAAACCAAATTAAAAAATACATTAAAAGAATCATACACCACAATTAAGTGGGATTTATTCCAGGGATGCAAGGATGGTTAAACATCCACAAATCAATGTTATACACTACAGTAACAAAATGAATGATAAAAATCATATGATCAATTGATGCAGAAAAAGCATTTAATAAAATGCAGCTGCTATTTATGATTAAAAACTTCCAACAAAGTAGGTATAGCTGGAATATACCTCAATATAACAAAGTCCATATATGACACATACATAGCTAACATCATATTTAATGGTAAAAAGCTAAAAACTTTTCCTTTAAGATCAGGAACAAGACAAGGACACCCACTCTCATCACTTTTATTCAACATAGTATTGGAAGTCCAGGACACAGCAATTAGGCAAGAATAAGAAATAAAAGGCATCTAAATTGGAAAAGAAGTAAAACTATCACTATTTGTAGATTATTTGACACTATATACATAGAAAACCCTAAAAAAAACCACCAAGACTATTAGAACTAATAAATGAATTCAGCTGTTACAGGATACAAAATTAACATACAGAAATTGGTGCCATTTCTACACATTAATAAACGAGCTATCAGAGAAATTAAGAAAACAATCCCACTTACAACTGCATCAAAAAGGATAAAAACAAAAAGTCTAACCAAGGAGGTGAAAGACATGTACTCTGAAAACTATATTACACTGATAAAAGAAACTTAAGACAGATTTCTTCACACAAACCAATGGTAAGATACACCATGCTCATGGATTGGAAGAAATAATACTATTACAATGTCCATACTACCCAAAGCAATCTACAGATTCAGTGCAATATCCTCAAAACACCAAAGGCATTTTTCACAGAACTAGAACAAATAATCCTAAAATTTGGTGGAACCACAAGATCCTGAATAGCCAAAGCAATCTTGAGAAAGAAGAACTAAGCTGGAGCATCACAGCCCTGATTTCAAACTACGTGACAATCTATAGTGATTAAAATGGTATGATTTGGCATGAAAACACACGTAGATCAATGGGATAGAACAGAGAACCCAGGAACAAACCAAGAATATATGGTCAATTAATCTATGATAAGAGAGGCAAGAATATACAATGGGGAAAAGGCAGTCCCTTCGATAAATGGTGTTAGGAAAACTGGACAGCTACATGCAGAAGAATGAGAATGGACCACTATATTACACTATATACACAAATAAATTCAAAATGGATTAAGGATGTGAATTTAAGACCTGAAACTACAAATCTCCTAGAAGACAACATAGGAGTAAGTTCTCTGACACCAGTCTTAGCAATAATTTTTTGGCCTAGTCTCCTCAAGCAAGGGTAACAAAAGCTAAAATAAACAAGTGGGACTACACCAAACTAAAAAAGCACAGAGGAGATCAACAAAATAAAAAGGCAACCTACTGAATGGTAGAGGATATCTGCAGATCATACATTTGATAATGGGCTAATATCCAAAAAACATAAAGAATTTATATAACTTAACATCAAAAAACCAAATGCCTGATTAAAAAATGGGCACAGGTCTTGAATAGACATTATTTCAAAGACATACAGATAGCCAACAGGTACATTAAAAGATGCTCAATGTCATAAATCATCAGGGAAATGCAATCAAAACCACAATAAGATCACCATAAGACAAAAAATTGGCTATTATCAAAAAGACAAAAAAAAACAAGTGTCAGAAGGATGTGAAGATAAGGAAACCCTCTTACACTGTTGGTGGGAATGTAAACTGGTACAGCCACTATAGAAACCAGTATGGAGGTTCCTCAAAAAATTAAAAATAGAACTACAATATGATCCAGCAATTCCAACTTCTGGGTATTTATCTAAAGAAAACAAAAACACCAATTCAATGAAATATATGCACCCCTATATTCACTACAGCATTATTTACAATGACCAAGCTATGGAAGAAACCTAAGTGTGTATCAATAGATGAATGGGTAGAAAAGATGTAAATATATATCGTGGAATATTACTGAGTCATAAAAAGGAATAAAACCTTGCCATTTGTGACAACATGGATGGACCAAAGGGTATTAGGCTAAGTAAAATAAATTGGAGAAATACAAATACCATATGATTTCACTTATATTTGGAATCTATAAAAACAAACATAAACAAAACAAAACAGAAACAGATTCATAGATACAGGAAACAAACTACTGGTTACCAGGGGGGTAGGTGTTGAGGAGTGGGCAGTGAAATAGGTGAAGGGAATTAAGAAGTACATACTCCAAGTTATAAAATAATAAGTCATGAAGATAATGAGCAGCATAGAGAATATAGTCAATAATACTGTAATAACTTTGTATGGTGATAGACGGTGACTAGACATCATAGGGATCTATTTGTAATGTATAAAAAATCAAATCACTATGACTTACACCTGAAACTAACAGGATATTATATGTTAATTATACTTCAATCAAAAAAAAAGAACAAGTCATGCCAGATGAGCTTCATTCTTTACTAGTAAGGTAACTATAAAGGCAGCTGACAATTCTATAATCCTGGCATTTTTACAAAGCACTTTCACAAGTATTACCTAACCATCAAAATAACACTCTATGAGAGGGTAAACTATCCTCACTTTATAGTAAGAAAACTGAAGCTTAGCAAGTTAGGCAATTTGGCCCAACTCACTGGTTTGGAAATGGATAGTGGAGCTGAAAACTGGAACCCTAGACTTCCCACTAGAAATCTGAAGCTATCTTTACCATACCTTTAACAGCCTTCTCTAGCAAAGGGGATCTGGCATTTAGCAAGAAATTTGGTCAGATACAGAATGTCCTTGTGAATAAGATGACATACAGCCCAGAGGACGACAGATTTGCTGGATTTATAACAAGTGGAAACACCCAATGAGAGAATAACAGTGGATTAATGTACCAAGATCATTTTGGAAGGTGCCCAGTGTGATGACAAAAGCTCTGCTACAATTTTAACTTGGAAAAAAAGGGGAAAACAAATTATATGCTGCCCATTTCTAGATATCACAAAGCTAAGAAGGAAAGCTAACTTGATATAAATTTAGGATTCAAAAAAGAATTCTACAGCTTAAAACTAAAGCTGAATCTAAGAAGATAAATACATGTATTGAAATTTTTAAGCTCAAAAACAACTCCAAAAACTAAGAATAGAAAATATGTAATGGCAACAACACGATATAATGTAACATAGTATCATATTAATATATACACCACAGCAATAAATGTTAAAGAAGACTATGACAACACAGTGAAGCTATGACAAATTTTGGAGGGTGGCAGGGATTTAGCCATGCAAGAGATAGGATTATAAAATGTTACAAGTCCCTAATCATCAGATGAAAGACAGAAGAAGGTATCTTTGGTGATATCTTCACACACTAGTTTAATTACGTAATTCTAGAAGACACTGGATTCAAGGACTACTCTCTCATATCGTGTTAAGAGTGGGAAAGGAGAATAAACAAGGGCTGTACCAGAACATGTCTATCTACTCACATGCCATCTCTTCCCAAGGAGAAGGCAGCAAGAAATTATAGACACACCAAGAGGAGAAGGTGCCAGGGCAAGTACTGGTCCTCAGTGATGTCTCAGACAGGGTACTCTGAAGAAAGAAAAACGCTCCGCAAACCAAGGGGCTTTACCTTTCAGCAACACATGGTCTACAGAGAGTAAAAAAACTGCCTCTAAATCTATAAGGTTTATAGTCTTACACCTAGACTAGTTTAGTTTCATATCTAGACTAAGTCTAATCTCTCCTTCATGAAAAATCAAAAGTAAGGGGAAAAAAGGGGGCCTGAGAAATAGGTTAAGGCCTGAAGGTTGTATGAACTTCCTCAAGCATAGCGAACAAAGTTCTAATCCTGTATTTTAGTCAGAACTCCCAATAGCAAGGCCCTGTATCACTTCATTCTCAGAGCCCCTTTGTGATTCCCCATTGACAACCTCCAGCCCAGTACCCTGAGTCCCACAACAGGAACAAGCTCCCCAAGAACACTTTATCTTTATGATATACAGTCTTATAAAGGTTTCACATGAGCAACATTGTGGTTTCAATATTCACCCATACTATCAAGTCCCCCCCACCCCATTGCAATCACTGTCCATCAGCGTAGTAAGATGCTACAGTCATTACTTGTCTTCTCTGTTCTGCAGCACTCTTAACTCTGGAAGTCAGCTAAAAGTAGGCAGGGATGGAGACACAGGAGAACTTCAAGTTCAGCATGTATGTGTAGTCTGAAAACTTAACTCAAGATAGGCTTTTAGTCAGAGGCCATCTAGAGATAGCAAGGAACACCTTCCAAACATACTCTGAGTAGAAATCTGAAGACTAAGCCTAGAGCTTAGAGGGAAAGGCCTGACACTCAAGTCTGTCTTGACACACAGCTCAAATGAAGAATTAGGTCTGGCTAGTAGGAAGTCCCAGCAGCATAATGGTACAACTGTTTAATTATAACCTCCCACAAACTCCGGGCCCCAATCCTCAACCCAAATAAGGCATAAATTGAGAAGTCACACTACACTGGGCAGAAATCCATCAAAAAGACATAATTAAGTAAATTCTTCAGTAACAAAATTGTATTTTTCATATAGTAGAATAAAAAGAAATACTTACTTCTTTGTCAGTTTTTAATAAACTCTCACTACCAGTCACTGAAGGGGTACCTAAAGCCAGCCCAAGAGGATGGACCACTGCATTTGCCACCTCTCGCCCAACACTCTCTGGATAGCTATGCAGCACACTGGTGTGGCCCTGATCATTCTGAATCACCAAATGCAGTGACCTCCACTCAGAGTACATCGTGCCACTAAAGGACTATCCAAATGGCACCTGAAAAGATAAAAGAGAAATTACTGTCAAATTACACTGTTGCAAATTAATAAAAATGAGTAAAACACATATACACATATTTACCCTATATGGCAAGATAAAGGACTTGCAAACATGCTGTCAACAAGACTGAGAAAAAAAACACATCTAAATGTTTTGAGAATGTCCAAAAATAGCTTCATGGTGACATCAGGTAGGAAGGCAGACTCGGGGAAGCAGCTATCTGAGCAACTCCCCAAAAAGAGCCCTCAGAAGCCTGCAGTGGAGCTGGAATAGACGGCCATTGTGCAGTGTTAAAATGACAAAATGATCAGATTTGACACACTCACAGCATAAGAGAATCTTTCCCATTCTATGCTCCAGGACAGAAAAAGAAAGAATGGAGTACTCTAAGTAAGAAAGGAAGACAAAGGAAAGAATTTACTCTAAGATCTAGATTTTTCAATCAACAATTTCTGAGCACCTATTACATGCTAGAAACATACCCCTGCAATTTCCCACCAGTGTCCTCAAATCAGACATAAAATTCTCTGAGAATACTTCATTCCCTCAGCAGTGGCATACAAACTCCCAGTAACAGAAAACCTGGAAGTCACCATGTTTACCAGATAAAGTATTAACAGCTGCCACCTACTGACAATTTACTACATGCTACTCATGCAAGCATCAAAATTCTATTAATATTAAGTAACATTATCTCTATTTCACAGATGAAAAAACTGAGGCATAGAAAGGTTTGCTTCTTACCTGAGGCTTCAGAGCTATAATGTGGTACAGCTAGGTTTGAACCCACATCTTTGGGGCTCCAGGGACAATGTTTTTCACCATGGCATGTACTGCCTCCCTCTTTCCTATACATTCTCCATGGTATGTACTGCTTCTCCCAATGTTGTATATTCTTCATGAAATGCTATCTAAGTCTACCAAACAAGAAATTGTAGCCACAGAAAACGTATGTATGAATGCAATGTAAGTATGACAATCATAAATGCCATACTCATAAAGAGAACTGAGGGTGGTTTTTTACTTTTTTACTTGTTTTCTACTTGTGAAATGTTTGCCCAGCCAGCAGAGTTTAAGCAAAATACATAGATGTACTTAATCTTAAAAAAGTTCTATCCCTTAAGCTAATTTTTCTTCAAACTGGGAAAAGACTAGCATTGTTTAACTTTATATTAGAAAACCTATTTCAGCTCAACAAACATCAGCATCTTTCAAGAGGGTTTTAGCATTTGATAATCCTAGTGGGCCTACAGAATGAAGATCAATCTCCTCAGCATGAAAGTCAAAGTCATTCACAGACTGGTCCCAAACTACCTTTCTCTCTTTCCCATGCAGGGGAACCTACCACCTTCCTTCCCACTTCTGCACACCCCCTCAATCCTACCCAATCTTCTCAGCTTCTTTTAGAATCTAATGGACTCTGGGCCCAGGTACCTTTCAGTGCCCCTATGAGGTCTAATGTCCTCCTCCTCTGGATCAAGAGGCCCTGAAAATGGGAAGGCAAGAGGGATGGACCAGAATCTAACAAGGAACTTACAATTTGAAGGAAGGGTGGATGCGGCTATTTAAACTGCCTCTGTTTCTTCAGGATTTATAAGGAATTTCCCCAAGGATACCTTGGTGCCCCCCTACCCCTGCAAAATAAGCACTCTAAAAAACAGAAGGGGAAAAGGGGAAGCTCTGATAGGGAGCCACCTCCATGAGATGACATCTTATTCCTACCCCACACATTTTTTTCTCACTTTCTTTTATTAACACACATATATACATATAGTGCATATATATATACACACATACATACACTATATATATTACATAACTGCCTAAGATATCATACTTTAGGGGTTTTTTGTTCTAGTGTGCTTTCTTATCTTTTTCACTTTTTGTTTGGCTTCATTCCATCTCCTTAGACAAGATAACCCATATCAACAACCTAACATTTCCTCTCATATTTGTTCCACACTATTTAAAATAATTTACATACTTGCATAAAAAGAGAGTATACTTTTCTATATATTGCTTTTTCTCATTCAGTATTACCTCATGAATATCCTTCTAACTAATAACAGATTCTTTTTAATGGCTGTAAAATATTCCACGGCATGGTTGTAATATAATAACCACATTGTGGTTATTCAACTAGTCTCATGTTATGCATTTATTTCATTTCCCATTTTTTTGTCACCAGGAAATAACACAAAAAACCATGCTTGTTCATATACTCTTAAGCAGCGGCCTTTTAATTTCTACAGAACAAGTCCCCAAGGAGTGAAACTTTTGGACTGAAGGGTACATATATTTCTAATGTTAATAATTAATGTCTTGCCATACTGCTTCCCAAAAAAGCTATAATAACTCACGTTTACATTAGGAATGGATGAGAGCCCTTCCCTCCTCTCATTCCCCATCTCCTGCCAGGAATGAGCTTGCTTCCTTTCTCTTTCTTTCTTTGCTAATTTGGAAGGTATGGAGTGAAATTTCATTGTTCTAGCCAAGTATTTACCTTTATTTTATAGCTTCTAGTTTTTAGTCTGCTTAGGTGGTTTCTCCCTCCATCCCCTTCTATCAGCATTTTTCAAACTGTGGGTCATAGAATACATGTAATGGGCAATACTTATGTTTTTAATTATATGAAATAGCATATACAATAAAAGCAGCACACATAGTAAAAGTAAGCAATGTCCGAAGGCATCCGACAGCATAGGAGGATATATTCATACATGACTCCTCTGACAAGGGGTTAACATCCAAAATATACATAGAACTCATACACCTCAACACCCAAAAAATAAATAACCTGATTAAAAAATGGGAGGAGGACCTGAACAGACACTTCTACAAAGAAGAAATACAAATGACCAACAGGCACAGGAAAAGATGCTCCACATCACTAATCACCAGAAAAATGCAAATTAAAACCACAATGAGATATCACCTCACACTAGTTGGAAAGGCCACTATCCAAAAGCCAAGAAACAACAAATGTTGATGAGGATGTAGAGAAATAGGAGTCCTCCTACACTGTTGGTGGGAATGTAAATTGGTGCAACTGCTGTGGAAAGCAATATGGAGGTTCCTCAAAAAACTAAAAATAGTAATACCATTTGATCCAGTAATTTCACTCCTAGGAATTTACCCAAAGAAAACAAAATCCCTGATTTGAAAAGATATATGTACCCCTATGTTTAATTGTCACACTATTTGCAATAGTCAAGATATGGAAGCAACCTAAGTGTCCATCAATAGATGAATGGATAAAGAAGACGTGGTACATAAACACAATGGAACACTATTCATTCATAAAAAGAAAAGAAATCCTTCCATTTGCAACAACATGGATGGACCTAAAGGGTATTATGCTCACTGAAATAAGCTAGGTGGAGAAAGACAAATACCATATGATTTCCCTTACTTGTAGAATATAAAAACAAAGCAAAACAGAAGGAACAAAATAGCAGTAGACTCATAGACACTGAGAAGTGACTAGGGGTTTCCAAGGTGAAGAGGTTGGGGGGGTGATAAAGGGCACAATAATTCACAATCACAATATAAGTTGATCACAGGGACTGTTGTACCACAATGATGTATGTTTGAAATCAACATAAGATTGTATATTAATGAAACTTTAATAAATAAATAAATAGGAAAAAAAAGGTAAGCAATGTCCTATGAAATTTGTTTCACTTTTTAAATAGGCACATGTTCTGGGTCACAATGTAAAATACATTATACATCTAGGTCCAAAAGTCTGAAAACGTAACCTTAAACTGTGTATGTAGTCTCCTAGATTGCCACACAAAATAATTAACTGTTCACACTTGTTTTATGTTCATATGGAATTTACTTATATAGTAAAAAAGGTCCAATTTTATTTTCTTCTAGATGTCATGTGTAAGCAGCACCTATAAAAAGTACATTCTTTTCCACTGAATTGAAATATCAACTTTGTCATATATTAAATTCTCATTAATAAAGGAATTTATTCATTAATGTGTTTAACTATTTGTCTATTCCTATGCCAATGCCATAATGACTTAAATTCAGAGGCTTTATATAATATTTTCTTATCTTGAAAGTCCCCTCCACCTCTATTATTCTTTTCAAAGTTTTTTGGCTATTCTCAGACCACTATATTATATATGCATTCTTTCATATAAAATTTAAGATTATTTTATCCAGTGAAAGAAGAAAAAAAACCTTGCTAGAATTCTAATTGAAATTGCTTATCCCAAGGAAAAAAAACCCAAGAAACAAAAGGGAAGGCAGTGGAAATCACAATCTTCAAACAATGTATTCCACTCTTTTCTCTCATATGTATATATCTATACTCTTTTCTCTCATGTGTACATACAATTATATACCTTAATAAAATTTTAAACATATTGAAAAAAAAAAGAAATTGCTTATTCCATCTTCCCAGCCTTATCTTCTGCCACTTTCCTACTCCCCCATACCCCAAGCTGTGGCCACAAAGAACTGGTGATCGTTCAAACCAACAAGTTCTCACACCCTACATTACTGCTCATGCTACCCCCACTGACTGAACTGCCTTTCCTCATCTTGATTCACCTAATGAAGCACTAATCCTTCAAGGCACAGCACAGATGTCCTCTCTTTGATAAATATTTTGACTCCTCAAATCACCCCTCCTCCTCAGCTTTGAGTGCCTGTTACAACCTATATGTATTGAGCTTCACGTTAGCTTATATGTTAGCTGTATGTATAAAAGAATCTTCACCACAATCTTTCTTGAGTGGAAACCTCACTTCCTGAATCTTTAGTAGTTCCTGGCACACAAAGATACTTAGTAAATGTTTCAGAATGTCAAGGTTTACCAATAGGAAAAAGAAAGATGTCAGAGGGTGTTCACTCTATTCCATTGAAATGTGTTCATAATTTTGCATGCCATATACAAATAAAAAATGAAAAATGTCCATTTATTTTAAACCAATTATTAGTTTTTTTAAAAAGTAGTTGGATGGCTTCCAAATAGTTAAGGAATATTTAATTATTATTTAGTATCCATTCCAGATTAACACATTTTTAGAGGGGAAAAAAAATGTTTCAAGGTTTAAAAAAAAAAAAGACAAGCTAGATCTCAAAATCTATTGCACACATAACAACCATCTAGGGTCCCAGGCTCTATCCCTTGAAACTGCAATTCTGTAGATCAGGGTTGCTGCCTGGGAACTTGCATTCTTTTTTTAAAGAAACAGCTGCTATTCCTCTCAATTGTCAAGACAGGGGTATCATTCTTTAAAAAACGCTATGAAAGACCAATCAAAACAGGTTTAATATCTCTTGAATTCTTAAAAACTTTAAGAAAATGTTAAATGTAAGAAATTTAATTTTAATCCTTTAAATGTACTGTTTAAATGATTAAATGCAAGAAAATGAAATAAATTCTTTCAAGAAACATGTAAAGCAGAAAGGTATAGAAAGAGACGATGAAAAAGTTGAACTAAAATATTGAAATGTACATAATAGAAAAAACATGCTAAAATTTAATGAAATACACAGACAAAAGCACATTAAGACAAAGATGTGTTATAATTATAGGCAAATTAAATAAAACAATGAAGAGAAAATAAACACTGGAAACAAACATGAAATAAAAAACCCCAAATTAAGCAACTAAGGTATCATTTTGTACCTATTGAACTAGCAAAATGTGATCAAAACTCAATTCCGATTAGGAGATAAAGCCAATAGGACACCTTCAAGGATTTGGGACAATGGTTTTCCATAGAAAAGAAGTGCCCCCTACAGGGGTATTTTGGAAATAGTAAGTGAACTTTTGGTTAGCACATGATTGGGGTGTGCTATTGGTGTTGATGGGCAGCGTCAGAAAATCTAGACATCCTGCAGTGCAGGAGGTAGTCTTGCGCAGTACAAAATTATGATACTTTTCACACGACTGTCAAACATCCGCCTAAGCCTAAAAACTGAACTCCATTTTACATATAAATACAAAATATTTTGTGCTATTTTAAAGTACACTGAAATTCCTGGTAGTACAGTTAATCTTGTAAACTGAGGAGAGACTGAACCTTTCTATGTTTAGAACCTTGCCATATCAATAACTGTTCACCATTTCAGAAAAATCACATCACAAAAGGGCATGCCACTTGTGGTATCCGAGTTGCTAATACCGCACAATGCTTCAGGAACACAATCACAAGAACTACATATGTATGTATTTAGTCCTTCTTTCAAAATGTCAAATATATAAGAAAAGACAGTCTTTTCAATAAATGGTGCTGGGAAAATTAGATAGTCATATGTAAAATAATGAAACCTGGCCCCATCCTACACACCTCACAAAAATTAACTTGAAATGTATTAAAAATTTAAATTAAGATCTGAAAACATGAAATTCCTAAAAGAAAACATAGAAAAAAGCTCTTTGACACGGGTCTTGGTAATAATTTTTTGGAAATAACACCTAAAGCACAAGCAACAAAACAACAAACAAGTGGGACTACATCAAACTAAAAACCTACACAGCGGAAGAAACCATCAACAAAGTGAAAAGACAACCTACAGAATAGAAAAAAGTAATTTGCAAACCATATATCTGATGAGGAGTTAATATCTGAAATATATAAAGAACTCATACAACTCAATAGCAAACAATCCCATTAAAAAAGAAGCAAAGGACCTGAATAGACATTTTTCCAAAGAAGGTATACTAATGGCCAACAGATATATGGAAAGATGCTCAATATCACTGGTCATTAGGGAAATGCAAATTAAAACCATAATGAGATATCAACTCATGCCTGTTAGAATGACCATTAAAAAAACAAAAACAAAGAACAAATGCTGGCATGGATGTGGAGAAAAGGGAAACCTTGTACACTGTTGGTGGGAATGTAATTGGTACAACCACTATGGAGAATACTATGGTGGTTCCTCAGAAAATTAAAAATAGAACTACCA
This sequence comes from Manis pentadactyla, assembly GCF_030020395.1. NCBI lineage: Eukaryota > Metazoa > Chordata > Mammalia > Pholidota > Manidae > Manis > Manis pentadactyla. The sequence continues at coordinate 159,099,582 of NC_080023.1, read as the reverse complement.
TGATCCAGCAATTCCATTTCTGGGAAAACATCCAAAGGAAACCAAAAAAAAGATATCTGCACCCCCACACCCCCATGTTTATATAGCAGCATTAAATACAATAGCCAGGATATGGAAACAACTTAAGTGACCATCAGCTGATGAGTGGATAAAGAAGTTATAGTACATACACACACACACAATGGAGTATTATTAAGCCATTAAAAAAAAAAAAAAAAAAGAGATCCTACCATTTGCAACAACATGGATGGACTCTGAAGGCATTATGCTAAGTAAAATAAGTCAGCCAGAAGGCCAAACATCCCACTTATGTGGAATCTTCAAAAAAAAAACAAAACAAACAAACCCACCAAACACAGAGAAAAAGAGATCAGATTTATGGATACCAAAGGTGGGGTAGGGAAAGGAAGACTTGGAGGAAGGTGGTCAAAAGGTAGAAATTAGCAGTTATAAGATAAATGAAGTAATAGAATATAATGTACAACATGACGACCATAGTTAACACTGCTATGTGATAATCAGGAAAGTTGACAGTACATCCTACAAGTTCTCATCACAAGGAGAAATAATTTTTTCTTTTCATTGTATCTAGATGAGATGATGAATGTTAAGTAAAGCTACTGTGGTAATCATTTCATAATACATGTTATGTCAAACCATCATGTTGGATACCTTAAACTTATACAGTGATGTGTATCAATTATTTCTCAATAGAACTGGAAAAAAAAATCTCAATGTAAAGAAAACTGCCATATTACTGTCTTCTCAGCTTAAGGTTGACATAAGCATCACACTATTTTGTTATGTCCCCTAGTATAGCTATGCCTAAGCATTTTTATTAAAGTGCTAATTTTACTGGAAGGGTAGTAAATTTTTATTAGTTTCATGGACTTTTAAAAATGTCTGTGTTGGTAGATTACATATTATCTGCTAACTTCAGGATAACAAAGTGGTCATAGCAAATACTAGATATGAGAAGGTTGAAAACCCCCAGTCTAGGAACCAAACACATAATATACATAGTGAAGAGGGGAGGGGAGGGGCTGTGGCAAACTAGAGAATACAGGCTCTCTTTAAAGGGCATAGCCATTGCTCGGCCCTAGCTATTACCTTAACGGAATATAAAGCCAGTGTTGCCAGATAATCCAATTTTCAAGAGACACAGAAAATTCAGACATTTTTATGAAGTCTCCTACTCAAAATGTTGGCACCTAATTCAAATTCACACACACACACACACACAATGGGCGCCAAATAACTCATCTGTGGATCAGTTTATGCTTCTAGTCAAAGACAAAGGCATATGCTAGTTTTGGAAACTGAATCAGCACAATTCTTGTGGAAGCTGAGGGAAATGTGCACTACAGATGAGCTACCACTATCCTGGAAGTCACTCCAGCTCACCTCAGCTCCAGAGACTGGGCTTATAACAACCCAGCTGTGGAAGTCTTGTAACTTCATTTTGTTTTATTTTTGTTGCTTTTAGGGGGGGGAAAAAAGATGAAGACGGAGTGTAGGGTGACAGACTCAGCAGGGTGAGTTCTATCAGGCCCAGTTTTGTCAGTGACCAGCCTACTCTTTAGCACACAGACGTAATAACCTCCTCTTGCTATTGTAGCTCAGGCTATCCAAAGCAGCAAATCCAGAGATCTCAGAAAGATCATTACTTTCAGGAAGTGTAAGTTCAGAGGACAAAAGGGTATTATTTGAAAGGATAATAGGGGAAGATCGAGGAAGACTACAATGTATGGAACATATGAACTAGGTATTGAAGGAAGGGTACAATTTTAAGAGAGATAAGAAACTTAAGTGGATTAAGTGTGAGGGTAAGAAGTGACAGGTAGAAGGGAAAAAAAATGTAAGAGGAAGGACTCTTGCTTTAAGTAGCAAAAGCACCAGAAGCTAAAAATCCAGAGTAGCAGAAAAGAAAGGTATTATGTAAACGATGGTACAGCTTCAAATAGATCTTTAATTAATTTAGTAAAAACTGGGGACAGGGAATGAAAGCCTATCATAGAAATAATACAACAGGAAACTAAATTGCTATTAAAGAAATTTGATGGCACTGTCCCAGAGAGGCTGAAGAGACAACAGAACAGCAAACTCTAGTGTGGCTAATATATTGAGGAGGGGGACATTGGGAAGAATGGAGACAAGGCAGGGAGGGTTAGGAAACCGCAGTGAGCTATGAAGACATAAATGAAGTCAGATGATTAAGAGCTCCGACTGCTATGTTAAGGATCCTATGAGTCTTCTCCCCAGAGAGGCTCTGTTGGCTACCAACTGGAGCTGCTAGCCAAGAAGTCTCCACTTTGAATGCTCCAAAAGTAAATATGATAGGAGGGATGGGAAGATGATGACAGTGCTCTCCTGCAGATCACTTAATTTCTCCCCAACTCTACATGTGCCCATTTTCTAGTTAATCTCTCTGGAAGTTTCTATTATCAGGTGACTGTGTGTTGGGTAACAGCTTATGCTTGCAGGTACTACCACAGAGTAACATGAAGGTTGGGTCTAATTGACAAATTACCAAAATGAGCAATACAGTGGTAGACACACTAAGACCACAGCCTAACATTAATTACATTAACTGATCCAACCAATATTTATTACCTTCCTTCTATACACCAAGCACAGAGAATATAATAGTGAATATTTTCCCTATTTCCAAGGAGTTTCAAATCTCATTACAATTTTTTAAAACTTCATAAAGTAAACCCAGACATCAGTTACTTCATTAAACAAACATTTATTAAACACCTACTATGTGTCAGGTATTATCCTAGGTACGCTGATGTAAAGAGGGCAGACACAATGGCTACCTAAGAGGTCTCATAGCAAGGGACAAGAGAAGTCCCAGACAACACCACAGTACAATAGTATTCAATATACTTGATGTGATGCATTATGAAGGCAACACCATACAACAGAAAGACGACTGGAGATCCTGTTTGATGATAATGTACTTTTGTATAATTGATCACTTTCAAAGAGTCTTCACATGTTCCTTCATTTTATTCCAATAACAAGCCTAGAAAGTTAAGTAAGACAAATGTCACTAGCCACTACTTGAGGAAACAAAGTAAAGCTTTGACTTGCTCAGCGTCCCATCAAGTAACAGTAGCCAGGACAAGAAACTCCACCTCTTGCCTCGAAGTCCATTGCTCTTGCCTTTTGTTCTGACTCCATACCTCACCATAAGACCTTGGACAAGTCACTTGGCATTTCTTTGTCATAGTTTCCTCATCTGTAAAACAGGGAGAATACTCGCAGTACCTAGCAAAAGTGACTTGGGAGAAAGCAAATAAAGCAACACAAGTCAACATACTTTGAGATGTACCAATGCAAGGTACACATTATCAGGCATGCCTTGTTTTCATTAGGAAAAATAGGGCACAGGGTGCCAAAACATTGAGTAAATAAATGAACTGTGTAGATTTTAAGGTATATAGTATGTTCAAGGTCATCTACACAACTTTATGATGAAAAAAGGTAAAAGGACCATATAGTTTTTTTTTCTGTTGTAGTCCTACTGACTCTACGAGGCAAATATCAATCAATCAAGTTTGGCTAGAAAGGAATGTATTCACCTATGCACCAGATGCTGTTAGGGATCCAATCAAACACCTGAATTACAAGACAGACAGACAGGTTGTGCCTATGTTCCCCTCTAAGAGTGCGAACAGGTAGTTTTTGCTAGTCTATCAAAAAATATACATATGAATACCCTGCCTCCTGCCCCACCCCCCAGCACCCCCATTGTTCTCATCTTTTATGCCTCAGATCTGCTGTCTGGCACAGTAGCCATATCCACATGTAACTACTTAAATTTAGAGACTCAGTTCCTTATTATACTAGTTATATTTCAAGTGCTCAACAGTCACATGTGGCTAGTGGTTACTGTATTGGACAACACAGATATAGAACAATTCCATCACTGAGGAAAATTCCATTTGACAGATCTTAGGTACTATACTTTCATGATTATTACAACCCTGATTAGACTACAGACTCCTTGAGGATAAGGCACTGTCCTCTTGGTATCCCTAGCTTATACAGCAAAGTACATGTCACACACCAAGCATTCACAATACATCTAATTGAGTATCTCAAACCTAGCAAACTCTACTCTGTCACTTCCCCAACCCCAAAACACACACACACACACAACAAAGATATCCTCTCACATGGGGGAATGGGAGCAGAAGGGGATACTGAGTCTTGAGGAAGGAAGCCTGCTTTCTAAAAGGCTTACATGTGCTAGAAGCCAACCACGTAGTCTTGGGTGAGTAACTTTCTTCACCTGTAAAATCTTGGAATTACACTACTTGTACCTTAATTCTAAAACTTCAAACATCTTGCACCCATGGAAGTTACGCATCCTATCTTTACACATGTCAGGGAACACACCTGCTAACACTGACAGTTATCTCAAATTAAACGGAATCCATTTCTAGGTCTCAGGCTATCATGATTAGAGTCGCTTTTGGTCTTTAACTGAGCTCATGGAATTCTTCACCTTTACTATGGAGATCAACCACAGACTTAAACCTTAGGCTTAAAGACTGAGTTTCTTCCATGTGCTGAGGCCAGAACTGATACTATGTCCATATATGATCGACAAGTTTCTTGAGTATCTGAATTTCACATCAATTGTCTCATCAGTTTCTATGTTAGCCTTAACCTAAAATTTGGGAAAACAGCAAAGCCAAAGCAAGAAAATCTTCCTATAACAATCCTTATGCTGTAAATAATGTCACATATGAAATATATATTTTTTATTCAGTCCACATACTTCACCATGTTAACTACTATAAAAAAATCTTTACTGTTCAAAAACCTCTTCATAATGACCTTCACACACATACTCAACACGTTTTTATAAGACTTACATGGTTCTAAACCCAGCCAAGAACAAATACTACCTGGATTATTGGCCTGCCTGCCTTTAAAACTTGTAAATATGTTGGGCAATAGTAGTTCAGGCACTCTGCAATATATATATATATACACACACTAAGTTTATCTATTCCTCTGACATCGAGGTCTTAATATTCATTAAGTACTTCTTATGTCATCTCTCCTAGTAAACAGGATGTACTCTTACCAATAGCAATTCCATCTACTAGTATTTACCACATACCAACAAGGCAATAACATTTATTGGATAACAACTAAACATTATTTTGGACAGAAAGGTGGGACACATATGCAAAGGCCTAAGGGCAATAAAAAATATTCCCACTACAGAACTGACTGTATCTCACTGTGGTAAAATCAGACATCAAAAAAAAAAAAATCAACCTATGTTGAGTATACATAGTCCCAAATATTGCTCTGCCAGTGGTAAGAATGCAATGCATTTGTTCAACTGCTGGATGAATACATTACTGAACCTAACTAGGATATTTCTAAGCAAAAAGAACAAAACTCTACAGGCTCAGAACTACCAAACACCTTTTGCAAAAATGGAAATAGAGAAGGATCTGCTTACAGCTTAAAGCCTATGTAACAGGGACTCAAATATCCATTCACTGAAACCTTTTTGAGTCTCTCAAAGCACTGGGAGGAATATGGAGATGCAGAAAATGTGGTTCAAGTTGCTCATAATCTATTAGAAGAGAAAAAAATACAACACAGAAAAACAACTGGTGAACTCCACTATGATGATGCTAAAGAAGAGACAGGAATGACCCAAGGTGGTTGGGAGTCACAGAGGCATCTTGAAGGGATTGTTGGGGAGTTATACAGCCGAGACCAGAAGAAAAGGATATGTGCATGTGATTAAGAGACTGCAAAAGTTGTGCACTTGGCTGGCGTGGGGATAAAGTATGGTGGATAGTCTAGGCAGAGGAACAGCAAATGCAAAGAAGACCCAAAGGTTAGAGTCATTACATTCATGAACACTAATATATTCAGAAATTCTAAACTCAAGTTTTGTATGAGATGTAGATGCTTTAAGAGGTCCAGCTGACTCAAAAATCCTGCAGAGAAAGTTACCTCTCATCTCCCAACAGACTTTCACAAGGTGTAATAGCCAGGGGGCCTAACGAAAAGATCTTTGTGGGTCGACTTGCATTTTTAACAATCTCCCAGGCGATTCTCCTGCACGCTTAAAACTGAACACTGGTATGTCTTTTGAGATACAGAATCACCTACTGTAGCAGTTCCCAAACTTTGCTGCACACTGGAATCATACAGGGCTCTTTAAAATAAAGACTGACGTCTGGCTTCCACACCCCTACCCCTAAACATTGTGATCTACTTGTTCTGGGTGTGCTACCTGGGCATCAGGATATCTTTAAAAACTGCTCAAGGTGATTTTAAGGTGCAGCAAAGTTGGAGAGCCACTGACCTAATTTTTAAGAACTTACATCTTGAGTCAGTCTGCCTAGGTTCAAATTACCAGCTATGTGACCTTGAGCAAGTAAGTCACCTAACCATTCAGGTCTCAGTTGCCTTGTCAGTAAAATGGGGATAACAATCCTACCTTACAGGGTTGATGTCAAGCTAGATGTGGTGAACGTAATAGCCTGGCACAATGCCTGGAGTATAGGGAGCACTTAACAAGGGTTGGCTGTTTATTCTCATTACCTCTTCCTCACCTGAGTATCCCTGTACAATTAGGCAGCATAGTCCCCACAGGGCAGCAGCAATTCAACCAACCTTTCTGCCGGACCAAATTCTTCGGCGGAGTTCTCCAGCTCCGCTCCAGGCCCGCCCCCGCCCCCAGGTTGCCAGAAAAGTCCGTCGCCCGGCAGGGGCAGCTCCCAAGGGCTAGACCGGGTTTGAACAGACCCGACCGAAGCCGCCGCTCCGGGCCAAGCTCCCCCCGACCCAAAGAAAACGCAGAGACTTGCTTCCGAAGGCAGGGCCCTGGGAGCGCACGGGGCAGAGAAACGAGGTTGGGCCGTTCCGGGATCGCCCGGAGGGAAGGAAAGGGGAGGGTCCGGCCGCGACGGGAAGGGCCACCCGGTTACCTGAGGCGACGGGCGGGGCCCGCATCGCTGGGGCGGGCGCCGCCGCCGCCGCCGCCGGCCGCACTCGGCCTTCCGCCTCACGCCACTCGTGCCATAGGGTAGGCGCTTTAGCTGCCTTGCGGCTGTCCTCAGGCGGTCAGTCCGTCCACTTCTCAGCGACTCTCGGAGAGCGCCCAGGGACGACGAAGGTAGGTCGGGCCGGCCGGCTAGGCTCTGCTCAGGCAACTTCCGACTGCCAGGGACGGCAGCGTCAAATAGCTCCCCGAGCCGACTGGGCCATTGCGCGTGCGCAGCGCGCCTGATCAGCGACTTCTGCAAGTCTGAAACGGCTGCATCAAATAATTCCCGAGACACGGAGCCGGAAGCTGCGCGTGCGCAGCTATCCCAGCTCGCCGCGCGGGGCACATTCCCTCCTCCTCCCTCCTTTTCCGGATCAAGAGGAGGGAGGAGGAGGGAAGTGAAAGTTGCGTCTACACTATCGCTTTACGGCGGAAGAGGCGTTCCACTTGCGTCCCTAGGAATCAACCCAGTTTCTACCTGGTTTCGATGCAGACGGAGTAAGGGGCTTCTCTGTAAGATTCTGGCTCCCACCCAGGTCTAGGAATTTCTCACATCCCACCATTACAGCACACTTCCTTTGAAATGTTGCCCCTACTGCCCTCTTATTACCTGGGCATAGTATTAGTTACGAGCAATGACTGCCCAATTGCAGATCAGGTGTAAGTTACAAAAATGAATGAGATATCAGATTCAGAGACTCTCATTAAGGAGCTGATGCTGATAAAGGCAGTGATACAGTAATAAAAGCAAGAGATACCAGTTTGAACACCTACGATGCACCACACATTTTGTAAACAATACCACTTCAAATAATTTGGTTTCAGCTTCAACGAAGAAAATAATAAATACCATTAGAGAGGTGCAGCTCAAGTGCCTTTGGAGTGTAAATGAGGAAACTTGGGCTGAGAGAGAAGAGACAGGATGTGGCCTTGAGGATGTCTTTGATATTCAGAGAGGAAGGGATCAGTATTGAGTAGTGCTGAAGGCATGGTAGTCTGAAAAGAGCAGAAGGGAGCAAAGAAAATACTACCTCCTCACCTTCATTTAGAAGAGACCTCCGAGGAAGGAGTGACTAAGAACTGACACCTCAATAGAAAGAATAGAAAAGTGTTTTTTCTCACTACCTCGTCCCACTCCCCCAACTCCAGGATAGTAGTTAGAGGATGGAAGAGAAATAAAGGATAGGAATGTTCCAGAAAAGGATGAGGCTAAATCCAGAACATTTTGTGGAACAAGGCAATACATTCCCATTAAACTCAGTGTGACAAATACTGTAAGAGACTCACAACTTCTCTTCCAACCATCTACCCTTTCCTTTCTAAACTTCAGAGGCTGGAAAGCAAAGCATACAGTTCCCAGCTCCCTCTCTTTCTCCTTGCAGCTAGGAGTAGCAATGACACAAAGCTCTGGCCAGTAAAACGTAGGCAGATGTCTGAAGGGAGAGCCTCCCTTCCACAATAAAATGGGAAGGGAAGTTCATGACCTTTCACATTTCCCTTACTTCATGCTTGGAGCTAAGGCACAACACCCAGAGGTGCAGCAGTCATCTTGAGACCATGAGGAGGACAGTGCTTAAATAAAGGTGGAACATGAAGATAAAAGAAGTCTGATTCTTTAGGATATAATCAAGCAGGTGCACAAACTCTAGGTTGTCTTCCTGTTTTATGAGGTAGTGAAAAATCTTACTTAGACCACAATCTATTGGGTTATCTGTTACTTTTAAACAGACTCATTCCTAACATAATAAATATTGAAAACCTATAATATACACCTGCAATATACCAGGTAAGGGGCTGACAATGGGGGTGACAAATGGGAAGAGCAGTTGGTGATGAAAATGGTAAAGTGACAAACAGGACTGAAAAGTCATCTAAAAGCTCTTGAAGAGATGATGAGAAATACATCTATCTCCCACCTGGTGACTTTAATTCATTCCTGAAAATTCTGCCAATAAGTGAAAAGCTATTAAATAATATATATATTTATTCATTTTAATGGGAAAAAAGTGTCCAATTCCAACCCAAGACATCTAAATGTTTTTAATAAAAGTATATCAATGGAACAATGCAAATAAAAATCACATAAGCAATACATAATTTTAAGAATATGGCTTTTACATAAAATATAAGGTATAAATGAGGATCATTACTGGCCGGGAAGATGTTTAATGTTGGATGGGGGTTGGTGGAGGCAAGATGCAAGTGATATTGTATTTCTGCACATTTTTCTTTACCAATTTTTAAAAAATATTTTGAGGGCTTCATTTAAACCAACATAAAAATAAAGTTATAGTGCAACCAAAAATGCCTTGAAGGGGGAAAATCTCGAAACATCAGAACACTTTGAAACCATGGGAAAATTGTGCACACAGAATAGACGGAAGAAGCATATGAAATGGTATATAGACTAAAACCACATGGATTCTTCAAATACTGAACAATTCAGATTTGTTCCACAGCATAATTCCTAAGTAGAAACAGAATAAATTGGGGAGTGTCATCTGAGACTGTAATGTCAAAATACCACTTTGTATCATGTATTTACTGTATTAAAAGGCAGAGCCCTTGAAAAAGGAAAACATGGAGCAGCTGTATTAACCTTCTGTGGCAGACCTTTTTATTTTATTTACACCAAAGTTGGCCACACCAATATATATGTAGCTCATCCCACAGTTCGTACTATATAACCAACACTCTTCCCACTGAAGAATGGCATCCATGTTCCTTCTCCTGGAGCCTGGTTGGGGGCTGTGACTGTTCTGGCCAAGGGGGCAGAAGTAATGCTGTGTGACTTCTGGGGCTCGGTCCTAAGGAGGATACAGCTTCCACCTGACTTACTCCCTTTGCAATGCTCACCCTTGGAACCTAGCCCCCATGTTGGGGGGAAGTTGCAAGCCAGGTCATATGAAGAGACAGTGTGGAGGTGTGCCAGCTGACAGCCTGAGCTAGGTCTCAGCTGACAACATCAAATGTCTAGATAATGTGAGTGAGGAAGCCTTCAGATGATCCCAGTCCCCAGGTTTCAAGCTGATTCACCTGACACCAAGCAGAGACAGACTAACCCTGTTGAGCCCAAATAGCAGATTCATGAACAAACTAAATATTGTCATTGTTTTAAGTCACTAAGTCTTGGGGTAAATTGTATGCAATCACAGTTACTGAATCACTTTTCAAGAGCCATAATTGAGAAAAGTTGTTAACAGCTGTATGAGAGGCATATTGTCTGTAGCCAATTTTTTCTTCCTTTTCAATTATACAGAACTAACTCGGGGTAAATAATGGTTGGGAAGACCCATTTCTATTTCTCCTGAACTAACTGGTCCAGTACAGGTGCTCAGTGAACATTTGTTGGATGGAAAATGGATGGAAAGTTAATTGGCTCATTATTGAACCTACTGTTAAGTCTTAGTAAATAACATGCAGTGGTTATTGGTAGTACCATCATTAGACCTAGGTAAGAGGTCCCTGCCCCAGATCTTGTACCTCAAGGAGTACTGTGCTTTGCACTGGTATTCCTCAAACCTTTCTAAGGGCCCCTAAGGCCAATACTGCTATCTTGGTAGAGTGCCTGTCTTGCCAATGGGTTTCAGCCCCAGGCAAGTTCACTATGGATTCAGGGTGACCAAAGAAAATTGACAGCAGAACGCTCTTTGGGGTGAAAGGGTTATACCCAACTTTATTACAGGTGGCAGGTCAGTCACTAAAATCCTGTTCACTCAGAGTGAGTCTGTATGCAGCAAGCTGGTCTCTGCCTCTGGGCCCCTCTGTCTGTACAGTTGTCCTACACAGCCATCCTCCAGGCCTCTCTGCACAGTCATCCCGCACAGCCATCCTCTGGGCCTCTGTCCTCAGTGCTGCCACCACTCCAGCCTCTGCTCTGCTCGCCGGCAGCCCTGCCACCATGTCGCGCGCAGAGCACTGGGCGGAGCTCTTTTTATAGCATCAACAGCCATGTATTGCCCACAGGTGTGCAGTGAACTAGTCAACCAGGGCCAGGTGAGAATCCTGGCCACAGGAACTCTCATTTTATCCACAGTGCCCAAATCCAGACCAGGCCCCATATGGGTCCTATCAGCCAGAAATTTCTACCCTGAACTTCTCTAAGTCTCACTCCAGAAGTTGGGACTGGCCAGAACCCTAAGTGCCATCCAGGCAGGGCAACCCAGCTCCAGACCCAATCCATCCCGCATGATCTCATTCTCCTTTTCTCCTTTTTGAAGAGCCCTTCTGCACTGTCTTAACCACAATCTCTCTCTCACTGATGTCTGGGGTTGACCAGATGCCCTAAGGAGTTCCAAGGACACATGTATTTGGAATCACTCTGCAGCTTCATGGACAGTTCTGATTCCAGGAAGACAGCCTAGCAAAGAACTCACTCTTGCAAACTGATACGTAGAATTTCTCTCATCAGTTTGTGCAAGATTGGGCTGCCAAATGGTGTTGGTATACTGATTTTGGTGACTCACACTCACACTGAAACCAGAGTGAGTTTAAGACTGAGTCACCAACAGTTCATTGCAGATGTTTGGGCTTGAGTTGCAGGTGTGGGCCCACATGTTGTCTCACACCTCTCTGTTCAGACCACACTGCCATTCTGACCTACTGCAGCCAGGGATGGAGGAGAGGGGCACCAGGCATCCTTCACTCTGGTACTCCACTGTCCGTTCCCTAGCTGGCAGTTATTTCATCAGGGTTGGCCATGCCTATTTCCTCCAAGTACTTCCAAGAGCAGTGCCAATGTACTTTTCCCATTGATGTACTTGCTGCCTCCAATGGATATGATGACATAGTGCTCTCATCTCTCTTAAACCATGGATAACAAGAAATGGACATATTTTGTATGAATGGGACTACTCTGCTCACAGGTGCCTTTCCTACGCTTCCCACCAGTGGTGGTGTGCAGAAGGCAGTAGTGCAGTCAACGTTGGTTACTGGGGTTCTGATTCCCTTAGGGTTCTGCTAAAGTCCTGGAGGAGTGCCAAAGACCAGAACACTGAGAAGAAAGCCTCTGAACCCCCATCAACATCAGTCAATGCAGGTAAGTCTCCTGTGTGATGAATCCCATGCTCCCTTACTGGTGAGAAATTACCAATGAGGCATTCAAGATCATAAACTTCTCTTTATGGATTGTTTTGGTTGCATTCCACAAGTTTTGCTACATAGTATTACTATTCATTCAAGTCTAAGGATTCTGTAAAGTTTATTTTTATGTGACTTGATGTTGTAGTCACACATGGTAGCCTACACGATATTGGTGCATTGGTATTTGAGATTTGCTTTGTAGCGTACAATATGGTCAATGGTTGTAAATGCTCCAAATGTGCTTAAGAAAAAGTATATGCTCTTTCACTGTTGGGCAAAGACTCCTAAATATGTTTCTAAAATATCTATTAAAATCAAGCCTATATCCAAAGACTAGAGTCTTTGAAAAGGGAAAAATAGTAACTTTCTTTATGGGGGAGAAGTCTAGAAGTCACCACCTTAACCATGTGATTCAAGGTTAGTATCACTAAGTCATGTTGAATCATGTACCCCCTGATATGTGATGCAAAGGGCACTTCAGCTCTGGTATATTCTTCCCCAAAACCCAGAACCCCTGTCTCATCATGAGGAAACACCCAAAATACCCATGTTGAGAGATGTTCTACAAAACAGCTTAGCAATATTCTTCAAAAAGTGTCAAGATCATGAAAAACAAGGGAAGACTGAGAAACTGTTTCCGATTGGAGGAGATTAAAGAGACATGAGGACTACATGTAATGTGGTATTCTGGATTGGATACTGGTACAGAAAATGGACATCAGTGGGGAAACTGGTGAAGTCCACATAAAGTCTGGAATCCAGTATAGTGGTGGTGTACCAACATTTATTTCTTAATTTTGACAAATGTACTGTGCTTATTAGGGGAAGCTGGGTAAAGGGTTTATGGGAATTCTCTGTACTAGGTTTTTGACTTTCTGTAAATTGAAAATTATTCCAAAATAAAAGGTTTATTTTTAAAAGTTTTCTGTTATTTTTGTTGTTTAAACCTTCTAGTAAAAATAAAGGGAAAAATAAAGTAAAAATAAAAGGAATGATCTGTCTCTACTGCGCTAAAAACTTCTACTTTGGAGTCTTCAACCCCGAAGTCCCCAAGACAAGGAAACAAACCCACAAGGAAATGCAGCTGTCTTCTTGATGTGGTGCAGAAAAACCTTTAATAAATAATAGAGGTCAATTATTTAACACTGAATCAAGGCATCTGCTATATCAAGAGTTTTCATATATCACTGTTTAATTTTCACCACATTCCACTAAAGGAGGTAACTGAAGCCCAGAGAGGCTGAAACTTGTAACCCAAGTCAGCCAGCTGGGTTAGACCAGGTCTGTGTGACTGTGAAGCCTGTGCTTGCATACCCACTCCAGGCTGCTACCCTGCTCTCAGGGCTGCCTGTCATCCACACTGGCCACTTGTCAGCCAATCCGTGTGTCCTCCAGGATGCTTTGCACTCCTTTTCCCAGTTAATTCCACTTCCTCAGGGACCCCACCTCTGACCCCCAAGATGTCAAGTGTTCCTGTGTTGTTTCGCAGGCACCTTTCATTTTTCCTCTGTAGCATTTCTTACAGTTTCTTACTGATTTTCTCATCTGTTTATCACGAGGAGACTATGTGCTAACAACTGTCTCTGTTCACTGGTGTGTGTTCCCATTCCTTGGCGCAGAGGTTGACACTTAGTAACTGCTCAATAAACAAGTAAGTGACTGACTGAACAAACTCTGGGCACTCTACAGTTAGCTCCAGCAGGTGGGGCTTGTGCTAGAGAAGCACTAGGAACTTGGCATCCTACCTCCAGGAGGCTCACCTGGACACTCCATCAGGTACACCTGATACATACCTGGCTCCACTCTGCCAAGATGGGGAAGAGGGATACCAGAGCATGGGTGACCTGGGCGAGAGCAGCTTCTTTAAGCCCCTACAAGATGCAGCAGCTTTCCTGTAAAGGAGGAATCCTTGCAACACTTCTTTCATGGCATTAGCCTTGAACCCCTCATCACCTAGATCTATGCTGTCCAATAAGGTAGTCACCCACCACGCACAGCTACTGAGCATTCAAAATGTGGTTAGTCTAAACTGAGATGTGCTATACGTGTAAAATCTACACCAGTTTTCAGACTTACTTTGGGAAAAAGAACGTAAAATATCTCAGTAATTTTTATATTGGTTATATGTGGAAATGACAATATCTTTTGTCATAGGTTAAATAAAATACATTACTAAAATGTTTTTCATCTGGTTTTTATTTCTCTAATGTGGCTACTAGGAAAATTATAAATTACTTTTGTGGGTTGCACTATGTTTCTACTGTTCAGTGCTGTTCTGGACTGTGAGCTCCATAAGGCCCCTCCTCTGCTTTGTTCAGGGCTGTATGCCCAGCTTGGAGCAAGGCCCAGCACATAGTGACTGCTCCATAAATATCTGGGGGGTGGCTTAATGGACCTTATTGTCTGTATTCTTGAATGTGATCCCCTTGAGGGCAGAAACTTCCTTATTTATCACTGTATCCCTATTCTCAGCACAATGTCCAACAAATATTTTTTAAATGAACAAATGAACCTTCATTCTTCCTGTTCTCCATTCCTGTGCCTGGTTTCTGCCATGTAAGTCCCCCCAGCTGCTACACCAGGGCCCCTGGTAGGAGGCAGCAACTTTCTGATAGCATCGTGGCTCTTCTTGACCCTAATCCTGGTCCTTGGGTAACACTTAATAATACTGAGGTTTCCTCAAGCTCAGAAGACATAGGATGACTTCTGCTTGAGACACAACAGTAAAGAAAGGGACATTTGATATTTTAAATAGGCTGAAACAATGCCTATATTGTCTCTGGAAATGTCATGTTCACAAGTTCAATTCTCAAGATTGTTGATGTAGATGGGGGATATTTTAGGAAGATGGGATAATAATTTGAAGCAGATGGAGGGAATAGTAAAATATCCTAATTTCTAGTTTTCCAGTACAAACAAGCATCTGACAGCTTGATATGCTCATGCTATTTATGAAATCAGCCTGTAACATTTTTTCACTAACCACACCAAGAAATGGAAAATTGGCTAAGCCATTCATTAGAAGTGAGACAGGTCCCTCCATTTCTCTGAGCCTTGGTTTCCTTGTTTATGAAATGGAAGATAATTAAATCTACCTCACTGGGTTGTTGTAAAGATTAAATGAGGTAATTATATATACAGGCTTACTCAGTACAGTACATGGTATTTAATAAAAGTTCCATCATTGGTAGCAATGATTAACTAGCCCCACTGGGATATCTACAAATCAAAAAAGAAGAAAGTATTTATGGTGTTACATTAACAGATGAGTCTGTCATGATGACATTTTATATTTGTTCTTCATTTTAACTATCAATAAGCTAGCCATGCTCATCAAATAAAAATAGCTGACATTTATCAAGCACTCAGAATGAGGCAGGTATTGTGTAATGCACTTAACATGCACCATCTTACTTAATCCTTACTATTTGGGTAGGTGCTATTCTGATGGTCAAATTACAGAGCCAGAAACTGAGGTTAAAGGTGGCAAAAGAATGTGCTCCAGGCTCCATAGCAATCAAGGGACAACATCAGAATTCAACTGACTCTTAATGATTTCACTAGGCTGCTTCCCAATGCAGGTGGAGTTGGGTGACATGGTGACATGGCGATTGTCACTGGGGCAGAGGGACCTTCCTAAGCTACAGTCAAGAAGGCCCCCACTGGCTTCATGCCTCATCCTGAAATGCTGACTGAGTTCCTGCATGTGTCAATCACTATGCTGGTAAGTAACACCTTTCAAGCTGTTGGGAGCAGACACTCATTTAGCTCCCTCTAGCAAAGGCACAGTAGTGGTGAAGGTAAGGTCTCTTGTAAGACAGGAATTGTGGTCACTTGGCCACACCTTATAAAAATTCAGGCCTCATGGACGGGTAAGATTCCTCAAGGGAGGAACAACCTAAGACAGGCACAGTCGCAGGGGGTCCATCAGGTGAGAAATTGGGGATCAACCAGTCGAGGTGAGGCTTAGAACCTCCCCCCGCCTGTTCTGAGAGAAATCTTCTGCATACGTGGATGTTTTATGGCCCTTGTCTAGCTTGGATTAACACATAGTCTACAGGCACACACCTGATCATCTACATTTGCTCTCTTACAACACTAAACTATGTTTTCTACCTTTATCTTGTATCTACCTACCACTTCAGCATTTTATTAAAAATAATAATAATAAAGAGAGAAATGTGGTATCCACATATAAATCAAGTATAAAAATCAAATGAGTATTCATATTTGAACTGTTTATAGTTCATAATGCATAAGCAAAACCGAAAGCTTCTGTGATGACTGCCCTTGTAATGTTCACCATGTAACTTATTCACTATGTAAGAATTTGTTCTCTATGTAAGAACTTGTTCGTTATGCTTCAGAAGATTGGAGACTGACGGAAATTAGGCTTGGGATGGATTAATGATTGTGCATTGAGCATTGACCCCCCTATACAGAATTTTATTGTTAACAACCATTTGATCAATAAATATGAGAGATGCCCTCACAAAAAAAAAAAATATATATATATATATATATATATACACACTTCCAATTGTAAAATAATTAAGTAACCAGGATGTAATGTATAGCATAAGGAATATAGTCAAAATATTGTAACAACTTGGTATGGTGATAGCTGGTACCTAGAATTATCATGTATATAAATGTTGAATCACTGTGTTGTACACCTGAAACTAATGTAATACTGTGTGTCAACTACCCTTCAATAAAAAATAATTATCTAAAAAAAAGAAAATTCAGGCCTCATGGCAAGTCTGAAGGTTGCTCACAGCAGGCCTCATGGAGCATGACCGTGGTTTGGAAATGGGAATATTACCCTCCCCTTCTAAGAGTTCTAGAAATGGTTCTCTTGCCTGCACCAGGACTTCAATGCTCTGTACCTTTGGACTCTGCTGTTAAAGGGACTCAATTCCTCCATCTCTTCCTGTTTCTGTTCCTGCAACCAATTACTCAGGCTCTTGACATACTCAGAACTCCCCAAGAGGGAAACCTGCCTGCTGGGTTATCACAGCTCTTGGTCTTAGACCAAGGTCATGGGTTGGCCCACTCTGGGTGACTACACTTCCCTAGTCTACCAAGCTGTGGTTGGGGCAGGGGGATAAAAGGGGCTGCAGAGCTGACAGGTGGAGAACCTGCCCTCAAGGTAATGCACAGCCTAGTCTGACTACCGATCCTAACCTGATGTGGCTGCCACCTGCAACACATGGCAGCAGCTCATCAGGTGCAGTGCAGTGGCCTCAGAGGCCTCCTGGCCCTCCAGCTCCCTGGGCCTGCAGCAGGATCCCAGAGGAAAGCTTCCTACCTGGCTGGTCTATGCTGTGATGGAGGCTGCCATCAGTGCCCAGGGCTGAGAGCCTCTTGCTTTACTCAAATCACCCCTCCAGGTGAGGCCCTTCTGTCCACTCAGTTTCAAGTTCCACTCCCCCTCTTGTCCCCAGATTTCCTGTCTTGTTTCCTTGCTTCATTTCTTTTTTAGTCCTTCTCCAGCCTACCCACGTTTTTACTTTGTGGAGTGTCTCTGTCCTCTGAGATGTAAGCACTGTGAAAGCAGGGATTTGCTCTGCCTTCCTTTACCAGTCACTAGAATTGTGTGTGTAATTGACACTCGATAGGTGAACAGAGAAGCAGGGAATCCAGTCTGGCTGGAGGTTTAGCCAATGACACAAGCTGAGTCAGGCGAGCATCCGAAACGGAGGACGCATTCCAGGCACATAGGCCAGGAAAAGGAGAGCATGCTAGGAGCCTGGCTGGGGACTCCGGTGCTTGTGTGGAGGCCCTGCACGTCTCTCCAGGAGAATGGGAAGTGTGTCCTGAGGCTGAGGGTCAGGTGGGGTGACAGTGGCAGAGGGCAGGCCTAAGAGGCTGGGCCCAGGGTGAGGGTCATTGACAAATTGAAAGTGAACAAGTTAATGATCGGGAAGAGCTTCCTTTGTTGAGTGCCACAAGACATCACCTCACTGACTTCCATGTCCAGCCATTGCACTAGGATGCCACGGAAACAGGGCAAACGATGAGTGAAACCTCCACACATTGACCAGACTGGATTATTAGGGAGGACACTTTGGTGACCTGGGGCCAAACCATGTAAGTGACCCGGCCTCTCTAGCTGAGACACCCCTCACCCCTCTGTCTGCCACTTCACCAACCATGTCTGTGCTGCCTCTTCCCTCCTTCCCCAAAGCCCCTCAATCCCCTCCACAGAACCCAGACCAAATGCATCAGGGACCTCCAGGCTATAGGACTAGGTAGGGGCTCAAGAAAACTGAGGAAATTAACAGAGTAAAGGGGAGGGAATGGGGCACTGACACCACCACCCAGAGCTGCGGGAGGCTGCTTAGCAATGGGGACAGTCAGTGCTACAGAAATATCTGCAAATGTCAAGGCAACAGCCAACAGTGAAACTTCCCTGATAGGCAGAAACTTGGCCCAGTTGGGGAAAATGTGTTGACTTTTCACTACAGGACCAGGCCACAGTTGCATGAAACTGGCCTAGAGAGGAGCAGGGGATGGGGAGTGGGTGGGGGGTTTGGGTCAAGAGCAAATGTGAGATGTCAGGCGGTCCTTGGAAGGAAGTGAGGAGCAGCAAGGCAGAAATGAGGACCTCTGCCAGAAAGGCTGCCTGAGCAGGCCCTTTAGCCCCAGGAATGTTTTTGGATGATGGAGCTATCAAAGTGCTGGCCTGAACACCTGGCTTCTGCCTTGGCCCCAGTTGAATTGATTTCAATTTCAATGGGAGGAACGGACCATCAATTCCCCCCTTTCTACCACAGCCTTTGGGAGAGTTCCTCTACGTGGCCTGTATCTGAAAAATGAGGACAGAGTACACCTACCCGTGGAGTATGGAGCCATGCATGCTCAGCGCCTTGTGGTAATAGTGACTGAAACCCCAACACCTGGCCTTTGCCTACTAGAGCCCCAGAGTTCTCCCAAAGGGTGGCTGCTCCTTGTAACCCAGCTCCTGCTCAGAACACCTCCCTCACTTCACCCAGTGGCCTTTCGCCACCCAGAGCTCAGGTGCTCCTGCCTTCCTCGAGGACTTCAGCCCGACTGTCTCTAAGTCCACTCCATCATCACCCTTTTTTCCTAAGCTCTGGCCCAAATGTCCCTCAGCCGATTCATTTCTAGCAGTTTCCTGCTCTAAACCTGAGCCCCCCAGCTCAGTCAGGATGGTTCAACTTCTAGTCCAAATTCTCCTTCCCATCTCCCATCCCCCAGGGCACACCTTAGGCAGGGACTAGGTGGCAAGTCTCAATGAGTGAGAACCAGAAGCTGTGCCTCTGGAATCCCCTTTCTCTATACCTAGCCCTGCTGGCAGGTGGAGACATTGATTCAAACGGAACGAATCAAAACAGAAGAAAACCAAACAGCAAGGCAGTTTCCAGATTTATTGGGCGGATGAGAGGACAAGGATGTACAGAACAGAAAACCCTAGGTTCTAAAAAGTTACACAGGGAGTAGGCAGGGGGGCATGGTGGCCCCTGGATGAGCTGGCCCAGATCATCCTTCCACACTGTGCTGAGGCAAAGGGTCTGAAGGTCTGGCCCTGTGTCATGTGGCAACATCATGCTTCACTCTGCTACAATAGTGTCCACCGCCAACCCCAAATCATCTAAAGGATAAAGTCAAATGAGGTCAGCAGCTTGGAATTTCCATCTCAGAAACACAGGCTGGCTGAGCCCCTTGGCACTGACTCACCGTGGAGAGGCGCCTCGAGGGGGCCGCCACTCTGGTCGCCATGCTGAGAGGGCCAGTGCCTCCACTCTCTTGGGGTATCCAGCAATCTCCAGGTGTGAGACAGCACCCCTACAGCAAGGAGGCCACAGAGCAGGAGGTCACGAGAGCATTTGGCTTCCCCGTTATCTCATCTTTCAAGGGGACGTCAGTGGGAGTGCCCCTGATCAGTCAGGGGTGAGCTGCTGGTTTCACTCCAAACCCAACTCACGGGGAATCTCAGTGCTCCAGAGAAGTCAAAATGCACACTGTCTGAAAAAGGCCTTTTCAGGGCAACAGAGCAGATGTAGTAACTGACAGAGAGACAGCTGGGGAGCTATAGCTCAGGGGATCCCCCCACTGAGGCCTGCCGCAGTGAGCTGGGAGTGGAGGCCACGCCACGGCAGCCATCCCCTCACTGTTGTTACCCGCCTGTGCATGTCTCCCCAGGAGCTTATGCTCACTGCAGCCTCACAGTCCTCCCCTTGAATACTTCCCATTCCCCATCACATCCCACCCCTTCAAAGGCTCACCCACGTCCACCACCTCCAAAAAGCCACTTCCCTTTGAAAATCTTACGGCGATCACTATATACGACCCAGTATCACACTTATTTATTATGTGTAATTCATCCTGACTCCATAAATCCTCTAGAGTATTTAAACTTTGACAGAGACATAGCCTGGTTTCTGGCAACAGGGGGCTAAGTCCTAAAGTTTCCTGTCATTGACTCTCCCACGGCAGCCCACGATGCCTGAGACCAGAAGGGCTGGAGAGAAGGGGTGTGTGAAAGCGCCAGCATTTGAAAGGGACAGGTGTGGACCCTCCAAACACGGGAAACTGCTTTCAACAATTCCTCTCCCTGCACTAGGAACGACCAGAGCACAGACAGCTCATGATCACTTTGAATGCAGGTTCATACAGGGCAGAGAAAGATCCAGAAAGAGAGCAGGTATCAGTGGCCTGTGGAAGAGGCTGAATCTGGGAAAACCACCCAGTCCTGTGCAGGACCCCAGGAGTGGCCACTGTTTCCTGTAAAAGCTCCACAGAAAATCTCCCTGCCAAGGAGGATCAAAGAGAAGTCACCCAGGGCAAAAACACTGGGAAAATACTAGGGCTGGAAATGACAGGAATCATATCCACAAATGTCCACAGAAGTCACCTCTATCATAGCTTTGTTTATCAAATAAGGTTCTGAATAGACTGAGAGAGCAGCTGAAGGGGATCCAAACCCAGGGACAGGAGTCTCTGCTGCCTGGCTGCACCCACTTTCCACTACAACATGCTTCTGCCCACATTCCAGCGTGGGAGGGCAGAAACCCTAGAGACCTCTCACATACCCCAAGTGGGGCCTCCAGTCAGCAGCCACTGAAAGCGTAGGGCCAGATGTGATTTAGGTTTCTTGTGGCTGAGGTGCAGAGCAAATCCAGGGACTCATGCATGTCATCTTCTTCCCGCCTCTCAGCTCCCCTGTATCTTTACCCAGAGCCCCTGGGAACATGCACATGACCATACTGGATTCAAGAAACCACAGCTTCAGAGAAGGCATCCTTCAGAGATCTTACCTCAAAGACATGGGGATCTAGAATGTTCCTGACATGACAACTCCCATGAAGCCTCTGCACACAGTGGACTCACCTGCAACAGACAAGAAGCCACGAATGAGCGCCGACTAGTCCCTGTTCACAGGCATCAGGAAAGGGCTTAGCACAGCAGTCACCAGATAGCAAGCATTCCACAAATGTTGACTAGTTGCCTGAGCAGACATACTATTTCCTCATAACAAGGACAGTGGTTAACTCTAAAGAGGGAGACGGTATGGTTTACGGCACGGTAGCCAGTGCTGATTAACATGTAACTAATCAGTGATAAGCTGAAAAGGATGGTAAGGCCAGGCTTACGGGTGTGTGCCATGGCTATCTGGCAGTAACTAGGCTGGGCATCGAGGGGAACTTAAGTCACATACATAGCCTGGCTCCCAGCAGC
Source organism: Manis pentadactyla (assembly GCF_030020395.1). Classification (NCBI taxonomy): domain Eukaryota; kingdom Metazoa; phylum Chordata; class Mammalia; order Pholidota; family Manidae; genus Manis; species Manis pentadactyla. Next base: position 159,077,756 of record NC_080023.1, on the reverse strand, counting down.
AAGGGCAGGAAGTGAAAGGCCCAACAATGATACAAATGCACACACAACAGCCTCCAAGGCCCTGAAGGCCCAAGGCGTCTGCAGAGGAAAAGCAGGAGGGTGGGAAAGCTCCTGGAACCAGGTGAGCATGTGGACCCCTAAACATGGGACAGCCTTTCCCACATTTCCTCTGCTGGCACTACCAATGAGGACATGGGCATCAGGTGACAGGGGTATTTAAAAGGCAGTGGGAAGGAGGACATGATTCCAAACTCCAGGATTTGGAAGGGACAGGGCAGACTGTCCAAACACGGGTTGCCACTTTCCATATTCTTTTCCCTGCCCTTGTGGGTAGCCTGCTGTCCAACCAGACAGGGGAAAGCTGCCCAGCCAGGCCCAGAACCCCCAGTACCATCATCACTTCATGCATACATTGATTTCCCTCATCAACAGAGTCCAAAGGAAACCACCTGCTGGTAAAAATGCCCAAAGTGCTTACTCACCCTACAAGTACAGACTGTGTACCGAGTATGGGGCAAGTTCCAGGACCACCCCTCGGGTGGAAGGCAGGCCACAAGCCCCGTGCTCAAGGCGCTCACCAGCAGCGCCACTTACCCAGGGAACAGCCTCGCCCCCAGGGCGCCGCGGGGACGCATTAGGGCCCAGCAGGACACAAGGGGTGCCGGCTGATGCGGAGCCCGCGAAGCCGTCCAGGGAACTGTCCATCTATCTCCAACAGGGCCGCGCAGCCCGCAAGTTCTAGGTAGGGAAAAGCGTGCGGAGGGGCTTCAGTGCAAAGCAGGGAGGCAGGAATCCACTCTGGCCCTTTGGGGTCCTGGAAAAGCCCTCAATTTAAAACTCACACAACCAACTGGTCAGTGAAATGGAGATGTTAACACTTTCCTTTAAAGGTGAGGGATGCGAAATGGGCTAAAGGTCAGAAGGGCACTGTAGGCCTCCGACGAGTGGCTTTGGGGGATTATATGCCAGTGTCTGAGGTGGGGGTAATGAAAGTCCCGGTGCTCAGGTGCCCCTCAGGCCCGTGGTCACAACGGGCTCTCCCCTCACTGCCGACCCCCCACCCCGCTGCTTCCCTCCATCAGCGGGCGCAAGCTCTCACGGCGAGGAGCAAGCGGCTGACCGCCCGCACGGGCCGGTTCCGCAGCAGCGTGGGCCGATGACGCGGCGGTCCCGAGACCCCTCTCCCGAGGACACGAGCTCGGGCGGTCCACACCCGCGGAGGCACGGGCTCGGAACGCGGGCGGAGCCTGGGCTCGCGGCTGACCTCCGCGCGGCTCTCCCCACGCCCTCGGGGCCTCAGTTTCGTTTCCCGTCGGGACAGGGAGACACACACCAGCCTTGGAGACCGAAGGGGGTCTCCGTGCAGCGCTGCCCGCAGTGTCTCACCACGGGCGCCTGGTTCCAAAACACGGCGCTAGACGGTGCGGGGACTGTTGCGGACAGAACCAGGACACGCCCGCCACCAGCCCGGCGTCGGCGGAAATGCAGCTGGGGCGCAGGCTGAGCCTAGAGCGGCGTCTCCCCTGGCGGACACCGGCAAGCAGTCTCTTAGCGCTTCCTTGTGGACGGGAGCTGAAAATCGTTCTCGCCAAGTACATCCCTCCAAACATCCCTCCAATCTTCCTATCCATCCATCCATTTATCCAGAAAACATTTATGGAACACCACCTTCCTCATCCGTCCACCCATCTATCCACCCACTTATCCTTCCTTCCTTCCTCCCTTCCCCCTTCCTCCCTCTCTTTCTTTTTCTCATCAATCTGCTCATCTAAACTCCTGTTCATCCAGAAAATCTACTGAGCAGCTAGTTAGTTCATAACAAGTACTGGACTAAGCACTGGGAATACAACAAAGGCAAATGTATCCCCTGACTTTGTTGGTTATATTCTAGTGGAGAGAATAAAGCAACTACGCCAGCAAACTCAATAACTAAAAATCATGACAAATGCTACAAAGGAAATGAGCTGGATGGTATAACAGACAATAAGAGCGGGGAGCTACTGAGCCAGGGTGGATAGAAAAGGCCTCTCTGAGGAAATGATATTTAATCTAAAACCTGACGGAAAAGGAGTCAATCATGAGAAGATGAGCAGATTATATTCATGGATATATATAAAAAATAAAACAATGTGAAGGTGTACAGTTCACAGAGGCAGCACAACAATTCTTTTCAAAGTATATCTGTCACTGTAGTGTTTATCCCCTCCACCCCCATCAACACTCAGAGGAGTACAATTATAATGTCAAGTAATGATTAATGTTTTTTAAGCACGTACAATATTTCAAGCATTTTGATCGATTTGATTGTCATAACAGTCCTATAAGGTAAATGGTATTATTATCCATTTTGCTGATGAGGAAACAAAAGCTCAGAAAGTTTAATTTGTCCAAGGTCATGCAGTTAACATGTGTTAAGAACTGTGCATGGTCTGAGCAGTAACCCTTATGAGCTAAGAAGTTAGTCTGTCATTGTTTTGTGGATGCTGGCAGAGTTCATGAAATTCCTGAACCAGCATCTAAGGACTTCATTACCCATGGCAAAACAGAGAGAGCTTTATGTTCATGTGGGTTCCCATGCCTCACAAGTCCCATGGCGTGGTGCAGAGCCTATGATGGGTGACTCCACACACAGTGTGTCACAGTGTTACAGGAGAGGAACACAGATCCTGGGGGATTCACCATTCTCATAGCAAATGGAAGTCAGCCTGCGTTTAGTCTGGGAGGGGATTTTTTCTCATCCTTCAAGGTTGGACACTGCAAAACACAGCTCTAAGAAACGGCTCAGGTAAAGAACAGTCAAGGCCTTGCATTCCGGCATAACCCGCAAGAATGTGCCTAGAGGCACAGGGCCCATGGCTGATAGGTATCTAGAAGTAGGTATCAGAGTCAAAATTTGAACTCAGCAATCTAAGCTCAATTTAATCGGGGCTTGAAAATATATTTTATAATATTTAATTTCTGTTACTGATTAGAAAAGTATATTATGTAAATGAAACTTGGACTAAAAGGGTATTTTCATCATGTGATACAGACCATCACCAGCCAACAACATATTTCAAAGTGAAACTTTGGCAGCATTTTCAGAAAAACTAGAACCAACAAACTGCCTGTTTTCATATGAATCTGGATATTGAATGGCTAAGATATCTGTGGTTTTGACCTATCTACTCGTTTTTCCCTGATTTTCTTGTGCATTCACTTTTCCTGTTAAACTCTGTCTTGTGGGGAATGTCAATTATGATGTCTTGCCCTCATCTGACAAGGTGTTGGATGTCAACCCAATCTGGAACAATCATACTTTTTTTTTTAATTTTGCATTTCAAAGTGAGAGAAAGCGTGGATCCTACAAGGAGCTTGGAGGCTGGCTGTGGGGCCATGAATAGAGTTGTCCCTCTATTAGTGTACAAATAAAGGTGGTGTGCCTTGGTGGGTTTTTGAAGGACTTCCACAGAAAGGGGGACTAGGAAGGAAGAGGAAGAAGAGGATACTGAGGGGAGAGATGAGGAGTAGGGGAGTGGATGTATGAGTCAGTAAATGATGAAGTTAGAAACTGGATGGGGTAATAACTTTTATAACTTTTAAAAATTCTTAATTGATCCAAATAAAGTAAAACCAACAAGATAAGAACAGAAACTAAAATGGCAGGAAATGAGCATAACCATATTTAGAGCAATATAGCCAAACAATTTTAGGAAAGACAAAGGGGTCATAGTATAGTCAGAGAACAATAACATTTAAAACTTACATAAAATGGACACATTCCTGAAAAATAATTAACAAAGTTGCCTTAAGGAAAAATAGAAAAGCCGAATAATCTTATAATACTTTTAAAAATTGAATCAGTGGTTCACAATCTTTCCACAAAGAAAACACCATACCTGGGTGTCTTTATCGGTAAGCTCTACAAAACTTTTTCAGTCTTATAGTCTTCCAGATGATTAAAAAAGAGAGAGGGAATTCTCAGTTCACATAATAAACATGATCCCCAAATTAGACAAGGTCAATAAAACAAAAGTAAATTACAGGCCAATTCACTAGTAAATGTAGATGCAAATGTTTCTTTAAAAAAACAGAGGCAAATTTCTAGGTGGAAGCAGTCACCAGTGCCCTTGAAGGCAGGAATTATGTTCCTGCCTTGTGAATGCCTTTGACCATTGATTTTGGACTTCTAGCCTCCAGAATAGTGCGAGAATAAACTTCTGGGGTTTTAAGCCACCCAATTTGTGGTACTTTGTTATGACAGCCCTAGAAAATGAATATAACAGACATACTATAATTTTTCTCTACCACATATTAGCTGTATTAGCAACTTACTTAATTTTTCTGAACCTCAATTTTTCAACTTTAAAATAGATTTAAAAACTGCAAAATGGTAGAGCTGCTATGGAAAATAGTTTGGTGGTTGTTCAAAAAATTAAAAATAGAATCACCATATGATCCAGCAGTTCCACTTAGGGTATACACCTGAAACAAGTGAAAGCAGGATCTTAAAGAGATATTTGTCCACCATGTTCATAACAGCAGCATTCACAATGGCCAAAAGGTGGAAGCAACCCAAGAATCCATTGACAGATGGACAGAAAACAAAATGTGGCATGTATGTACAATGGAATATTATTCAGCCTTAAAAAAGGAAGGAAATTCTGGCACCTGCTCCTCTGACATGGATGAGCCTTGAGGACGTTATGCTAAGTATAATAAGCCAGACACAAAAGGATAAGTACTGTCTGATTCCACTTCCATGAAGTACTAGAGTAGCCAAACTCAGAGACAAAAAGGAGAATGGGGGTTGCCAGGGACTAGGAAAGGGAGGGATGGGTAGTTATCTAGTGGGTACAGAGTTTGTATTGCAAGATGAAAAGTGTTGTGGAGATTGTTTGCACAACAATGTGAGTGTACTTGAAACCACTGAACTGAATATTTAAAAATGGTTAAGATGGTAAATTTCATGTGTATTTCACCACAATAAAAAATTTCAAATATAGGCAATCTAATACATTGAAATGCAGTACCATAGGCGCTTTTTGCAAAAGTAGTTGGCTTATAGTAAGCTACTTTAATACTTTCTAATTATCATATCATGGTCATTTGATAATAATTAATTGCATTTATAACTTTAAAAAATTCTTAGAATTCTAGAAATAGAAAATACCTTGTAAATCATACAAGTAATCTTCTATTTTTATACTGTAAGTCTCAGAAAAATAGCTAGGGATGTCTGAAGCCCTTGGCCAGGGAACCCCAAGGTCTTATGACTGAAGAACTGATGTGGTCAGCTAGCATGGTGACAGAAAGTGAGCCGAAGTCAAATATCACTTTCTGGAATGTCCAAGTATTCAGGCAAGAAAGTTAATAATTCTCAAGCCAGGAAAGTTGAAGTAATTAGTCACAAATATCTCAGTTACTTAGCAAGGAAGGTCCAAAGTTGTTCCACCTCTGGGTAGTCATAGTTCAAAACCAGCAAGGTTTCTTGTTTCACCTTTAAAACTGAAGATCTAGCTCAGCGTCAATGGCTTGCCAAAGTTCTTATTGGAACTCCGGGCCAATTTGCAAAAAAAAATATTTAGAACAACAGTTGCAGGATGATTATTTAGATCCCAGTATGGATATCTTCTCTCCTGAGGAGAAGCTACCTATAGAATTTTTGGGGGACCCACATCAATCTCCCGAGACTCCTGAAGTTGTTGAATCTTTTTCCCAGAAAAAAAATCCCCACTCATCGTGGACAGAAAATTGAGGAGACTGAATCTTTCTCACCCCAGGCAGATTCCCAGGATAAGCTTCCAGAGCCCCTGAAGAGACAGAACCACTCCCATTTCAGTAGGAGGCTTCATCTCAGCCTCCAGAGCCCCCTAAGGAGGATGAAAATTCTGCAAACCCACAGGCACCTTCCATCCAGGAAGAAGCCCCAGCTCAGCCTCCACATTCACCTAAGGAGGTTGTAGCTCCACCATTAGCACAAAATGAGGTAAATATCCCATCTCCAAGTCAAAATGAAGCTCGACAGTCAAACTTGCACAGTGTCACCATGAAACCTGTGCATCTGGCAGTTACCCTAACTCCAGAGGTCACTAATGAGGTTGACCCTTCTCCAGCCCAGCAAGAGGCCCTGGCTCAGCCTCTAGAGAGCCCTGAAGAGGCCGAGCCTCCTCCAATCCAGCAGGAGGTTCCCACTCAGGCTGCACAGCTCCCTGAAGAAGTTGAAGCTTTACCAGTTCAGCACGAAGCCCCAACTCAAGCCCCAGAGTTCCCTGCTTGGGGACATAACTCAAATTCCAGTGAGTGATGAGATGGGAGCTGGACCTTTGGATCAGTATCAAGCTCATTCAAACTTACCCAGTGTTACATTCAAACCTGTGGATGTAGAACTTAAGATAACTCCAGAGCCTGCTGTTGAATTTCCAATAGCCCAGCAGGAGGCCCCACCTCCCAAGGGAGCAGAACCTTCTCCAGCTCAGCAAGAGACCTCAGCTAAGCCTCAGAGCCTCTTGCAGAGACTGAGCCTTCTCCAAGAGAACAGGAACAACCAGCTCAGCCTTTTGAGCCTCATGGGGAACCTGAACCTTCTCCAACCCAGGAGGAGGCCTCAGCTCAGCCTCCAGGGCCCCCTTAATGAAACAGAATCTTCAACCCAGCAGGAGACCCCAGCTAATTTTCCAGAGAAGGTAGAACCATCTGCAATCCTACAGGAGTAATTCAGCTCAGGCTCCAGAGCCTTCTTCTGGGAGATGGAACGTTTTCCAACACCGCAGGAAGACCCAGCCCAGCCTCCAGTTTTGTCTCCAGGTCACCATCATGCTCAGCAGTCAAACTTTCCCCAGGTCCCCATCCAAGCTGCAGATGTGCAGATGACCATGACAGAATCGACTGCAGAGGTGTACCCTTCTCCAGTTCAGCATGAGGCTACAGCTCAGCCCTCTGTGCCCCTTAGTAATGTAGGACCTTCTACACCCAGCATGAGGCCCCCAGCTCTGTCTCTATAACTCCCTGAGAAGGCTGAACCTTTGTCAGATCAACAGGAGGCTCCAGCTCCATCTTCGGAACCTACTGCTCATGAGACACCACACAACAGGAGACCCCAGCTCAGCAATCAGAGACCCCTGAGGGGGGTGGACCTGCTCCACCCCAGCAGGAGGCCCTGGATCAGCACCCACAGGCCTCTAAAGAGGTTGAACCTTCTATAACCCAACAGGAAGCCCCAGATCAGTCTCCAGAGCCCTCCAATGAAGGTGTAGCTCACTCTCCAGAGCATCATATGGTAACAGTTCCTCCTGTAGGTCAGGATCAAGCTCAGCTTCTGATGTTGCCTACTATTAAACCTGTGGCTCTGACACTTACCAGAACTCCAGAGTTCACTAGTGAGGCTGAACCTTCTCCATCCCAACAACAGCCTCCAGTATCTCCTGAGCAGTTGGAACCTTTGTCAGTCCAGCAAGAGGTTCCAGATCATCATCCCTCCTGAAAATACGAAACCTTCTCCAATCCAGCAACCCCTAGCTGAGCCATTAAAACCCCTGAAGGACATTGAATCATGTGGAACTGAGCAGGAGGTCTCAGCCTATCCTCCAAAGTCCACTGAAGAGGTCAAAACACCTCCAACCCAGCAGGAGGACCCAGCTCTGTCTCCAGTCCCCCAAGAGGAGTCAGCTACATCTCCCGAGCCCCGAAAGGAGGTGACACCTTCCACACAGCACGAGCTCCACTCTCAGCTTTCAGAGTCCCCTGTATGTTCAATCCAGCAGGGAGCCCCACCTCAGCCTCCAGAGCCCTCTACCGAACAGGGCAGAATCTTCTCCAACCCAATAGGAGTCTCCAGCTTGGCCTCTAGACCCACTTGAAGTTGTAGCACAACCTCCAGTCCTCGATGAGGTGACAGTTCCATCTCTAGGACAGAATCAAGCTCAGCATTCAGACTTGTTCAATGTCATTGTTAAACCTGCTGACCTGGAGCTCACCATAACTCCAGAACCTCCAACTCTGTATCAGGATTGTGCTCGGTATCCTCCAACATTCAATATCACAGTCCAACCTTTGAACCTGGGGCTTATCCAGAAACTGCTGTGGAGGTTGACCATTCTACAGTCCTACAGCTGTCTGCAGCTCCTCCAAATTATCCTGAGGTGACACTTCCACATCCAGATCAGGTTCAGGTTCAGGTTCAGCTTCCAACCTTGGCTGAGGTCACAGTTCTACCTTTGGACCTGGAGCTTACCATAACTCCAGAAGCCACTATAGAGGCTGAACCTTCTCTAAACATGCAGGAGACCCCAGCTCAACCTCCAGTGCATTATGAAGTGACAGTTCTGAGACAGGGCAGAGACAGGAGACAGACATCATGATTAGTTTTCCAAAAAGCTGAGATATGAACAGTATAGTAAGAACAGGAGAAATTCCATCTTAAGGCTGAAGATTCCACTCTAAAGAAAAAGCAAGATTTCTCTTGCATTCTTTGGTAAACAGACAGTAACTCAATGCACCTTAAAAGCAAGGCAAGCAGTCTTAACTAATACGTTCCCAGAGGAAAGCCACTATCCTGGGGAGGAACAGGATCAACCAATTTCTTCTGTTAAGTTTATTTTGCAGAATTAGTTCAGGACTGATAATAGAAGAGAGGAGACAAAATGTCTTTCACTGGAGATAAGCATTTTGAGACCACTTTACAAGTCTATCACCCCTGGCCCTTTGTCACATTCCTGAAAATCCTTAAAAGATGGAACCCCCAGACTTTCAGCATGCCTTCTCTCTGAGGTTGCTTGCACTTTCTTTCCTTTAAGTGTTCTTTTAAATAAAGCTTTTTCACTGCTCAAAAAAATAATAATAATTTCACCTTTTTTGGTATCTTCTTAATGTGGCTCCTAAAAAATCTTAAATTATATATGTGGCTGGCATGAGATTTTTACTGGACAGCCCAGCCTTAGACTTTCCAAATCCAGTGCACTCTATCTCACAATTTCACAGTGTCCTCAGAGTCACAGAAGTGCTCAGCTTTCTTGGAACTACTGAAGTATAGCAACTATCAGGCCTTGGCAATTTGCTCTGTGCTATGCTGTTGATATCAATCATTTCACTTAATTCTCACAGCAAGGCTAGGAGCAGGGTGTTATGACTCCACCCATTTTGCAGAAAAGGAAAACTAAGACTGGGCAGAGAAGTTAGGCCACTTAGCCAAGGTCACATGGACAGTAAGAGCAAGAGCAGGAGGCAGGAGAGGACACTAGGGCTGTGTGGCCCCTGACGTCCTTGTCCAGCATTCTCAAAGCTACCGCATCCCATGGACCCTCCCATGACAGAGATCCCCAACATTGTCACAGTCTCAGGCTCCCATGGGGGCTCCCCCTAGGTACAGAGCAGGGAGTGCTCTCACCCTTAGAGATCCCCATTTCCCTCTTGGTTCAGCAGTCAGGCCTGGATTTCCACCTGTGCTGACCTAGTGAGCCCCAGGAATCTGACGGGGAGACCCTCCTCAGGTACAAGGGTGGGCTGTTTACACTTGAAAATGTGGGCCGAGTCAGTGGCAGGGTTGCTTCAGGTCCTAGAGGTACCCCTTTGCCCAGGATGCAGGCAGTGTTAGTGCTTGCGAGATTAGGGGGCTGTGAGACCCCTCTCCAGTCTGTCTACAGTATGCTGTCGGGAGTATGGGCTCTGTCCTCTCTGCCACTGTGCTAATCTGTCTCTTATGCTTCAAGGACTCATTTACTTTAAGTTTTAGCAAAGTTTAGTGAAGCTCCTGCCCACCTCTCCAGGCTCATCTCTTTACCACCTTCATGTTCCAGTTTCAGGTCATCGAAACAGTATTTTACTCTGGCTATGTTCAAATAAATACATGGCCAGAATTCATTCGTAAGTTCAACTGTTCCAGCCACTCAATTAGGTACTATGAATACCACCATCAAACAGACCAGATCCCTATTGTCCAAACTGAACACAGTCAACGTGAGCTTTTGCTAGTAACAGCTTCTCACGTGGAAGAGTAAGCATTCCTACAGGTTGTTGGCAAATCAGTGAAAATAAACAGAACAAAGAATAAAGCAAAACAAGCGAGGGAAGTTTATTTCAAAATTCCAGAATCCTTTTGGAAATTACCCCAAGCATTCCCGAGTCCGAATGTGAGCTCCACTCCACCAGGGGGCGCGAAGGGACAGCTTGCGCGGGATACGTCCCGGAGAGACGGCGCTCTAGGCCGCAGGCCGCGCCGTAGGTACGTTTCCGCCAGCTCTGGCGGGAAGTGCCGTTTGCAGCTCATGGGGTGTGGGTGCTGCTCAGGTCCGTGCGGTCTTCCAAATCCGCAGACATCCGCCTCGCCCTGCGCTGTCGTCTCTTTCTCCTCCGCTGTTCTGCGCCGTCGGTCGCGGCGCCCCAGGTGGCTACATTGAGAGGAGCGCTGGGCGTGTGATCTGCGGCCTCCTCTCCAACAAGGGGAAACCGAGTCCCCTAGGGCTCAGGGAGAGCAGCCCGGAGGTCAGCCCCGAGGCCAGGCCCTGCCCGCGGTTTCGCGCCCGTCTCTCCGCTGGTGTGGACCTCTAGGGGTTCGTGTCCGCCGGAGAGGGGTCTGGGGCCGGCCGCGCCGTCGGCCCACTGCTGCGGAGCTGGCCGGTGCGGGCCTCCAGCCACATGGGAGCTTGCGCCCCGCTTGGTGGCGGGAACCGTGTCCCGCAGCGAGTCGTGCGGAGCCCGGTGTAACCCCAGGCCCGAGGGGCGCCTGAGCATCGGAACTTTTAACTCCCTACCTTACCCCCTCTTCCTCCCCGACCTGGGACACAGGCGTTTAATCCCCCAAAGCCACTCGTCGGAGGCCCACAGTGCCCTTCTGACCTTTAGCCCATTTCGCATCCCTCACCTTTAAAGGAAAGTGTTAACATCTCCATTTCACTGACCAGTTGGTTGTGTGAGTTTTAAATTGAGGGCTTTTCCAGGACCCCAAAGGGCCAGAGTCTGGATTCCTGCCTCCCTGCTTTGCACTGAAGCCCCTCCGCACGCTTTTCCCTACCTATGCCTTGCGGGCTGCGCGCCCTGTTGGAGACAGATGGAAAGTTCCCTGGACGGCTTCGCGGACTCCGCATCAGCCGGCACCCCTTGTGTCCTGCCGGGCCCTGATGCGCCCCCGCGGCGACCTGGGGTGAGGCTGTTCCCTGGGTAAGTGGCACTGTTGGTGAGCCCCTTGAGCACGGGGCTTGTGGCCTGCCTTCCACCCGAGGGGTGGTCGGGGAGCTTGGGGGGGTTCTGAGAACCACCTTGCAAAGCCCTTGTGCAGGAGGAGGCCTCGTGTAGTGGATGGGGCTGGATTTGGGGGCCAGAGAGGTTCCGACTCAGCCCCTCATCAGCTGGGAAACCTCGGGTGTGCCTTCATTGTCCTGAGCTTTACTGCAACAGCTCTGGGAGGGCAGAGGCTCTGTGTTTTTCTGTTTCTGAACCCACAGTGTCTGCCTCATACTCAGTACGCAGTCTGTCCTTGTAGGATGAGGAAACAATTTGCACATTTTTACCAGCAGATGGTTTCCCTGTGGACCCTGTTTATGAGGGAGATGAATGTATACATGAAGTGGTGATGGTGCTGGGGTTCTGGGCCTGGCTGGGCAGCTTTGCCCTGCCTGGGTGGACAGCAGGCTGCCCACATGGGCTTCTCTTCCTGGCTCACCTGTCCTTTTCTGCTCCTGCATTCGAAAGTGACTGTGGGCTGCAGGTGCCCTGGTCATTGATAGTGCAGGGAGAGGAATTGTGGAAAGCAGTTCCCCGTGTTTGGAGGGTCCACCCCGTCCCTTCCAAACTCTGGAGCCTTCCCACACGTGCCCTCTTCCACCACCCTTCAGATGCCTTGTGGCCCCTCGTGTCTTGCTGAGTGCTGTCTACACACGCCTCAGTGAATGTGTGGGCTCCTGTGGAGCCACAGCCGAGGTCTTCTGACAGTGGCCTGCGATTTCAGCAGCTTGTGTCCCTTTCTGCCGCTGTGTTGGGATTATGACAGGCTGCCTGTGTCGTGGAATTGGTAATACAGGCAAGAAGCTGCAAGGTTTTCCTCATGTTCAGAAGACTCCATGCTTGTCCTTTGAAAGGGGACAGCCCTAGTGACTGTGGCAGTGACCGAGCACGAGGGGGCCTGAGGACGTGGGAGACAGGCTGTCAGTGCATTCACCTCCTAAGGCCTGGCTTCCCCTGGTGATTTCCTGCTGAGCATAGTTGTTTCTGGAACATGTTGTAAGCAGGTCCAAGTGGGCCGATCACGTGCTGACTTTTTGTCCCCTGCAGGAGTGTTGTGTGTTGGCTGTTCGTGGGCGTGAGCGGCATCCTCAGGGAGAGCCTGGATTGTGAGGCCTGGGTGAGTGGTGTTCTGCCTGGTTTGGTTCAGTTCAGTGCAGACTGGGAGGTCAGAGGTGTCTGGGTGTCTGAGGGAGTGTGGTGAAGGGTGCTCCCTGGTGCTCCACCTTTGTTTCCCCCGAGCCGGTGGGCACAGGCCTGAGCCCTTTTCTGCTCCCGAGAGCCCCTGATGAAGGCGGCTGTTACACTGAGAGGAGATCGGCAGGTTGGATGGACAGAGGGCTGCGTTTTAGAGTCAAACCTAGGTTCTTATCCAGCAACCAGCTGAGCCTCCCTTGTAGCCTGAGTAAGAATCCTGTCAAACGTTCAGTATTATAAATCCAAGGGTTTCTCCTTATGTTAGTCTTCTGAGAATCAGGAGTAGCTTCTGTAATCTTAGGCTGTAAGTCATCATTGACTTTCTTGCAGGTCTGTCTGTTCCTGTGGTTCAGGCCATTTCCCAGGCATGGGCTTCCCTTCTCAGCTCACCTTCTGCCCTTCTCTGCTCCTGCATCCGAAAGTGACCGTGGCTGCCTGTGCCCTGGTCACTGATAGTGCAGGGAGAGGAGTCGCTGAAAGCGTTTCCCCGTGTTTGGAGGGCCCATCCTGTCCTTTGCAAACTCTAGAGCTTTCCTACACGTCTTCCCAACAGTTTCGTTCCTGGCACCTGGTGCCGTGTGTCCCTTTGCTGTGCAGAGCCCGGCCTCGGAGGTTCTGTTTATGGGCTGGTGGTGGAGCCACCATAGGGGTTCCCCTCCTCCTCCGCCTCCCCATCGCACCCTTTCCCTGTTGCACCCTCAGCCCCATCTCAGCACTTACCACACTGGGTAATTAGCGATTGTCTTGTCTTGCCTCCTGTGTTGTGCTGAGAGCAGTGCCTCCGCCTTGTTTCACATTGTGCCTGGTGCCTGATGTGGCACCTGGACAACAAAGGCAAAATGAGATGGAGATGACTCATGACAATCTTTTAATGTGACAGGGCTCATCCCACTGTGCTGTGTGGGAGGAGCGATGCCCTTGGGCACGCCAGCCTGCCCGGGGCTGAGGCATTCTCTTTTTCTTCTCCCACTGGCGGCGGTATTTCTTCGTTGAAAAGTAGGCTTAGTGCAGTCTGCCTTTAGTCCTGGCTGTGGCAGGTCCCGTGGTCCGCCAGGGGTGGTTAGATTGAAGGGCAGGGACTAGAGTAGTAAGCTAGCTGGGCAAAGCACAGTACAGTTGAGGTTATATCTGTAAGCAGCCCTTAGATGCTAGATGATAAAGATGTGGGGCTGTCCCACCACCTGTTACCCTTTGTGGTCTTTGCTGATCACTGCTGGGCTGCAGCATCCTATTAACAGATTGATTAGCAGCAGATGGACCATAGTTGGCACATAGAACAGGTGTTACTCCTGTCACAGACCATCTGCAGACCCCTTCCTTGAGTTAAATTGCTCTTACTCCTGAGACACTAGTGCAGCCTTTCAGGCATTAACTATAATAACAGCCTGCGTTGTGGGATCTGAAATCTGCCAGCCCCCGTGCCAGGTGCTCAGTGCCCAGCAGGGCCTGCTGTGAGCCGCCATTCACGGCTTGTCTCTTACAGGTGGGTCTGCAGCTGCAGAGGCTCCATGGGAAGTGTCTTCTCATCAATTAGGCAGGCAGTAGACCAGGGTCCCCTGAGGTAAGGTTTTGGACCATTCTTTGAAATTTTGTATTTTTGTGTGTCTGTAAAGTCATGTGCATGTTCCCTGGGGCTTGGATGATAATGTAAGGGGGAGCGGGGTAAAGGGGGCTCCCATGAGTTCCCATTTGTGTCCCTGCTGTGGGGCAGTCCCTTATATGCCTACAGGAGAGGCGTCTCTAGAAACCTGCGTGGGTAGAGGGCTCCCTGGGACGTCTCCCTTCCGAGTACTGGAGTGTCAGCAGTGTGTACTAGGTTGGAAATTGTGTGAATTTAGGCACTAGAGACTCTGGTCCCATCTCTGAGCCTGTCTAACTGTCTGACTTGTTCTCAGCCTCCACTTCATCTGAAAAGCAAGGCTGGGCTAATGTGAAGGTTTAAAAATTTTTTTTCATGTTGGTATGACCACATGGTCCTGACCTTTTCCAAATCAAAAGCATTTCCAATTTTTTAAATGTTGGGTGTGTCTTGACTCCCCATGGCGGGGACCAACAGAAGTGCTGGGGCTCTGTGCTTGGCTGGGCTGCTCTCCCCAACTCAGGCCACTTCCTGGGTCCCTGGCACCAGCCTCCCATCTTTTCTGCCCCTGCATCCGAAAGTGACCGTGGGCTGCCTGTGCCCTGGTCATCGATAGTGCAGGGAGAGGAGTCGCTGAAAGCAGTTTTCCCCGTGTTTGAAGGGTCCAGCTGTCCCTTCCAAACCCTGGAGCTTTCACACACGAGTTTTCTTCTCCTGCTGTTCCCCTCAGAGCTGGGGTCCTTCTTGGCCCCAGGGCTACTGTGACTGGGCCAGCCTCTGATTGTGGGGGTTCACCTAGTCTTTTCAAGTTAAGGATATTGTCAGAATCCTGTCTGCATGTATGTTTGGACCTCACACTGGAATATGATCAGGTAGTGCTGAAGGGCACACGGGGGAATTGTGGAGCGTGGATTCTGCTTCGTGGGCTCATAGGAGTGGGGGCAGGTCCAGGGGGGTCCACTGTCCAGGGCAGTGTAACCCAGGTGCTCATTGGTGTGCTTCCTCTGCTCTTTCTGGAGCACACAGTGTTACTTCTCCAGAGCCATCGGTAATGTTGAACAGATGGAGAGAGGAAGATAAAGTTGAAGTCGAGATGAAGGGATAAAGAGGGGTTCTGACAAATCTGAATCAGTAAGGTCTCCATTTGTGATGTGCCATGAGCCTGGGGAGTGTTCTTGTCAGTCACCGTAAGAAGAGTACGCGACCGATCAACCAGTTTGTAGCCTTCCTTTCACGACTTCTAATCTGTGCTTTGGGGCTTCTCTTGGAAGGGGTGGCCCCAGAGGTTTCCTAGAGAAGAAATTCTGAGGTCTATGCATCTTGAAATCTGTGTTTGTTGACTGAAGCCATGCTGGCTTGCCTTCTGGTTCAAGTTAGAATATTGTGTCGCTGTCTGTGCCCAGCCAGCAGCAGGTGGGCTGACCTGCCTGCATTCTGTGTGCTGTAGATTTGTTCCATGGGCAGCAGAGATCCTGTGATGGCGCCTTCACGTTGTAGACTCAGAAGCTGCAGCACGGTGCCCCTGAGAGGCTTGTCTTGGCCCCCAGGGAACAGGTGAGGTGAGGCCAAGGTACCCATCCCAGTGATCCCCCACTTTGAGTCTGAGGGCTGCTGTCTAGTTCCCAAGTCCTCTTCTGTCTGGATTCAGGTGTCTCGTGTTTGAGGATGGGCCCCTGTGTCCCAGATGTTCGTGCTCCCACCTCATGGGGATGAGAAGGCGGTGAGACTAGTTTGTGAGCCACCTGGCACTCAGGGCCATCTGATAAACTGCCCTGAGCCCTTCTTGCGTTAGAAGCTCGTCCTGTTTCACAGCCTGGCTCCTGGTCCAGGGGCTCCTCAGGTGGGAGGATTTAATGAACAGTGGCGACCATTTTGAAAACACAGTTTATGTGTAGGGAACGTGAACCATGTGAATGTGGTAGCTCACACCTCTGGGTACAGAGTCCTCTGAACTGAGTTGGGGTGCACTTGTGTAATGTCCTCAGGCATTGGTGATGTTTTCTCATTTTTATCCTTCAAATGGACCTGCCAGTCTTGGGCTTCAAAGAACTGGGCCCCTAACAAGTCTTGCTGGAAGTTAATCTTTGACTTGTCTTTCTTGGCTGGGTCATATTCAGTGGGTCGGACAAGAAATGACAATATGGTGGGAGAGCCCCTGAGGATGGTGGTCCATCTCTGTGATCAAGGTACAGCAGGACCTCAGGGCCAGAGCCCCTGACTGTGATCACTCTGCTGATTTCCTGTGGAATGCTCTTATCTGGTTAATTGCCGTGAACATGAACCGCTTAAAAGAAAATAATTTACTTTAAAACCTGGACTTTTTAAAGATGTGTTTCCTTTATTACCCTTTCTGTTGTAGTGGTTATCTAGTTTGGCATTCATAACCTGGTTGATTGGGACCCTCTTAGTGATGTCCTTTGGGATAAAGATGATGCAGGAGACTAAATGCTTGTGTGCTTCCTCTCCCTCCTAGGTCAGCCTGAGAGCCAGAGACTGTTGAAGGGAGTCCCAAGGCCATGGGTCAGTGACCCTCAGGGTGACTTGGGATATGGGTTTGCTGATAATTCCCCCCAGGTGAGTTAATGCCAGGAGCTGGGGACCCACAGCCAGAGAGTGAGCTGGTTTGTTAGGGATTCCAAACCATTGGTCTTATCTGTCCTTTCTTTTAGATTCTCTTGGGGCTGTTCATGGACCCTGGGGGCAGAGAGTGAAGAGTGATGCGTCACCAAGGCTCCTCCCACCATCTGCTCGGAGCGTCATGGAGCCACTGCTCACCCTGCACAGGACAGCAGAGGGAAGGCGCAGGGCCTGGGGACCTCGGGGCCACTTCAGCTGGCTCTGAGTCTCCACACCTCTGGGCCATGGACAGAGAAGGCCAGCCCCATGTCTTCTGCCATGTCTGGAATGATTTAATAACCAAGAGTGATTTTTCTCTTGAATTGGAGGCTGCTCATCACTTTCCCTCCCTCCCACCCACCCACCCATTCAATAAACCTTTGAGACTTGTACTGCCTGCCTTTTACATCGGTAATAAGCTATGTGCCAGCAAGGCTGGGCATGGAGAAGGTGGGTCACAAGCTGGACCTTTGTTCACTCCTTGAGCCTCTCCTGAGGCTTGGCACACAGGCTGCTGTTCAAGGTGTTCGGTTAGGACAGGTGGATAGGCACTGAGTGCCTGCTGTTGACTCAGATTTAGAACCCATGGGAGTTGAGGGTGTTGAGGAACAGTCAGGGCAGAGCTTTGGGAGGGTTGAAGGTGATGGTGAGACAGGTGCTGATGTCATTGAAGAAGCAGGGCTGGACTGGAGTTCTGGGCCTGGCTTAAGAGTAAATGTGTGACCTGACCTAGTTTGCCTGGAGTTGAAGGGTTTCCTAGGACATGGGCCTCTGATTGCTAAAAACAGTAAAGACCCGGGCAAACTAGGATAAGTTGTCAACTTACCTGGAATGTAAAGCACATGGTGTCAGCTTGAGAGGACAGGTAACTGAATAAAAGGTGGGAGCAGGGGGAACGTGGAGCAGCTGCCATTTGTGATCCTTGGTGGTATCCTCAAGGTCAGCTTTTTAGAGCTAATTGGGCTAAAACCAGTAACTGCGACAGCATGACGATGTGCTAAGGATGTATATGCGTGAACTTTTTAATCTCCGTTTTATACATGGAGGAGTCTGTATGAGGAAATAACGTCCCAGAAGCTGTGATGAAAGGCTGGAGTTACTGTATAATTTCTGCATTTGAAATTGAAACTACCTTGGCTAAGCTGAGACAGTTTTAGCTGTCAAGCCTGCCTTGATGAGTTTGACACCTTGATGGTCTCAGCAGGGTTGGGCAATTTTCATGGCTACAGTGGTCACTCTGCCAGCCAGTTCCGGGCAGAGGCATCCAGAAGTCCACAATCCTTTTTCTGCCTTGCCCCAAGGACTATCCTCTGACTTCTGTTTGCCACCTTGAGTCAGCTGGTTGTAACGGCCTGAAAAGATGCCACAAGAAGGAATCAGGGTCCACTTGAGAAAGCTGTGAAGCTTCGCTGTGAAGGGGCTGCAGTAGAACATGGACCAGTGCTTAAGTGCCTGGCAGCACCAGCCGTGCCCCACCAGGCAGGTCATTATGCCTGTCTCGCTCCACTGCAGTGTGTGAAGCAGGGACTGTCCCAGGTCTTTAGGGCCTGAGGAAATCTGCGAAGAGCTTACAACCAAGGTGAACCAGGCTTATGGTCAAGGAGGCTTGATCCTTGCAGGAAATGTGCCAGTTTGCTAGAAAGCCTGATGGAACCCCTGATGATGGATTTCTTAGCAGAATCAGCCCACAAACCTGGAGAGCTGAATAGGGTCGAAGGTTCATTCATAAGGAAGTATTGAGCATTTATGAGGCAAACACTATGCTAGAAATAGGCATACAGTGGTGAATAAGGCAGTTTATGTCCTCAAGGTGGTCACTGTTAAGTATAGAGATGCTGTGCTGTGTGTTGACGGACCATGTGCCACTGCGGTAGGTGTTGGGCATACAGCTCTGAACAA
This sequence comes from Manis pentadactyla, assembly GCF_030020395.1. NCBI lineage: Eukaryota > Metazoa > Chordata > Mammalia > Pholidota > Manidae > Manis > Manis pentadactyla. The sequence continues at coordinate 159,059,272 of NC_080023.1, read as the reverse complement.
AATGAACAGAGTACCTCAGAGCTTTAGAATTGCCGTCCATTGTGGTGGGCCACAAGTGGCCATTTAAATTGATTTAAATACAATTTTAAAACCCAGGACTTGAGCTGCACCAGCCATTTTTCAAATCTCGATAGCCACAGGTGGCTGCTATGTCGGTGCACATGGAGTGTTTCCATCATCGAAAGCAGCTCAGGCAGCACTGGTGTAGAAGATAAGGAGTTGAAGGCTAATTATTTGAAGAGCATTGCTGGGACATCTTTCCGGAAAGGCTATTTGAAGGAGTCCAAAGAGGGCTGGAGCTCCATCCCTGCAGGTTAGGGCTGTTACGAGTTTGTGGGGTGGGTAAAGCTGGGGAGGCAATCTGCTGCTGGTGCGAGACGGCCAGTTTTGGGGTCATAAACCTGGGGTCTAACCCAGCTGGGTGAGAGGCAAGATTCATCACTGGCCCCAAGACCGCTTTATTACTCTATGACAAGGTGTGGTATTTTAGTAATTTCCTAATTGTAAGCCAGACTCGCATCAATCCTATTTGTTCCTGATAGAATATTCTTTTGGACCAGTGTTGGCAAACTATGGTCTACCACTCAGATCTGGCCTGCTGCCTCTTTTTGTAAATAAAATTTTACTGGAATGCAACCACACTCATTTACTGTTGGGGGCTGTTCTCTGCAACAGTGATAATGTTGAATAGTTTCAACAGAGATGAAATGGGTGTCAAAGCCTAAAAGATTTACTCTCTGGACCTTTACAGAAAATGTTTGCTGGCCCCTGGTTTTGGCTGTAGCTTGATGAAGACAGAGGCTATATATTTTTCTCTTAACTCTATTCCTCCTAAAGCACCAATCCCAGAGACAGAAGCCAGTGCAGGCAAATTCCCAGAAAATGGAAATCAAGGTTTGTTGAATAAATGTGTAAATCGTATATGGTTGACTCTTGAACAAAGGGGTTTGAATTGTGTGGGTCCACATATATGTGGATTTTTTTTCAATAAATATATGAAAAAGCTTTTGGAGCTCTGCAGCAATTCGAAAATTTTTCTCTAGCTTTATTGTAACAGTACAGTTTATAGTATTATTCAAAATATGTGTTAACAGAAAGGCTTTTGGCCAACTATAGGCTATTAGTAAAATCCTAGGGGAGCAGATGTTATAAGCAGATTTTCAACCGCACAGGGTCGGCACCCCAACCCCTTTGTTCAGCTGTGGAGGCTGGGCGGTCTGTGTTCCCCTCTCAGTGTTACACACCAAGGAAGTGGCAGAACAAGGCTTGGGCCCACTGCTGTCTGACTTGCTTCCACAACCATGACATCAGATGACATGTACAACATAGTTGCTCTACATGTGTAATGTTGACCAGGATGCCTTGGCTACGTGGTGCCCAGACACTGTTCATGCTTTTTCCTTTACTGAAGTTGTTTCTAGCAGCAGACAAGGAGACGGGGTTGTGCTCCCCGCAGGCTGAGGACAGCTGCAGAGAGAGCGTGTAAGGACATGGGAAGGAGAAAGAAGAAAGGTGGGGAAGGTGTTCCAGGGTCAGGCATGTCTTCAGGTGCCACAGGCTCCCTGGTGACTTTGGAGAGGGGGTGTTACTGGGAGTCACGGCTGAGTGGCAGCTTCTGGACCCTCATAAGGGCAGGGGCAGGTCCAGCTGTTGTGTTATCCACCCTTCCAGCTACAGCTGCTGCTCCTGAATCTTCAGCCTAATCAATGTTGGCCCCTAAGAGCAGGAAGTCCTGGAGAGAAGGCAAAAGGGCAGATGAGATCATTTTCTGAGCTGCATAGGATAGGAGCTTCCTGAAAGGGAGACCTTTACTGGGAGAGGCAAGTCCTCACCCAAAAACCAGGTCAGTGCAAAAAACCAAGTCCTTAGGCCTTGGAGCCTTTTAAAAACACTGTTCCATCAGCTGTCTACCCTGAGGAGTTTATCTGCATTTCCCAATCAGATGTCTGGAAGACATCATAAATGTCACTTTCCTCCAAAATTTTTTTTCCCAAGAAAACAATGCACACCTGGGTGCTGCCTAAGTTTATTCCCCTCACAGGACAATTTAGGAGGATGCAGTCCAGGATTACCTTGGAGTAATATTTTATGAACAGTGAAGCCATTGGCAAACCAGTAACTCTGGATTTATATCATAAAGTGTATTAGGATTGTCCCTGTTCCTGCCCCTGACAGGTGTCGTCCTCTTGAAGGCCTGGCCAGTTTTCCTGCAGGACCATTCCTTGCTGCTGTAGGGAAGGCTGGTGGCCCACTGTGGCTTCCACACCACTGAGAAGATCTGCGCTTGTTCAGGTGGCCCCTCATCAACCCAGAAGTGGTGCGTCTAATCTGACCCCTTTGCACACTCTCCTGCCCTGTCTGGCTAATGGGCCTGGCACATTGTAGATGCTCAATGTGCTTGAAGTGAAGTATTGGGAACTGAGATACTCTAATGAAGCCAAGGCTCCAGATAATCAAAACCTGACATTTATACTCCAAAATTTGAAATGAAAATATTTTTTCTATAAAAATTATGTCCATGATATAAGTAGCAGTCAGGGGCTCCCCCTAGTGTCCATCAGCTCAGAAGCAGCCCTCCCAGGAGATCGTAGACCCCACTTTTCACTGACCTTGTGGATTTGGAGCTCCAAGCTGTTGAGGGTGGTGTCCCTTGGCAGAGGGAGTGGGAAGCCCGCTTCAAGCTTTGCTGGAAGACAAACAGCAGAGAGGTGGGCTGGGCAGGGAAGACTGGGGAGGTGAACGAGTAGCCCATTGCATTTGCAGCTGGACAGGGTGGGGGCAACGGAAATGTGGTAGGTTATTGGATTCAGGTTGATGTGTTGGGAAATGCCTGGTGAATGCAGCCTCTGCAGGAGTGGACAGATGTGGACAGCCTTGGGCTTCCCTTAGCCCTTTTCCAAGCCTTCCCTCATCAAGTGGCCAGGGCTGGGGCATGCAGTGTTTATATCCCAAGGACCACCGTCCATCCCCCAACTTTCTCTTCCAGGCCATTTCTGCTGCTCTTATCTCAGTCATAAAAGGGAGATCCTGAGGCCACTTGGAGAGGGCAGTGGCATGGGAGGAGGCCTGTTGTGTTCTCAGGCAGCCCCTGTCCTAGTCGCTACTTCCATCAAGGTCACCCAGCATGTCAGTGACCTGACCTGGCCCAGAACCCAGGTGTGCTGACTCCAGGTGTTCTCCATGAGCCAACTGCAATGCCCTGCCTCTCTTGGCCCCAACTTCTTGTGTTTTGGGATTCAACTTGGTCCTCACGTCCTGGAAGTTTAGATTGACCTGTGAGTCATGTTCAGTGCCTCCTAGTTCCCATGGCCTCCTGTGCTACCTTCTGTGGCATTTATCACACTATGTTGTCATTGCCTGTTACACAACTGCCTTCCCAACAAAATGTGAACTCCGTGAGGCAAGGGTCATGGATTGCCAGTACCCCAGCCAGCACAGAAGAGGGGTTCAACTTATGCAATGACTGAATGAACTGTGAATCCTACAGAAACGATAGCTTTAACCTTTGCATGGGACAATCAGTAGTAGCTATTCATACCGTTGAGATAGGGGTATATAGTGTGGAGTGCGTAGTAATTGAGGACGGCTTCCATCAGCTGCACCTGTAGCAGGGAAGGGGCCAGAGCAAAGGGATCAAATAAAACATGAATAAAAACAATAGTCTAAGGGAGGAACATCTGACCCCCACCTCTGGGAACATTGATGTGTCATCCCATTTACAAAATGGAGGTTGGCCATTACTATCACCATTACAGATAAGCAGCTCTTGTTCACAACCCCCCAAACCCCAAATCTCTGAAATTCATTGTCCGTAAGGGGTGCAGCCTCATTTTATGGCAAAACATGACCTGAACTGTCATGGGGGCATTTAGTGCTTCTTTATCCCACTTTCAGTGAATGTTTTAAAAACTTGTTGAAATATTAATGTGTTTGATTATAGAGTGCTGCCCCAGATCCTGCTGGAAGAGTTCCATTCCATGGTACATACCCCCTATGACCTCTCAAAAATTCTCAATTCTGAAACCCACCAGTCCTAAGGCTTTGGATGAGGGATTGTGCACCTGGGCCACTGTTAATACAATAATGAACATACACTGAGAGCTCACTATGTGTGAAATATTTTGTCTTATTGAATTCATTGCCTCATTTCATATTACAGCCCTCCTTTGAGATGGATGCTGTCATTCCTATTTTAGTTAAGGAAACAGGCTCAGAAAGGTTAAGGGATTTGCCCAAGGTCACACAGTAACAAGGGGCAGGGCTGGTCTAAGAGCCCAGGTCTGTCTAGCTCCAAAGCTCATGCTCTTACTGGCCATGCCCTGTCGCCCCTGTAGCCCTCAGGCACTGCCCTAGGAGGCTTAAATTTCAGATGGGGTGTCATTTCCTGCAAGCCTGCAATGCATCTTTATCTGGGACCTTGTCATTTTTCCTGGTGCCCCTGAAGTCCTGCTGGGAGGAGACATGGAAGAAATGCTGAGAGGAAACAACTCACACTGAATAAACGGACATTGGAGTGTTTCAGTTCCAGTTTCAGCTTACTGTAGAGAGAAAGAGAAGATCAGGTCACCCCAAGCCATGGCTGGTACTTTCTTGCAGTGTCCCCAGTGGGGTGTGCAGTGCCTAGGGACAACGGCATTTCTGGGGGCTGGACACCCAAGGGTTCCTCTGCAATGTGGTGCTTGTGGGTTTAAGGCTCTAAGCGTGCACTGTGAATGAGGAAGAATAGCATTGTTAGAAGTAATGTTTGCTGAGCATTTTGAATAACTTGAAGAAATTCTGATATAAATATTAACTGGAAAAAGTGAAATCCAAAAAGTGATGCACTGTATGTACAAACTTGTATACTGTATGTAAGCTGTGTAAAAAATGTATTAAAACTGTAGGAAACATGGAACTATTAATGGTCATAGTTTCTAGGAGGCAAGGTTATGGGTGATTTTATTTTTATATGCTTTTGTAATTTCCAGTTTTTTCTTGCCATGACTATGCATTCGTTTTACAGTATGGGAATAGACAATAACACGACAAAGAGGCACCACAAGGCTGCTGGCAGGCGGCTGGCACCCAAGAAGGTAAAGGAAGCCAAGGGACCAAGGGTACCACGATTGCTGTCACTGTAGAAGCCAAGCCCAGCTTCCCCACAGAGCCCCTGGTAACAGGCTTTCCTCTGGGCTGCTGACCTAGTTCCCTTGGTCACGGATTCTAATTGCCCTGGGCAGATCTCTTTGTTTCTGCTCATAGGTCAGAGTAGCTTTGATAATTCCTTGATAAGATAATTGTAAAAGATCCTCTCAAATCCTCACTTTGCTATCCTTCCTTATATTGCAGAAGCCCCCAAGCCATGTCAATGCATCAAATCAAATTCTGGGACCTCCAAAAACCCCAAATGCTCACCATTTGCTTCTCTTTTTAAAGATTCCTTAAGGAGAGGTTCATTTTGATGGTGTCAGGGCCTTCTGTCAGCCCATAAGCATCTAACTTTATTAGAGGCCAGAAATGAATTCCTTGATGAACATTTTGTGCCCGTACCTCAGCAGGGAGCCGCACCCAGAGTGGGGGAGAAGTGGGGCACGGACAGAGGACATCACTAGAGCAGGTGCTGGTCCCAGCAGGCGGTACAGTCCCTCCTGCTCAAAGCCTGGACTCCCCACTGACTCACTGGTCAAATAAAGTCTTGCCTATTGATTGCTTATATGGGCAGTGGACTAATAAGTGAGTGGTTTGGGGGTGCCTTTAATCCTGCATCCAAAATCTCCACTTTTTGATGTGTAATACTGACAGTTTTTTTCTATCTATATGTAAATTCCTTAACTAACACAGCTTCAAGTCCCACTTCCAACTAGGTTATCATTTTGAAGTCCTCCCTCTGTAGAAATCCCAGCTCCTGATGCCTGAGACGGGGGTGGGGGTGGGGGGGAGTGAAAATCCAAACTGGTAGAGGACCTGAAGTAGCCTGTGCTCCTGGGCAACTTTTCTCAGCTTCTGGCTTTTACCCTGAGGTATTGTCAGTATGCCTTTTCCAGAGGGATACCTGAATTAGAGAATGAGCCAGCCCCAGTGGAGGTCTCTGTGTCCAAGGGTCTACCCCAGCCCCACCAGTGAACCAGACTAGATGCTCTGGCCACTGTCTGGGTATCCCCATCCTGCCCCCTTATCTCCCCCCCGACCTGTGGCCTCTTACCTTCCTGTAGTCACTGAACCAGTGATCCTTCCGGAGCTCACACTGATGGTGGCAGAGATGTTGGTTCTCTAGAAAAGTGAAAGGGGATGACCTAGACTCAGCCTACACAGGCATCCTGTTGGCTCCCAGTCCAGGAGACAAACCTCCAGAAATGGAAACCACAGCCACATGTGGGACTCAGGTGAAAAATAGCTACCCAAGGATCATGGACTGAGGATGTGGGATGTTGGTGACTCCACAGCTGACTTAAAGAAAGGTGAGCAGAGGTTTAAGAGGTCTCCATCCGCATGGAAGCATCAAGAAGGAATGAGCCCAAACTAAAGACACAGAGTATTCGAATAAGGAGATCATCTGCCTGTCAACATGACTGAGCTGTGCAGCAGGCTACCATGGGAAGTTCAGAGTCCCTGATACCTAAGGACCTTTAAAGATACCACCAGCTGGCATATTTGTGTTTGAGGCAGAGTTGAGGATGAAGCCTGGCCTGTTGAAGGGTGGGGTTGAACCAGGTGACTGTACCTGGAGGCTCCATAAAGCCCTATTCCCATCTATGATGACTAATTGTTCTGAGTCCACTTCCTCTTACCAGGAGGTGGGTTCTTGTCTGCAACACCTGAGTGAGTGTTTGTGGTGGCATCCCTGAACAGCTCCACTTGGAAACCTAACTGATGTCCCAGGGGCTTGTGATGAGAAAAAGGAAGGATTATTTGTATCCCATCAGAGGACAGAAGGCTGGCTTCTACTCAGGCATGGACAAGAACAACATCAGCTGGAACAGTGACCAAGAAGTACTGAAAATGGACAAGGAAGGTCCTGCTATGTGTTTACCAAGACATTTCCTTTATTACCTGGCCACCCAGGTGGATATTTCCCAGCATCCTTTGCAGTTAGGTGTGGCCATGTCAATGAGTTCTGGTCAGTGGAATGTGGGCATAAGTGATGTTGCTTCCAGACCTGGTCTTGGATTTCACAGCTTCCAGAACTGTGAGAAACAAATTTCTGTTGTTTAAGCCCCCAAGTCTACAGTATTTTGTTAATGGCAACCTGAGTTAAGGCAGCAACTGAAAAATATGGTGCCACTTTCTTTTGGACTCCGTGGTTTCTGATGAAAAACATGCTGCCATTGGAATCGTTTTTCTCCTATAGATAAGGTGCCATCTCCCCCTGGATGCTTTCAAGATTTTTTTCTTTGTCCTTAGTTTCCAGAAATTTAATATGTGTCTTGGCATAGATTTCTTTGGGATTATCCTATTTGGAGTGTGCTGTAGTTTTATGTCTTGCTAAATTTGGGACATTTTCTGCCACAGTTTCTCTGAGTATTTTTTTCAGCCCCTCCCACTTTCTTCTTTTCTGAGACTCTGATAATGTGAAAATGATTCATTTGTTACTGACCCACACGTCCTGAGGGTCTTTTTTTTTCTTTCCCAGTCCATTATTTTCTCTGTTGTTCAGATTGGGTAATACCTATTGTTCTATCTTCTAGTTCACTTAATTTTTCCTCTGTTCCATTGACACTGCCCCAGCGGGGGTGCTGGCCCGCGTTGCTCCAGCCTCATGAGAGGGGAAGTCTGGGCTCCCTCATCAGCCTTGCTGGCAGATCCACAGGTTAGGGCCACAGTTTTTTCTCTGGTGTTTGGCTTCAGTAGAGCAGTTATTATCTCTAAAGTTTTCTTAGTAGGCTGCCCTTTTTCTGATCCTTTGACTTGAGAGAGAAAGCTTCTGTGGGAGCTGTATTTTTTTTTTGTCTGTGTCTGTTGGTATTGCTCAGTTGTTGACTTCTTCAGCCCCAAATTGGAATGTACAAAGCAAAAGAAAACCCAGGGAATTTATCATCTGCTGTTCCTTAGGTTCTGAGGTCCCTAGCTGATCCACCTCCTCCCTGCTTTTCAGTCTTCTGATGTTTGTTTTACATATAATGTCCAGGGTTTTTAGTTGTACTTAGCAGCAAAATGTGCATCCCCTACATCTTCACAGAAGTGGAAATGCTTTGCCTATTTTTTAATTGGATTATTGGTCTTTTCTTTTATTACTGAATTATAAGACTTCCTTATATATTCTGTATACACATTCCCTTATCAGATATGTGATTTGCAAATATTTTCTCTCATACAGTGGATTGTCTCTCACTTTCTTGAATGGGGCCCTTTGAAGCACAAAAGTTTTTCATTTTGTTGAAGTCCAATTTATTCATTTTCTATTTTGTTGCTTGGCTTTTGAGTCATATCTAAGAAGGCTTTGCCTAACTCAGAGTCATGAATATTCATGACTGTTTTTCCTGAGGTTTTTATAGTTTTAGCTCTCACATTTAGGTTTCTGATCCATTTGGAGTTAATTTTTGTGTCTGTATAAGGAAGGGGTCCAGTTTCATTCTTTTGCATGTGGATATCCAGTCTCTTGAAATTTTATTCTTCCCCATTGAGTTATCTTGTTCCCCTTGTTGAAAATCAGTTGACTATAAATATGGGGACTTATTTCTGGATTCTCAATTCTATTCCATTGATGTCTATCTTTGCACTAGTACCACACTATTTTGATTACTATAGCCTTACAGTAAGTTTTGATATAGGGCAGTATGAGTTTTACAACTTTATTTTTCTTTTTCAATATTGTTTTGGATCTCTGGATCCCTTGAATTTACGTATGAATTTTAAGATCACCTTGTCAGCTGGCAAAAATGCCAGCTGGGATTTTGGTAGGGACTGCATTGAATCTGTAAACTAGTTTGGAGAATATTGCCATTGTAATAGTTCTTTAAATTTTATACCTTCTTTAAAAAGGGAATTTGATTTTTACTTACAACAATTTAAATAGGGTTATGCTTAAATAAAGCAAATTTTTATAGCATATGTAACACTAAGAAAGCTAAAATCTTCCAACTTAGCTGGAGTGAAAGATTTTTAGGATTTCTTGCAAATATGACAGTGTATGATTTTATTAACTACACTCTTGGGAAGTGTGGAAGTTCAGGTCAGGAATGCAAGGTCCACTCAGACCTCTGGCAGAAATAAATGGCTGCCAGCACCTATCAGCTGTGTAGTCTCCCAGTCCTTCAGCTAAGGGAGGGTCTTACACTCATGGAAAGCATGGTACGTCCCCTTTGCTGCCCTGGCCAGGATCAGACTTACCACCCTGAGCTGGAAGAGTGGCTTGCGGTCCGAGGGGTTGGGCAGGAGGACAAAGGCCTGGATGTCTACCACTGGCATGAGGGTCATGTTTCCAGGGATGAACATCAGGAATGGAGCTGATTCGGGTGACATCTCAAGCTCAAGCTCCATATTGGGGTACAACCTGGTCAGCTGGAGAAAGAATGCAGAGACTCAGGGGATGACAAGACCCAGAGGAACCCTGACCTGTATCAGGGAAGGCCAGATGGGCAGATCCCCAAGACTCAAATTTCCAAAGGCCCTAAACCAGGAGTAGAAATATCTCAGGATGGAGGGAATTGTATTTTTCTGAATTCCCTGCCAATAGATGCCTGTTGTGGTAGGAAGGGCACACAAATAAAGTGTCTGGGATGGAAGAGACACCCCAGTAGACATGCTCCCATGACAGTGATGACCACCATACTGCCTCCTACGCAGCTCGTGTTGACTAGTATGCAGTCTGGGGCTGGCACTGAACTGCCTGGTTCAAGAGAGGGGAGGCTGTGTGCTCTTCTCCATTCTGCTTCTGCCATGTGTCAGCTATGCCCTATGTAAGCATCAAATGCATATTGGTGATTGGCCTAGTCCCAGATTATTAGCCTGATTAATATGCTCCCATTTGTGCCCTGGAAGGATCCTGCATATTTGCACTGGGTGAATCCTGTTATCTCCTATGTGATCCTCCAGCAAGTGAGGTAGGTACTATTGTCATTTCCATTTGATAAGTAAAGAAACTGAGGCCCAAGAAGATTGAGTTCCAAAGAGGGAAAACGGCAGACCCAGGATTCAAACACAGGCAGTCTGAATCTAGATCCTGCATCTTTATGCCACAAGGTGTCAGACAATGCCAGGAATTTTGTACAAAAAGATTCACTTAATAACTTTTATCTTTATCCACTGTTCTACTACATAAGCTGTTTGGAGAGAATCTATGCACCGTTCATCAGTGTCCAGATACAATCTTCACATTAGGCTAGTCTCGTCCTCTGGTGAGTGGGCAGAGATCTTACCTGAGGAACAATGGTCTGGAATGAGCTGGTGTGCAAGTGGACTGGAGAGTCCAAGGGAATCTGCGACAAGAGAAGCAGGAGGCGACAGTACTTAGAGGCATGGCCTTGGCGGTCAGACAGCCTGGCTTCACATACTGCTTCCGCCATTCCTTAGCTGACTGCTCCTTGGCAAGCTTTGTTAGGTTCTGCAGCTGAAAACGGGGGTGATGATAATAGCATTCACTGTACAGGGTGTGCGAGGATTAAATGAGAGAAAAATGAGTGAAATGCTAAGTGCAGTGCCTGGAACATAGTAAGTACTAATAAATGTCTGTTTCTGTTATTGTTAATTATTATTTCTCAGGATGTTGCCCTAAAGTGCCAGCAAGAGCTGATAACCACCACCATCGGGATTCAATGTGCTTCAGGTATGACCTCCCCCAAACTCCTTGTCTAGCCATTTCTCATGGTGCTATTCTCTACCCACACCTTTGACTTGCTGATTTTTCAGCCTGATGAGCCCTGCCTACACCTGTCCGTAGCCCACCTTTCTTGATCTCTCCTCCCTCAACATCCTCACTCTTCACGTGGGCCATTCCTATAACACTTATCTTAGTGCTTGGCTGGGAGGTGCACTGCTCAGACCTCCTTTCAAGGGGATCAGCTGGAGGAGGGCAGTTGGCGACAGCCCCAGCTGCCTCACATTCAGGCCCTGCACCATTCATGACGAGGCCACACTGTCCCAGACAGCTCCCAGCCCCTGGCTGAGCACATCCAGGGTGGTAGAGCTGGAGAATTTTGTCAGATCACAGATAAGATTTGAGATGGTTAATTAAGACAATGACCCAAACTGAAACTTAGAAGTAAGCCTGTGTGCACTGACTGCAGTAGCAGAAGCAAGAGGCCAAACAGGACAGGGTGCTGGCCCCCACAGTGTTCTGTTTTCCCCAGTGGCATGGTACCTGCAGGGTCCAGTGTACCAGGATAGGTGAGGGACCTTATTGCCAAGGGAGCCCTGAACAAAAAGCCTCCTGCTGGAGACTGTTTCAAGATGGCGGCGTGAGTAGAGCGGCGGAAATCTCCCAAAACCACATATATTTTTGAAAATACAACAAAGACAACTCTTCCTAAAAGAGAGATCAGAAGACACAGGACAACAGCCAGACCACATCCACACCTGCAAGAACCCAGCGTCTTGTGAAGGTGGGTATTGGATGATCAGCTATGGAAGTACATTTTTCTGATAATATTTCTTTCTCTTAAAAAAAAAAAAAAAAGCAGTTCCTGTGTGGTGATCTCCAATAGGTTCTTCACAATGGTATAAAGGTCATAGCAAAGTGTGGGCAAAGGGTTTGTTTGTGTTTATACAGAGGATCAAAGCCTAATTTGGCTACCCAGGAAACGAATTAAGATACGATATGAAGAAGAACTTCCAACATCAACATCCTCTGGAAGAGTCACTCCAGAAGATGATCATCAAAAAACTTCAACAGATCCTGGCGCTGTTGCAGTTGTAGCTGCATTCATCCCACCGGTTCCTGGACTTGCCATTGGAATGAAGAAGGAGATATCTAAGCTGGCCTGTGCAGACAGTAAAACAACAAATTTGACTGGATCTATACTGTTGGAACTCAACCAAGAATTAGGAGAAGTGCAAGTTGCAGTGCTCCAAAATCGTGCGACTATAGACTATCTACTGTTAAAAGAACATATGGGATGTGAACAGTTCCCAGAAATGTGTTGTTTTAATTTGTCTGATTTTTCTCAAACTATTCAAATTCAGTTAGACAATATCCATCATATCATTGATAGGTTTTCACAAATGCCTAGGGTACCTAATTGGTTTTCTTGGTTTCACTGGATATGGCTGGTAATTGTAGGTCTGCTTTTGTTATGTATCTGTATTCCTATTCTGTTAATGTGTGTATGCAATTTAATTAGTAATTTGTTAAAACCTATACATGCTTATGTTACTCTACAAGAAGATATGTCAAAGAAATAATCAATCTTCCCATGTTTTCTTCCGTCTGCTACTTCTATAGCTTTTCTTCTTCCTTCCTAATTACAACCCTTTAGTAGAATTTGTGCCTCATATAGGAAATTACCGAGTATCATAATACTTCCAAGTGGTAAAGATACCTCAAGACAAATGCTGGGCATAGAAGCCACAGGATATAAATCTGCAAAGAAGTAAAAAGCTAACCTTTTCAAAGAATATTGCTTCTCTCTCACTTACCAACTTTACATTTCCCTGTATGGCCCTGGAAGATGACTGGTTAGTCAGAGACGGGCAAGATTCCTCAAGGGAGGAACAACCTAAGACAGGCACAGTCGCAGGGGTCCATCAGGTGAGAAATTGGGGATCAACAGAGGTGAGGCTTAGAACCTCAGCCCCCTGTTTTGAGAGAAATCTTCTGCATCTGTGGATGTTTTGTTGCCCTTGTCTAGCTTGGATTAATAGTTAGTCTGTAAGCACAGACCTGATCATCTACATTTGCCTTCTTACAGCACTAATATGTTTTCTACCTTTATCTTGCATCTACCTACCACTTCAGCATTTTATTTAAAAAAAATAATAATAAGGGAGAAATGTGGGATTCACATATAAATCAAGTATAAAAATCAAATGAATAATCATATCTGACTTAATTGTTTATAGTTCATGATGCGTGATCAAAACCGAAAGTTTCTGTGATGACTGCCCTTACACTGTTCACCACGTAAGAACTTATTCACTATGTAAGAACTTGTTCACCATGTAAGAACTTGTTCGTTATGCTTCAGAAGATTGGAGACTGTTGAGAATTAGGCTTGGGATTGATTAATGATTGTGCATTGAGTCCCCTATACAGAATTTTATTGTTGTTAACAACCATTTGATCAATAAATATGAGAGATGCCCTCTCAAAATAAATAAATAAATAAATAAATGACCAAAAAAAGAGTGTATGTGAGTGGGGTGGGGGAATGGGTGAAATAGGTGAAGTGGTTTGGAGGGACAAACTGCAAACTGCAAAATACATTAGACATAGGAATGGAAGTAAAACCAGAGACTATAACCGATCACACTAGTATCTTGGTATGATAATGGGGTAACTACACTTATGGTGAGCATGTAGCATATATAATTATGAAGTCACTATGTTGTACATCTAAAACCAATATAATATTGCATATCAATTTTATTCCAATAAATAAGTAAAAAATTTAAAAATTAAAAAAAAAAAGGCTCCTGCTGTTTTATGGACCCAGGGGGAGGAGTGGAGGGGAGGGGAAGGGCCCAGAGTACAAAAGTACTGAGTACTGAGTAGACTGGAGAAAACTCTCTTCGAGGCCCTCAGTAAGGAGTCTCCGCAGAGCCACCTGAACAGAATGCGCCCAGTCCCTCAGGAGGCCTCCGAACGGAAGTGTCTAGGCCGATACTGCACCTATGCGTAAGATGGGGTGGAGGTGGAGGCAGGCCCTGGAGTCCCTGACCGCAGCTCCTCCAGGGACTGACAAGCCCTGGCCATGTACCAAGTTTGGTCTGGCGTGACCTACAGGTGGTGGTTGGCCTGGAAGATCACGTTGGATTTTAGCCCAGAGCCAGACTCTCAAGTTTCTGCCCCAGATGGTGCTCCTCTAAGAAGCAAGCTTTGCTCTGTGGCTCCTCACCCGCTTAGCCCAGACTTCTCAGAGCTGCACAGCAGGACTTTGCCTGCCCAGCCTGCCGGCCCTCCCCCTCTGCGGCACAGGCATCAGAACGGCCCTGCAGCCTGAGCGCTCCCCATCCCTGCTCCCTCCTCCCTCCTTTCTCCTTCCCTGGCATTCCCTCATCTCCCCCAAGCCTACTGCTGTCTTGGCATCTGCTGCTCAGACGACCTCACCTTGTATGACATCACACACCAGATGTGTCTCTTATTTTGTAAAAGTACTACCAATAATAGCTAATAGGTATTGTACATCAGGCACAATCTCTCATATAATCACCAGGGAACAGACACTGTTAGGATCCACATGCACAAACAGGGAAACTGAGGCACAGCCTGGCTCTGAACCCATATTTGGCAGGCTCCAAATTCCACATTCTTCCCCTGGCTCCCTAGAACACCCACAGCGGGCCTACAGCCCATTTGAGGCTTTCTCCTGGAACCCCCAGCCTCCTCCCTCCCTTACTTACATGTTCATTTTTTATGGTAAAGTTCATGCGCCCAGCCTGGTAATAAACCTGGCTGGCTGTGTTGAAGACATATTCAGAGACTGCAAAGTAGACCATGTGGTCATATTTCTGGGGCATCCTGATGGGCGGAGCATCGAAGAGGACTGGGGAGTGCAGGCTTTGGCCAAAGAATTCACCCTGGAGACAGAAGAACCTATCAGCCTTCTAAGGTTTGTACCAGAGAGGGTATCAGGCAGAAGGGTTTAAATCCTGTCTGGGGGAGGCCTTCTGTATCCTGGGTGGTGGTAGATCCTCTCCCAAATGTGGGGTCAGGGGTCCTGAAAGATTCCTTCTGGGCCCACAACAACCAGGCCCAGACAGCTGCCTGAACTCCCCCATTAGAGAGTCATTCCTTTGGGTGTGGAGGTATGTCATGTCCTGTGTTCTCCCAGGCTGGGATAGGACAGGAAGCACAGCCCGGTAGCGAAGAGCATGAGCTGCAGAGCTTGACTGTGTAGGTTTGAATCCTGGCCTGTCACTCACTAGCTCTGGGGTCTTGGGCAAGTCTCCAACTTGCTTGTGCCTCAACTCTTCGCCTGTAAAATGAGGATGATGCTGATGGTTCCTACTTCGTAGAGGAAGCACGAATCTTCAGTAAGTTAATATTTGTACAGCTACTTAGGACAGTGTCTGGCACATAGTAAGAAGCAAATAAGTGATGGTTCAATAAATAACATTGAAGGGGGAGGCTCAACCCACAGGGGAGCTGTGGAAGAGACAGGAATGAAAGGGCACCGTAGAGTTTCCTATCCCTGCTGTAACAGATACCCATCATCTTAGTGGCTTGAAACAACCCAGATTTATTCCCTTACATTTCTGGTGGTCAGAAGCCTACATTTTAAATGTCACCAGCCTATAACCCTAGAGGCTCCAAAGGCAAGTCTGCTTCCTTATTTTTCTACCTTCTAGGGGCCACCTGCTCTCCTTGGCTTGTGTTCCCTCGCTGCACTTCAACCTCTTGCTTCCATCATCACGTTGCCTTCTGTCCATTATCTCTTGCCTCCCTTTTATAAGGACCCCTGTGATTACAGTGAGCCTGGCCCATTAGCCCAGGATAATCTCCCCTTCTCAAGATCCTTAATCTAGTGATGTGTGCAAAGTCTGTTTTGCCATGTAAGGTAACATTTACAGATTCCAAAGATTAGAACACGGACATTCTAGGGAGCCATTCTTTAGTCTACTCTGTGGGTCAGGAGGGTGGTAACAGCAGTGTTACCTTATACAGGTTCTACGTGCCAGGCCTTGCTGAGCACTTCAAATGTATCTAACTTAACTCCTACAGCAACTTTATAAGATAAGGCTATTACTATTCCAATTCAAAAAAGGCTCAGAGAGGTTAAGTAATTCTCACAAGATTCCCCAGTACATAAGTGGTAGAGCCAGGATTTGGACTCCAGACAGATTTACTGTGTTGGTTCTGAGACTTTGTCTTTGGTTTTGCTCTGCAGTGCTGAGTACCACACCTGCCCACTGTGGGCACTGGCCAGGCATGTATACTGACAGGCAAATGTCTGGAGAAGTGGGGTAGGGAGTGCATTCTGGGATGCAGAACTAATTTTCTGCCAGCCCTCAGCTCTAAGGCCCTTTCTCCATAGCCCCTTACCTTGAAGGATGTGTCCAGGAATTGAGAGGTCACCTGGGGAGCTCCTACTAAACTGTAGTCAATACCAGCAACCTGGTCGATCATCAACGTAACTGTGGAACAGGAAAGAGAGAGTGCTATGAACAGGGTAGCCAAACACAGTTGTGCCAATTGTGCATTGCACAATTTCAGGGAGTTCCTTTCACATAGACTGTTGAATGGAAATGGGCCTGGGGCTGACCCACAGTACCTTCAGTCACAAAAAGTGATTTATTTATGCATGCATTCACTCATTCATTCATTCAGTATTTATTGAGCACCTGCTACATGCCAGGCACAATGCAAGGGGCTGATGAACAGCTGAGTGAGTCAAAGTCCCTGTCCTCATGGACTGACTGTCCAGAAGGGGAAAAAGATAATCAAGTAAATGTACAATTGCAACTGTTAGGTAGATATATCCATAGGATGACACCAGCCATATAACGGAGTAAAGTAAAGTGAGGGTTGGAAACTTGATTTGGATGGGGTGAGAAGAGGTGTTGCTCAGGCTGAGATCTGAAGTAGGAGTAGGTGTTGATGGGTGAGGGGGTGAATGTGGAGGAGGGGCATTCCCGGCTGAGGGAATGACATCTACGAAGATCTTGCAGAGTACAGAGCATCGTCTATTAGAGGAGCTACAGGGACCTGTGTCTGGGCAAGTTACCAGACCATGCAAGGCCTTGTCACAGCAGCTTGGCTCTGTACTCTGAGCCAGAGGAGTCTCTGGTGGATTTCAAGAAGAGGGGTCCTGACCTGATGTGTGATGTGAAAGGTCCTGTGGCAGCCAGAGGGGCAGGGCTGGCAGGGCTGGCAGGGCCCAACCCCAGCACTGCACATGCAGCTCAGAGCTCCTCTGTTTTGTTGTAGCAGCCAGTACAGAGCCAACACCTGATTCGGCTACATATTTGTCATCCTCTGCCCTCCTCATACTCCCAGCAGGATTCTGAGTCACCGCCCTGGTCACTTTCCCCCACCCCCAGAGAACAGACCTCCAAGAGAGGTGGTCATCCCATATCCGACTCTGGTGGATGGAGAGGTACTCAGTGGGGGAAGATCCTCCCAGGGCCCTTGGGAGATGATGGTGATGGCTCCTGGGTAACTGGGCACCATGGAACCTGATGGCACCCAGAGAAGTGAGGGGGACTCCAAACCTGGCAGAGTCCGCAGATAGGGCTCCAAGTATGAGACTGTTGACTTCCTGACCATTTCGCAGATCTGTCGAAAGTGGATGAGAAAGCCTGGTGAGCCCTCCCTCCACCTGGCAATGCCCCTGCCCCCTCCCTCCCACCACTCCAGGGACTGGGGCTTATATCTCACCCTGTAGGTAGGCATATGATGAAAGGGAGCAGAGAGCACTACCCCCACAACGCACAACACTTGGTCACCATCCCATTGGGGCTGGACTGTCACACAGGTGGGCCAGCTTAAATTCCTAACTGCCCTGGAACTCACATTAAAAGTGGATGGCAGTCAGGCTGGCACTGCTCTACTGTCACTGCCCTCCATTCAGTGTCTTGGCAGCTAAGTGGAAAGAAGTGCAGTACAAAACTGCATCTATTAGAGAGCAGAGGGGATAAAGCAGAGAGCTTCTAGGTACAAGAGGGAGATGTGGCATCAGAGGCCCCGTCGCCCCATTCCCCAGCCTCCTTGCCTCTTCCTGCTCAGATGCCTGGCCATCTGGGAATAAGGGATCCTAAGGAGCATGGTGCCTGGTCTGCAAGCAGTACTGAGTGGAGCCACCAGATGGCCCCAAAGCAAAGCCAGAAAGAAGGTTGTTTGGAGCATTGTATTCCCGTCAGCCAGGAATGTTCTCAACAAGTCAGGAATTCCAGTTTGGGAGATCTTAGAAGTCTCTAGTTTTGTGATTTCTTAACTTCAGCTATTCCTACACTATCCCTGTGACTTTGCCTTTCTCACTTACTAATTTACTTAATATTTTCTTTATACCACGTGGCCATTTAAAGATTGCATTAACACTGGACATTTGGTATCACTCATGTCAAGGGAAAACCAGTATCCCTTGGCATAAACAGGATATAACAGGGACAAAGAATACAAGGGATTGAAAAAACTCTCTGGAAGTCTGGCTAGATACTGTTGCCTATTAGATAAAGCCTCTTTATTGTTAAACAAAAGTGCTATGGTATATTAACCCCAGGCTGAGGCTTCCCCTTTGACATGAAGAAGAAAGAGAAAGACTATAGAGGGAATCGCTTGTTCATTCTATCATTCTGCATAGTTTAATATGGAGGCTTCACATCACTTAAAACAACTCTCCATTTGGAGGAAGTTTCTCCACTTTGAGAACCTTTGTTTTGTGCAAACTCCAAGCCACCGTAGCCTGTGTCAGGTGGGCCTGGCTTGGCCTCTCCTGGAACAGTGGGTAAAAGGGGTGCTACCCAGGCAGCCCGCCCTTCTGAGGCCTGAATCCGTCCACCCCATGTCCCTTGGTCAGAGGTCCTCTCTCTGTGGAGCTACCTGGGACTTGGCAATCATGGCCCTTTGGAGGCTGAAGCCAGTGACCATATCCCCTGAAACTGTCCATTCCTTGGGCTCAGCCTCTAGCACTGGCCCCATTCATCCCTGGACACATGGTACCAGGGTTTTGTGGGCTATGTTTCCTGTATTTGTAGGGCAGAGAGCACAACTTGCCTGCTGCTGCACAAGACTACTGGGAGCACACGTGGCAAAGAAAATCACCTCGCCCCATTTACCCACCTCTCGCTCTGTACCAGGCACCAGGGAGTGCTTGTGTATATGTTATACGGGCCTCACAACAGCCCTGCAAAGTAGATGCTATGATTATTCCTTTTAATAGACAAGAATTGTAAGGGTCAGACAGATTAAGCCAGTCACTGAGGCATCATGGTCCGCAAAGTGACAGAGCTGGGATTTAAACCCTAATTGTCTGCAGGGCTCAAAAGTAAAGATTCAAGGAGATGAAACCCAGTTGAGAAATGACTCTGTGGTGGTAATAATGTCAAGTGCTCTGAACATATCCCTTGTACCCGGCTCTCTCTGTGGTTATCTAAGCAAATCCTTGCCATCCCCCTTCAAGATAGGGGCCATTGTTCCCATTTTATAAATGAAGAAAGAGACTGAGGTTCTGGGGGTAGAAGGCATCCACTTGCCCAAAGATACACGGAGGGTAAATGGAAGAGGCACCTCTTTGCCTCCAAGACCAAGGCTTTTTCCAGAGATGGGAGACACGGAGGGCAAACCCCACTTCTATTCTCAGTACGGTGCCTTTGTTTTGGTGGGGAAGTCTTATTTAATAAATGGTTTCCTCCACTCAAGGTGAGAAAGCTATCCTAGTTTTTCTCCTTTAAAGTTTTAGATCTCTTTAGGCATTTAAATCTGTAGACCATCTGGAGTTGCTTTTTGTGTATGGTGTGAGGGAAGGATCTAAAGTCACTTCTCCATAACTCTAATATTATCTACAGCTAGAAATCAGTTCCATTCAGCATATGTGGTCGTACAAACCTGAGAAAGCCTTGAAGTTTGCCTTTTCACTATGATTGAAGGACTTGCTAAGGAAATTCAAATGACAGCGTACTTAAGAGACAAAGTCGTTTCTGAGCATACTTGTGCTAAGCTACTTGTGCTAACTACAGATCTACTTATCCTTCTGTTTACCTTTTGTTCCAATATATTTTTGACACTATTTTCGATTTTTTCATGGAAGAGTTTCAGGATCCAGCTGGAGAAAAGAGTAGAGGGTCAGGATCTACTTTGTGATTAATTAGGATTTACAAGAGGTGGGGCACCCATGGACCTGATCTTTCCCCATGTTAACCCAAGGAGGCACCCAGCCAGATGAGTTTAGTCCAAGGGAAGGTGACCCATAGTATTCTCCTGAATCAGAAATGGAAGTGGGAGAGGCTAAATCACGGTTGGGGTGTTAATCATGTATATCTGTGGTTTTAGCCTCTCCGGCATCCTTTTCCTTCCTTAAAACCCACTCCTTCCCCATTTCTAGTCTTTGTGGTTCAGTGGGACTAAACCAACTTCTATTCCTGGATCTAAGGGGCGGCGGTCCTAGACTCCGGCTCAGCTAGTAAGAGTCCATAAAGATTGGTCCAGAGATGGGCACGTGACCCCACACTGCCCACTGAGAGCTTCCCCCAGTTTTCCCAGGCGCTGTAGGAAAGGCTGCTCCCACTTGCTGAGATCATGGGCCCTGAGAACAGAGGAGGACCAGAGCTTCCGGTGACCATGTCTACTACTGCAAGGGTGGGGAACTCTGCCTGAGAATGAAGCAGCCCCGAGGTACAGAGAGATTCCTGGTGACATTGGTCGAACACCTGGATCCCATCATAGCTTTGGATACATCCATGGGCTTTTCACATATATGTGAGCCAGTCAAATCCATTCTTAATGCCTAAATATCTGAATTGAATTTTTGTAACTTGCAACTTAAAGGAGCCTGGTGAATTTAGAGGTCAAAAGTCTTGAAGACTGGGGAGGGTGCAAAATGGACTAAGAAGGATAGGAATAGCTATGAATTAGACTGTTTAGAGAAAATGAAATACGTGGCTCTTAAGATAAACACTAATTAAACCTGAGATGCCCTCACTGTTCAGACTGGCAAAAAGCTAAATCTTTGATAGCACCCTGTGCTGGTGATAGTGTGAAGAAGCAGACTTTCTACCTTCCTAGTGGAAGTGGGAACTGCTAAACCTCTTGGAAGGCAATTTTTTAGTGTATATTTAAATTACAGAATGCACATACTAGTTTAAGAATTTATCCTACAATTTGCCCAGATGCAAAATAATATGATGTACAAGGTTATCCTTGGTAACATTGTTTGTAATAGCAAAAGACTGGAAGAAACCATCCCTACTCTCCCAAC
This sequence comes from Manis pentadactyla, assembly GCF_030020395.1. Lineage (NCBI taxonomy): Eukaryota > Metazoa > Chordata > Mammalia > Pholidota > Manidae > Manis > Manis pentadactyla. Next base: position 159,038,288 of record NC_080023.1, on the reverse strand, counting down.
TAAAAGTCTAACGATTGAGGACTAACTATACATTTTACTGTCTACATATAATGGAGTACTTTGAAAAGGAAATTCTTGTGTTCTGGTGTGGAAGGGCTTACAAATACATTGTTAAGTAAGAAAAGCTAGCATCTTACTACGCTGATGGACACTCACTGCAATGGGGTGTGTGGGGGGGACTTGATAACATGAGTGAATGTAGTAACCACAGTGTTGCTCGTGAGAAACCGTCATAAGGTTGTATATCAGTGACATCTTAAAAAAATAATGTGATCCAGGGGATGCTTCACTGAAAATATTTTTAAAAAAGTGAGGAAAGTTAGGGACATAATACTGTATGTAGCATGCTACCATTTGTGTGAAAAATAAAAGAATAAAATACCTAAATGTGCAGGCCCGGGCTCTCTCAGGAATGATACGTAAGACACTGTTACCGTTGGTTGCTTCCGGCAAGGAGAACCATTTGGTAGGGTACCAGACTGGAGAGACATTTTTTAATTCTGCACCCTTTTAGGTTTTTTTTTTGAAATTTTGAACTATGCGATGAATTAACCACAAAAACATTTACACTTTTTTGAGGTTTAAGAAGGGGAAGTAAGCCTAATTACAAGCCTTAAATAGAATTCGTGCCTCATATCAAATTTACCGAGTATCATAATTCTTCCAAGTGGTAAAGATACCTCAAGACAAATGCTGGGCATCGAAGCCACAGGGCATAAATATGCAAAGAAGTAAAAAGCTAACCTTTTCAAACAATAAGGCTTCTCTCTCACTTACCAACTTAACATTTCCCTGTATGGCCCCGGAAGATGACTGGTTAGCCAGAGACGGGTAAGATTCCTCAAGGGAGGAACAACCTAAGACAGGCACAGTCGCAGGGGGGCCATCAGGTGAGAAATTGGGGATCAACAGAGGTGAGGCTTAGAACCTCACCCCCCCATTCTGAGAGAAATCTTCTGCATACGTGGATGTTTTATTGCCCTTGTCTAGCTTGGATTAACACATAGTCTGCAGGCACACACCTGATCATCTACATTTGCTCTCTTACAACACTAAACTATGTTTTCTACCTTTATCTTGTATCTACCTACCACTTCAGCATTTTATTAAAAATAAAAATAATAAAGAGAGAAATGTGGTATCCACATATAAATCAAGTATAAAAATCAAATGAATATTCATATTTGAACTGACTGTTTATAGTTCATAATGCATGAGCAAAACCGAAAGTTTCTGTGATGACTGCCCTTGTACTGTTCACCATGTAACTTATTCACTATGTAAGAATTTGTTCTCCATGTAAGAACTTGTTCGTTATGCTTCAGAAGATTGGAGACTGATGAAAATTAGGCTTGGGGTGGATTAATGATTGTGCATTGAGCATTGACTCCCCTATACAGAATTTTATTGTTGTTAACAACCATTTGATCAATAAATATGAGAGATGCCCTCACAACAACAACAACAACAACAACAAAAAGTACACACTTCCAATTGTAAAATAAATAAGTAACTGGGATGTAATGTATAGCATAAGGAATATAGTCAAAATATTGTAACAACTTGGTATGGTGATAGCTGGTACCTAGAATTATCATGTATATAAATGTTGAATCACTGTGTTGTACACCTGAAACTAATGTAATGTAATACTGTGTGTCAACTACCCTTCAATAAAAAATAATTATCTACAAAAAAAAAAAAAAAAAAGAAGGGGAAGTAAGGCAGAAAACAGTAAGGAGTTGCCTCAGAAACTTAAAACTAGAACTACTATCTGATTCTGTAATCCCACTTCTGGGTATTTTTCCAAAGAAAATGAAAACACTGACTCAAAAAGATATCTGCACTCTCACATTCATAGCAGCATTATTTACAATGGCCCAAAATGGAAACAATCTAAGTGTCCATCAGTGGATAACTGGATAAAGAAAATATGTGTATATAAAAGAATATTACTCAGCCATAAAAAGGAAGAAATCTTGCCATTTGTGACAACATGGATAGATCTTGAGGGCATTATGCTAAGCGAAATGTCAGATGGAGAAAGTGTATGGTCTCACTTTAATGTGAAGCTAAAAATAAACACCCCAGAACAAAAAACAAAACAAGCTCATAGATACAGAGAACATCTGGGTGGTTGCCAGAGGCAGGGGATAGGGGTGGATGAAATGGGTAAGGGTGGTCAAAAGGTATAAACTTCTAGTTAGAAAATAAGTAAGTTATGGGGATATCATGTGACACAGCATGGTGATGATTTGTATATTTGAAAGTTGCTGAGAGAGTATATATTAAAATTTCTCATCACAAGAAAAAAAAAATTCCATAACAATGTCTGGTGACAGATGTTAACTAGACTTATTATTTTGTGATGTCTACAAATATCAGATCATTGTGTTGTATACCTGAAACTAATATAATGTGTGTTAATTATATCTCAAAAAAAGGAAGTAAGGCCTATTCTTTATAGCCTCCAAAATCCACCAAACAGCTTACTTGGCCATTTAGCAATTAGTCACTCACTCATTCATTCAACAAATGTTTGCTGAGCCCCTCCCATGGGCTAAGCACTGAGTTAGCTGTTGCTGGGACATTGGTGAATAACCTTGTGGAGCTCATAGTGTGAGACAAATTCACTTCAGGTAAAGCTGCCTAGAAAGAGCCCCTTCCAACTGCAGACACCGTTCTCACCTGGGGGTGAGGGAAAGATGGTGCGGGAAGTAAGTGAACTAAGTTAGTGGAATTACTTCTGGTAAATTTTTTTCTCCCATAAAACTTTCTGTACCATTTGATGTGTGCTGATTGTGATGTGTGTTATAAATGTATGCACATTAAATTCATGTGGTAAAATTGGACACAAGTGTTTGCTGGGGTTCTGAAAAAAGCATTTTGTATTTTCTGGGACTCTGTGCCCTGAGCAAGCCAGGGACCCATACCCTCGTTGAACCTTGGCCCCTGGATGGGCCTGAGATACTCTGCCCTAGAGACCATGGCTGGGGTCCCCAATAGCTGTGGTGAGGGTGTTGCTTCCATAAAAGCCTGCCCCCTTTTGGCTACCCCAAAAATGAACTAAGATACGATATGAAAAAGAACTTTCAACATCAGCACTCTCGGGAAGACTCATGCCAGAAGATGATCATCAAAAAAACCCCAACAAAGATCCACGCACTGCTACAGGTGTAGATGCACTCATCCCACCAATTCCTGGACTTGCCATGGGAATGAAGAAGGAGATATCTAAGCTGGCCTGTGCATACAGTAAAACAACAAATTTGACTGGATCTATATGGTTGGAACTCAACCAAGAATTAGGAGAAGTGCAAATTGTAGCACTCCAAAATCTTACAACTACAGACTATTTACTGTTAAAAGAACATATGGGATGTGAACAGTCCCCAGGAATGGGTTGTTTTAATTTGTCTGAATTCTCTCAGACTGTTCAAGTTCAGTTGGACAATATCCACCATATCATAGATAAGTTTTCACAAATGCCTAAGGTGCCTAACTGGTTTTCTTGGTTTCACTGGAGATGGCTGGTAATTACAGGTATGCTTTGGTTACATAACTGTACTCCTATTATGTTAATGTGTGTGCACAATTTACTTAGTAGTTTAAAGACTATATATGCTGAAGTTACTCTACAAGAAGATATGTCAAAGAAATAATCAATCTCCCCATGTTTTCTTCCGCCTGCTACTTCTATAGCTTTCCTCCTTCCTTCCTAATTACAACCCTTAAATAGAATTCGTGCCACATATCGAATTTACCGAGTATCATAATTCTTCCAAGTGGTAAAGATACCTCAAGACAAATACTGGGCATAGAAGCCACAGGGCATAAATATGCAAAGAAGTAAAAAGCTAACCTTTTCAAACAATAAGGCTTCTCTCTCACTTACCAACTTAACATTTCCCTGTATGGCCCCAGAAGATGACTGGTTAGCCAGAGACGGGTAAGATTCCTCAAGGGAGGAACAACCTAAGACAGGCACAGTCGCAGGGGGGCCATCAGGTGAGAAAATGGGGATCAACAGAGGTGAGGCTTAGAACCTCCCCCCACCTGTTCTGAGAGAAATCTTCCGCATACGTGGATGTTTTATTGCCCTGGTCTAGCTTGGATTAACACATAGGCTACAGGCACACACCTGATCATCTACATTTGCTCTCTTACAACACTAAACTATGTTTTCTACCTTTATCTTGTATCTACCTACCACTTCAGCATTTTATTAAAAATAATAATAATAAAGAGAGAAATGTGGTATCTACATATAAATCAAGTATAAAAATCAAATGAATATTCATATTTGAACTGACTGTTTATAGTTCATAATGCATGAACAAAACCGAAAGTTTCTGTGATGACTGCCCTTGTACTGTTCACCATGTAACTTATTCACTATGTAAGAATTTGTTCTCCATGTAAGAACTTGTTCGTTAAGCTTCAAAAGATTGGAGACTGATGAAAATTAGGCTTGGGGTGGATTAATGATTGTGCATTGAGCATTGACTCCCCTATACAGAATTTTATTGTTATCAACAACCATTTGATCAATAAATATGAGAGATGCCCTCACACACACACACACACAATATATATATATATATATATATATATATACGCACTTCCAATTGTAAAATAAATAAGTAACCGGAATGTAATGTATAGCATAAGGAATATAGTCAAAATATTGTAACAACTTGGTATGGTGATAGCTGGTACCTAGAATTCTCATGTATATAAATGTTGAATCACTGTGTTGTACACCTGAAACTAATGTAATACTGTGTGTCAACTACCCTTCAATTAAAAAAAAAAAAAGCCTGCCCCCTTCAACATCTATGGGTACCCTTCCAACTCTGAGTCAAAGTACAAAAGATTGAAGCAGTAAGAGACTTTCCATGCATCACAGATTACATACAGTCATCCTGCACCCATTCCTCTTCTCGTTGCCCAAATTCAATCCAGCGTCCTAAATATGCCTAGAAGTACTCTTTCCCCACCTCCACTACCCATCAGTGCCTGGGGTTTCGTCTTTCCCAGACAACTGCCTCTGCCTCCTCTCTGGTTTCCCTCCATCCACTCTGTCCTGCTCTACTATTTCTAAAGGAAGATAATCTTCAAAAAAAAGCAAAATTTTTTTTGTGTGATTGTATCACTGTCCTTCTTAAAATCCTCCAGTGACTTCCTGTTGCCTAACTTCAGGATAAAGGCTAGATTTTGGCTCCACTTATTCCCTTCAGTTCTTCTAATTAATCAACCCTCCTCGAGGTACACTGACCTCCTTTTACTTCCTGGAAAGCAGAGGCTTTTCATACCTCAGGATCTTTGCACATACTTCTCCCTCAGCCAGAAAAGCTCTCTCCTCCTCCTCTTTCATTAGAATTCAAAGCTCCTTTCAGGTGTCGTTTCCTTGAAGAAACTGTCTTTGCTTCAAAGGCGAGGTAAGTCCTTCTATGTACATAGTATCTGTACTCTCTGTTGGGCCTGTTAACACAGCTATGTTGAAGGTAATTCAATTTATATTAAAATATTTTTTCTTTCCCTACTGTAATATAAATTGAAGCAAGGTGGGACTCTATTTTGTATCATCTTGTAGGATCTGATAAATAATAGGGCATCAATAAATATTTGTTTGAATGAGTAAAGCTACTAACTTCCCATTTTTGCGAAGAACATGTATATTCACGTTTTCTGTGTCCATATCAATAGTACCCCAAACATGCAGCTATCACCACTGAAACAAAACAGCTAAAACATTTTGCTGATCCCACTGTGTCCCTTTCCACTTTTTTTGGGTATGAAAACCATATAGAATTTCATGGCTTTGCTCCTGAGAAATGGGGTATTATGTCCACCCAATTAAAACAACACAATGGTTTGAAGCTATATAGGCTCAACTAAAATTTCCTTTCCCAAATGGCACCTGAAGTTCAAATCCTCTATATTTGTGCAGAAAATATTTGTCAGTTGCATAAGTGAACAACTAACAGTCTCTGAGTTTCCCCAAACATAAATATAAACTGACAAGAGGACCCCACGTTTCTGTTGACATTTTGTTTCCCTCAACATGGTCACCCAACGAATAAATTTCCAGCGAAGAGGTAATGGGCTATTTATTGTTCGCCACTGTCCCCACCCACCCCCACCAGTTCCATTCTGCTCTTCTCTGTGTCCTGGGGGGCTGACATCTACAGATTCAAGCTCTCTTGCTCTCTGGCTTTGGTTGTTTGGGCTACTGGGAGGCACAGGCAGGAAGGAGAGAAGAGCTGGAGTATTTATACCCAGATGCCTCCTGGCTCTGCTACAACAGTCCTGTCCCATGGCCTCTTCTGCTAGGTTCCAGATTTTTCTAAGCTATGGACATCCTTCCCTGCCCTCTTACCTTTAACCCTAGCAGTGATACTATGTCCCTGAGGTCACTTGTCTCTGGGTGCTTTGGGAGCCCTTAACCCTGCTCACACTCCAGTTAATATTCTCTTCAGGAGATTCTTAGCAGTTAAGCCTTCCAGTTGCCCTCTGCTTTCTGCCAGTGTCTGAGTGAAGCAGGGCCAACCAAAACAGAGTGAGAAAGCGGTCACCCTGGAGATTACCATCATTTGATAGTCACCAAGCTTCCCGGCAAGTGGCTTTGGAATATTACATTGCACTTAAAGACAGTCTTGCCCAGGGCTCAGGCAACTTTTTCTTAAAGGGCCAGAGAGTAAATATTTTTGGCGTCGCACACCATATGGTCTCTGTTACAACTACTCAACCATGCCTTTGTATTACTAACACAGCCGTAGATAAAATGTAAATAAATGAGTGTGGCTGTGTTTCAATGAAACTTTATTTGCAAAAACAGGTGGCAGATTGGATTTGGCTGTCCAGTCTTAGTCCACTGACCTCTGATCTTGGTGTATCTTAATTCTTGCTCTTATGCCCCATCAGGGATGTCCCCTGGATGAACTGAATGCTGAGGCAGCTCTGACAGTCTCCAGCCAGTGTAGGGGGTCCCTTACCTTAGGTGTCCAGAGATAGCAATCCTGACTTGGCCAATGGAGTTGCTGCAGTGGGCCACAGAGGCAGTGGGTTGCCCAGACTGGTGCTTGCCCAGGTTCAGAGAAACTGAGATGGAAATTCCATCCACACTCAGATCAAAAGTACCTTCTAGGGTGCTGGTTGGGAGAAATGAGAAGCAAATGGTGAATAATCAGTCACCTCCAGGAAAAGGAGCCGAAGCATGTAGATCCAGTTTTGTCTCCCAGTTCCCTGCTAACTAGTGTTACCCTGACTGAGCCTCAACTTACCATGAACTAAAATAGTAATGTTTTATTTAAAAAGCATTTATTATTTGCTATGTGCCAGGCACATAAATGCCTTACACCTGTTGTTTTATTTAATCCACATTTGAGTCTATGAGGTGGGTTATTATTAACTCCATTTTACAGAAAAAGAAACAGGCTTAGGGATAGTCAGATCCAGGTTCTTTACAGATCGGATGTTGAAGAACCAGAAATGGGAGACCAGGATGGGAGGACATGCCTTTGCCCAAAGTAGCGAGACATTCTAACCTACATACTACTCACATGAAAGCCTTTTTCACCTTCCAGTTTCCTCTGACAGACATGTAGCTGTTGGACAGGGAAGCTCTGACACCCTGCCCTGGGTGTAAGCTCAAATCCGTGTCCCGGAGTTCAAAGCGCTTTATCTTCAGCCTAGGGAAAGAAGAGTATCAGGCCCAGAAAAACTAGAGGCACATGAGTCCTCTGAATGAGTCCTCGGAGTCCCTTCCGGATTCTCACACTCTTCCAAACTTACTGACCTAAGTTACAAAGGACAGTCAAACCATCTCGTTCACTTCCTTCAAGGTCTGTGCAGGCTCTACCTCCTCCAGGAAGCCTCCCCCAACCTTCCAAGACCAACACCTTCCTTTCTTCTTTGATACCCATCCTCGTTAGTTGTTCCTGTCCATCCTTCTCACTCGACTGTCACCAGTGTGAGGCCCCCGTGAGCTGGCTCTGCGTTACGTGTCTTGGCTCCACAGCTGGAGCCTGGGCTTCTCCAGGAAGCAGCCTTCCCTGCCCACCCCACTCAGGTACAAATAAGGGCTTGCAATTTAGATCTGAGATCACCTGCTGGTGACCTGTGGGCCATGTATGATAAATACGCTATAGATTTTCTTTTCTTTTCCTATCATATTTTACAAAATTTGAATCAGTTGCCCACATTTTAAAGCTGGGAAATTTCAAACTTAAAATGTGAAGGAAAAAAACCTGCTGAAAAAGTCAAAAGGCAACATTCATATTCCCTTGTAGCATCCATCAGCTGCAGGTGAGTAGCAGCTGCGTCCCTTTAAATGGGGCAGGTGCCCTTCAGGTAAATGTCTCACTGGTCATTTGCCTCTTTATTCTCAAGCCCATTCCCTGACCTTTCCTTGCTCAGACCCATGCTGGATGAGGCTGACCAGTGCAAACTATATTTCCCAGGATCATTTGCAACTGGCTTCTAGTTAGGATCGACCAATGGAAGCAGTAGGGGGAGATGAAATAATAGGAAAAATGGAGAAGCCAGAATATTTCTTCTTCTCTTTCTGCCTCAAGTTGTCTTTGGCAGTAGGTACATCCCCACATTGGGTCCAGACAGGCAACCCCTTCCTACATGATCCCAGCTCTTGAATAGAGGCCCCAGCTCCTGCATTCTGTGAAATGCCTCCTCTTTGCCCAGCTCTGGGGATGTTAATGTTAATGACTTTTTGTTGCTGATTTTTGGGTTGCTTCACCATCCCTATTTGGCTTTTCACCTCTTCTAACATCTCTAAAGTAAACTCCCTATATTACATTCCCTCCCTTGAAGTTTCTGGTGTGGGTTCTGCTTTCCTGGCTGGGCCGTGACGGATAATACCACCCTTCCTGGTATACTCATCTGCATTACCCACTCATCTGCGGCCATTGAGTTTGTGGCTCTTGTTAGATCAACACTCATTAAGTTCACTCAACAAACACTCATTGAGATTCTGCTCTGTCAGACCTGACTCCAGACACAGGGGTCACAGAGTTTCAAAACTCAGTCTCTGCCCTTGAAGAACTCACAGTTGGTAGTGGGTCTGGATGTGTTTACTGGCCACAGTAGCCTATAGCCTATGGAGAAAACCAGGTGCAAGGGGTGCTCTAGGGCTGGGGAAGGGGCACTGTCTTCTAAGTGCCACGGCCTGCATATTGCATGAGCAAATTTAAGATAGCTCCTCTTTGTCCACTGATTTTAGGAAATTATCTTGTTAGACCTGGGGAGGATTCTGAGATGCAGGATTTTTTTATCAGTGGTGGATAAATGATCCCAAAAGACCTATTCTGGACATGTAGGGGGCTGGAGAAGGAAAATCCAATCAATGAAGAAATGGATGAGAGAGAATAGGGGTGAGGACTCTGAGACTAAATGTGTAAAAGATGGAGGGAGATCAAGGTCAGTTAAGTCTCGCAGGAGGGAGATGACAAACCAGAGCCTGTTTACCAGGAACCAGAAGGCTCTCTGCTCTATTCGTCACTGAGGGTATGTGCGGATGCTGTCCTCAAGAGGTAGTCTGTATATAAAATGTGAATAAATTCTGGAAAGACTTAAGGTCCTTGATTACAGACTCCTAACAGGCTTTGAAGGAATGGATGGTATGTCTCAAGCTGGTTCCAGGCAATGTGGAGAGAAGCCAGGGGTTCCTAAGAGAGCAAACATCCAGGGCTAGTCTCTTCAGGACTGATCTAGGGGCTGGGGAATGGTTTCTAAGGGTCTCCTCCCAACGTGATGATTCAAGAAACACATAACATCTTCCAGAAGCTTCCCAAGAGTTGGCCATGAACCTTTCGATTTTAGTCCAAGTGATGATCCCATGTTTATCCTCCTCCCCCAGGTTCTAGGTCCCTGTTCTTCTTCCTCTGCTGCTGCTGTGGCTGAGAATGGAAACCTTACCAGTTAAATTCATAGCTCACTGTTAGAATCCAAGAAACTTTGTAGCTTCCTGAGAAATTGGGCAACTCCATGGTGGACAGCTCCTTCTTCAGAATGGCTACTCCATACTGGCGGGCTGGGGGGAAATAGAGGGAGTCAGCTCATTCGGCGGGAGGAACCCCCCCGGTTGGGTGGCTGGGTTGGAATCACAAGGATAGGATTCGACGCAGGATTTGCCACTTACAATTCATGTAATCCCAAGCAAGTCCCTTAAATTCCCCAAGTCTCAGTTTTCCCATCTGTAAAATGATGATGATAATAATAATAATAATAATGCCAACCTGAGCCTGAGAATTAAATTGGATCATGAACTGAAAGTGCCAGCTAAGTATCAATCCTTGTTATTTATTCATTTGACAAGAACATGGAAGCAGTGATGGAATACAGTGAAGCTTTTGAGGAATCATTTACTGCAGTCTGGTCAAACCAGAGGCCTTTCGCTACTGCTTGGGCCGTATGTTAACAATGCAGATTCTCAAGCCCAGCTTCAGTCGGTCTTGGGTGGATCTCCAGAATCTGTATTTTAATACGTGTCCCGACAATTGTCAGGTGGATGGGCCGCAGACCACCCTAGGAAAAATACTGATCTAGTCCCATCCTTAGCCTCTGATATTCAAGATGAGGAAACTGAAGTGCAGATGGTGACACATCCAGGGCTTCGAAGCCAGACAGTGGCAGAACCCAGCCTGTGATTCCCTGTCCTGCTTACCACACCACTTTGGAGGGCAACAATGGGGGCCCGAGGACCAACCAACGCCCCTTACCATATTCTAGGCCTTTTCTGGTGATCCTGACCACAAAACCAGGATTAGATGCCCCTTCTCCAAACCTGGAGACCTCTGCGAGCAGCAGTAGGGCCACAGCTATGCAGTATAGTCTGGCCATCAGCCTGTCTTCAGCTGCTTCCTGGGCAGAGGTGGAGGTGATCAGAGTTTCTTCGTGAGAGCCTCCTTACTGAAGGTGACAGCTGAGGCTGAGGTGCTTATAAAGCCAGGGGCCGGATGAGGAACTGAACCGGCCGGGAGGGAGGGCGGGGAAGACTCAAGGCTTTGGGGCAGCTCAATTTCCAGCAACTCAGGATAGGGAAAAGGTTGCTTGTGAAACTGTTTGAGGTTTATTTCTGGCCTGAGGGTAGGGGAAGTGGTGCCCCAGCCTCCAACCTCTTTCTCTTTCAAGCTCTGCTGCTCAGTGCTGCTAGAGGAGCCCCCCCACCCCACACACCTCTCTCGAGCTGAACACCTCCATTCATTCCTCATTATTTACAGCCCGGCAGTGAAGGCCACCACAACTTGGGTGTGACGCACCTCTCCAGCCAGACTTTCCGCTACCCCAGCCTGGGGAGCCTGCCCTCTGCTGGAATCCGCTATTTTCCACTTAGATCACACAAGGCCACCTCAAGGTGGGCCACAAATATGACAAATGGAAACCACAACTCTAGGCTCCAGACACTTTTGGATTATCTTTTGTCTACATTGTTTTTTAATTAACTTTATGAAGGTATCATTTATGTGCAATACAATGCACACATTTTAAGTGTGCATTTCAGTGTTCAATGAGTCTTGACACTTGTAACCACATTGTAATGGAGATTTCTGTCACACTAGGAAGCTCCTTCGTGCCTCTTCCCAGTCAATCTCCTTCTCCACTCCTCCTATCAGAAAACCACTGATCTTCTTGGTATCCCCATCAATTCATTTTGCCAATTCTAGGACTCCATATAAATGGAACTGAATGGCACACATGCTTTACTGACTGGCTTCTTTCATGCTGCATTGTGTTCTTGAGATTAATCCATGTTATTTTGTGTATCAGTAATTCATTCTTTTTTATTGCGGAGTAGAGCTCTGCATGGTAGCTAAATCAATCCTTTCATTGTATTAGTTTTTAATTTTCTTCAAATAGAAAATACAGTCACATGATTTAAAAAATCAATCAATAAAAAAGGATGCACAGTGAACACTCTTGCTCTCTCCCTCTTCTGCAGATTCCCAGTTTCTATCTCTACCCCATCAAATCAACATCAAATCCTTCTGTGGTAAGTGGCAGGAGACACAGAAAATGCTTTGATAGCTGACATTCTAGGGCCTAACACAGAGAGGGAGCAATCAAGACAGTAGAGGTGCTTGAGCTTGGTTTTGAAGCATGTGTAGGAGTTTGACAAATCAGACATAGAGAAGAAAGTTATCCTGGGCAGACAGTAGCATGAACCGAGGCATGGAAACCTGAGAGAGCGCTGCACATTCCGGAAGGCACAGAGAATTGTGGGAGAGTAGAGAGGAAGGAGTGGGGATGGAGGAGAGAATGTGAGATGAGGCCCAGCCACGGGCAGGCATCTCCTCCTGAAGGGCCTGTTAACTAGTCCTTGTGGAAGTATGAACATGGAAGAGCTTTAATTTTACAAGAGTTGATAATCCCCATGCTGTGTTAAATTCTCCTTTTTCCCTGGACAGGGGCTCTCTTCATGACATCCCAGTCCTTATTCAGACATTTCAGTCACATTTGGTTTAATTTAAGACTTGGCCCTGTGCTTGTAAAACCTTAATCTCATATTCTACTTAATGTTTCCCTCTACCCTTCACCTCTGGTGGTCTGCTGACCATCTTTGCATTCTTTGGCTCGTATGTGTGTCACCCTGAATTCTGTTTTCATCTTCACACGGCAGTCTCCCCGTGTGCACGTCTGCCTCCAAATTTCCCCCTTTTATAAGGATGCCAATCATTATTGGATTAGAGGCCCGCCCTATTGACTCATCTTAATTAATTATATCTGCCATGACCCTATTTCCAAACAAGGTCACATTAGGGCTAGGACTTCAACATATGAATTTAAGGGAGGGGGACAATTCAACCCATAACAGTGTCCTGTCAGCTGTAAGAAGTGAGGATGACAGTTAAAGTCATGGTGATGCTGACATGTGAGACAAGGTCCAGTACCACTGTTCCTCCGTGAGCCTGTATCCCGTCCCCTAGATGAACATAATGCTATTAATCTTGTAGGGTTCTCAAATAAGATAACACTTGGGAATGTGCCGAGTTCCTGGTATCTGCTGAGCCGGGACAGTGAGGTCATCTGCATTTGGGGCTATCCCTGAGCTGGCCTCATGAGATCAAATCTTCCTGGAAATGTAGAACCAACAGTAGAGAGAAACTTCTAATCATGGTTTTCACTTCTATTTTGGGTGAGACGTGAGGTCATGGCCAGAAAACTGGAAGTTCATGCTTCGGAATTCAAGAATTAAAGCTCCTCAAAAGCTCTGGGCTGACAATGTGCTCTGGAGACATCTTTACAGGCGCTATCTTTTTCGTTGGGCCCTCCAGGGCATCTTGAACATGTCTGATTTAATGTTTCTTTTGCCACCTCATCCTAGGACTGGTCTCCTCACTGCTGTCCACCCAAATCCCTCCTTTCCCAAGGACAAGGAGCTCACTCCAACCTGTGAATGCCCATGGGTGGCCTAGCCTTAGCATTTTTTGTTCTCTCCTTCCATGGGGCCAGTTGACCTCTAGCTTGTGCCCACCCCTCTCCTGCACAGACTTGATCAAAGCAGGGGGCTTGTGTCTGTCGTAAGTCCTTTATCCAGGCTCAGTTCCATCCATCTGCTTCTGCCAGGACTGGACCTGAACTCTAGTTTACCTAATTAAAAAATATCTTCACAGGCAATATCTGTACATGATAAAAAAATGGCACAAAAGGGTGAGAATAACTCTTCCTTCCACCACTGACTCAGCTCTCCAGCTGCCTTCCTCAGAGGCAGTATCTTTCTCACCCTTCCAGAAGCACTTTGTGACCACGGAAGCACACACGGTAACACAAATTCTCAACACCTTGCTCTTTGCACTTAACTAGAGCTTAGAGATGGTTTCACGTCAGCACATGTAGACCTGGTTCATCTAATTTAATGACTGCGGAGTATTCCATTATATGGAAGTTCACAATTTTTATTTACCCTGTCTCCTCCTGGTGGACATTTGGATTACTTCCATTGTTGCCATGACAAACTATACTGCAAATAACATCATTGTGCAAATGTGTTTGTGTGCAAGTATGAATAAGTCTGTGGGAGTTATTCTTGGAAGCAAATATTCTGGGGATATTTGCATTTACAAATTCTGCTAGATTTTTGCTATATTCCCTTCTAACACATTGAGCTCATCCATATTTGTCTGTTTCATTGTGGGAAGGGATGGGGGCTTTGCCTCTGAAGCTTGGTCCAGGAGCTGGAACCCACTTCTGATTTGTAGCCCATCACATGTCTTTTTCCTGACCACTGTTCTGTAATTTTTTCCCCCTCTGAAACACATGCTGAAATATATTTACTGTATAGAAGACAGTCTTCCTTATCTTATTTACAATTGTATGCCTATCTTCCAACATGCTATCTGCATATAGTAGGCAGTCAATAAATATTTGATAAATGAATGAGTGAAGGGAGACTGATGAACTTAAGAACTTGCCTTTCCATCGCTCACACTCAAATGGGCAAAATGAAGAAACATTTTGTGGTAGAACCAGTCGGCTGCCTAACCCAAAGCCATTTTCCTGCAAGCAAAATGTTCACTCATCCCCCATGTGACTCTAGTATATTCTGACTTGTCTAAGGTAGTTAATATCATTCCTTTGCCAGTGATGAGCTTAGAAACATGTGATCCAGTTCTGGCCACTGTTAGGTGTAGAAGTCCCCTGAGGAAGGTTTCCAAGGGACAATAAATAAGCTGTATGGGGAGATATAGCCCCTCTTCTGCTGGAGGTTGTCATACAGGAATGTGATACCTGGAGCTGTGGCAGTTATCTTGGGATAATGAGGGGAGCCAGCCAAGGACAGCCTGACATGCCAAGGATGGCAGAGCAGAAAGAGAAAGAAGCTATGGCTTTGGTTAAACAGGGAGCCACTGAATGAGCCAACCCTAGAGCTGCTGGATGTGGAACTTGCCATTATAGGAGATAATCATTTATTGCCATTTTCTCTTACTTACAGCCAAAAGCAACCTAAATGAAACCTATTGCCTTGATAAGTTATAAAACTCACATGCCTAAAGTATATTTACAATGCAGACAAAGGACATTGGAAATGTCAGGAGCCTTATATATAATGAATTTGTTTTGCCTAATCAAATTAGGGGGAAAAATGAAAACAAAAGTACTATATATATGTATTGTTGAAAATTTGGTAATATAGGCAAGCACAGAGGAAATAAAAGATTTCCATTTCCTTATTGTCAAAGGTAAGCAGTTTCAACATTTTGAAATATATTCTGCCAGTATTATTTCTCTATCTCTGTTTCCTTTCCTTACATATGAGGTAAAATATGTATAACAGTAAAATGTAATGTGATTTATTTAGGTGTTTTGTTTTGTTTAGCAAGCAGAAACATTTCCTCTCTGCTGTCAAATAGCCTTTGACAGTGTGATTTTTGATGGTTGTGTGCGCTTTGGGAGACTGCTCTGCTGGATTTCCTGTTGCAGCACCCTGCCCTCCAGTTAGGGATCTAAAAGGTGGTGACCAAATGTGGTGAGACTGCATTTCTCAAAGTGTGGTCCTCTAGTCATTGCAATAAGTCATCCAGATAACATTTTAAGATGCAGATTCCAGGGCCCATGACAGCAGCACTAAAGTGGACTCTATGAGTGGGGCTCAAGAATCTCCAACTATAACCAGCCCACCAGGTAATTCTGATGCACACGGAAGTGTGAGAACCTCAATACTCATCCCTGATCACTTTCGAGGTGAAACCTACCCACTCACAAGCTGAGTCAGGGCACATCTTCCATGTCCATTTTGGGTGAGTTTGGTTTTATGCCAGTCTCTCCTTTTCTTAGCTTGGACCATTCTTTGTATCTTCTACAACAACTGCTCCATATTCTGGACAATCTTGGGCCATCACATTGTTTTCTGTTATGAGTATTCTAATTGACAATTATGCTCTACTTCCCTGCAGCTCCCACTTGATGGCTCCAGTCCTGACTAGAACTGTCAAGAAAATGCCTAATTCCTTTCACGTACAATTTTACACCCATTCCTTCTTTCCTTTGTTCATTCAGTACAAATGCACTGGGTACCTGCCATGTGCCACACACTGCCCTAGAGCTGAGGCATAGTGGTGAGTGAGACTTCTCCCAAGGCTGGCTGCTACTCATCTGCCAGGTTCCAGCTTATGTATTGCTTCTCAGTGAGGCTTCCCTGGATGACTCCATCCAAATGGGCCCCACCACCCTTATTCTCTATCTCAGTACCCTCTTCATTGTTTAATTTGTTTTGCCTACATTCTTGAAGGATACTTTTGTTGGGTATAGAATCCAGTTCTTCCTTTCAACACTTTAAAGATGTTGTTACACTGTTTCACGGCTTTCATTGTTTCAGACCCCAAGTCATCGATCACTCCAATCACTGTTCCAAGTGTGACATTTTCCTCTCCATTTTTGTTTTTTCAGCAGTTGTATTATGATGTGTCTAACTGTGATTTGCTTGTATTTATCCTGCTTAGGGTTAGTTGAACTTCTTGAACCTGCAGTTTATATCTTCCACCAAATTTGAAAAAATTCTGGCCATTATTTTTTTAAATGCTTTTCTTCTGCCTTCTTTGCTCTCTTTTATCTTTCTGGGATGACAATTACATGTAAGTTGGGTCTTTTGATAATGTCCCATAAGTTCCTGAGGATTAGTTCACTATTTTTTCCATCTTTTTCTCTTTCTGTTCTCAGATTGGCTACTTTCTATTGAGGTTGCTTCATTTTTTATCACTTTCAACATGCTGTTAAGTCCATCCAGTGAATTTAAAATCTTCAAATATCGTAAGTTTTCAGTTCTTGGATTTCCACTTGGCTCTTCTTAAAAGAGTTTCCATATTTCTGCTGAAATGTCCTTTTGTTCATATGTTCATGAGCAAATTTTCCTTATGTCCTTGAGCATAGTTACAATAGGTACTTTAAAATTGTTGTCTACTAATTCTAACAGTTGGATCTCTAGATGTAGGTCTCTTGATTGCTTTTCCTTTTGAGTGTAGGTCATAGTTTGCTGTTTTTCACCACTGAGTAATTTAGGATGTATCCAAGACATTGTGAATGATACAAAAGCTATAGATTTTGTTATGATCCTCTAAAGAGCATTGCCTTTTTTTTTTTTAAGCAGCCAATTACTTTGGTTGATCTTAATGCAAAACTTGTTCTTTTCTGGGCTGGGAAGCAGCTGAAATTTCAGTGCAGTTGTTTTAGCCTTCATGGGGCTGTTTAGAGTCTGCATCACGCGTGCGTACTTCAGGAGTTAGCCAGAGATTTGGGAGTTCATACACGGAATTTGAGGCTCCTCCCTCTCTGACAGGTGTCTTCCCTTGCTTTCTGCCACTGTGGTTACCCCAAACGGTGTCTTCAGGCTCTTTACACCAGCAAGACTCTGACCTTCCCTCAAATTAAAAGCCATGAACCATGGGAAATTCATTGCTCTTATTTCAAAGTTTAACCCCCACCAGGATCTCCCTGCCTTGGATTGTTATTCAAGTGTCTGCAGATGGTTGTTTTTCACATTCTATGCAGCATTTAGAGCTGTGACAGGAGAGAGAGAGAGAGAGAGAGAGAGAGAGAGAGAGAGAGAGAGAGAGAGAGAGAGAGAGAGAAAGTCTGCTAGGAGTTGCTTGGCTAATACCTGATAAGAAAGAATCTCTATTTTTAAAATTATTTTTAATAGTCTGCCCTCCCATCAGACTATAAACTTCTTGAGGAGGGTGGGGATGGAACCGTGTCAATTTTGTTCATAATTGTATCCCCAACTCATGGTACAGTGCAAATGGTAGGGGCTTGGCACATGTTTGTTGAGTGTATTAATGAAGTTAGTTTCAGTCCTTACCTTCATGGAGCATATAGTCTATCAGAGAAGATAGATATTAAACAAATAATCTCAAGGTTAGAAAAAGGAAACAGAGTTAAGCAATATAAAAAAGATGACTACAGGTAAGACAAGTAATGACTCTATAGCCTCTTCCTATGTTGATAGTGACTGCAGTGGGGCGGTGGGGGACTTGATAATATGGATGAGTGCTGAAACCATAATATTTTCCAGGGAACTTCTTATGAACATGTCTGGGTTCCATCATGGAACAGGTAGCTCAGTGGGACTGGAGCTGGTTCTTGGATAACAAAAATTTCAAAATGCTGAACGATGTGGATGCTGCCCAGCGTTAGTGATGAGGGGCCAAACGCACACACTCTTGCTGGAGTGTAAGTGTGCACTTCACAGGGGTGTAATAGACTGAAGAGTGTCTCTCCAAGTTCATGTTGGAGCCTAGACTATGACCTTATTTGGAAGCAGGGTCTTTGAAGATATAATTAAGGTAAGGATTGAGATGAGGTCATACTAGACTAGATTGAGCCCTAAGTCCAATGAGAGTGTCCTTGAAAGAGGAGAGGACACAGAAAGACACTTCAGGAGAAGGCCATGTGAACATGCTGGCAGAAACTGGAGTGACGCTGTCACAAACCGAGGGACACCAGGAGCCGCCAGAAGCTGGAAGAGGCGAGAAAAGATCCTCCCTTGGAGTCAGGAAGGATCGTAATCCTGCTGACACCTTGATTTCAGACTTCTGGCTTCTAGAACTGTGAGAGAAACATTTCTATTGTAAGCCACCCAGTTTGGGTAATTTGTTAGAGCAGCCCTAGGATGCTAATGCAGAGGCAATTCGATAGTATTTATTTAAGTCACTTCAACCCATTAGTTCCACTGCCAAGAAATTACTGGAAGGATATTCTCCCATATCTTACCTTATCTCCCTGGCTCCGTTTTTGCTCCCCTGTAGACTGTTTGCCACGGAGCAGCCAAAGCCATCCTCTTAAAGCTGTTGATCTGATCGTGTCACATCCTCATTTAAAACACCTCCACGGCTTCCCACATCTCCTGAAATCTAAACCCCACAAGACCTTACACTGACAAAAGAGAGAGGAGGTTGGCCCCTCTCCATCTTGGAGACTGGCTACCACAGTCCATTAGCCAAGAGGTGCCCCAGTTTCTTCATTCCTTGTATTTTGTCAGTAAAGGAACAATGGAGCTCATGGGGAAGGGGCCTCTGGGCATGTGGATTTGAGAAAATTGGCATTGCTATAAGGAGGGTGGGCAAGAGTCATCAAGTATTCTTCCCAATAGAAAAATTGGATTGTTTCTTAATTTTAAATAAAAATCAGTCCTTTTTGTGGTTGCTTCCTTATTGTCAGTATTTATAATACTTAATGCAGTATTCCATAATCCCAGAATAACCTTAGCAAGGCCTAGGGTGATAGGGGTGAGAGGCAGTGGGAAAAGGGCACTGTTTGGTTGGGCCTCCTCTTCTCACAGGGCCCTTTGATTTAGACTCCCAGGAAGCTAATCCTCAAAGATAAATTTGTGCCTCTTAACTAGACCAGCATTGTGTCTGGTGCACCGGGAATGAATGTTTTAGAACACAGATCCTATATTTACCTTGTGCATAGCACAGGTACTTTCATGGTGTTTTTGTGAGTCCACACAGATCAGCCTCCCAGGGTACAGAGCAGAGTAGAGACGAATAGAGTGTATATATTTATTTGTAAAATGTAAGTATCTAAGTTTTTATACATTTATAAACCTATTTAGAATTTCTTCTTTTTGAAAATAGTCTAGCAGCCCCCGCATGGAAAAGGCCTGACCTTGTTAAAAGGCTCAGAACTGTTTTAGGTTATGCACAGTTATGGGTATTTCTTTTGGGGGTGATTAAAATGTTCTGGAGTCAGACAATAGTGATGCTTGTGCAACTCTATGAATATATTAAAAACACTGAATTGTACATTTCAAAAGAACCAGTGTTATGGCATGTGAATTGTATCTCACTAAAGCTGTTATAAACAATGTACATACAACCCCTCTCACACCTGGCACGTTCTGACGTGTGGTGCCTCAGTCCTTGCTCTCCAAACCTCATGACCTCTCTTTAGGTCAGTGCTATACAATAAAAATGCAATGTGAGAGGTGAGGCTTAGAACCTCACCCCACCTGTTCTGAGAGAAATCTTCTGCATACGTGGATGTTTTATTGCCCTGGTCTAGCTTGGATTAACACATAGTCTACAGGCACACACCTGATCATCTACATTTGCTCTCTTACAACACTAAACTATGTTTTCTACCTTTATCTTGTATCTACCTACCACTTCAGCATTTTATTAAAAATAATAATCATAAAGAGAGAAATGTGGTATCCACATATAAATCAAGTATAAAAATCAAATGAGTATTCATATTTGAACTGTGTATAGTTCATAATGCATGAGCAAAACCGAAAGTTTCTATGATGGCTGCCCTTGTAATGTTCACCATGTAACTTATTCACTATGTAAGAATTTGTTCTCCATGTAAGAACTTGTTCATTATGCTTCAGAAGATTGGAGACTGACGAAAATTAGGCTTGGGGTGGATTAATGATTGTGCATTGAGCATTGACTCCCCTATACAGAATTTTATTGTTGTTAACAACCATTTGATCAATAAATATGAGAGATGCCCTCACAACAACAACAACAACAACAAAAAAGTACACACTTCCAATTGTAAAATAAATAAGTAACAGGGATGTAATGTAATGTATAGCATAAGGAATATAGTCAAAATATTGTAACAACTTGGTATGGTGATAGCTGGTACCTAGAATAATCATGTATATAAATGTTGAATCACTGTGTTGTACACCTGAAACTAATGTAATACTGTGTGTCAACTACTCTTCAATAAAAAATAATTATCTACAAAAAAAAAAAATGCAATGTGAGGCGCACATGTGTAATTTCAATTTTTCTGGCCTTCTACCAGTCTTCTAGCTCATGCAGACAGGCCTGCCTTCTAATGTTCAGCTAGGAGCATGTGACAGTTTTCTGGAGCTGAATCATCTTCCATCCTCCCTGGGGATCCCCAAGGGGTCTCACAACCCACCTGGGGTACGCAACTGGAATCCCAGGGGCTTCGAGAGGGTATGGTTGGTTTATAGGGGAGAAAGAGTTGGAGAAGATAGGGAGGAAGGGAAGATGGTGGGAAGTGAGAGAAGAAAGAGGAGGAAACATTACCACTTCACCCAACTTAACTCAGACTCAAATGTGCATCCAATTACCTAGAAGTCTTGTTAAAACACAGATTTTGGGTGTCACTCCAGAGTTTTTGATTCAGTTTTGATTGTTGGGAGTGGGGACCAACAATTCTCATGTTTAATACATTTTCAGGTGATGCTGATGTTTTTGGTCAGGGGACCACACTTTGAGGTCCAGATTGGAGACAGTGCACCCCTTTTAGACACTGTTTTGCTCTTCATAATGGGTAAGCGGATCTGCTCCTTCCAAAATAAGCTTGCAGCCAACAGCTGAGTCCATTTGTTTGTTCACACAGCAGCAAGATGTCCAACAAGTCCCTAAAGGAGCTAATGAGCAACGTGGATTCACCTTGTCGTTGTCTGTCAGAGGAAAGGCTTCCATGCTTGGTAATGGGCCTTTGGTTGCTCCACGGGGCTCTGTGGCCAGAATAAAGCACCTTGTCATCTAAGTGGTAAAGGCCTTTCTTGACTGCATGCGCTGTCGGCACCTTACTTGACCTCATTGGAGCCACATGTCCCCATCACCATGCACTTGGGCCAGAAAGCCTAACCAAGCCACATTCTCCTGAATAACACCTGCTGATTCCCCACTAAACTGGGGGAGTAGTGGATGGCTTCTACCTATCCTCAGAATCCATTTATTTCTATCTTGCGGGTGTGGAGGTCAGGAGAGGGTGTGTGTCCCCACTGTGCAAAGGCCTAGGACATAGTGGCCACCACTCCCATGTACTGTTCTAGGAAGATTTGCTAGCCACCTGCACAGTCTGACCCCTACCTATGTGGAGCAGCGATGAAAGAGGGCAATGATGATATGCATCCCGGGTCTGCTTCAAGGCCAGGCCTGTGGCACAGCTCCAGGCTGGCTGCACAGCGAGGCCTCAAGAAATGCCAGTCTGGATAATTGTGGGTATGATTAGGAAAAGTGTCCCAATCATGGGCTGATATAGACTCTCTTGCTTGATGCAATTCACAGCCTCTGTCTGGAAGGAAATTAGCATTCCTGATAAATGCTTAAGCAATTTTCTGATGAACTTTAACAAGATTAAAACCTCTTCGGGGAAATCAGTGCCACACACTGAGCTGATTACCAGACATTCTTTGTCTTGTATTTAGTTTAATAGTGATTATCCAGCCATTCTCTTTTCCTGTGAAATGTCCTTAACAAAAGGGAACTGTGACTTGGCTTTGTGGCAAGATTGAAGTAAAACTTTGACATGTGCTTATAACTACTTAATCTGAAAAAATGTAAAACAGTCATTATAGACCAGACAGAACACAGGAATATTAGTTAACATTTATTACCTACTTTCTGCTTGCCAGGCATTATATGAAAAGTTTTATATAGCTCAGGTTAATTTTTCTTTATAATGAGTTGGGTTGTAAGAGCTATTTGTCTTGTAAGATGCTTAGAGAGGTGAAGTGACTTGCCCAAGATCACAGAGCCAATAAATGGCAGAGCTGGGTTTTGAATTCAGGCCTGTCTGAGTTCAGAGCTGGGGCTAGCAATAGCTACACTCGTCTGCCTCTGCCAGAGGAATCATAGCAGGAGATGAAGAGAGGGATGGTGTCTGCGAGAGGGCAGGGAACTGCAGTGGAGGGAGAGGGCCCTCCCAGGTAGAGGGCATGGGAAGGTACAATGGGGGAAGAGGAGGCTCAGCCAAGAATGGGAGGCAAGGGAGGGATACTGGAGATGGTGAGAAGGGCAGTCAGGAGCAAAGACGAGGGCGGGGGCAGAGCCAAGGCACAGGCATGTTGAGAGGAGATCGTAGAGTTCAGACTGGCAGCCGCAGAAATGGTCTCCAGGCCTCTCAGTAGTGAGAATGTTTGTCATCGAGGCATGTGCTGCTAGCTGGATTTTCATGGCTCAGGACTCCGAGAGCCCATCCCAATCCCACCATTTCTAGCTGTGTGACCTTGGACAGGTCGCTTCACCTCTCTGAGGTGAAGGTTTCCTCAGCTGAAAACTGGGGAGTAATGATAGCTTTTCTCTTACAGGATTGCTATGAAGATTAAATGAGGTAAACTACAAAAAGTAATAGCATCTGTCTGGCACCTACTAAGGCTCCACAAAAAGGTGAAATGTCTGTTTTCATGTTAAATGAATTTATGCTATCATGTGTCACTATATTCTCAGGAAAGCTGAGAAAAAAAAGTTTTAACTTCTTATTTTAGTAAATTTCAGACTGTTTGAAAAGTTGCAAAAAACAGTAGAAAGAATTCTTGACCACTCTTCACCAAGATTTTATACACACACACACACACACGCATGCACATTTCCCTCCTGAACTATTTGCAAGTCAGATGCAGGCCTGATGGCCCTTTACCCCTCAGTATGTCACTGTGTATTCCCTAAAAGCAAGCACATTCTGCAAAATGGGCACAGTACAATGATGGAAATCATGAAATTGACCTTGCCACAATACTATTATCAGCAGAGCACATTCAGGTTTTGTCCATGGTCCCATAAAATCTTGGCTCATATATTGCATTCAGTCGCCCTGTATCTTTAGTCTCTGAGTGGGTAACGGTTCTTTAGTCTTTTTTGTCTATCATGACCTTGACATTTTTGAAGAGTACAGGCCAGTCACTCTCTTGAGGCTTGTCTGATGTTTCCTTATAATTACATTCAGGGCAGGTATTTTGGGCAGGAGGGTGCTCAGTGCATCACATTACTCTGAACATTTTTGTTCACAACCTTAAAAGAGGGTCCCCTCGTGGGACGAATCCCCTGAGGGAATCGATCAGCATGCAGACAGGCCCCCACCCCCAGGACCCTGAGGGTGTGGGCCGGGTATCGGAGGTTAACAAGCATCCTAGGCCACCAGGGACCTATTTCCTTCCAGCCACACCATTCAAGACATGGCCAGTAGATGGCGGTACAGCCTGCACTTTAAACGCAGCTTCTGCATTTCTGGAAAAATCTGAGTGAGAAGCTTCCAGAGAATTCAAGTTAACATCTAAGCCAAGGAGAGCCTGGCTGCTTAAGCTGCCTGCCTCCTGTCCCTTCAGAGAGATTTCTCTTGATGGCCCAGGACTTCAAAGTGGTTAGAAGTTACCTGGTGTGTCCTAAGCCAGAATGGCCCACTCCTCTAGATGAAGACCCCTCTTTCTAAAAAGCTAGCCAGGAACTGCTAAAATAATAGTAGCAATAATGCCCCTTTGTCCCAAGCACTTAATGAACACTTTTGGTATGCTAGGCACTGTGACAAGCACGACTCATTCTCTTTATCATTTGATGCTCACAACCCACCGCTGAGGAGGGATTGTCAGAGGGGGTAACCTGCCCGAAGTCACACAGCAGGTCATTGTCACTCACTGCCTGTCTCCATCTTGGCTGAATCTTGTGCTTGAGTTAGAGGAGTGGGTGGGGAGTAATTATGTCTGTGTCCCCCTGAGAAAGAAGGGGATGCTCTTCCCTGCCTGTGGTGGCCGGGCCAACTGGGACAGGGAGCTGCAAGGGATAGGCACTAGACCAGTCCTCCTGGAAAGGGGGGCTCAATGGTCAGGGGGCAGAAGTGACATGGATCGCAGCACATGGAGGGCCAAAGGCACTGCTGTCTAGCAGACTCTGAGAGGCTGGAGGGTCTGGGGGCCTGGGTGGGACCCTGGGGGACATTTGGCCTTGCAATGTCCATTTTGGAGCAAATCATACTTGTTGAATTTGTTTCCAATATATTGCACTGAGGGGATTATCAAGGGGAGGGATCCATAGTATCTGGGAAGATGGTGAGAAATGAGCCAGGAGACATTGGCAGGCAGGGCTTTTCAGATGGAGACGTGGGCTGGGGGGCTTTTCATTGACGGGTGTGGTCAAGAGAAGTGTCCTAGAGAACAGAGAAGTTCGCCTGGAGCTCTGGAGGGCATCCTTATGAATATATATTGCTATGGAGGCAGGCGCTGCCAGTTGCTTATGCAAGACCTTATCTCCCCTTCCTTACCTGCAGAACCCTGATTTAGTTGAAGCGGCCACCTGCCCAGCTAAAGAGCTACATTTCCCAGCACTGGCAGCCCGTCCTGGCCAGTGAGACATGAGTCAACAATGCTGGGCGGGTGTCTTAGCCTGAATTCAATCAGGAGAGAAAACCACATGGTAATTTGAATAAGGAGTTTAATATACCGAATTATTAACTGTTACAGGGGATTGCAATAATGTGGGGTTGGCTAGTAAGAAGGAGAAGGAAGTCTGAAGAATACACAAGTAGCAGACCTAAGAAGCAGCCACTACTCTTAGGGCCGAGATAGAGCTCTCCCTCCCTGCCTGACTCCCCCCAGGGCTGCAATCCGGACGTTAGTGGGGACGGCATGGCTGTACTTCACTGGATGGCAGAGAAGCCGCTGTGTCTGTGCTGGCGGAGTTTGCCAGAAAACTGCCCTCTATGGTACCAGGGAAAGATATTCACAGGAAGGTATCTCAGTGGAGGTGCTTGGATACAAAATGAGCGCAGCTGCGGATGCGGGGGGAGGCTGCTGGCCTCTGTGCTGATGCCCGACCCTGCACTGCAGGCACCCGGTTCCTGCTGGAGTGGCTGCAGGAGGCTGCTAGGCGAGCCCACCCGAACCAGGGATGGCTGGGCTCCTGGAAGAAATCTCTGAAAGGAATTCAATTTAGTGAGCTTGCCCTTTTGCACTGCGATCTTCTCTTTCTTCCTACAGCCTGGATCCAGAGTGAAGAGGACTTGGAACAGAGCTGCTGCTGGCAATGTGAGCCAGAAGTCAACCATTGTGGTGGCAGCCCGCTGAGACCTTGGGGTTGTTTGTTTTGTAGCATACCCTGGTGAAACCTGACTAATACACATGACAAATATTTTTATACAATTTTTTAAATTAAGGTATTATTGATATACACTCTTATGAAGGTTTCACATGAAAAACAATGTGGTTACTGCATTCACCCATATTATTGAGTCCCCACCCCACCCCAATGCAGTCACTGACCAGCAGTGTAGTAAGATGCCACAGAGTCACTACTTGTCTCACATGAAGAAATTGTATATAATTGCCAGATAAAGCAAGTAGAAGTTTCCTCTGTATTGTAGAAGATGAGGAGGAGGTAAGAATTATGGTTAAAGGAAGAGCTAGAAAGGTCTTATACAAAGAAAAAGAGAAAGAGTCATAAAAATACTTCCTGGACATTAGAAATACTGGTGCTTACAAATGTGTTACAGGATCAGAGGAGTAAAAAGAACAAAATGGCAAGAAAGAGGTAAAACATTAAAGGAAATGTGAAAATACTCTATTTATATAGAACTCAAAAGACTCCCTGATTTGGGCAGGAATATAAAAGGAATATTATTAAATCAATAAAGCCTGGTTGTTAATTACCTAGAGGCTGAGCAGAGTTGTGTGTGTAAGACACAACTGGGAGCATCTCTGTCCTTGAGACTTCTGATTTGAAGCCACTGTGTTCTTTCTCAGAGGCACCTTAGCATGCCTTGTCCGTCCTCATCAGCAGGCACACAGGCTTCCTGCTGAACTCCAGTTTCAGAACGACCTTTGAGGGTGTCCCCAGGGATCCACAAAGTTAATAGCTTTTATTTTTAGTCAGATAGTTCAACACACAACCTCTCAATTTAGTGAGCATCCAGCTACTGGCTTTCCCAACGTGGCAAAAGATGGAAGCAACTGGCTTAGCTGGGTATAAGGAGGAAAAAAGGTGGCAGAGTAAAAGCCCCCGGTGGCCTCCCTCCAACATCTCTCAGGTGAACAACAGCAGAGACAAAATGACAGAGCGAGCAACAGAAGAACATGCCATCTAAAATGAATTTGGCAGATTTGAGCAAACGGGCAGTAGATCCCAGACACACAGATATCTGTGACGCATTAAAGGAAGACCTTGAGAGCCCCCTCCTATCTCCCGGATATTAAGTAGGTGTAACTTTCCTAAAAGTAACTGACATGATCTAGAAGGGTCTGGCCAATGTCTTTATTGGAAAGATGAGGACTCCGGGCAGAGGTGGACTCAAGAGACTCAGGGAAGATCGAACCTGGACTTGTCTTCAAGCCCTGGGGTGGTGGGAACCTGGGTGGGAGGGGACCCAGGAACCTCACCACTCTTACTTTCTCTGAGCCAGGCTCCTAATCCAAACCAAGCAAGGTGAGGAGAGGAGAATTGGGAGTGACACTCTGACATCACCCTTGCACAAGGCCAGCTGAACAGAGATAAGTAAACTGAATCACACTGAATAAATGGTGGCCCAAGTCCTTACCATGAGCCACATGTCACAAAGGGATACAGAGAGTCTGAATGAAAAACAAATCAGGTGGATATTAGTGATAATATTGCATTGTATATCCTGCCAACAGAGAATAAACCTTCCATTGAAACACCCATGAGAGCATTTACAAAAATTGACCTTTCCCCAAAATAGGGATAGTAGAGACCTCTTTGACCACCAAGTAATAAACCCAGAAATTAAAAAACAAAAGTAGAAATGAGATCAAAACAACCCAACCACATGAATAATTTAAAACCCCCTTCTCAAAATTTAAAGCTCCACTTAAAGTCAAAATTGCAAGTTCAAGCCCGATTGGGAAAAAAGAAAGAAAAGACTATGTCTCAAAACCAATGAGAAACAGCTAAAGCATACTGAAAGGAAAATTCAGCCCCAAACACTCACATTTCTGAAAAAGAAAAAGAAAAACAAGGATAGACGAATCAAGCACTCAACCGAGGATGATCTAGGATGAGCAACAAAATTAATCTAACGAAAGACAGGCAGAATGAAGATGGGCAGAAATGATTGAATTAGAAGACAAAATGAAAGTAGAATTGATAAATTGAAGAGCTGAGTCCTTGTGGGAAAAAAACCCACAAAATAATAGATAAGCCACTAGCTAGCCTAATCAAGGGGCAGGGGTGGGAGGCAGAGAGACACAGTGCAGAGAAGGCACAATTTGAGAAATGAAAGATAAGCATGGCAAGAGAACATTTTAATATGTATTTTTTAATTACATAAATAATGCACAGATACATGTGCATTAGAAACAAAAGTCAAGTAAGAAGAAAAAAATAGAGTAAAAAGGCAAAGCCCTTTGTATTAGTTTGTTAAGTTTGCCATAAAAATACCAGACTATGTGGCTTGAACAACAAAAACTTACGTTCTTATAGTTCTGGAGGCTGGAAGTTCAAGGTCAAGGTGCATGCAGGGCTGGTGTGTTCTGAGGCTTCTCTCCTTGGGGTACTGATGGCCACCCTCTTGCTCTCTCTTTACACGCCCTCTCTACACGTGCCCCTGGTGTCTCTCTGTGTGTCCGCATTTCCTCTTCTTATAAAGGCACCAGCCAATTTGGATTAGACCCCTGCCAATGGCCTCATTTTAACTTAATCACCTCATTGAAGACCCTATTTCCAAATATGGTCATATTCTGAGGTACAGGAGGCTAGGGCTTTAACACACGAATTTTGGGGGGACAAATTCAGCCCATAACTCCCTCTGTGACCTTTCCCCCTCATGTCTCACCTTTCTCCCCAGGAGTAACATGACTAACCAGGCCTTCCCATGATGTCTGGGGGGCCCAGGATGAGTCAAACCGAGGCCCACAGGACATACATCTCCATATTTTTTGTAAATCCAGTTAACAAATAGTTACATTAAAGCATTCTATCCTCCCACATGGACAAATATACCTTCACATTGATCTGGAAAACGAGGTTTGGATTTAGAATTTCTGGATTCCTCAGAGTTCCTGGCTGGAGCATGGAAGTGGGGCCTCCCTTAGGTTCCCATGCCCTGCCCTGTCTACACTACATGTGCCTCATGTGCCCACGTATGGAGGCTCCAACCTGCACATCCACGTTCCTCCACACCCGCCTCAAACCATGCCCCTTGGCTCCTGGTTGGCCCGGCTGTGGTCACAGCAGCGGCGGGCTCCATCCTCAGGAGCACGTACCTGGGGCGAGGCCCCTGCGGACCCTGGCAGGAATTCCAAGGTCCCAGGAATAGGAAGCCTGATCTAGAAGGAACAGCTGCAGTTATTTTTCAAACTCAGTGAGAAGCTGACCTTTGCATGACTAATTTAAAACCCATTGGCCTCTTTTATTTTTTATTAAAGTATAGTTGATATACAATATTATATTAGTTTCAGGTATCCAAGCCCCTCGGTACCTTTATCCCAGCCAAAACCCTTCTGCTCTGGTGAGGTTGATATTAGGTGCCCATTTTATGGGGGATAAGGCAGGGGCAGCATGGAGAAAGCAAGTGTGTCAGTTCCTGGGGCTGCCATCACAGGGCACCACAAACTAAGGGGCTTAAAACGACAGAGATACTGGAGGCCGGAAAGTCTGAAACTGAGGTAGCACAGGGCCACACTTCCTCTGAGACTTAGGGAGAATCCTTGCTTCCCTCTTCCTAGCTTCTGCAGCCTCAAACATTCTTGGTTGCAGTCTCTGTATTGGTCTGGTCTCTGCCTCTGTCATCATACGGCTGTCGTCACATCACCTTGCCTCTGTGGCTGGCCGTCTGTGTGCCCAAATTTCCCCTTCTTATAAGGACACCAGTCATACTGGGTTAAGGCCCACCCTAATGACCTCACTTTAACTTGATTACGTCTACCAAGACCCTATTTCCAAATAAGGTCATATTTTGAGTTATTGGGAGCTAGGGCTTCAACATATCTTTCTTGGAGGACAAAATTCAACTTATAACAGCAAGTAACTTCAAATCATGAAACGTTAGAGCTAAAAGGGAATTTCTCTGTTGGGGTCAGCCGGCTCCATACTCTCTCTCTGCATGACCTTAACCATGCCTAACCTCTCTGAAAATAGAAAGTTGTCAAGGAAATTCACCAAAATATTAACTATGGCAAAGGTCATCTCAGTCTACCAGGCCTCCCATCCCTGCTGCCTTTGTTTACCCTCCAGAACGTAGGCCCTTCAGGCTCCCTCTTGTTGCCTGCAGTCCTGTGTTTCCACACTCCTCACTTAATATTTCATGTCTCCTCTGCCTCCCACGCACCCTCTGAAGCCCCAGTAGATGGCTTAGAACCACCAGCAAGAGTGAGATCTGGGTGAGATATCCTTTGGGAGCACTATGATCTGAACAGCAGTGACAGGAACATGAAAGGCAGGGGCGCTGAGCATGTGTGGCACCAGCAGAGGCATAGATATGGAGATAATTAACTGTGGACTAGAAACTGGAGGAGCAATGTGACAAGGGCCTAGGGCAGCTTGTAATGGGAAAACAATTGGAGTATTAGGTTAAGTGACAAGAGATTTCAAATCAAATCAGCAGGTACATAGTAAGTGCCTGAGTCAGGGCTGCAATGAACCGTGGGTGATACTAAGGCATATAATATCTGTTTCTTGCCCTCAAGGAAATTATTATCTATTTAGGGAGGTTAGACATAAAACTCAGGAGAAGTTAGGTAACAGAATATTTAAATAGCAGTTCACAATGCCATACCATCAGTTGCCAAGTGTACTGAAGAGCAGATAACAAGCTTTTAGCATTCTGAACCAGGAGACATTATTTGGTTATTTATGGTCTAGATAGAGGCATATTTTCCTGCCTGGGAGAAGGAAGGGGTTAACCGAGCAGGGTAAGTCAGTGAAACTAAGAGCTGGTTTTTTACAGAATCAACAAAATTGACAGGCTTTTAGCTAGACTAGTAAAAAAGAGAAGATTCAAATAAAATCAGAAATGAAAGAGGAGACATTACATCTGATGACATGGAAATAAAAAGGGTGATAACAAATTACTATGAATAATTACGTGCCGATAAATTGGGTAAGTTAGAAGATAAGTTAGAAGATATGGATATGTTCCTAGACACATTTAACCAACCAAGGTTGGATCATGAAGAAATGGAAAATCTGAGTGGACTTATGACTAGTAAGGAGATTGAATCAGCAATTAAAAAACTCCCAACAAAGAAAAGCCAGGATCAGATGGCTTCACTGAGAAGTCTATCAAACATTTAAAGAATTAATGCCAATCCTTCTCAAAGTCTTCCAAATTACTGAAGAGGAAGGAACATTTCCAAACTCATCTTATGAGGCCAGTGTTACCCTGATGCCAAAGCCAGACAAAGACAGTACAAGAAAAGAAAAGAACAGGGCAATATCACTGATGACTATCGGTGCAAAAATACTCAGCAAAATACTAGCAAATGGAATTCAGCAGTACATTAAAATGATCATACACCATGACCAAGTTGGATATATCCATGGGATGCAAGGTTGGTTCAACATATGCAAATCATTCACCATGTTAACAGAAAGAAGGATAAAAATCACATGATCATTTCAATAGATGCAGACAGCATTTGACAAAATTCAACACTCTTTCAGGATAAAAACATTCAACAAACTAGGGAAAGAAGGAAACTACCTCAGCATAATAAAGTCTGTATATGAAAAACCCACAGCTGACATCATACCTGAAGGTGAAAGACTGAAAGCTTTTCCTCTAAGATTAGGAACAAGGCAAGGTTCCCCCACTCACCTTGCTAATCACCCTCCTCTGACACCAGATGCTGTGGTGTTTTTTTTCCCTACAAGTATGTCTAACAGTAACAATATTATACACAGCACTAATGGTAGTATAACTCCATTTGGATTCCTGGACCTGATTCCAATGTGTGTAAGGATGTGGAAGGGGGTCTTCCCACATATGCTAACACCAAGTAGTTTGTGAACACCAGCAGGGTGTTCAAGAACTCAACTCAATTCCGACCTATCTGCCCAGAGACAGCACCAGATTCCCTAGGTTAAGGGCTCTGTTCTACAAGACTGCCCTCCACTCCCCAACACCAGACACCAGTCATAAGCCCCAGGCAGTTTCCTGTTCTTCTGACCTACTGGCTACAGATTGGCAGTTCCAACGACCTCCCCATTAGGTTCTGTTAATTTGATAGAGTGACTCACAGAACTCAGGAAAACACTTAGGTTTACCAATGCAGTAAAGGATACCATAAAGGATACAAGTTAACAGCCAGATGAAGAGAGACACAGGGCAAGGTCCCAAATAAAGGAGCTTCTGTCCTCGTGGAGCTTGGGGCCTGGCTCGACATGTGGAGGCATTCTGGTTCCCCAAGCATAGAAACTCCCCCTGACTGAGAAGCTGGATCCAACACAGCAGAAGAGTGATAAGCTCTCCTCAGGGGGTTTGTGAGGGCTCATTGCATAGTCATGATTGACTAAATTATTGGCCATTGGCTGATTCAGCCTTCAGCCCCTGCCTTCTGGTAGGGGTCCAAAAGTCTTTCATTAACATCTTGCTACACTGATGGACAGTGATTTCAATGGGGTAGGGGGGGACTTGATAATATGGGTGAATGTAGTAACCACAATGTTTCTCATGTGAAACCTTCATAAGAGTGTATATCAATGATACCTTAATATATACATATATATATATAAAGTCTTTCGTTAACATGACAAAACACCCATTTCACCTTTAAGACTGCAGTGTTTTCAGGAACTGTAGATGAAGACCAAATATACCTTGGAAATATGTATTTCTTATAGTTCATTATATCACACACCACTTCTATCCAAACTAGTACTGGAAGTCCTTTCTAGAGCAATCAGGCAAGAAAAATAAACAAAAGGCATCCGAATTCCAGTGACATGTTTTGGCCAACGGTTGTGCCAATTGGCACTGCCACCCGCAGTGGACAAGTGTTTCAGTTACTCGACATTCTTGCCAACAATTAGATTTTGTCTGTGTTTTTCATTTTAGCCATTTTATATTGACTCTTACAATGATTCTGTGCAAGGACAGTTCTTAGAGGACCACTCCTGACTGAACTGCTGGTCCTAGAAAGCCAGCTAGGGCTGAAAGAAAGCTGGGTTTGACTGGGTCTGGGGGACTCAGGTAATGGCTCTGGGCCTACCTCTCCAAGATGAGATGATAATGGTGAGAACATTTTTTTAAAAACAGCCTACCTGTTCCTGGTATTTCTGTTGCTAGATCTGCACTAAGGGCCCCAAGAGATCACTTAAAGCAGGAAGAAAGCCATCTCCAAGGGAAGTAAAGAATTGAGCCCTGTATTCTTTAGTGGCCCCAGGAGGGAAATAGTTTTCTTCTGGCTCATAAAGCAGTTGTCCATTCTGCTGTGTTTTACTGCCAGTGCTCCTCTGCAGGCTGGGAGAAGCAGGCACAGGTGAACGTGCTGTGGGGGGAATTTATGCACCAGCCTCCAGAGGAAATCCTCAGGATACCTTTACAGATTTCTCTGTCACATGGGCCAGGTGCAGCCCCCTAGATCCAGGCAGCCTGAGGGGCTGTCAAGCCTGCAGTTAGGGGTTAGGTAAGAGTCTCAGGAGAGCTCTGGACTGCAGACATATAAAGAGGGGTCAATGCAACACGGATGGCCTTCAAAGCCTTGGAGGCTGACACCCCCTTTCTGCTCATACTAACCAGCGTGGATTCTGGAGTTGGCAGTTAGGAAGCCTGGCCAACACAGGGTTTGTAGTGCTGACAAGAGCGGAGTTGAGGATGAGTCAGCAGGTGGCAGGAGGTGGGGGCCCTCCAGGCCCAGCCAAGCCACAGAGAGCAGATATCAAGTGTCATCAGCTTCACACTGGTGTCTGAAGCCAGCAGTGTGGTGACCAAAGGAGTGGGAGGACAGAAGCCCCTGTGCGGTTAGAGGCAGAGAGGCCACAAGACCACCCTCACTTCTGACACTGATTGCAAGTTTGAGGGTTCCCAAGACCACCGTAAGTCCCATTATTTGCTAGAAGGACTCACAGCACTCACAGAAAGCCGTGCACTCATGATTACAGCTTGTTAAAGGGAAAGGACACTGCCTGAAACCAGGCAAGGGAAGAGGTGCATGGGGCAGAGTCTAGGAAAGTTGTAACTCAGAGCTTCTGGCGGACCTGTTCCCATGGGTCTGTGATGGCCTCACTTTCCCTGGCATCAGTGTGTGACAATATACACCGCGTGTGGGCGACCAGGGAAGCCCACCCAAGCCTGGGTGTCCAAAGTCTCTGCTGGGGCTCCATCTGCAGGCCTGGCTCTCCATCCACATGGGTGACCACAGTCTCCAGCCCCGGAGGTCCAGATGGCCCCATGTGACCCGAAGTCCCCAGCTTAGGTCACACTGTTGGAATGCCTGGTGTGACCCAATGCCCCCAGAGAGAAAAAAGACTCTCTTCAGGCAGGACTTCCCAAGGGCTTAGAGATTACCTCTCGGGGGCTGAGGGTGAGACCAGGTGGCCTCTTGAGCAATTTGAGTTCCTTACTCCTTGACCCTCATACTCCACAGCCATGATTCCACGTGCACCCCTCCCCTACCTACTCAGGCCCCAGCTCAGGAGAACGGGAGAGTGTGCAGATGGAGAGACCACGAGCGAATACCCAGTTGCTAAATTATGGAAGAGTCTCTTTAAGTTACTGGATCCCATTTCTGGGCATTTATTTAATGGATGTACCTACACACATACATGTACAGCATGACTAAGCAATGATGTACAGATGAAGGCATTCACTGAAGCACTATTTAGCATCGACCATTTGGCTGAGCTGGAGAGAGCTGAGCTGCCAGGTGTCAGAGTACTTGATTAAAGCGGCAACAAGCCAAAATGCTGGTGACTGGGAAGCCTTTAGTCACTCCAAATCCTATAAACAAGGGCTTGAACCAGAGAAAGTGGAGTGCGGGGGAGTTGGTGCAAATGTGGGGGCCATCTCACTGGTGAGGAGCACCAAACAGAAGGCTCTGGCAGTTTTACAGACCCTGGGAATGAGGTGTTGGGGGGAAATGGACGCAGGGCTGGGAGTAGAAAGTAATGACTACTTACTTATTCCTGGTGGGCAAAAGTTTTTCTCCCTGATAAAAGAGTCCTTGGCAGAGGTACTGAAGATGATCTCTGATGAAGGCCTCTCAGATAGAGATTTGGGAACGAAGGCCCC
Source organism: Manis pentadactyla (assembly GCF_030020395.1). NCBI lineage: Eukaryota > Metazoa > Chordata > Mammalia > Pholidota > Manidae > Manis > Manis pentadactyla. The sequence continues at coordinate 159,003,386 of NC_080023.1, read as the reverse complement.
AGGGCTAGGAATGGGTAAAGCAAGACCAGCCTAGGGGCCTGAGCCTTGACTTCCACCCCTGGAGCCTGCAGTGCGTGGGCTGGGCACCAAGCCTGGTGTGGAGGGGGGCAGCCCCCTCCTCCAGGAGGCCTGTCAGGGGAAGCCTTTGTAATCGCCTACCAGCCTCAGAAAGCACACATCTAAGTTTTTGGTTAAAATGCTGGGCTTAGGTCCATCAGTATATAAAAGTGAAGTACTGGAAACAACCTAAGAAACCATCAGTGGGGGATTGGTTAAATAAATTGTGGTATATCCCCACCAGAAAATCCTATGCATCTTTAAGAAAGGGGAAGCTGTCTCATACATACACAAGTATGGAATTCTGTGCAGCCGTAAGGAGGGGTCATCGGGAAGTCAGTTAAAAGCAGAGCAGGAGAAACAGGCTATAGTCCACGGGGGGGTGTCTGGGGCAGTGTCTTAGTTTGGTGTCAGGATGAGGTCTGTGGTGCAATGAGCCTGTGGGCTCTTGGGGGTTCTTTGACAGCCCAGAGTTCTGACCATTTAAATCAGAATGTTGTGGCCCACATCTGGTCCTTAAAAATATGCAGAGCAGAACAACCTACAACTTTCCCAGGCAACATGACAAACTATTTTACAGTTTGTCCAGGATACTGAGCTGGTGGCTCCTACCGCACTGCGGGGCCGTGTGGAGGCCTTGTCAGTGCCCGGCTCGTCTCCCCACAGCAGTGCACGCAAACCTGATTCCTACCTGCTGGCACTTGTGGTTCCTGTGGCCGCTAGAGCCCGCTCTGCTCAGACTAGGGGAACCAGAGGGCCGATGGCTCCCAGGAGCTCCCCGCAACCAGCGACTGATAGAGGACGGTGTACAAGTACCCTGCCTCCTTGGCCCTTGGGTGGGTGCTCTGAGGAGGGGTGTACACTGGCTCACAGCCCACCTCCCCAGTGGGATTAAGCTCCAGCTACCTACTGTGCTAGCTGCGCCTTTATAGGCTGCCTTCCCCTCCCCACTGCATTTTCTGTCCTCCACAGTATGTCCTGGGCTCTTCCTCCACAGAAGCCGCTAATGCTCACCTCGTTGTCTCAGGGTCTGCTTCTGGGGAGCCCAAAGCAAGACAGGTGCTCATCACAGCAGCCATTTATCAGGACCTGGTTATGCCCCAGGCCCCCCCAGTAGCTTGACATGAAGCCATCAAATCCCTAGTCACCCATAAGGAGCCACATTTGATAGATGAGGGCACGGAGACATGGAGTTCTCCTCTGCATATTTTTGAGGACCAGGCTCGGGACACAGCATTCTGATTTAAATGATCAGAACTCTGGACTGTCAAAGAACCATCAAGAGCCCACAGGGGCCCAGGGGCCCAAAGCAAGTAAGCTGGAATGAAGGCCAGCTCTTTCCCCCAGTCCTGAGGCAATGTTCCTAAAGGCAGGGATGGGAACTGGGTCTGCACTGCCTCTACTTCCCCAACGCCCAGCAGCCCAGCACCTGCAGATAGGAGATGCATGTCCAGCCAATAACTATCAAATCCACACTAGGGCTAAATAAATCATTTACACGGATTATTCAGCCTCATTATAACAGCCCTTTGAAGTGGCTACTACTATTATCACCCTTATTTTATAGATGAGGGTCCCCAGGGGGAAAGGACCCGTCCAAGGCTGCAGGGCTAGTACTGCGTGACCCTCCCCCAGTCTCCCACAGGGAGGAGGATGGTGGTGGACAAGTGAACAAAAGGAAAGAGGAGGGAAGAAGGGAAGCCACGGCATACCCTGCCACCAGCTGGGTGACAGAGCATTGTCCCATCTTGGATGGCACCTCTGTGCTCTGTCACACACAGGGGAAATGGGTCTATTCCCTGTGAATTATCTGCCAGCCGGCAGCTCCATCCATCTGCTCACTAACTCAAATAAAAAAAAAAATCAAATGAGCTTTCTGATTCCCAGTGCCCAGGGGCCCAACTACATAACTTGGAAATGACTCTTCAGTAAGTCTGATCAAAGGCTGGTTGTTCAGTAATTAGAAATCATGGCCTCTTCCCTCAGGCTTGGGGCTCATAAACAACAATTGGAGGAGCTTTTTATTTGGGTCAGACCCAAAACCTAGCAGGAACCAATTTCTCCTAATTTACACCCATTTCCAAGGGGAAAAAGCAGCAGGAGGCTGAGCCTTTGCTCTGGGAGACCCACTGGCTCCCAGATCTGCAGCAGGGAAGAGCTGAGGGAGGGGCACATACGGAAATGAGCCCAGGAACTGCCCATGCCCTGGGGTGGGCAAGAACCACAGAGTGGGCATTGGCCAGGGCGGAGGGGGGAGCAGAAACCCTTGTTCTGCCACGAGGTTCCCAAAGCAGCGGCCGATGAGAAGGGACTGGTGGTTAGGGTTGTGCTTTGCAGCCCTCAGATGGGACTGACCATCCGAAGGCAAAAGAGGGTGGGCAGCAGGGAGGTTTACCTAGAGTTCCAGGTGGCCCCTTCATTGAACCATCCAGTAAATACTTATTGAGTCCCTGCTAAGTGCCAGCACTCTGTTAGGCGTGGAGATCGGATGGTGAATAACAAGATTGCCTTCCCTTAAATAAAGATAGTACAAGCTAGTGTGGAGGATGGTCCATCCTGGAAAAGTGCAAAGTCCAGAGTTAGAGGGTGTGGTGCCCTTGTTGAAGAGGAATGTGGGGGCAGAGGCCAGCAGACCTTCTTTCCAAGCTGAGACTAGGAGAGACTTCATCCTCCCAGAATCTCCAGGAATGTGTTGTGCATCTGGAATCGTAACTTGCTGAACCAGCTGTGGCCTCCAAGCCCCACCTTTTTCCTTGCGCTCAAACTCTCTTGTACTGGACGTTGGAGCCCAGGAACAGGAAGTCCTAGGAGAGACAAGACAGGATAGGGTGGTAAAAGCATCCTCTACTCCACAAAGATGCATCTCCGATGTAAAGGGAGGCCCACATCTGGCGAAACATAAGCTCTCCCGAGAAACCAGGTCAGTGCATAAATCGTGTGCCTCTGTCCCCAAGGTGTTCATAAAACACGGCTTTTGCCAGCTACCTTTTTTAAGGTGGTGATTTATCTGTCATTTCCCAAGCTGCTGCTTCCTGGCAGGCCTCATAAATGTCCTTTGTGTCACCTAAATTTTCTCTCCTTGGCGAATAACACAAAATTGTGAACTGTTGGAGTTTATCTTCCTACCTCCTTGTAAGTTTCCATCACCCAAAGGAGTGGGGATTCTGAACTCAAGGCAAAGTCCAATTCTTTACTCTCAGAGGTTCACTCCCTGCTTTTGGGGATCAAATGGACAGAGTTGACCTCCAAATTCTAATGAATATGATTGTATTATAATAAATCTTCGAATGACTTCCCATGTACCAAACCAAGCTAAAAGCTTTCATACTTGGCCTCTAATCTTCAGAAGAGCCAAGCAAAGTTTGGGCTACACCCCATTTTACAGAGGAGAAAGCTGAGGCCGGCTGCGTGGATGGTCACTCAGTCTTTGCTTTGAACAACGATCTGACTCCTTGTAAACACGCCACATAGCTGGAAGTTGGGTACCTCTAGAACAGGAGGACTTTGGACATTTGTTTTCCAAATCTAACAGTTGGTCAGTGTTTCGGTGTTTCTGACCACTCTGCTGCCCTCACTTTCTTTGGTAGCTGTTATCTGATGGATGTTGATGGTGTACCAGACACAAAACAGCATCTCCTTTAATGCTCCCAAGCCTGCTGTCCCAGTCATCCCACCTTACAGATGATATTCTAGAAAGATAACCTGAACTGTGGGGCAGAGACATAAAAATGCTTGGTCAGAAGAGTGGAGGGAATAGCGAAGAATCAGACATATTCTTTGGTATTGTGGATATCACTGCAGTATTTCCAGAATCTCTTGCCTGGCCTTAGTGCATCTCCATACCAATAGGTGTTTCCGAGGGGTGGAGAGAAGTAGTCCATCTCTATATCAATAGGTGATTAAGAGGGGGAGCAATCTGGACCAGAGAGGTTGGGTGGGGTCCCTTTTAGCATCTGGGTGGCAAGAGACATGGATGAGCAGAAGTGGATGACTGCTTGTAAGAAATAAATGGGTTTCTCCCACTTTATTTCTCCCTTTGATTTTGAGTTCAAAGATAATTTGCCCTGGGCTGGGAACATATTTAAGTATTACAGTATTAAAATAGTTAAGTAATTAAAATAGTTATAGTATTAAAATAGTTAAGTAAATTAGGGTCCATTTGATGGATAAGACAGTATTTAACATGGGGTGGTGTTTGGGGGAGGGTGCCCATTAGATTACAACAAAAAGAACAAAGGAAAAGAAAGACAATAGATGTTTTGGATGGTTGCAGTGCAACCATCCAAAACTGTTTTTAAAATGCTTAAAGGAAACAAAAAGACTGGAAGGAAGTATGCCAAAATTCAACCCGTGGGGAAGCACACCAAACATATTTATAATAAATATATTTATATATATTATTTTATAGTTATATAAATACATTCATAATAAAGCTCTTCCACTTAAGAATTTAGAAGAAATTTAAAAATTTTCCAATTGGCTTTTAGAACCTGGCCTGTTGGCATGCCTACGATTGCAGTATTTTCAAAATGGGCTGGTCTTGATGTTCCCCAGGCCACCCACGATGGTGGGTGGGGGGCAGTGTGGTACAGGCTGTGTTGTATACTTTCTGCCCCAATAGACGTGCTGCTTCTGAAGGATGTGTGGATGACCTCACAGCATTTCGCCCTGCCCGGAGCATCTGCCCCGTCTAGGCTTTCCCGGCTGCATGGCTGGGTCCCAACCGCTGAGTTATGGCCCCTGAACCCGAAAAGCTAAACATCCTCCTCCTGAAATCCTCCGGGCTCCCCTGAACACACTGACCTTGTGGATCTGGAGAACAGGATCACAGAGCTGAATATGCTTTAGCAGAGGGAGAGGGATGCCTTTTGCCAAGTTATCTGGAAGTTGGGGTACAACATTGAGAGAGACGTGTTCATAAATAACAATTTTTAGACAGTCCCCCCCCCAAAAAAGAGGTCCTCTCTGCAAACTCTATACATAGTATATTCCATTTAATTATTACCACAGACCATGAGGTAGATATATTATTGCCATTTTATAGATAAGGAAATTGAGGCACAAAGCAGCCCAGCAACTTGTCCTAGGTCGAGAGCTAGGAAGTGGCAGAACTGGGATTTGAACCCAGGTTGCCTGAGCTCTCAGCCGTGGTGTTATCCGGAGGAAGTGGCAGATGTGAGGCAGCATACACTCATGATTAGAAGCCAGGGGTATTTGGCTTTGCCCTCCATTCCCCGTCCTGCTTTCTACTGCAGCCAAATGAAAAGGGCCTCGTGGAAACAGGGTTTAGGTCTCTGCTTTATTTTTTGACCTGGGAGTTGGCAACTCACTGGGAAGTGAGATCAGAGCTGGGCTGCCTTGTGTCCTCTATATTAACTTGCTCTCAGTCTTTCCCCAGACACTTCAGGGGTAGGAGTGGGGGGCACTTCTGTGAGTCTCTCCTTCTCCCTTAGGAGGAGGTTTCCTGTGCTCCAAAGAGCTGCACCAATTTCCAAACCCCATGAGAACTCTGGAGGGAGATGAGGCCAACTTCCACACTCCCATCTCACAGACAGGCCACTGAAGCTCAGACAAGTGACTCACTCAAGGTCACAAAGCCTGCCGGAGAGCCCTGTTTCCCAATTCCAAGTCCATCTCCCTTTCCCCCAAAGAGCAGTGTCCACTCTTGATTTGGAAAAATCCATAGTGATTCTTACCATTGACGTTGGGATACAGGTTGTTGAGAATGTAGAAGTTGAGCAGTGCCTCCAACAGCGCCACCTGGTGGAAAGCAGGAGAGGTACACTGTGACACCTGTCATCTTGCCCAACACTAACTGCCACACTACCACCCTGGTGGGGGTGGTTCTGTGTGTGCTGACATAACAAACGTCTTGTAAAAAGTAAATTTCAGATAGATACCTATACCATGCTACTATTTTATAAGAGAAAACTGTTTTGAGATGCACATTTATAGGTGTGCAAAGGGACAGAAAAAATCTGGAAGACTACACACTCAACTGTTTCCTCTAGGAAGAACATCAAGGTTTGGCTTAGTCTTATCTTTAGTATTAGATTTTTTCTTTTACGGTGAGAATATTTTCCTGAATTAGTTGTGTAATAAAAAAATTTGAAAGTTCAAACAAAAATGAGACACAAATTTTTGCATTCACTGTGTGCCAGGTATAGGGCTCAGAGCATTACATATATATCTGATTCAATCTTTGCAATAACCCCTCGAAATTGGTGTTAATGTCCCCATTTCACAGATGAGAAAAACTGAGGCCCACAGAATGAAAGTGACTTGTTAGGAACTGGGCAGCAGGATCAGAATTTGAATCCAGATCTATCTGATTCTACAGTTTTTGCTTTTTCCATTGCACATTTGTAAGACCTCATAGGATGACTTTCTGTGAATCTTTACATATGAATGTTTTACTCCACAGACATTTTTACATGCCATGCACAGATGCAGTATTAGTGTGTCATTACCCACTTTATCCTTCATTCTCTGAAAGGAGTCATCCTTGGGGTCGCTGTGGGCAGTGTCTCTCCCCACACTTAATATGTTTCCATTTCATAAGTACTTAAGGGAACATCTGAGCAGTGGACGGCAGGGTGAGGATTATCAGCGGGGGCCAGTATCCATGGGGTGGGAAGGAAGAAGACAACTACTGCAAGTTAAAGTCTATGGATCTCCTCCTCAGCTTCTGAGGAACAGCTGTCATCACCCCACTGTCCCTCTTTTCAGAAATCTCTCCTTGATCGCTTCAGCCCGCACTGATTTTCCCATTCTCTTCCCTCGTTTAATATGGGGCTCTCCATTTCACGACTTTTTCATCTTTGTGGAAATCGCCTCTTAGTTTTGCCTGCCCAGTGATCCATTCTACTTGTTTTTAATAACAGGTTTCTCCCAGGGAACCCTCCCTTCTGATCTCAGGCCGTATGCTTTGGGATTGCAGATCCATGGGTTCCAGCTGTAGTTGAAAACCGTGCTTGGCCGATTGGCCTTGTCCAATTCCTGGCCACGGTGATTGGCAAAAGAAGGGGCACATGAACAAGGTCAACCAAATGAGAAAACGTGCCTGAGAATGAAGCCAAAACAGACAGGAGCGACACAGAGATGGAGAATCCTGACGCACTATTTTGAGCAACTAATCCAGGTACACCTGAAATCTCCAACCTTAGTTTCCTTTTAAATTATATGACCCTGTGTGTTCCTCCTTTTTGCTTAAGACTTTTAGCTGACTTTCTATTCCTGGCAGTTAAAATAATTCTGTCCAATAGATGATTTAATTACATATTGTCATATGGGGATGTAACTGTTCCTTGGCCCTATGTTTCACGTCCTTGAGGGCTTCTACATATTCCAGGGCAGAGAGCATCTCTTTCCTTTTCTGTTTCTTACTATATGTGCCATAGCATAGCTTAAACACTAAAATAATTAATGCCCTAATAATTTTATAAATAAAAACAATAATAACTTACATTGAATGCTCCAACTTTAGATTCTTTCAGTTCCACTTGCACCCTATAATGAATCAGAGAAGATTCAGAGATGTGGGCATTATGCCATGGGAAACCTAAGCAAAGTAGGGGTCCTTAGAAAGGAGGAGGCATTGACTTGGATGGCACAGGGCTGAGGATGGGTAGGGGTGAGAGTGAAAAAGATGATTGAGTAATGACAAAATGACACAACTTTACTGGGAAGACTCACAGAGGGGACGTGGTAGTGTAAAAGAGCTCAGTCGTTATCTGTCATTTCAGGAAGTCTAAAATTCATAGATTAAGAAAAAGCAGTATTGGTAAATTCTTTAGAAATTTGAAAGTAGTGGGGGTTAGGTGGAAATGAAATTTGTGGAGGCAGGATCAGTGGGGCAAAATGATTGGGCCAACTGGAGTCAAGTTGAAGTTTCCTTCCCAAATGGCGGGCCCCTAACATTGGTATCAGAATCTCATCGCATCCCCACCCCCAGCTACAGAGAATCCACGACTGTGTCCAAATGGAGTGAGCACAGTTCAGTGCTCCCATATGGGCAGGAAGCTGACTCACTTTTCTGGCTTCAGGAACCCAGTGATCTTGCTGGTATTGAAGGTCAACATGGCGGACACATTTGTGGCCTGTAAATTCCAGTAGAAGGAAACATGTCTAAATGAGGGAGGTTGTTGTGTACAGATGGGATAACTAAGAGGACAAGCTGTCTCCTCTAAGCAAACAGCTCAATGAGTTAAAAACAGGAACTTGCCCCCTTGACTGTAGACTCCCAGAGGGCTCACTATAGGTGCTCAATAAATATTTGAACTTGGACTTGAACATTTTTACTTTAAATTGCTGATTATGGTAGCAATTAAACTTTGAACAGATTCTCAAGAGAAGGTGCAGAGTGCTTACCCCCAGAGATCACTAAAGGATTGTTTCTAGCTAATCTTAGGGCCAAAAGTCAGCTGTAAAAACTATAATAATAATAATAATAATAATAAATGTTTTAATTTAAAATATATTGCAAACCACAATTTTGATAATGTAACAATGATATCAGTTGCAGATGTAGTATCTAGGAGCAATTGACCAGCCAGAAATTTGTCTTGTTGAATTTCAAACCTGAAACATGGGGGAAAAATTCTCCATCCAGTGAGTAGGACCCCCCCAAAGGATTCAAAATCCCTTTTCTGTTAGAGAAGATCCATTAAGAAAAGAGAGACCACTCTCAATATTTAACTCAGAGGGAATTTAATACAAGGAATTGGTTAAACTAGTGGTGGAATTGCTGAGAGGCTGAAGAGTTGGAGAGGCAACTCAGAGATTAGCAGAGGCAGAGAGCTGCTTCCACCCCAGGACTAGAAAAACAGAGGGAGAAACTGGGGTTTGGGAGTCACTGTGGAGGAGACATAGTCACTGCCCAAGTCTCAGTCCAGGACAGAGAGGGGAAAAAAATACTCTAGCTTCTTCCTTCTTCCTGTCTGTCACTCCTTTCAGTGCTTTCTATTGGCTAACCTGGTTGGAAGTCAGAGTGCTAGGGAGCCTGGGAGATGTAGTCTTCAGGGTCAGATATAGATGAGAGCAGAGCAGACAGGTCAAAGACCCCTATACCTTCCTCCCCACAATAGCCTAGTCTCACTTAGTGGGAGATATATATATATATATATATATATATATATATATATATATATATATATAAACAAATGAATATGCAAACAGCTACATAAATACCTTTATAATAAATATGAAGAAAAATAATAGGGTGCTATAAGAAAAAAATGACTAGGGGCTTAAGGTAGGTCAAGGGTAAGGCCAGTCAAGTAGGGCCTCTCTGAAGAAGTGATGTTTGAGTTGAGATCTGAAGGAATTAGCCAGGTGGTGAGTGGGGCAGGAAGCATTCAGGGAAAGGGAGCAAATGCTTTTGCAAAGGCTTTGAACCTTACCACACCAAGCCGGAAGATAGGTGCCCTGACAGAGCTGGGCAGGAGCACAAAGCCCTCAATCTCCATCTGGGGGGCCAAGGACAGATTCCCAGGGCTGAGGTGCAGTAAGGGAGCAGAGACCACCGCTCCCTGGAGCTCCAAGTTCATGTTGGGGTAGAGTCGGGCTAACTGTGGGCAGAATGAAGAGATTATGTCAAAAGGAGATATGCAGGTTTGCTGGGAGAGCCTTGCGGGAGTCTGATAAAGCTGAGAAGGAAGGCTTCTGGTTGGTTTTATTTGAAGAAAATACTCTGGGCCTTTTCCTCTTAACAGTATAAAAGGACATATAGAGTCTGTGTCATCTATTTCATGGCTGCATTGTACTCCATTGTGCATGGGGACTTAGTTGATCTAGCTCTACAGGGCATAAAGTTGTCTCCTAGGTCATTATAATGCCACCCCCTGTACACCCTTGGCTATTATTTGGGGAGATACATTTCTAGAATTGCTGAGTCAAAGGACAGGGATATTTTTAAAGCTTCTGACAGGTATTGCCAAACTGTTCTCCAGAAAGGTTGGAACAATTTTCCACTCCCCACTCATCCCTGGGCAGTGGGTGAGAGCTTTTGTTTCTCCATACCCTTATGATGCTCAGTAACTGTACATATGGAGGCCAGACACCAACACTTTCGAAATATGACACAACTAGATTCCACCATTTCAAAAGGGCTCGTAGTTTAACTAGAACTGAACTTGGGGACAAGACCTTCTCTTTGAAGGGAAATTGGTGGAAGAACAACAGTCTCACAAGCCTTTTGGTTATGCAAATATAAAATCTACATTCTACTATAGAAGGTTGGGGAGGCAAGCTGCTTTACTAAGAAGATGGGCTGATTTGCTTCTCTGCCAGATTATTGTGCAATCAGGAAGTGGGAGGGAGAATTACCTCCTCTTTTGGGGGTACAAAGGCTGTTGGAGCCAGGATGTGGTCAAGGGCCCTCCAAAGCTATCTCTGACAACATGGCAGCAAGATTGGTTGTTTGGGGGGGTCTAGGGAGAGAAAAGGGCCTGGAGGTGCCTTATGGCAGGAATGACTACGCACTGCAGGACCTGACATTTAAAAACTTTCCCACCATTATAATTCTTCTCAGTCATCATCCAAACTTCTTCAAGGCATGTTAAACACTATTGTCTTTCTGAGCTTCTTCTGTGTGGGGAGACTCGGAAGGTAGAGGGGAGGACAGGTGCATTTCTGTGGGATTGAATGAGATCCTGCACATGAAGACATAGCCCAGCGATGAAAGAGCTACAGGGTTATTCACTACAACACTGACGTAGCAAAAGACAGGAAACAACCTACGTTTCCTTCCATGGGAGGCTGGCGAAACAAACTATGGCCGGTCCATATAATGGTGGATGCACCAAAACAAGAGTGAGGGAACTCTTTATCCACCTAGATGGAATGACACTAAGGGGAAAAAGTAAGGTACAAAATGGTGTGTACAATGTGCTGCCATAAGTGAAAAAAAATGGGGGATTAAGTCACACATTTGTTTGTATTTACACAGAATATTCCCAGGGTGTATACAATCTGATAATATTGGTAGACTTGGGATAGAAACTAGGTGGTTAGTGGGCAGAAGTGGATGGGAGACTTTCCACTCTGTAGCTTTTGAATGTTGAGCCATGAGAATTTATTATCCAGTCAAAAGCAAATTTTTTAAAGCACCGAAACAGGGCTTGATCCCAGCGTGCCCTGTATACTTGTTTGATGTTATTAATTAGGGTGCATTTTGTGTTGACATTTCTTGGGGTTGTCAGATATCATCAGTAAAAGACTGGGCAACCTGTGGTCCCATGAGACATGGTGCTCAGGCCTCTGTTATTTGGGTTTTGAAGGGAAGAAACTGCAGAAAGAAGCCCCAGCCTTCACTGTGGGCCTCACTGCTGGCCTTCTGACTCTGGATCAAGCTGAGAGGAGTGTGGAGGTTTTAAAGAGAAGCCCCTGGTGGCTGGTGGGCTTGGCTTGCACCCACTGAGGGCCGGGGGAAGCCTTACCCGGGGGACGAAGGTACGGAAGGACTTGGTGGTCAGTCGGATGTTAGAGTTTGGTGGAATCTGCAGCAAAGAGACACAAGGACATGTTAGGATACTCCCGCCATTGCTGAAGGTCCAAAGGGAGATGGGGAGATGGGGATGTTCAAGACCATAGCTTCCTGACTGCCTGGAGTTACCATGGCCGTGATGAGATGCCTGTACCACATTCACCATGAGAACATGTTACTCTGGGGTCCCGGCTACTCTCCTTGGGGCCTTGGTGACATGGGGGACATACTCAGAAGATCTGCAAGGGTGAGATCTGCAGTCACACAGACTTAGGTATGGCTCTGGGCCTCATTACTTTGTGGTCTCAAGCTAGTCCCTTCACCCCTCTGAGTCTCAACTTCCTCATCTGTAAAATGGGAGCCATAGTGGTCCCCACCTGTAGGGTCATTGTGAGGGCTCAGTGAGCTGTGTGTACAAAGCATAATGCCTAGCATGTAGTGAGAGCTCAATAAATCAGGTACTATGATCCCATCCACTAAAAGAAAGGGCTGCACCATAGGTGGGAGGGGTGAATGAAACATGATAATAGAAGCAAAAGGCTTGGGCATGTGTGAGAAATCATTCAAAACACAGTTACTCCAACCATCCACCCCATGGCCTCCAATTTATTATCAGACCAAGGTGGATCACCCAAGTTGGACTGTATTGTGTTTCCCCCACCATCCTGGCATTGTTCACAATACCTGAGCATTACAAAAGGTACGAGAAAAAAAATCTTCTAAAACCCAGATATATTAAAGAAACTGAAGAAATGTTAAAGATGTGGCCCACTATAAGTTTTAGTATTCCTTATACAAAGGCCCATTTGAAACAGTTGTTTTAGAGGTAAATGCTAGAAAGACTGTCTCCCCTTTTCATCAAGAATCACTAAATCATATGCCCTTTTCACTTTGGCTACAAGGAAGCTCCTAGATAGATTTTTTTTTTTTAATTAAAAATATCAATTTATGGGCACAGTGTTTTCATAATTGGGCTTTACTTTTAACTTGGCCTTTATTTCCTATTCTATGTAACTTCATGTACTTATCAGTGTATCTGTTCTGCCTCATTAACTAAAATCTTTTTTTAAAAAAAGATTTAGAACATACCTCCACAAACCATCATGATGAGAGAAAATATGAATTAGAATAATAGGTCTAGACTGGGGGAAAAGTAAAATAGAGACAAGCAAGCCACAAAGCCTTCCATAGTCAAAAGGGAGAAAGAATTTTGACTTTGAGCCTCCTGGAAACCAAAGGAAAAAGGAAAATTGTGCTAACTTATATTTTCCCTGTTTTGATCTTTTTTCTCAGTCATAATTTACCATTTCAGTGATGTAAATGGGGTGGAAAGGAAAAAGGGAAGGACAGTTCACATTGTCATCTGTGAGCGCTATTCTGCCACCATCCTCACCGTGTCATCTGTGACGGAGAAGTTCAGATACCCTGCCTCGTGGTAAACCAGGCTGGCTGTGTTGAAGACATAGTCAGAGATGGCAAAGTAGACCATTTGACTGTGTTCCTCAGGAAGGTTCATGACAGGAGCAACAAAGGCAGCTGGGGAACGGTGGTGATGGTTAAAAAATTCACCCTGGAGAGAGAAATAGGATCCATTTGAACTTTTCAAAGTCTAAGCCAGGGGTGGACATCTGAGCTAGGGAGTCACGTATACAGCCTGACGAGGGGCACTGGCTGGAGACACTGCCTGAAACACGACCACTAAAGATGTTTTCCTTTGGGTCGAAGTGCTTCATGTCCAGAATCCCTTAATGAAAACTCCCTAATTTCTGTATATGAACTACGAGACCTACTGGCCAGCCCCTCTACACCACCTACACCCAGCTGTGACTGACTTCTCTTGCAGGGTGGGCAAAATGAAGGAGGGGAAGAGCAGGGAGCTTCAAGGCCTCAGAGTCCTGTGGGAGGATCCCGGCTGTGGGAACACTCCCCACCACTCCATATTGCCCTGCCCTTGACACAGCTGGAACCACCAGGGAGATGAGGGTGGATCTGAAGCCAGAGGGACAAGAGGTCCCAAGAAAGGGCTGATCCTGTGGGAATGCTGCACTGGAATGAGAACCACCCAAGCCCCTGCTCTAGAACCCTCACCTTAAACATCACGTCCAGCATTTGGGCTGTTGCCCGTGGGGCCTCCATTAAGCTGTAATCAATGCTGGCAAAATGGTCCATTTCTGTTGTCACTGTGAACCAGAGAAGGGGCAGAATTAGGAGCCAGGCAGTGGAGAAGGGGTGAGGGCTCTGACTGACCCAGGTCCAGTGACTTTCTTCAGAGACCCCTGCCCTCTGCCTTAAGACCCTTCACCTAGTTCAGCCCTGGGACAAAGAGCTGCTTCTCCAGGAGACAATGTGGGCTGCCTTGTCCCACTGGTAGATTAGCCACAGCGGGTGGTATGCTCATCCTGGGGCCTGAGTGGGTTTCAGGGTCTCACTCTCTCTCCCCTCTCTCTCTCTCTCTCTCTCTCTCTCTCTCACACACACACACGCACACACACACACACAGGGCAGAAGCCCTGATCTGGCAGCCCCTCAACACCTGGAGCTTCATGCTGAGGAAGCCACTCAATGGGGAGAATTCTCCAACCCAGGGTATTGCTCCCCAAGTTTATAACCAAGGCCTTAAACTTGGAGGGAAGCCAACCTCTTATCAACATGAACTAAATACCCAGGAAGGTCAGGCCGTGTCCAAAAGGCCCAGACCCTCCCTTCCGAAGCCCCAGGGGAATGGGAGTTCTGTGTCCCATGCGCTGGTTTATCTTTGCCTGCCTGGACCTCCACGGAAGGCAAATGTCACCCAGTCGGTGTGGGGGGCCTGGGGACCGAGACATCAGAGAACTTCTCAGACAGTCTATCAGGGACTGTACTGTCCCTCCACTTTATGTGTGCACCCGAGATCCAGGACCTCCACTTACAGAGGATTGTTCTACAAGTACATTTACATGTGAGGGTGAAGTTGTATGGACTGTACCCTGCCCTGCTGTTGGCAGTAGAGAAGGATGGCAAAAAACCTACATGTCCAGCAGCTGGGAACTTATTAAATAAATGAAGACATAGCCATGTGACAGAATACTACACAGCTATTAAAATGAGGTCTGTTAGAACCACTTTGGAAAACTGTTTGGCAGGATCTGATAATGCTAAACCTATGCACACCATGTGAGCCTGGAACTGACCATAGGTGTGTACCCGAAGACATGCATCCATAGGTACAGCTCACAGTTGAACACCATGGGGGTTGGGATGTGAACTGACCTCTGTGTAGTCGAAAATCTGCATGTAACTTTTGACTCCTGCAAAACTTGACTACTAATACTAGCCTACCGTTAATTTTGTGTTAGTAAATGATAAAAACAGACTAGAAGCTACATATATTTTACATAATCAAGACATGGGGAGGAAAGGAGACTTAAAATTTTTACTTTGTACATATCTGTCTTACTTAATGTTTTATAAGGTATGTATATGCGCTTATAGAAAATGAGAAATAAAGAGGCTTAGGGATGGGTGGGCTGTCCCTACCTGGCACAGTTTGGAGATAAAGCTGTAGGTCAGAGTTAACCAGTTTCTGGACCATTTCACAAATCTGAAAAATATGGGAGGAGAAAGGCTGAGTGAGTTCCCAGCTTTGGTCTGGCACCTTGCTAATTGCTTCAGTTGTGTTATTTCACAAATTTGCTATTAATCATCACCTCTACAAAGATTTGTCAGTGCTCATCATGTGCCAGGTACTGAAAAAACAAAAATGATCAAACACACATAGGTCCCAATGGGTCCAATTGGACCTTTAGAAATTGAAAGGCTGGACATCTACACAGCCTGCACAACCTGAGGAGGCGACATTGGTTGGAGGCACTGCCTGAAACTCTACTGTTAAAGATGCCCCAGTCCCCCAGAATTTAGGTTGAGTAGCAGAACTAGACAGTCAGTAGAAATAGCCACAAAAATAAGTGTATAATTAATGTAAATCTTAAATGTCATCACTCCGCAAGTTGGGTGGATTGACCGATACTCCTCGTTTCCCCTGGTGCCCTTGGAAGACTGAATGCTCACGTCTGGTAGGCTACAGTATACAGTAGGCACACAGAACTTGAGTTGCATACTTTTCAAGAAAAGGAAATGTGTGTTCCCAAACCGAGTTTCCTATGCTTGCTTTTGTAATCACTCAAATTAAGTATGATGTAAACCAGTGAAATATGACCGAGAAAATACTTATTATTCATATTCTATGAACATCTAAGATAAGTGCTCTGGAAAGGCAAGTTGCTTAAAGAAAATACTGTTAAATTTGGTGTGGACAAGAAAAATCATAAATATCTCAAAGGATTTTGCACTGGGATTGCTTTGCACATGTTTTAAATTCTCATTGTGGCTAAAGAAATTAGAGCTGGAATTCGCAGCAGATCAATGTTTTATGCAACATGACAAAGTGCAATGCCAATCAAGAGACCGTGTTCAAAGGACAGTGCTGGGCCCCAGGTCAAAATATGATAATTGAAGTTACATTTACTGGGTCTTAAAACATTTGGATTTATATGTAAATATTTTGTTTATGTGTGTGAGAGATCTCACTCTGAACAGCTTTTTTGACTAACTAGCTACCACCTCCTGTGCGAATGGATCCATGTGTTCATGAAGGGGAGGGACATGGGTGGGGGGCTCCAAGACTATGGGATGGGGCCCTGGCCTTATGTAGGGGTCATAGGTGCCTCCTTTGAAGGGGAGGGCATTTTAAGGGCAAGCCAAAGGGTGAGCAGACATAAATCAGGCACAGGGGAGTGGGGAAGGGCCTTGCAGTGGGTCGGGCAGGCAAGGAGTGAACTCCTTATCCTCCCTCTGCAGCTGGCCCAGTTTTGGGAGAGGAGACTGGTAGTGTGGAGCTGCCAGAAAGCAAAGAAAAGGAGTAGTGAGGAACATTCGTGGATGATTTCCCAGGAATAAGGAAACTGTCAGCCTCACCCAAGACTGTTCCTTTCCTGCTTTTCCTTCCCATCAGACTATCCCAGAGGCCCTGAGCCTGGATGTCTCACCTTTGAGGGGACCTGCATGATTGGGGATGCGAGGCCTAGGCCTCCATCCCAGACACACAATAGGGCCTCCCAGAGAGGCAGGTGGGGGTAGCGGCTAAGGGTGTGGTTGAGTTGAACAAACTTGGGTTCAAATTTGTCAAAATTGGGTCCTCCCCTACTGTGCAGCCTTTGCAGAATCTCTGTATCTATTTTGGGCTCCTTGCCCACAGAATACAGTGACAAGGCCAAGTGTTTCCCAAGGATTTTGGGGTGGTGGTGAGAGGATGAACAGTGAGTATATGTGACCCAGAGAGCAAGCACTCAGCATGCCCATTATTCTTAGCCCTGCTGGTCAGATACCATATCCTGCCCTGAGTGGGAAATTAGAAAGGTCTTGTACCAGGCTTACTTTTCCTGGGAGAAGGAGATTTCTGAAGATCTATAAAGATCAGGGGTCAGGTGAGATCTCCATCTTTCCCAAAGCACCAACTCCTGCTATAAAGCCTTTAGGATAAGCTGCTCTAAGTTCCAGAAGTTCAAATCCTGACCAAGCCCCTTACCAGCAAGGTGACCACAGGGCAAATTACTCCACCTTTCAGAGCCTCCTCTGTCAAATGTGAAAAAGGGCACCTCCTTCAGAGGTTGTGCTTAGGATTCAATGGTACTGCACCTGTACAGTAGTGAGCACATTGCTCCTGGCCAACCAAGGCTCACTAAATAGCCACCTTTATTATTATAAATAGTTATACAATGATATGTTATGTAAAACGATTAATTATATTAATTTCTCAAAACAACAATTATCATGGTAATGTATTACGATAATTACTATATAATTGATTATAATATATTGCTATTGTTACATCATTACTAATCATTATCACCATCATCAACATGGGAGTATTAAATCCACACCACGGAAGAATATCGTGTCCTACTCAGGCGTGGCAGCATGGCAATGGGGTGCGCAAGAACGCGGCTCGCGTATTTTCCAAGCCCAGCTACATCCCAGGATCCCAGACACAAAAAGGAACGGAACGCAGCTTGCCACACCCAACGTCTGCTATTCCCATCCTAACCACCAGGGGGCACTCAAAACCGAACCAGAAGATGGACAAAGAAGGGGGCGGGGTTGTGCGTGCGTGTGCGCGTGTGCGTGTGTGTGTGCGTGTGCGTGTTTTCCCGTTTACTCCTCCATTGCTTTCTCTCAAGCTAAGGGCACTGCTACAGACGCAGCTTCTGGCAGATGATGCCTCTGAGATGGGATTTGGGGTTGAAGTGAGTGGGAAAACAGGGTCAACAGGAAACCTCTTTGTTTTAGCCAGAAATTACATTTGGAGATTTCTCATATATACATACATATACAGATATATGTATGTATGTGTATATTTTTATATATAAAACTGACACTGCTGCCGCCTTCCTGTCCAGGGCAGGTGCTTATGAGCTTACCAGGTAAGAATCAAGTTTTGGGGTTCACACACTCCCAGAGTTTCTGTGGTCTCCACAAGCACCTAAGTGCTGGTTTCCTCTTCGACCTTGTGGGATGTAGGGCAGTGGGAGGCATCAAGCAAGGCCAAGCAGTGGGAGGCAGGAGTCTCCATTTGGCCGCTGCTGTATCACCCCCGGCCAAACAGGAACCATTCTCTCCCCATCTGTGCGGACTCAGAGGCCAGAGACTGGGGTTTTGTCTCCAGCTTTGCACATTTCGGCTGGGTGACATTGAGCTAATTACTTGTCCTCTCTGAGCCTTGGGCCAGACCCCATGGCTGTCCAGGGCCAGAGGTCAGTGAGGACTTGCACCAGTCCTTGAGTGGCTGGCCGGACGCCCATCTGCTTGGACATTCTTACCTTGCTCTCCAACACTCTTCGGAACCTGGACTCAATCTGACTGTGGAAGAGATTCAGCAACCACCTGGAGGCGGGAGCACAGTGGATGGTCAGCTGTGTGCCATGCAGAGTCCACGGGGTGCCTGGGAATGCCAGGCCCTGGACTCTGGCCAGACCAGTCCCCAAAGAGAGCCCACCCTACCCCATCCTGGTACTATACTGTGTCCCAGAATCTGAGACAGACGGAAGTAGAGTCCCAGCACCCAGCATACCCACAGATTGCACTGGCATCCCAGCCCCTTCTGGGCCCCCATCAAATTCTCTAGATTTGGGTGGGGGGACAGGGAGGTCAGCTTGAGAATCTACATTTTTCTAATCAAAGAAACTGAGATTCAAAGAGACTTGCCCAAGGGCTTGTGTGCTTTTCACAAAGTCTCCTTTGACCAAAAGCCTTTGTGTTCATTCTAATAGCGAAATTTCATTTGCCTGATGTTGGTTTCCCCTGAGTTGCTTTTTTGGTGCAAATGGCACACCAATATGCCTTGAACTTGTGTCTGTTAATATCAGCAGGGTCCCCCAAAGAAAGATCTCCAAGTGTCCCTGATGTGCTTGTGCATTACACCTGGACCCTTATGCTTATCAGAGGCAGGGCTATGGGCCAGATGATCTCAGGCCACAACCAAACTGGCTACTGTCCCAGCGGTGACCTACCCCAAATTTCCCGACATGTCTGCCTCCACATCGCGGATATAGCTGCTGCAGCTGGAGGCAGTGACTGTGGGCCTCCCAGGGGGCTGGCTGCCCAAGAGAAGGTTGACCGAAAGGGTGATGCCCTTGACCTGAAGGTCAAATGAGCCCTGTAGTTTCCTGGAAGAGATGAAAGAAGCAATCATTGGTTCCTAGATTAGGGTCAGCCACATTTGGGGAAGAAAATATGAAGCTCAATTCTTAGCCCAAAATAAGTGGAGCTGGAGCAAAAATATTATTACAAAAATTAATTACAAATGTGTATTATGAAGTAAAGATTTTTACAATATTGCAAATAAGACCACAAAAGATGAATAAGAAAGCCTGGGTCCATCTATTTATGGTCAGGGATGGGCAAGGCTTTTCTAGGTGGGATCCAAGACTCAGAAGCATAAAAGAAATGATTAATAAGCTTGCCAGCCTAGAAAATTAAACTTAACTGAGCAAAAAAATGTCCTTTGCAAAGTAAAAAAAAAATTGCCTCATGAGCCATCCAAAGAGCTAATTTCCTTAACATATGAGCTAATATACGAGCTAATTTCCTTCACATATGAGCTAATATATGAGCTAATTTCCTTAATACACAAAAAGCAAACCTCTTCAAATTAATAAGGGAAGGACAAAACAACCCAGAAGAGAAAAAAAGAGATCAAAGATATGAACAGAAAGTTCAGTTGCAGATAAGCATATGCAAAGTTATTAAAAATGAAAATAATAATGATGCCAATTTTCCCCTAACAGATTGATAAAAGTGTGAAGTTTGAACACCCACTGCTTGTGAAGGTGTGGGTCAAGAAGTCTCAGACACTGTGTTTAGGAGAGCATGTGGGATACAAATTGGTGGGATCTATCCTAATTTTAACACACGTATCTTTGGCCTAGTAAATTTACTTCTAAGTCTTTATTCTCTAGCTCCTGTGAAGATTTATGAATGGGGCAGCTCATTGAAGCATCATGGGTAATAGCAAAAAGTGAGAAAACAACCTAAATGTCAATTGTCGGGACAGATTCACAAGTCATGAGCATCTATGCTATGCAGCTTTAAAAAGAATGGGGCCAAATATAGTCCATCTATATAATGAAATATCAATCATCCATAAAAAGGAATAAAGTACTGATGTATGCTAAAATGTGGATGAACCTGAAAATCATTTTGCTCAGTGAAAGAAGCCAGCCACCAAATGTCACATATTGTGTAAATCCATTTATGTGAAATGTTCCAAATAGGCAAATCTATGGAGACTTATCTCAGATGGTGGTTGCCCAGGAATGTGTGTGAAGGGAAACAGGACTGCCTAATGGGTAGGAAATGATCTTTTGGGGTGATGAAAATGTTTTGGAACTAGCTAGAGGTGGTCCCTGCACAACACTGAATGTCCATAATGCCACTGAACTGTTTACTTCAAAATGGTTAATTTTATGTGATGTGAATTTCACCCCAATAAAAAGAATACATTTTTAAAAAGGAAAAAAAAATGGAGGTAGAATTTCATATTCTCATACAAAGAGATCTTTAGGAATATGTCACTGAAAAAGCCAGGACAGAAGAGTGTGGCCTGATTCCTTTCATGGAAATTGAATGAATGTACATATGTAGGTGATGTCTATACCGGGCACTGCTCTGAAGCAGTGCTGGCCAACAGAAATATAATGGGAGCCACATAGATAATTTAAAATTTTCTAATAGCCACATTAAAAAAGGCAAAAAGAAAGAGGTGAAATTAATTTTAGTAGTATTTATTATTTCAACATGTAATCGATATAAGAATTATTAATGAGAATTCTTATGTTCTTTTTGTACTAGATCTTCAAATCTGGTGTTTCACACTTACAGAAGATCTCTATTTGTATCAGCCTCTTTTCAAGTACTCAGTAAAGACATGTGGCTAGAGGCCACTAGATTGGACAGAGTGGGTCTAAAATGTGGTCAGGTCACCCAGAAGAGACAAATCAACCCTCCTGTTATGGGCTGAATTGTGACCCCCTCCAAACTCATAGGTTGAAGGCCTAAACTCCAGTACCTCCGAGTGTGACTATATTTGAGACAGTCTTTAAAGGGGTGATTACATTACAACGAGGCCATTAGGGTGTCTTAGGAGAAGAGATTAGGATGCAGCGAGAGACACCCTGGAGCTGTGCACACTGAGCGGAGGACCATGTGAGGACACACTGAGAGGGTGGCCATCTGCTAGTCAAAGAGGGAGGCCCCAGAAGGAGCTAGTCCTCTTGCACCATGACCTTGGACTTCCAGCCTCCAGAAGTGTAAAAAAACACGTTTCCGTCGTTTAAGCCCCCCAGTCCAGGACATTTTGTTATGGCAGCCAGAGAAGACTAATCCACCTTTCATCTGAGGACCTTGGAGGTCAAGGAATAGTTCAGAATGCTAGAGAGTTGGTGCCCATGGGAGTCACCCTTGACCAATGGCGAACAGGAGGATGGGGTCCCACTGCTGACTTGGGGTAACTTAGGAGTGTCTTTGACTGTACTGCCTCCATAGGTCCCCAGGAGGGGTGAGCTCCAGTTGGCTGCCAAGCTGACTTCCTTCCCTCTCTGCCTCCCTCCCCCACAACCCAATGGACACTTCCTTAGGTCACTTCCCAGATAAAGTCCTTGCACATGAATTCCTGCTTTAGGGTCTGCTGCTGGGGGAAGAAACCCAGAAGGCACAATATTAGTGAGCTTGCCCACAACCCCACAAGGAAGCCCGAGAGGGGAAGAGGCTCACCCATAAGAGCCAGGACTTGGACCCCAGTTCACCCCTGGGCCTGGGCTCCTTCCATCCACCATGGGGCCTTCTCATGAGCTAGAATGCCGCAGACCACAGGAGGATGGGACAAAGGCCACGGCCAAGGGCCCGAGAGCCTGGGAGCAAAGTCAACTTACAGGAACCTCTTGCGCACTTTCCACTTGCCCTGGACCCTGATGAAGGAGTCAGAGATGGTGAACGTCAGGCCCTGGCCGGGAAGGGGCTTCAGAGTGGAGCTGAGCAGCTCACAGCTGCGGATGTCCAGGCTGTAGAGAGAGACGAGCAGAGGGCAGCGCGGGCCCAGATTAGGTTCAGCCTTAGCAGGGGTTTCAGTCTCACTCCCCTGCCCCTGTCCTGTGGCATCTGGCTCCCCCACCTTACTGAGCACCTACTGTGAGCCTGCACCGACCAGACAGCCATGCTAAGGGCTTTACATCCATTATGTCAGGCCTCACAGAGGGGGGTCAGCACCGTTCTTGCTCCCTTTCTCCAGAGGAAGAAAGAACCTCCTAGAAGGGATGCATTTACCCAAAGTTACACCAGCAGGATGAGAGCTCACAAGTCCTGTGATCCCGGGTGGGATCCAGAGTGGGACATCAACACCCCTCTCTGGGTTTGCAGAGCCATCCCTCCCAGGACACCTCCAGGTGGGAGAACAGGATAATTAGATTCAGAGAGGGCTGGGGGTAGCCTCAAGAAAAGACACAAAAAGGGCTGGGAGAAGCAAACCAGACAGTTCCTATTGTGGGGCTGCCACTGGGAAAAGGAAGGCCACGTTCCATTGCACTTGCCTGGCACATAGCAGATGCTCACTAAATGTTTGCTGATGGAAAGAATAAAGAAGGAATGAATGAAGCCATCAAAGGTCCTGAGCAGGGAGGAGGGTTATGAGCTGTGAGCTTGATTGCCCTCCCTCTTTGCCTAACCCTCAAATAGTGTTTCAGGCCTTTTTTTTTTTTAGCATCAGCTGCTTGTGTCTAACGATCCTTTGAAGACACAGCTCAAAATGCCACCACATCTGGGAAGCCTTTGTTGACTCCTCCAGATGTGCAAACCTCAGGTGTTAATACTGGGCTACTTAAAGCTTAAGGTCTATCTTCCCTTCTCGCCTACATCCAGTGGCTACACTGGAGCCTGGATTGTCACTTGAAGAAGGTGGCAGTGTACTCTCTACTTTACAGATAAGGAAACTGAGGCTCAGGTCAGTCACACAGCTGGTACGTCTTCATTCATGGGTTATATGGCGGAAGCCATGCTACTTAAGCTATGTAGCAAAGCTCAGGCTTGATTTTGTTATTCTCCATTATACTATTGGCTTTGCTTTTGCTTTCATTTTTGCCAAGGGCTAAGCTAACCTTTGATGAGCAGCACGGAAAAGAGGAGAACATAAACTTCCCAGAAGCTTTTCAGGACAGTGCTCCTGAAGAATGGAACACACAGGGGCCAGATGGCGATCTTGGCATGGAATACTGAAACCTGCAGTTAGTTAGTCAAACATTGACTACCCTATCTCCACCTTTTGCAATGCCCCCCCTTTTGCAATCTAGTGAAGTTAGTGATGAAGAGTTTTATAGGAAAATTACGGAAATGGAGTTATGGGAGAATACTGAATGGAATAACCCTGTTAGTCAGCAATGCCATGAAAAAACTCCCAGATTAGTCCCTACAGTGATGGGGCCATGGGGACCTGCATATTATATATCAGGGAAATTTTGGTTTCCCCCAGAGGAAAGAGAAATATGGATAAGATAGGGAATTTAATTTTGCTGCCTACTGTGCCCTATGAAGGGATGTATGATGAAGATATAAATTTATGGTTTTAGATTGATTATAAATTTATTGAAGCCTCTAGAACATCTTTGTGGGAAAGAATAAAGCAAAGAAAATGAGAGTGGTGCCTGTGGATGAAGGCAGAACGAAGGGCTTGGAAGGCACGATAGAATAAATATTATGAAGGGATAAAATGTACCCGTTGCGTTAGAAATATAGATGATGATACCTGCCTAGCTAACTGTGACAGTGGGTGACCTGTATTTCAGCCTGAGCTGATAGACTCCATAGTCACTGCTACATGCTGCACGCTTCTGGGGTCACATGCATTACTTAGAAACCGCTTTGCATAGAAATGAGAGACACAATAGAGTACATGTTACTAAGAAAAGTTTAGGTCAAGGAACAGGAAAAGGTCACCTGTCTGATACTTGGCTAACCATGTATAGATCAGAAGGAAATAGAAAGAAAAGGCTTGCCTATGCTTGTTAATTAAAAGAATAAATAAAAAGTAATTTAAAAAAACCTCCCTGTCATTGCAGAAGAAGAAAAAAAAAGTAATCATATCCTTGTGCAAAACGGTGTAAATAAAGATGTCATCAGCACTTTGTCGAGAGACCTCCTCCAACTGACTCCGTGTCCTGTCTGTCCATGCGCCGACTCCGTCTCATCCTTTCGGGCAACCCACCTCTCGCGGGAGCTGGACTCCGGCAATTGTATGAATGGAGGAACTGAATCCCTTGCAGAACTTCCCTCTGAACTCCGCAAGTAGCCAACCTTGTACGCCCCTCCTGACACAATCCTGGGGCTCTCCGTTTTTCCTTACCAGGCCCTGTGCCCCTGCCCAGCTACCTGGGGGCCCCAGCAGAAGAGGGCCTCACCTGTGGAACTCATACTGCCCATGGCCAGCGTGCTTGATCTTGAAGTCCCCGGTGAAGTCAGGCAGCATGATTTTGTGCAGCTCACTCTGCAGAGCCACCAGCCCCTCCCTGGCCACTGTGGACAGACAGAAGCTGGGAGTCGGTGTGGTCCGCCTGCCTCCCTCCCTTCTAAGCCCTTCAGTGGCTCCTGCCTGCCCTGGGGAGAGAACCTGACTTCCTTACTAACAGTTATCACAGGGGCAGCTCATGGAGCCCCTCTTGTGTACCAAGGGCCTGAGAAACACTAGGGGGCATCATCCCATCTCAGGAGGTGGTGGGATGTGGGTGCCCATTTTATGGATGAGGAAACAGAATGCCTCTGTCAGCAGCCCCACAAGGGGAGGAATGCTGTGTGCTTGGGTGGGTTGTCCTCTGCTGTCCTTCCCAGCATCTAGCCTGTAGAAGATCTGTAAGGATTTTAGGCATAGATTCCTGCTGTTGGCATCTTTCTAGCTGGACAACCTTGAGCAAGCCCCCGACCTTCACTTCCTCCATCTGCCCAACCACAGTGACAACAATGGTTTCCTTGCTGGAGTGGCATGAGGATTAAAGGAGGTCGTTGCAAAGCAAATGAGGGTCTGGGAGGGTAAAGGCTTGGTGCCTTGCACACAGCAGGCCCTCCGTAAGTGCCTGGAACAACAAAGCAGGGTTTACATTATTAAAAAATATGGAAAGGACCAAAAAATCCAACTCTAGTAAAGGATTGGTTAAGTAAACATGGTACAGATAAAGAGAAACACCATCTGACTTCACTTATGTGTGGAATCTAAAAGAACAAATGAACAAACAAACAGAAATAGACTCAAATACAGAGAACAAGCTGGTGGTTGCCATAGGGAAGGGGGGCAGGGGGACTGGCGAAATAGGTGAAGGAGATAAAGAGGTACAAGCTTTTAGTTATAAAATGAGTAAGTCATAGGGATGAAATGTACGGCTTGGGGAAATAGTCACTAATACTGTAATGTCTTTGTATGGTGACAGGTGGTAACTACACTTACTCTGGTGAGCATTTCATAATATATATTATTGGTGAATGTAGTACCCTTAAATCAATATAATATTGTGTATCAACTATACTTCAATAAGTGAAAATAAAGATAAGAAAACAACATCAACAACAACAAAAAAACATGGTTAATTTGTACAGTGGAAAGGAACAAAGGGCAAATTTTGCCTGATTTAATAAGCAGCATTTACTAGGACCCTCTGTTTGTTCTGAGATGCAAGAGACCCAAGATTCTGCCTTCAAGGAAGGCATGTGTACACAGAAGTCCAGAGGCCTCCCTACTTCAGCTTGCAGTCTTCCCTCCAGCAAACGCAGGGCGGTCCTTCTGTCAGAATGGTACCTCTTGTCCCAGGTGAATTCCCACTTTATCTTTTCTACCTCACCTCCTTCAAGAAGCCTTCTCTGATTTCCTTCTCTCTGCCCCCACCAAGTCTGGGTTCCCAACAACCCTACCCGAGGGAATGTTGTTACCCCATTTAACAGATAAGGCGATCAAGGCTCCATGGATGTGAGGAGCAGCCCTGGGTGAATTACTGTGGAGAGCCGTATATAAACACCTCAGCTCCCTTGGATGGATTAATCCTGAGGCTTTGTTTCAGCATCTTTTTTAAAAAGAGTCCTACCTCGCACAGTCTTTAACACTGAGGTATAACAGTTAAGAAGTACCTAAAGGTCATGAATCTTAAAGACATTGCTAGGCCATTTTTAAACGTTTATGGGCCCATGTAATCATCACCCAGAGCAAGATACGGCATCTTCCCAGCACCCCTGCAGGCTCTCTTGTGCCCCTCTGGTCACTCCTGCCTCCAGAGGTAACCACCACTCTGACTTCTAGTTTTAAGGCGTATGTTTTGTTCCGGTCACAGGGGTGGTTGCTGCCTTCCTTTCCCATCTCATGTTCTCACCTTCCTATGGTGTTCCCTGAAATCATCTCCCAAATCAACTACTTGCACCCAAATCCTTATGTCTTTTGGCTAGTGGGGAGCCCAGTTAAGACAAGCAACATGTCCAAGCTGAACAGTGGCTGGCCAGTGAGGCCAAAATCCGAGCCAGGGCTGCCTGGCCGGGAAGGCAGCTACACCCCTGAGGGAAAGTGACCTGTGTTCCTGCTGTACCCAGCGCAGCCTGGTACCAAGCGGATCAGCCAAGTCCAGCCAACTGCCCCAGCTTCTTACCATACTCCAAGCCCTTGTCAGTGATCCTGGCGACCAGGCCAGCGTTGGCCCCCAGGGCCCCTGGGGCGGACATGAGCAGTAATCCCAGCAGTAGTGGGGGCAGGGCCCTGGCCGAGTTCGCCATCCTGGATTCCCAGTGGGGTGGGCCAGGACTGTTACCGCTGCTGGCTGGGCCCAGCTCCCTCATGTAGCCAGAGGGTGAGGGAGGGTGTGGCTTCAGAGTGGGGGCAGGCTCCTGGGACCAGGAATGGGAGGCTCAGGGACAGGAACTTGCTTGCGACACTGTTAGGGTCACGTGTTGGACACAGAAGCCCGTTGTTGCTGCACCAAGGCAGAGGGTGGATTGGCCTGGCCCCAGGTGACAATCTCTACCCATCCTTCCCACAAGAAGACCCAGTTTTACAAACTAGGAAACAGCCTCAGAGCAGCCACATTACTGGCTGAGGACCACACACCTGGTGAGTGGCAGAGCTGGGAGTCAAAGCCAGGTCTGGTGCCATGCAAATTCTCTCTTCTTTATCCTTGACTCTTGTTTATTTAAAAAAGAAATCTCCCCCACCTCCCGCCCTGCCCCACATGGGGAAACAGGCTTCCTCAAACCCTGCTGGTAGTAAGATTTTCTGGAAGACAACTTGGCAAATCTTTAAGCACCTGTATGCCTAGTGACCCAGCAATTTTACTTCTGGAACTTGACCCTAAGTACATAACGAAGTCAGCGTGCAAATATGTCACTGCACCAAGATGCCCACTGGTGTGCTCTGTGAAACAGGAAAGGGAAGAGAAGATCCCCACCTAAAGTGTCTGACAAAAGGGCATGGGTCAGATTGAATACGATACACTTAAAGCAGGGCTGCAGAAACAATTGCATTTATTGATATGGAAGATGTTCATGGGGATCAGTTTTCAATGGCACCACATAGCAACGTTCTTCAGCCTATTCCCATGTTTGTCGATCTGAAAAATTTTTAGCAAGGAGTTATGAGGGATTGTCTCTGGCTGGATGGGCAGGATTATGAGTGTTTTAAAAATCTTTTTGTTTGTTGGCATTTAAATTTTTAATTTTCTTAGAGATATATTTTATTTGCAATAAGTAAAGATAACACAATTTCATTTTTGAAAACAAAATTTATAGTAAGGATTTGGCTTAGTTTGTAGGGACCCTCCCTCAGGACTCCTTATATTTGTGAGCTTTGTTTCGCACTCCCCCACCTCCAGGAAGCCTTCCCTGATCACTGCCATGTTTCCCTGAGTCAGGGAAAGGTCCTCCTCTGAGGTCCCAGAATCTTCCATACTTTCTCCATCATAGCATTAACTATTCTCTGATTTTTCATAATTGTGGTCCTCTAAAAATATGCCCACAGATTTTCTGATATCCTTTCCATCAAAAAGTGGAGTCCTTTGAAATTGGGTGGGACTTTATGACTGCCTTAACAAACTGAATGAAGTGGGAGTAACAGTTTCTTCCCAGTGGGTCATAAAAGGCACTGGAATTGGGGTCAAGATCAGAACTTCATGTGCTGGGCAGAGGGAAACCTATAGCGGGGCCTCTCTGTTCCTCTGGACCCCTGTGTTCCCACCCATCAGGCTGAGGTCTGTTGGGGGTCCTCTGTCCCCCAACCAGCCTGCGTGCTCCTGAGGGTGGGACTGAGCCTTCTGAGCCCTGTGACCCTGCCAGCGTTAGGCAGGACCCGGCAGGACACTGATACTTACAGAGCTCCTACTACATTCTAGACCCTTGTGCCGGTTATGCACACTGCCTCTCAGCCCTGAGGCAGCCCTGGAAGGTGGGCATCCAGTCTCATTTTGAGCTGAAGAAACTGAGGCTCCACAGGGTGATGTGATCACTGGATGATTTTGGCCATAGTCACCCAGTAGAGATTTGAACTCAGATCTGTGGATGCCGTTCCATAACAATGGTTAGGGAAGGCTTCTCTGAGGCAACATGCTGAGGCAAGGCCCTAAGGACCAGAAGGAGCCAGCTTTTGGAAGAGCCATTCCAGCCTGGGCAGAGAGCAAGGACAAAGACCTGGCTGTGGGCAAGCGCCCGCAGGCGGCTCCTCGTTTGCCAGGGGTGTTTGCTTCCTGGGCTCAGGCTGTGGAGTGGGTAGGGGTCCTAGGCTAGGAGTTGGGAAACCAGGGTTCTGAGCTGGCTCAGCACCTGCCTGGCCATGTGGGCCTCAGCAAACCTTGTTTCCTCCTTGTACCTCAGTTTCCCTGTGTAAAATGAGGGACACAGAGCAGGGAACTCCCATCGGCTCTTCCAGCTAGGAAAGTGGGGGGCACAGTCTGGAGAGGGGGTCTTGGGGGGTACAGATGTCACCCTTCTTCTGGAGGTACGCTGAGGATGACCTAGGCTGGGGACCCTTGGCAGGGGCAGGAATTCCCACAGCAGCGACCTTAGGACCAGTGTGCCGCCTGGGCCCCTGGCAAGTCTCCACTTGCCCAGGGGTGAGCCCCTGGCTCAAGGTCTGTGCTGGTGACCCAGGACCCAGAGAGGCTCCTGGGAGCAGCGGGACTCCAGTGTTGCTGGGACCCCAGTGTTGCTCAGACCCTGGGCCTTTCTTCTGCCAGGCTGTCCACCCGCTTCCCTGGCAGTGATAACTACCACTGTCACCAGGTCTACAGCAATGAAACACTGGCCCCTTTAACAAGAGTGGTGTTTATTGTACTGTCGTTACAAAACTATTGATTGAAAGAGTTTGGAAAACCCACAATTTGCAAACCACAGTGCCTGGAATACTAAGCAGCATAGAATAGGTAATTGTTGGAAGTGTGACTGAACATAAAGCAGAAAACAGCATCAGGTGATGGCCATGGCCTCTGGGGCCAGATGGTCTGGGTTTGAATTCTGACACACCCACTGCATGACCTTGGGCACTTGGTGACTCGATTCCTCCTCTACAGGTGGGCTCAGCCAAAGGGCGGTGCAGCAGGAGGTCAGAGGTCAGGAGGAGAGAGGGGTCAGAGCACATGTCTGCTCCCTCTGCTTTGGTTTTCCGTTCTGGTAGTGGGTGTGTCAGTCCCCAAACCCTTGGCTCCAGCCCAGGATAC
The DNA here is from genome assembly GCF_030020395.1 of Manis pentadactyla. Lineage (NCBI taxonomy): Eukaryota > Metazoa > Chordata > Mammalia > Pholidota > Manidae > Manis > Manis pentadactyla. Next base: position 158,973,596 of record NC_080023.1, on the reverse strand, counting down.
TCCAGCCCCTTTCTTTGCAGCTTCAAGCCTAAGGACAATCGTTCCTGGGGGCTTGACATCTTTTGCCAGTGTCTTACGCCTGTTCCCCAACTCTATAAACAGTGCCTTCATTCGAATCCCAAGAGCCATCTGCCTTGGGTTCTGCTCTCCAGCCTAGTCCTGGACCTCGGTCAACACAATTAGCACACTGAGCATTTCTTCTGCACTTATCGATCTTTTGTGGCAAATGCCTTCCTCTTGTGTAAAGCTTTAAATTCTCTTTCAAGGTCTCTACAGGTCTTGTGTAGGGACAGCAGACTGCAAAAGTCAGAACTGAGAATACACAGCAACCCATGCTCTGCCACCAAGGATGTCTCTGGGGGCCACCGAGGAAGCCTTTGCATAGAGGTGACATCCTGTTGGAGCGTGAAGGTCACATGGAGGTTTGGTGTGGGAGAGAGCAAAGGGCAGTCTAGGAGGAGGGAGCAGCAAGCGCAGGAACACGGAGCAGTGAGGTGTGAGGGACTGGCTGCAGGAAGCCTGAGTCCTTGCAGAGGCTCTGGGTGACATGGGGCCGACCAGGCCCCTCTCTGATCCTCACTTCCCCGCAAATGCAGATGAAGCCATTGAACCAGGACAGCATTTCTCAAATCACCCAGGGAGCTTGTTTATTTACCCATTTATTTTAAACATATCTTTCTTGAGGTATAAGTTCAAGGTGTACATTTTATATTGCAATACGATTACCACTATAGTGTGAACTGACATCTCTATCAGGTCATATAGTTATCATATCCCTTCTTTGTGGTGGGAACAATTCAGACCTAGTTTCTTAGCAAATCTGAAGTTTATTATATGGTATTGTTATCTCTAATCAGTATGCTGTGCATTAGATCTCCAGAGCTTATTTATCTACCAGTTCCAAGAATGTACCCTTAAATAACATCTCCCCAGCTCCCTAACCCCAGCCTCTGGTAACCACTTTCCTACTCTCTGTTTTTATGAATTTGGCTTTTTTTTAGATTCCACATGTAAGTGATAGCACACAGTATTTTTCTCTCTCTGCCTGACTTATTTCACTTGGTATAATGCCCTCAAGTTCCATTAATGTTGTTGCAAATGGCAGATTCTCCCTCTTTTCCAGGACTGAAATATATTCCATTTCATGTGTGTTTGTGTGTGTGTGTGTACACACCTTCTTGATATGGGTGTTCTTGCCCTTGATGTGGGTACTTCCTTGCTAAGGGAACTCTTGTACTCTGCTGGTGGGAACATAAACTGGTGCAGCCGCTACGGAAAACAGTACGGAAGTTCCTCAAAAAATTAAAAATAGGACTACCGCAGGATCCTGCATGTCCATGATTATCGCAGCATTATTCACAATAGCCAAGACATGGTAATAACTCTTTATCCACTCATCAGGAGTCTGACAACAGATGAATCGATAAAGAAGAGGTGGTATATATATGCACCAAGAATCTTGTTACGTGCAAATTCTGCCTCATCAGTTCCTTTGGGGGCTGAGACTCTGCATTTCTAACAAGCTCCCACACGGGGCCAGTCTTGGACCATGCTTTGAGAACAAGGGATTACCTGAGCTCCAAGTTCCCTTCAAGCTCAGTGGTTCTGTAACTCTGGTCACTCTTATTGTCAGGGTGTTTTTCTGCCATGCCGCCCACACTCCTGAGAACATCGGCTCTAGCTGGAATAGAACCAGGTTATGGAGACCTGCAATTCGGATCTCTGTAGGGTAATATGGAGCTGAGAGTTTGATATTTATGGCAGACCCCCTCCTCCAGCCCCATCACCTGCAGATCTGTACACATACACATGGGCCCTAAGTCATGTGGATTTACAGAAGAAAAATAGTACTCTAGTGATGATTCAGTGTGGTTTGAAGATTGTGTCACCTACTTGGGGTGCTAGGAGACCCTCTGGAACAGGGTGACCCCACAGCCCCTCACCCCAGGGAGACTCTAAGGAACTTGAGGACCCTCCCATCTCTCCCTCCACCCACTCCTCGCCTCTACAATTGGCAGCATCTAAAATCCTGGCAGTAGCCTTAATAGGTTTGGGGACCCTAAGGAGCTTCTGTTAAAATCAAAATTTCTCAGCAAGAAAAGATTCTTGATATTTGCCAGAGCTCACTTTATTGGGTTGCTTTCCTGGAATTCCAGAGGGCCCTTGCTTTTACAGACAAAGAAATTGAGACCTAGGGAGGGGGAAGGACTAGTCGCACTGTGAGTCCATCCATGAACCTAGATTTCTGGCCACATTTCAGTGGTTCTGATTCTTGGGGTCAGGCCCAGCCAGGCAGGCAGCCCTAGATCATCCTTTGAAAATAATGACATAGGGACTTTGAGTCACACAAGTGTAAATTCAAAATCTAGATCATTTAATAAATGTTTATTGAGTATCAACTGTATGGCAGGCGTTGGGAACACAACTATGGCAAGCCAGGTATAGTCCTTACAGAATAGTGAGAATTACTGGCCTTACTAATATCTAGAACTTTGATTTCTTTGATTACTACTTGTTAGGTCCTATATCACAGATTTCACATACATTTGATTCTTATAACATCTCTAGGAGGTAGTTACTATTACGCTCCTCACTTTGCAGATGAGGAGGCTGAAGCCAAAGAGTTAATTGTTCAGGGTCACACAGCTAGTAAATAGCAAAGCTAGGATATGAACCCATGGGGCCTGGGACCACAGCTCTTGCTCTTAACCACCATGCCAAGAACCTACTGACGATACCACTTACTCCTCCCAACAACCTCACACCAAAGAGGAGGGCAGTGTTTCAGCTCCACTTTTTAGAAGACAAAATGGGACCAGAGAGGTGAAGTGATATTTGGCAAGTTGTGCAGCACATGAGGGGCTAGGCTGGCAGTTGAAATCAGGGCCGGGGGACTCCACAGGCCAAGCTCTGAACACTGAGCTCAGTGACCTCGGGCAGGACACACAGCCTCTCTAAATCTCAGACTCTCCATCTACCTTCAGAGGGGAGTCATGAGGATTCAGTGAGATAATATGAAGAGATTGGCCCAGGGCAGGGCCACTCATGGCCACTGACCAGATGTAGCAAAGTGGTGAACACAGTGGCTTATCTCCTTGTGACACATTGTACCCTTTCTCTGCCTCAGTTGGGGTCCCGTCTTTCATATTTCATAAGACAGCATTTTTTTCCCTAAAGGAACCCAAACAGGGCAATGCTTAACTCAGAAGGGACACTGCTCCAATGGTGAGCTTTTAGGCAATCCTTTAAAAAAAACAACAAAAAAGATTTATTGGCCTATATTTCACATATTGTTACAGTCACCCATTAAAAGTGTACAGTTCAGTGGTTTTTAGTATATGGACAGAGTTGGCCAACGTTCACCACAATCTAATTTTAGAACACTTTCAACAGCCCCCAAAGAGATGCCATACCCTTTAGCGGTCATTTGGAGCGGGCAATGCTTGGCCTAAAGGGAGAAGCTGCTTAAATAGTGGTTTCGTAGGCAGCGTGGCAGATAATTTGGAGTGTCCTGGGGGATGCGCTTCCAATCATACCTCCAAACAACTGCCTATTTTTCAGCCATTAGGGAGCCGTCCACAGGGCACAGTGTGTTCCACTCACCAGTCTTTAGGTCTAAGAGATAATTGCATTTTTTTTCTGTAGAGAGTGGGGCAGGGGCTGCCTGAATGTTTTGGAAAGTAGAGGCTAGGTGCAGGAGGGGGCCAACTATACCCAAAGAGAATGGTGGGAGAAGAAGAGGGGGTCGGGGAGAACAGGGTTATGTCCTTGTACTTACCAGCTATGCTTCCCTCCACAGTCAGAGGGGTCTTTAAAAAATGTAAATTGGATTGTATTGTTCTCCTGCTCAAAATTATCCAGTTATTTTCTTTGGAACAAAGTCCAGAGTCCTTAATAGTCTTCCAGGTCTCCCAGCCTCATCCCATGCTATGCTCCCACTTGCTCTCTTCCTTCCAGCCTCACAGGCTGATTTTCTGTCCCTATTCAGTGCTTCCATTTGCCTTTGGCAAATAGAAAAAGATATACTCTCTTGGTGGGCAGATTAGAGAAAGGAGTTTGTTCCTTCAGCCTGGTGCCTTTTTACAGTGTACAACCTGTACAACTGAACACAGTAGTCTTGCCTAAAATACGCTCAGCCCCAAGCAGATAAGGATTTGACTTCTGGGAGAGGTAGAAGAAGTGTGAGCTCTGATGGCAGAAAGGGTGGGAATCCCAGCTCTGCCACTTGCCGCTGTGTGATCCCGGGAGAGTGACTCAGTCTAAAAGGATTGAGCAATTTCCACCTTTGGGGACAGAAAATGCTGTGAGGAATACACGAAATCATTCATGTGCTGTGCTTGAGCGATGTCCCTCCCCTCCCCAGTGTGGCCCCAGAGTCTCTACCTCCACTTAACAGAGAATCAGGGATGTTAGCAGAAGCAGGTGCATTTTTCTTTAAAATTAAAATTAAAAATATCTTTCATCTGCTTTTCCTCAGTACAGACGCTTCTCTCCATTTTTACTAACCAACTTGAATGAAATCTGAATGACAGCAGAGTCCTAAGTTGTGCCCACTTCCTTCCACTCTTGACCTTCCAATGCTGTCAGAAGTCACAACAAAACATTTTAAAAACTAAAGCCGGTTGTGTCCTCCCGTATCCCACTGCCTACTTCAAACTCTTTCTTATCCTCTGGTCTCAGACCACAGGTCAACAGCTGAAGGGTTTGCCTGGACTGCTTAATCAACTTGAAGTACGATGCTTACCAGGACCCACGTAATGGCCTGAGATAGCCACTCCTCATGCCCCAGGCCAGTCAATGGTGCAAAGCCCCCGGGGAGACTTACCAAGAGTCCAAGGACAGTCTGGGCTGGTGATCTGGTTCCATACCAGCCTGGAGAGTCAAGGGGAAGTGCTAATTGCAGCCGAGGATGTGACTGACTAAAAACTCCAATACATTGTTCTGCTTTGGGACCAGTGGCTGGGCAGGAGAGGTGGAGTAGTGGAGCCATCACCTTGGTGCCCAAGTGTGGTTAAGAAAACTGGCTGGATAGCGACACCGTGTGGTGGTGACAGGAGCAACAGTCACCTTGGATTGATTACATAGCAAGGCGATGGGCTATGCTGAATCACTGTTCAACAGCGACACCGAGCGGCGATATGAGGAACAACAGCCCAGTGGATGGATCCACTCCACAGACCAGCTTGACATGGAAGCAAGTTCCCTTTGGACTGAGTAAACTCCCTTTGGACTTAGTAAACCCCAAGTCTTCTTGGGCTGTATGGAATGAGGGGTGTCTCAAAAAGGGACAATGGGACTTTCTGCTAAGGAAGGCATTTGGAGGCTCAAGAAACTAACTGAAGAAACAGGTGATTGTGCTGGAAACTGGCCCTTCAAGCCAATGAATGAATGAATGAATATAAAACAAGAAACAATACCATCACACAGAATTCCTCAGACAAAACATTTTTTGGGGGGCAAGGGGTGAAGCACAAATAGAAATATTGTGGTTATAACTGAAATGCAATTCCTGGACGAGATGTCTGTGCAGTCTTGGCTTTTGAAAGACACCCATAATCCCTAAAATAGACACCACACAATTTTCCAATGATCTGAGTTCAGAGAAGCTGACAAAACTCTCTGGTGAGAGCTGGAGAGGGATGCCTGGAGGAAGGTGGCCTGTCATGAACAGGTGTTGACAGTCGCTCACCTCCTGGCGCAGCTGACAGCCCCCAGCCCCCATGGCGACTTCAGCTGTACTGAACATCTGCACCAAACAGCAGGAAATCCTACGGAGAGATGGAAATGCTGTCATCAGCTGGACGTGCACCCCTTGTTTGTGAGTGGGGGTGGGGCACTGGGTTTTTAGGAAACTTTGGGAGCCTGCTTATTGGGAAGGAGAGAGCAGAGCAAGGCCTGTCTGTTGACAGAAATGCAGGGGTAGGTGGTAGCCACTCGGGGTCTCTGTGCTGGGGTCTGCTTGTCTGTGGCTGCCAACACCTATGAATCTGTCAGCAGCCTCCCTGGTAGCTGCTTCCTTCTCAGATGTGGAGAGGTTCGGGTTGCTGTGGAAGCCTTCATTTGTCATCCTTGCCTGATGGCAGCTCAGGAGAGCTCTTGGTCCAGTCAAGGCTACAAAACCACTTCTCTTTGCCCCTTCCTGCCCTTCACTCAGAATTTTCAGAAATTAAGAAATTAAATTGTGCCATGGGTCATTTTTTTTTCAATAGATGAACTTGGTAAAATGTGGGGAACATGGAGGATGAGTTTCCTCTGCTCTGCCAACTATTTTTCTACAGTCTCTTAGCCCCAGTGCTTCCCTGGTCTATAGAACTGGGGATTGACTGACTAGACATTGGGAGTGAGGGGCAGCAAGGAATCTGGGTGATGTGGAGATTCCCATGAGGGCCACAAGGTTATCAGGAAAGCCAAGGCAAGAAATGCAATAGTTTTCTTGCAGAATTATCAGCTTTGTTGGGACATGAGGGTCTTAAGAATCCTCAGGGTCCAGATACAGAGGAAGCCAGCAAATGTAACATTCAGGACTGTAGAAACTGGAAGTGTGTCTGGGTCACTGGGTGGCACAAAGATGGCTGTTAACCTGAGTGGATGAAAGTGACCAGGCAAAGTCAATTGTGGGGAAAAGGCAGAGGCCTGGGCAGAAGCCCTGGAGAACTCCACTGGTGAGTGAAGAAAGGGGAAGGAGGAACCAGCAAAGGAGTCTGCAAGGGCTGGGAGAGGTGGCTGGGACGCCGGGAGAGGAAGTCTTGAAGCTAAGAAGAGAAAGTATTTCAAGGACAGAGAAATAGTCTCAGATACTAGGGGTGTGGGTGTGGGTGTGGGGATGGGGAGAAGGTCAGGTTAGGGGAAAGCAAGAGATGGTCACCCATTCTGGTATCTAAATCCACCAGACTCTGACCACATTTTATACCCTGCAGGTTAGAATGATGCTGGATGCAGAGGAAGGCATGCAACCCATATTTGTCATATATTTAAATGCATTCACCTTATAAAAGAGGCCATCACAGATGGCCACCAAATGAGTTCTATTTTCACCAAGTGTAGTGTGGGAATGATGCATCCAATAGCTAAAGCAGGGACCTGGCTTTAATGTTGGACAGCATTTTATATCTGTGTGGCTTTTCTGAGACTTGGCCTTTCCCCTCTGTTCATTAACAGCACCCACCTGCAGGACTGTTGGAAAGGTAGAAAGCTTGATCCCAGGCTTGCACAGAGGAAGCTTCTTGGCAAAGGGTTGCTATTGTTGGGGGAGATTTGGCAAAAAGAGACCTCTGGGACTCACCTGCTTAGATTGAAGCACCAGATTGAAGAGCTGGACATGGGTGGGCAGTGGGAGAGGGAACCCCTTCTGCAGCCTCTCTGCAATGGAGAGAGAAGGTAAGGGCCAGGGATGGGTAAGGTAGAGGTCAGGCAGAGGACCCAAGAGAGCCACGTGGGTGGCCTCCCTGAACCAGTATGCCGGCTCTAGGTAGGGATTGGCACGTGTGTGCAGGCTGCCCTGGAGCATCCCACTCTCTCCTCCACCATGCTTCAGGGTCCTGGGACCTGCACATTCCCATGCTATCAGCCCCAGGGCCACATCCAGGACCTGTGTAGGCTTCGTCCCCAAGACCATCCTCCTCTGCAGGTGATGGCATTGCTAGTGTACACGAGGCCCGAATGGCAGTGGGGGTGGATGCTTGCAAGGGAGACATCCGCGGACGTGGGATTGGGGATATCTACTCGCGTGCACACAAAGCCTCTCAATGTTTAGGATGAAACCAGAGTTGGGCAGTGGTCAAGAGCATGCTCCCCACTACCATCTCATTCTACATGGAACTCCAGAGAATTCTAAAGTCATACCGGTTTCCCTGGTTATTATGGAGCCACATTTGTCAAGACAGGAGGATACATTATATTCTATATAATAATTTGTTGTCTGAATTTGTAATTTCCAAAAATTCTAGTTGCATGATATGTGGGCTTCTATTTGTACTCCTGCGCCTGGCTATGCAAACATCAGGGGCTTTGCGGATGTGGGGAGTGTAAGCCTTTAGCTGCCCTTTCTCAGTGTTGGAAAAACCAAGGGCTGTGGCTTCAAAGCTGGGATCAAATCCAAGCTCCATCTCTCACCTACTCTGTGACTCAGAACACGTCACTTAACGTCTCTGATCTTCCAATTTCCCCCAAGAAAAGCAGAGATATTAATAATCCCCCATCTTATGGGGTTTAGGATTGGATGAAGTAATGGATGGGTATGTGGTAGGAACTCAACCCATGAGAATTTCCCTTTATCCATCCCTTTCTGGGTCAGATGCCATTTGAGGTTTGTTTGAGGGGACCACCCTGCAGCCTGCACAACAGAGGCCAGGTATTAGGCGGCTCTAGGACTTCACCCCACCGACTTTCCCGAGGACTAAAAGTCAACTGTTTCCCCAAAGCTCCTTACCATTCACCTTAGGAAGCACAACTGTGGGCACGACATAATTCATGACAGCCTGCAGCAATTCAACCTGGCAGTCAGAGGGACAGGACCCACGTCAGGGCACTGTGGCATCGGGCTTCTGTCACCCTCCCTCTCACCCGGGGCCACCTCAGAGCCGGGAACTGCAGAGAGATGGCCACAGTGAGGATGTGAAAACTCTGCAGCCCCGTCAAGGTCACTGAAATGATCATTTGTGCTCTAAAGGTTCCAGATTTAAAGCACATTCTAAACTGTAAGGGGCAAGACGGGGACGAAGGTCACCAGAGAGTATTTAACATGAAAACCTTTGTGTAAGAAATGCATCCTCGTGGATATTGCAGGCTATAGGGCAAAGTGGTTCAACCTTCCTGAGGGCTATTCAGCAATTTCACTGAAAGCCTTAAAAATGTGTGTGCCTGGTGGGCCAGCACACATGCCTCTAACGCGTTTACCTTAAGGAAATGATGCAGGGTGGGGCAAGAACTTAGATGTAAGGATGCTCACCAGAGCTATAAATTTAACCCAAACAATAAATTAACAGCAACCTATATGTCCAACAACTGGGGAATCATCTGGGGCACTTCAACTCTAGGAAAAACTATGCAACTGTTAAGAGTGGTACTGTAGAAATAATTATCCACACTGAGATATTCATGATATAGTTTTGAGCAAGAAAAAACTGGCAGTGGAAACCATGAAATTCTATTTCATTACTAAATACAGCACAGCAAAAGGTCAGGAAGGATATACTCCAAATTAATAACTAAGTGGCTAAAATAGGAATGGTTTTTATTTTCTTTGTTCTGATTGTTCCATTATGTATATATTCAGCTTTTGTAATAATAAAATTCAAAAATAAGGTAACACCCTCAAGATAATTGCCTGGTGACATTTACAACTTATAAATATGTACATTTCTGTTTCTGGAACAATTAAGTTTTCTTCCCCAGTCTGTAATACCCTGGGCTCATCAAATGTGGTGCCCTTCTTCCCATGAATCTGGGAACTTTAAATTTTTACTTTCTGCAGAAGCAGAAGTTAGTTACTGACTCAGGTGAGAGGCTGTCACAGCCTTGGCGTCAGGAAATCCATGAAAATACAATGAATTTGCCTTGGGTCCTGCTGTTCATTGTCATCTTATCAGATGGAAATGCTGGCAGGATTTCCTTCGGGTTTGAAGGGCATGTTGGGATGGTCTGGCTTCAGGGTTCGGTTGCTTACAAGGTACCCACTAGGTGGTGATTTTGGGGGTGCATTTCAGAGATCCAGGGAAATGTTCTCCAGGGGTTCCACAGCAGGCCCCTGGGAGAATCAGGCCATGTATAGTAAGACACTCTGGACAGAATCACCGTACCATGACTCTAGGGAGTCGCGGGGGTGATGCTCGTCCAGGGCAGGGTGGCTGTGAAGAGCATCTGAGCTGATATTTACGTGGGCACCTCACCACCTGTGCCCTGGGGCAGGGATGGGAGGCAGGGATGAGTCTACTCGATGATGATCAGTGACTCTGGGTAGCGGAATAAGGGCTGGGGAGATGCCTGCTCCTCCCCTCCCACTTGCCCTTCTCCGTCTCTTACCAACTCTGCTGGTCACCCAGCTGCTCAAGCCAAAAAGCTAGGAGTCCTTCACCACCGTCTGACTTGCCGCACACATCAGATCTCTCGCCAATGTCTGTCTAATTCTAATGCCAAAGTATATTTCCATCTAATTCTACTTCAAAAGTGTCTCCAATCCTCCATCGTTGTCTTCCCTGGTTGGGTCCCAGGCTCCATGGTCTCTCACATGGACAGTGCACCTGTCTCCCCACCAGTCCACACGGTCTGACTCCTGTCCCTCGAGACCCAGTCCCTCCATCTCAGACAGGGGCATCTTTCATAAAGATATAAACCAGATCATGTCACTCTGCAGGAAACAGTTCACCGGCTTCTCCGATGCCCTTTGAGCACAATCTACTCTAGCCCAGAAGGCCTGGGGCAAGCCAGCCCTCCCTGCCTCTCCAGCCACATCTCTTATGCCCTCTAGCTACTCTGCTCCAGCCAAACTGGCTTCCTTTCACTCCCCAAACGTGCCAGGCTTGTTCCCACCACACAGTCTTTTCCCCTGCTATTCCCACTGCCTGCAACAGATCTTCACTCCACTGACTCCTTCAGCCCAAATATCGCCTCCTAGAGAGGCTTTCCCTGATCATGCGATCTAACCCTCAACCTTCCCCACTGCTTTCTACTCCACCCCCACTTTGTTTTCCTATAGCATTGATCTTGACTGGAATGATCTTCATTTCTTATTGTCTGCTTCCCTACGACAATGTAAGGTGCTAGAAGGGGTGACTTCCCTGTCTTCATCATTGGCATGTGTCCATTCCTGGAACAGTGCCTGCCACACAGCAGGTGCTCAATAAAATGTATAACTTGTTCAATCAACAAACATTTGTGGAGCAGATTTTCTTTGTCAGATTGTGCACATTTAACGTTACACCTCACCACACTAACTCAGGTGGAAAGGATTATCTCTGGTTTGCGAGGAACGTCTGAACGTCAGAGGGGCCCGCAGTTAGTAAGCACTGAGCGGAGTTTCCAGCTCAGGTCTCTCTGCTCACAAAGCTCCGCCCAGCAATCCTTCATATGCAAATTTATGCAAACGAACCAGAGGCCACTTGAAATGATGCGAAGAGCCAGAGTGACCCTCAGGACAGTTATCTCAAGAGAAAGGGGAGACACCCAGGGCCTCAGACTCACCGAGAAGGGGCCGATGTCTGAGTGCTTCAGTTCTAAGAGCAACCTGTGAGAAGGGGAGGGGAAGCTGAGGCCGCAGTTTGCCTGAGCTGTGTTAGAGCCCAGGGCAGAAGGGGCCACTCTGGTGGATGCTGCCTGGTTTTCCCACCAATATCCATTCCCCTTCCTCTGGTCACAGCCCCCTGATTTTTCCTTTGGGGAAGTCACCCATTCCCTACAATGTTAGTGCTTAGTGCTGGGGCGGGCTGGCCAAAAGGCAGAGTCCACTCCCCACCAGCGATTGTTTCAAGGAGGGACCTTTAATCCAATGGGACCCCATGTGTGACCCAATGGGAGTTGGTTCCAGGACTACTTCTGGAAATACTGGGAATGAGGTGTTCTCTTTGCTCTAGAAAAATTAGGGAGCTGCTGGTGGACACTTGTGCCACCATGTGGTGACGGCCTGGTGGGAAATGAAGCAAGCATAGTGGATAGCCGAGCCATGAGACAGAGAGAGGCAGAGGCCTAAAGACATCATTCGAGTACTTGGGTCCACCTTTGCCTAAAACCCTTGGACTTATCAGTTATCTGAGCCAATTAACTGTCTCTTCTTTAAAGCCTTTATTGCATTTTAACAGTGACCTAAAATAAAGAGGGAAATAGAGGAGGGGCAGAAGATGGCGGCGTGAGTAGAGCAGCGGAAATCTCCTCCCAAAACAACATATATCTATGAAAATATAACAAAGACAACCCTTCCTAGAATAAAGACCAGAGGACACAGGACAATATCCAGACCACATCCGCACCTGAGAGAACCCAGCGCCTCGCGAAGGGGGTAAGATACAAGCCCCGGCCCGGCGGGAGCCGAGCGCCCCTCCCCCCAGCTCTCGGAGGGAGAAGAGCAGGCAGAGCGGGAGGGAGACGGAGCCCAGGACTGCCGAACACCCAGCCCCCGCCATCCGGGCCAGAGTGCAGGGCGCTCGATACTAGGAAAACAGGGCAGCAAGAACAGTGAGCAGGCACTGGAGGCTGGGCGACAGAGGGCATAAGAAAAGCGCGCGACCATTTTTTTTTTTGCTTTTTTGCTGTTTTGTTTTGGCGAGCGCTTTTTGGAAGTCTTAAAGGGATAGGGACCCCAATACTAGGGAAACAGGGCAGAAAGACCGGTGAGCAGAGGCCTGAGGCTGGCACCGCAGAATAAAGAAAAACGAACGACCACCTTTTTTTTTTTTTTTAATTAAAAAAAATTTTTTTTTTTTTTTAATTAAAAAAATTTTTTTTTCTTTTTTTTTGGTGGGCGTTGTTTTGTTTTGGCGGGTGCTTTTTGGAAGTCTTAAAGGGGCAGGGCGGGTCACTTAATCCAGAGGTAGGGAATCCAGGATCTCTGGGCACCCTAACCCCTGGGCTGCAGGGAGCAGGGAGGCCCCTTACGGAGATAAATAGCCTCCCAGCCGCTCCCCCTCCAATGTGACTCCACCACTTTGGAGCAGCTGCCCGAGCCAGGCCACGCCCACAGCAACAGCGGAGATTAACTCCATAGCAGCCGGGCAGGAAGCAGAAACCCTGTCTGCGCGCAGCCGCGCAGCACAAGCCACTAGAGGTCGCTGTTCTCCCAGGAGAGGAGGGCCACAAACCAACAAGAAAGGAAGTCCTTCCAGCCGTCACTCGTCCCAGCTCTGCAGACTATTCCTATCACCATGAAAAGGCAAAGCTACAGGCAGACAAAGATCACAGAGACAACACCAGAGAAGGAGACAGACCTAACCAGTCTCCCTGAAAAAGAATTCAAAATAAGAATCATAAACATGCTGACAGAGATGCAGAGAAATACGCAAGAGAAATGGGATGAAGTCCGGAAGGAGATCACAGATGCCAGAAAGGAGATCGCAGAAATGAAACAAACTCTGGAAGGGTTTATAAGCAGAATGGATAGAATGCAAGAGGCCATTGATGGAATTGAAATCAGAGAACAGGAACGCATAGAAGCTGACATAGAGAGAGACAAAAGGATCTCCAGGAATGAAACAATATTAAGAGAACTGTGTGACCAATCCAAAAGGAACAATATCCGTATTATAGGGGTCCCAGAAGAAGAAGAGAGAGGAAAAGAGATGGAAAGTATCTTAGAAGAAATAATTGCTGAAAACTTCCCCACACTGGGGGAGGAAGTAATCGAACAGACCACGGAAATACACAGAACCCCCAACAGAAAGGATCCAAGAAGGGCAACACCAAGACACATAATAATTAAAATGGCAAAGATCAAGGACAAGGAAAGAGTGTTAAAGGCAGCTAGAGAGAAAAAGGTCACCTATAAAGGGAAACCCATCAGGCTAACGTCAGATTTCTCAACAGAAACCCTACAGGCCAGAAGAGAATGGCGTGATATATTTAATACAATGAAACAGAAGGGCCTTGAACCAAGGATACTGTATCCAGCACGACTATCATTCAAATATGACGGTGGGATTAAACAATTCCCAGACAAACAAAAGCTGAGGGAATTTGCTTTCCACAAACCACCTCTACAGAACATCTTACAGGGACTGCTCTAGATGGGAGCACTCCTAGAAAGAGCACAGCACAAAACACCCAACATATGAAGAATCGAGGAGGAGGAACAAGAAGGGAGAGAAGAAAAGAATCTCCAGATAGTGTATATAACAGCTCAATAAGTGAGCTAAGTTAGGCAGTAAGATACTAAAGAGGCTAACCTTGAACCTTTGGTAACCACGAATTTAAAGCCTGCAATGGCAATAAGTACATACCTTTCAATAGTCACCCTAAATGTTAATGGGTTGAATGCACCAATCAAAAGACACAGAGTAACAGAATGGATAAAAAAGCAAGACCCATCTATATGCTGCTTACACTGCTGGTGGGAATGTAAACTAGTTCAACCATTGTGGAAAGCAGTATGGAGGTATATCAAAATGCTCAAAACAGACTTACCATTTGACCCAGGAATTCCACTCCTAGGAATTTACCCTAAGAACGCAGCAATCAAGTTTGAGAAAGACAGATGCACCCCTATGTCTATTGCAGCACTATTTACAATAGCCAAGAATTGGAAGCAACCTAAATGTCCATCAATAGATGAATGGATAAAGAAGATGTGGTACATATACACAATGGAATACTACTCAGCCATAAGAAAAGGGCAAATCCAATCATTTGCAGCAACATGGATGGAGCTGGAGGGTATTATGCTCAGTGAAACAAGCCAAGCGGAGAAAGAGAAATACCAAATGATTTCACTTATCTGTGGAATATAAGAACAAAGGAAAAACTGAAGGAACAAAACAGCAGCAGAATCACAGAACTCAAGAATGGACTAACAGGTACCAAAGGGAAAGGGACTGGGGAGGATGGGTGGGTAGGGAGGGATAAGGGGGGGAGAAGTAGGGGGGTATTAAGATTAACATACATGGGGGGGTAGGAGAAAAGGGAGGGCTGTACAACACAGAGAAGGCAAGTAGTGATTCTACAACATTTTGCTATGCTGATGGGCAGTGACTGTAAAGGGGTTTATAGGGGAGACCTGGTATAGGGGAGAGCCTAGTAAACATAATATTCGTCATGTAAGTGTAGATTAGTGATACCAAAAACAAAGCAAAAAAAAAAAAAAAAAGGGCAGTTCCTGTGTGGTAACCTCCAACGAGTTCTACACAAGGGTATAAAGGGCATATAAAAGTGTAGGCAAAGGGTCTGTTTGTGTTTATACAGAGGATCAAAGCCTAATTGGGCTACCCCGAAAATGAACTAAGATACGATATGAAAAAGAACTTCCAACATCTGCACTCTCTGGAAGACTCATGCCAGAAGATGATCATCAAAAAACCCCAACAAAGATCCACGCACTGCTACAGCTGTAGATGCACTCATCCCACCAGTTCCTGGACTTGCCATGGGAATGAGGAAGGAGATATCTAAGCTGGCCTGTGCATACAGTAAAACAACAAATTTGACTGGATCTATACTGTTGGAACTCAATCAAGAATTTGGAGAAGTGCAAATTGTAGCGCTCCAAACTCTTACAACTACAGACTATTTACTGTTAAAAGAACCTATGGCATGTGAACAGTCCCCAGGAATGGGTTGTTTTAATTTGTCTGATTTCTCTCAGACTGTTCAAGTTCAGTTGGACAATATCCACCATATCATAGATAAGTTTTCACAAATGCCTAAGGTGCCTTAATGGTTTTCTTGGTTTCACTGGAGATGGCTGGTAATTATAGATATGCTTTGGTGATGTAACTATACTCCTATTATGTTAATGTGTGTGCGCAATTTAAGTAGTAGCTTAAAACCTATATATGCTGAAGTTACTCTACAAGAAGATATGTCAAAGAAATAATCAATCTTCCCATGTTTTCTTCCGCCTGCTACTTCTATAGCTTTTCTTCTTCCTTCCTAATTACAACCCTTAAATAGAATTCGTGCCTCATATCAAATTTACCGAGTATCATAACTCCTCCAAGTGGTAAAGATACCTCAAGACAAATGCTGGGCATAGAAGCCACAGGGCATAAATATGCAAAGAAGTAAAAAGCTATCCTTTTCAAACAATAAGGCTTCCCTCTCACTTACCAACTTCACATTTCCCTGTATGGCCCCGGAAGATGACTGGTTAGCCAGAGACGGGTAAGATTCCTCAAGGGAGGAACAACCTAAGACAGGCACAGTTGCAGGGGGGCCATCAGGTGAGAAATTGGGGATCAACAGAGGTGAGGCTTAGAACCTCACCCCCCCTGTTCTGAGAGAAATCTTCTGCATACGTGGATGTTTTATTGCCCTGGTCTAGCTTGGATTAACACATAGTCTACAGGCACACACCTGATCATCTACATTTGCTCTCTTACAACACTAAACTATGTTTTCTACCTTTATCTTGTATCTACCTACCACTTCAGCATTTTATTAAAAATAATAATAATAAAGAGAGAAATGTGGTATCCACATATAAATCAAGTATAAAAACCAAATGAGTATTCATATTTGAACTGACTGTTTAGAGTTCATAATGCATGAGCAAAACCGAAAGTTTCTGTGATGACTGCCCTTGTACTGTTCACTATGTAACTTATTCATTATGTAAGAATTTGTTCTCCATGTAAGAACTTGTTTGTTATGCCTCAGAAGATTGGAGACTGACGAAAATTAGGCTTGGGGTGGATTAATGATTGTGCATTGAGCATTGACTCCCCTATACAGAATTTTATTGTCGTTAACAACCATTTGATCAATAAATATGAGAGATGCCCTCACAAAAAAAAAAAAAAAAAAAAGGACAGACTTCCAATGGTAAAATAAATAAGTAACCGGGATGTAATGTATAGCATAAGGAATATAGTCAAGATATTGTAACAGCTTGGTAGGGTGATAGCTGGAACCTAGAATTATGTATATAAATGTTCTACCACTGTGTTGTACACTTGAAACTAATGTAATGTAATACTGTGCGTCAACTACCCTTCAATAAAAAATAATTATTAAAAAAAAAAAAAAAAAAGAGGGAAATAAGTGGCTATTTATTGAGCCCTATCATTCACTATGTTGGGTGCTTTATCCCATTGAATTCCTGTAACACCCCAAGAAGCAAGGGCCACACTCCTATTTTACAGGTGAGGAAACTGACACTCAGAGAGATCAAGCCACCTGCCCAAGGTTACCCAGCAAACAATTATCAAATAGAATTTCAAACAGGTCTCTGTTGTCTTCAATACCTTATGAAGCTTGAAGATTTGCACTTGTTCACCAAGAGTTGGGAGCCCAAGATTCCTGCCCTATGGCCTCTCACCACTCCCCCTCCATGCATATTTTAGAAGGGCTGTGCTCAGCCATCACCCAGCTGTATCTTCTCTGGCTCCTCTACTTGAGAGGCTCATGGGTATTTCAAGGAATATTAAATCCACAGGTATCTGAAGCAGTAACACTTGTCAAAGAGAAATTAGCAGCGTGTAAACCTCAGGAGCCAATCTCCAGGTTAAGGAAGACGGCTCTATGCCAGAGAAAAGGTGGAAATGGGCAGGAATGTAGGTCAAGACTCAATTTAAACAGCATGAGTGTGATTAAGAGGTAGATGCCAGGTCTAAAGGTTGAGGTCATCACATCTACTCTCTCTGAGTGTCTGTCCCCCCTTCTCTTAATCTCTGTGTTCTTCTTTCCCTCTTCCTACTTTTGAGTCTCTCTGTCTCTCTGAGTCTCTTTCTTAAATGTGTTTCTCCATCTGTCTGTCTCATTCCTTTGCTTTCTGTGGAGAAAGTGAAGTTTCCTATGGCCAGGATTCTCACTTGGCCCTGGTTGGCTCGCTCACTACACACGTGTGGGCAGTATGTTGTTATTGACTCCATATCAAGAGCTCTGCCCAGTGCTCTGGGCTGTATGGCTACAGAGCTGCAGGGCTGCAGGAGAGCAGAGCCTGGAGTGGTGGCAGTGCAAGGCCGGAGACTGAGATGGCTGCAGGGGTGGAGAGGCCCAGAGGTAGAGACCGGCTTGCTGCATCTGCGTACTTGCTCTGAGTGGACAGGATTCTAGTGATTGACCTGCCACGAAGGGAATAAAGTTGGGTATAACCCTTTCACCCCAAAAATGTTCCATTGTCATTCTTCGGTCTCATTGAATCCATAGCAAACTTGTTCGGGGCTGAAACTGCTGGCAAGGTGCTCTCACTGTGTCTCGCTCTGTCTCCCCTGCCTCCCTTCCTTCTTGTGTATCTCGCTCTGTGTCTATCTGTTTCTCCTTCCATTTCTGCATGTCTCTTTTCTCTGTGCATCTCTCTTTCCCTTTGTCTCTGGCTTATTGGGTGCTTATTATATCCCTGAAGTGTTCCAGGGGCTCTGCCAGGCCTCTAAGACCAGGAGGGTCAGCTTGACAGAGGCCCAAACACATATGAATACCTTGAGTGAGCCTCACTACAAAGCTGTTGGCAAAGAACAATTATTTGGCTTATTTTACAGCCTGGGAAGCTAAGGTTTGGGGAGTTTGGGGCTTGCCAAACTCTTGTCTGCACCTCAAATGCAGACAGCCTCAGCGTCAGAGCCCACACTTCTAGCCACAGCCTCCTCTGCCAGGATTCAAACCTAGCCACGGTTTCCAGAGCCTCCCAGGAGCAGAGGGCTGATGAAGTACAAGGATGGGGTGTGAAGTTGAGTGAGTTTTCCAAGTGCCAAGGAAGGCCGGGGACACGGGGTGGCAGGGGGCTGCTGTGGTTCAGTGTGGAGGGGGATCACCAGCTGGTACTGCCCAGCCATGAGTGACCCAGGACTGAGGGATGTCTTGGGATGTAGGACTTATAGTCCTAAAACTGGGACACTACAGGCAAACTGAGATGGCCAGTCACCTTGTGATGTGTGGCCTTATCAGGTCACTTCATCTCTGAGCATCAGTTTCACCATCTGCAAAACAGGGATATTGTGCCCACATTGCACCATTAGAGGCTGAAATGTGATGGCTGAACGGGAAAGCAATGGCACAGTGCTTGGCATCTTGCTGGCACAGGGCCACCAAGAATGCCCCCTGTCCCCACAGGTGCACTTACCTGCCCAACCGGAGCTCTCCAACAAGCCTGTCGGCCCTGGCACCAATTTCCACAGAAATGTTCATGTTCTACAAAGCAATAATCCAAGAAGTGGAGTCCCCTGACCCAGGGGCCAGGGCCTCTGCCAGGCCTCCAAGCCCAGGAGGGTGAGCTTCACAAAGGCTCGGCAGAGAAGCCCGCCCTGCCAGCTCAGACCCACCCAACCCAAGGAGGAGGGGGGCACTTCCTTTTGCTTTGCGCTTGTTGATGAGTCCCTCACTGTCAACCAATTACCACCCCCACCCCCACCCCCCACATACACACTCTTCCAGTTCATTTCAGAGTTCCCAGGCCACTCCTTTGGGCTATGTAAGCCAGACTCTGGGGCTGGAGTCCAGGCCAGCCCTGTTCTCACAGCCATTCATTCATTCATTCATTCAACCAAGGTTCCCACCTCAGCTTTTCTGCCCACTGTCTGCATGACCTTGGGCAACCCCTTCAGGATTAATCCACTTAATCTGCAAAGTGAGGAAAAGGTCTCAACTTGAGACCAAGCATGCCTGCCTAAGGCCTGTGAGTGCCTCCTGGTGGGGTGAGAGCCTGGCCCTCACCTCCAGTGGCCACAGTGGGTGCCACCAAATGTTCCTGGAGCGGCAGGGTGATCAAATGACTGAACACACAAATCCACAATGGAATAAAAACCTGAGTAAGTGAAGGCTTAAACACACAAATGAAGGAATAAATAAAGATATGCATGGATGAACAAAGGATAAACGAATGAATGAACAAATACGGAAATGATCAATTGAACAAAGGGGTAACTAAATGAAAAAATGAATGCAGGTATGAACCAGACAAGATATAGTGTATCTCAAGTTAGCAATCTAATAAATATGGAATGGATGAGCAAATACACAATGCATGATTGAATGAGCAAAGAGATGAGAGAATGAATCAGAAATAGTACACATATTTCAAGCTAAGGACTGAATGAACAATTGGAAGAATGAATGGCTGTAGACACCAGGATCATTTTAGTGCAGTGGCTCTGGTCTCAGGCCCTGGAGCCACACAGTCGAGGTTCTAGTTAGGCAGGACTCACACTCATACTCCTAACTCAAGGGCAGTGCTCTATGCCCTATCAGGGGCTCCCCATCTGCCCACACCTGGGAACAGCTTACCATGTCAATCAGGAAGAGCGGGGCTAAGGAGGAGTTTGGGAGGACAGCAAAGGCCTGAACCTCCACAGTAGGGGTGAAGGCAATGCCGGAGGGGTGCACTGTGAGGTGCGGCGGGGAGGAAGCCCAGATGAGGAGCTGCATCTTCATGTCGGGGAACATCTTGGCCACCTGCAGCCCCCAGCAGGGACAAGCAACAAAGACACGATTTTATTAAAATGTTTCTCAATCCTGGCTTGTGGTGGCCCTGCATAAATGCCTCCAATATCTTCCCATTGCTTGTTGAATAAATCCTAAAGACTGGCACCTGGCACTCTACTGCCTTCCCTCCACATGCATCTACCTCTTGCCCTCCCACTCCAGCCACACAAGGCTCCTTTCTGTTCCTCAAATACGACCCACTGTTT
The DNA here is from genome assembly GCF_030020395.1 of Manis pentadactyla. Classification (NCBI taxonomy): domain Eukaryota; kingdom Metazoa; phylum Chordata; class Mammalia; order Pholidota; family Manidae; genus Manis; species Manis pentadactyla. The sequence continues at coordinate 158,953,338 of NC_080023.1, read as the reverse complement.
TCCTGTTTAACACCCTTTGCACTCTCTGTTCCCTCTTACTGAATGCTTGTCCCCCCATTCTTTCCCAGCTTGGCTCTTTCCCTTCCTTCAGGTCTTAGCTCAAATGTCACCTCCTCAGAGAGCAGTGGTGAGGACACAAGGGAACTGAGAAGGGTTTTGACATTCGCATCTCAGCATGCCTCCAATCCCCCCGCCCCAGGTAAACTGTTTCAGAAAAATAATGTGATTGTTATGCAAAAGAAGCTCTGAGATAAATCCCTGCTTCCCCACTCACACCTCCCCCACACCAGGTCCTCTGTACAGAAATTTCTGGAAGTGCCACCACTGGAGAGACTGTTAAGGACTGAATGTTTGTATCCCCACAAATTCATAAATTGAAGCTGTAACCCCCAGCATGGCTGTATTTGGAGGTAGGGCCCTAAGGAAGTAATTAAGATTAAGTGAAGTCATAAGTCTGGGGCCCTGACCTAATAGGATTAGTGTCCTTAGAGGAAGAGACCCCAGAGCCTGCTTTGCTCTCTCTGTGCGCTCAGAGGAAAGACCACCCCAGGACACAGCAAGAAGGTCGCCCTCTGTCAGCCGGAGGAGAGCCCTCGCCAGCAGCCCCATCTGCTGGTACCTGATCTTGCACTTCTCGGCCTCCAGAACTATGAGAAATAAATTTCTGTAGTTCAAGAAAATGTCATTCTGTGGCATTTTGTGATGGCAGCCTGAGAAGATAGAGGCTTTCATTGGCCACCTTGTCTAAGGTGACAGCATCAACCTGTGGGCCTCATCATTCATTCATTCATTCATTCAACCAAGGTTCCCACCTCAGCTTTCCTGCCCACTGTCTGCATGACCTTGGGCAACCCCCTCAGGCAACCCCTCAGTCTGCATTTTCTTGCGAATTTTTCAGGGTGCCTGAATAATACTTTACTCTCTCCACTGGACTGGAGCTCCAAGAGGGCAGGGTTATGGTTCGCGTCGCTGGTCGCCCGGCAGGGCCCCCGGGGCATGGTGGGACCCAATATATGTCCGTTGAATGGGTGGGCCCAGCAGCTGCCCTTGCACCTGGGCGCCTGGGCGCTTGGAGCTTTTCTCTGCACTGACGATAGGCTGCATGAAATTGTTCCCACTCACTCAGGCTGGGTTGCTTCCAGATTGGGAACGGGGCTCTCCTCAGGCCACTCAGCAGAGCCCCTTCCTCCCGGCACCCCCAGGCTGCCTCATGAGCTGCCCAAAGGGGAGCAGGCCCTTCCTTACCTCTGGTATGAGGGTCCCAAAGAATTTGGTTGTCAGTCGGAATTTAGATTCCTGTGGAATCTGTAGCATGGAAAGAAGAGAAAAGGGTCTCCGGGATTATGTTCTAGATTGGGGGGTGGGCAAATTCCATAAGAGCAGTGGAAGACGAACATACAGACGATGGCCAGACAATAGACAATAGAATATATGACACTGGCGCTGACCCACCCTTTCTGCAGCAATCAGCCAGAACAGTCAGGACATGATCAGTGCCAGCTTCCCTGCTTTTCTGCACCGGAAAAGTCACCTGTGCTCCGCAAACCAATCACATAGGATGCCCAGCTTCTGTTAGTCCACAGCCAGCTTCTCCCTGCCTCCGTAAGAGCATGTCTGACCCTCCCTTTTCCTCACTGTAAAGCTTCCCCTCCCCCTACCTGCCTTTGAGCCTCTGCCAAATGCAAGTGAGGTGGCTGACTCCCTTACCCAGAAGAGTTTTCCTTCAGGTGGTCTTTATTTCTACAGGGGAACATGGTGGGGGGTGGGGGTGGGGCACAGCATCCCTCTGGTGGCCCTACAGAAAGGAAGAATGGGGCGCCTCTTCCAGGAGCAGCATGGGAGGACTCTGTGTGGTTGGTGGGCAGGCTGGCATCAGGTTGCAGTTGGACTCTGGAGAGGATAGTCATTTCCTCACTTTACAGTTGGGTAACCTGAGGCCCAGAGCAGGACTCAGGAATATATAGGCAGAGGCAATGAAGGTGAGGCCAATAATGGTGAATGGTGGTGACAGAGCCTGATGCAGGGCAAGTACTCCATGCTGGCTGCTGCTTTCATTACTCATCAAGTGCTTCCTGCAGGCTAAGCCCGTACGGAGTGCTTCTCATGAATTCCTATCTATTTAATTCTCATGACTCTTTGAAGAAATAAACTGTTATGGGTGTTTTGCAGATGAGGAAACTGAGGTTCTGAAAGGTTGAGTAACTGGCCTAGAGTCATCTGGTTAGAAAAGCGGGGGGCCAGTATCTGGACTCCGGCCTGTCTGACTCTGGAATCCAGACCTTGACCTCCCAGTGTGAACAAAGACTCAGACCCAGAGGGTCTGCAGCGCTTGAGTCCTGCGCTCGTCCCACATCCACCCCCAGCCCAGCCTTACCATTTCGTCCGTGAGGGTCAGGTTCAGGACTCCAGCCTCTTGGTACACGAGCCCGGCTGTGTTGAAGAAGTAGTCGGAGAGGCCCAGGTACAGCATGCGGTCGTGGGTGGGGGGCAAGGCCAGCGCCGGTGGGGCAAATGGAGGGGGGCTGCGGTGGGCCAGCCTGAAAAACTCCCCCTGGGGGCAACAGAATGAGCCCAGGCATTCTTGAGGAATTATAATGCAATGTCTCCATTCCAGGAAAAAGTGGGCCCAGGACACCAGCCACGCATTCACAGGGGAGACAGCCAGGGCCGGAAACTAACAATAACATCAGATGTCCCCTGGGTGCTGATTTCTAAGTGCCTTCCCCACCCACCCTGTGAGGGGCGTGTGGTGACACTCAGGGAAGGGAAGTGACAGGGCCAAGGTCACTCTGGGGGTACGTGGCAGAGCCAGGAGTTGAACCCAGGCAGCCAGAGTCCAGCAAACACACTCCCAACCACTCTACTGGCTCAGCCTCAACCTTGCAAATAAGCACAGAAATTCTACTAAAAGTACAATTCTGTTTGTCTGGTTTCAGCTATCAAACTTGCAAACTTTTAAAGAGGCAACCATTTAAATGTGTGTGTATTTTGAACCCATATTATCCAGTTTTGGGTAAGAACGTTCATAGGCTGCTGGGGAATATATATGCTTATGTTTATGCTTATAAAGGGCAATTTGGCAACTTGCTGCAAAAGCAGATCATTTATCTAGCTAAAAAAATATTGTTGAGTTATAAAGAAGCAAATTGTAGATGGATACATATGGTGGAATACCATTTATGTAAATTTAAAGGCCTATAAACCATACTATATAGGAATTACAGACACATACGGAGATATAGTGAAAGTATAAAAAACACAAGCAAGAAGGATACACACTGGTGTCATCAGTGTGAGTCCCTCAGGGGTAGAGGGTGCCCCAGGGGGCCTCAGCTATTTATTTCTACAAGGTTTCATCTACAAAAAATCAGAGGCAAATACAATAAAATGGTAACATTTCTTTAATTTGGGTGGTGGGGAGGGGAGAGTGTATAATATTTTCTGTAACGGAATCATTCCATCACTTAAAATTTAATGACCACGCTGATGGACAGTGACTGTGAAGGGGTATGTGGGGGGGACTTGGTGAAGAGGGGAGCCTAGTCAACATAATGTTCTTCATGTAATTGTAAATTAATGATACCAAAATTTAAAAAAATAAAAATATAAAAAAAAATTTTAATTTAATGACCATGACAGTCACATTACATAACACTGTACAATTCTTATAAATTATAAAATTAATAGGTAGACCTTTTATAAAATTAACAGGTGGACCTATGTACCACCCAGGAACCATCTCTAATATATGTCCTTGGGTGAGAATAGCAAATGGAAGAGCAGCGGGTACCCACTCATGTAAGCAGATTGTCAGCGAAACTAGATGGGCTTTCACGGAAGTGTACATGAGTGTGAGGACCAGGGTGCTGGGAGGCTGACCACCACCCTTACCTCTGGGCAGGAGCCCCAGGGACCAGTAAACAGGCCATTCTCAATGCCTAGGGATAGTTATGTATCATTCTAATCCTTTATTCCATTGTATTGCTTAGATTTTTTAAAAGTCTACCATTTGGTTCAGCAATTCTACTTCTAGGTAATATTCAAAAATTGGGTATTGAGGAATCCAGCTCCAGGGATGTTCCGGGCAGCTCTGGTTACTTTTGTGGGAAAAAAATGGAAAGAGTCCAAATGTTCCAGAAGGGGGCACTGTCCGTGTGCCTCATTGCAAGCTGTCTATTGAAAGACCCCACAGCCAAAGGGCTACAGGGGGACATTTCATGGAATGATGTTCACATGACACTGCTCTGTTTTTAAAAGTTGTAAAAGTATGCATGACTTGCGTAAATGTGTGAATGTGTCTATGCCTATAATAACCATAATATACTATATATAATATATAATAATAAATGTAATAATAATCTATACCTATATATGTCATTTTGTGTGTATTTCTGCCTCTTTTATGCACGTGTGAGCCTAGTGTTTTGGCACAGACAAGGATTGCATGGTCAGAGGGATCTAACTTGTGTGTCATAGTGCGTATCTCTGAGTTGTAATATTTGAATAATATCTCTCCCTCCCTCCCTCCCTCCCTCCCTCCCTTCATTCCTTCCTTCCTTCCTTCCCTTTCATTTATTTATTTCTTGGCTCCTTTGTAGTTTCTAAATATTCTTTTTCTTTCTTTCTTTTTTTATTTTACATTGAATGTGTTTTACAATAAACAAACAAAGCCATCACCAACTGTGGAGGGACTGAATAAGGTACATCCAGAGGAATTCTGGGCGTGGGACCTGCTCCAGTGGGGTGATCAGGGAAGGCTGCTCTGGGCTGAGCACAGACCCACCTGGAGTATAAGAAGCCAGTGGGGGACAGGGGGAGATGGGAGGCAACGGGGTTCAGGCAGAGGGGATGAAGAGGACAAGGGCCCCTAGGTAGGAACAAGCTTGATGTGTTGAGGAAGTCCAAGGCCAGTGTGTCTGGTTGGAGGGTGGTGAGTGAGGGGGAAGGTGGCATGAATGAATCGCCAGCCAGCCAGCCAGCCAGCCAAGAAAAATATTTATGGATCACCTCATATATGTCAAGCAGAGTTCTAGGTGCTGTTCATACAGTCAAGAATAAAGCAATAATGGCCCCTTTCCTTTCGTCGCAGAGGAGACAGACTTGTGTGTGTGTGTGTGTGTGTGTGTGTGTGTGTGTGTGTTGGGGGGTTAAAAATAAGTGCTGCTGAGAAAAATAAAGCAGGATAAGTGGGAGCAGGGGAGGGAGCAATGTCAGTGAGAGCAGTTTGGGAAGGTCTGTCTAGGGAGAGGATATTTGAGTAGAGACTTGAAGGAAGGAAGGGAGTGTTTATGTGGATATCTGGGTAAGAGCATCCTGGGAGAAGGAATGGCAAGTGCAAAGGCCCTGGGGCAGGAGCAAGCATAGTTTCAGGAATGGCAGGGAGGCCAGCGTGACTGTAGCAGGGGGAAGATGAGGAGGGGAGTGTGGAAGGAGGGTGAGAACAGATAGGAAGGGGTGGAGTCACTGTAAGGTTTGTTTCCAAGGGTGATGCAGAGCCCCGGGAGGGTCTGCGGCAAAGGTGTCAGGTGTAAGTCTCACCTTCAGCTGTCCATCTAGGTTCTCAGCTGTGATTATTGGAGGGGCCACCAGTGAGTAATCGATCCCAGTCACATTATCTATTTTGGCTGTCACTAGGTGGAAAGAAGGTAGATCATGAGCTGGCTCCTCATGGCAGCACCTCTGGGGCCTGGGATACAGGGTCAGCATCCCCTAATGTTGAATCAAGAACCACAGTGCTGTTCCACCCCACCTCCTCCAGGGAGCCTTCCCTGAACTCCCTTTAAAGGAAAACAAACCCCCTGCTCCACTTTCACAGACATCAGCTCTTTCTTTCTTCTAACAACTCTGAAATGTGGCTGAAACACAAGCTCAAAGAGCAGAGGGATTGAACTGAACTCTATATGACCTCGGACAAGTCCTTCTCTGCTGCAGACCACTGCGGTCATTTGTAGAATGGGTTATACTGGTGACCTCCCAGATGTTTTGTGGTTAGGGGCTCAAAAGCCAGGGGATCATTTATTAGCAGTGATAATACCCCAGGCTGAGCCCAGCCTGGCTCAGGTTTCTCTGTTTCTCAGTAGTAATCAATGAGAATTAAATAAATGCTAATCCCTCCTTTAGCCCTTCCTTCCCATGTTAGAAGGGAAGAAACTGAGGTTCAGAAATAGTAACTTGGCCAAAGTGGCACAACTGGTGAGTGACAGAGCTGGGACTCAAGCCAAACTCTTTTTCCTGCCTGGTGAGGCCAAACCCTGGACAGTGCAACTGCATTAGACACGCCCAGGATGGTCTCTGCAGGGGCTGGGGCAGAGCCTGGGGAAGGGAATGCATCTTAAGTGGGTATATATCATGTGTCAGCCATGCCAGGCTCCACAGGGAGGGAGCCCAGGGGACAGTCTGGAGCACAAGCTCTGGAGTAAGAACACCTGCATTTGGATCCTGCTTCTGCTTCTTACTGACTTTGTGACCTTGGGCAAGTCATGGCTGCTTTCTGAGCCTCAGTTTCCTGATGTACCTGGAAGGATACACCAACTTCAGGGGATATTGGGAGGCTGGGAGGGGACAGTCCTACTGGGTACATGACACATGGTGATCACTTGGCAGAGAGTCGTCCCCCATCCACTGCAGCACCTCACAGTTTACCAGCCACTTGGGGATGGAGAATATTGGCCCCATGTTAAAGATATGGAAACAGAGGCCTGGAGAGGTGAGATGACCAGCCTCAGAGCTCAGGCCAGTCATGTGTGTCTGGCCTCAGGAAGCTGGGAGCATCTGGTTATTTGGCCCCTGCAGGGGTAGGGGTGTGTGGGTGTGCGTTGCTCTTCCACCTCATTTCCGTACCTGCCACAAGCACCTGGCCTGATAGGGTTCCAATGCCAACTGCCATCCAAGAATAATCTTGTGTGCTCCTTCCACTCAGCCTCTTCCAGAACCATGTCATGTATACCCATGGCCCCTGCGAAGGATGCACTTGGTCCACCTGAGATCATGTGCACCTACTATAACTCCCCACACATCCCAGCAACTCCCTGCATAAGGACTTTCTCCACTCCCAAGTGTCCAAGGGTTCTGCCATTCCTACCCAGACCCAGGCCTGTCTGGGACACTTCTGGCCCCATCACACTCTCCCTGTCTCCTTGCTCCACCCTCTTCTATACCAGCCCCCTGGCCCCACCCAGCTCTCACCTGGTAGTGTCTGGAAATAAGGTTGCAGCTTGGAGGACACAGAATGGGTCACTACCTCGCAGATCTGGGGAGAACCAAAGAAGTGATCAGTGGGGGTTTCCTGTAGGAAAATATCCTTTGGGAATAATGATCTGGATGTGTTTTGCTTTCCTCAAATGTCTCCTTGAAAATCATGTAACTAATCACGTTTCCCTTCTCTCTTTGGCCACCAGGATGCTCAGCACTGGAACTTGTAACTGTCTATGATTGTTGATCTGCATATCTGCATTTTTGTTTCCTGCCCTGGTGTGGAACTTTCCTGATGGATTTTTATGTTTTCTATTTTTTAATGTGGTTTTTGTTTGTTTTTGCTGTCTCAGATCCTTTGCAGAGTGAGATGGTGAGAAAACACACAACAGGTGGTCAGTGGTCAGCTTATCCATCTGTGTGTCTGGGAGCAGGGGACAGCCCTCTGCTTAAGTCTGGGTGGGCACCCTCATCTTTGCTGTGTATGGCTAAAGAAGCCCTCCCCAAACCCCTCTGTGACTCATAGGGGAACAAGCATCAGTCTGACAAGACCTGAGTCATATGCTGATTTTGCCAATGAGGAAATCACTTCATTTCTCTAGACCTCTATTTTCTCATCATGATGATATAGTTTAAGCTATTTGTTTTGAAGCAATAGATAACTGGAATACAGAGTTAAAATCATTGGCTTCCTTAACTGGAAGGCATTACAGTCAGGAGGATGGTCAGAGAAGCCCCTACCTTCACCAAGTTTCTCCTCCGCAAGTTGAAAATGATTTTCATGTCATTAATCCAACTGAGTCTCTCCAGTCCTTGGAATTCTTAACTGTTGGGCAGCCCCTGGCATGGCAGACCACTGTCTCCTAGAAACGCTCCTTCTAACGTCCCTTGACCAAGGACTCTCCCTGCACTCCACCTATCCCTCTACTCACTCTTCCCCAGACACCCTGTGAGCTCCTCTTCCCAGTGAAAATGTCAGCTCCTTGGGGCCTTCCTTCTGGTGTCCTGTTCCTTCCGCTCAGCCTCTTCCAGAACCATGTGATGCAGTGATGCACCCTCATGGCCCCTGCTAAGGATGCAGTTGGTCCACCTGGAGGTCATGTGCACCTGGTGGAACTCCCCACACACCCCAGCAACTCTCTGTGTGAGGACTTTCTCCACTCCCACGTGTCAAGGAGTTACAGTGCCAGAAATCGCCCCAACCAAAGAGGGGTGAGAGTTGGTGGATAAATACCCAGCTTCCTCAGCCTCTTTGGGACAGCTCTGAGGTGTGCTCCCCACGGTTCCTCTGAGAGTTGCCCGTGGGGCTGAGCCCTGGCTTCCCACAGCAGTAGTCCACTCAGTAATGCTCCTGTCCCCGGCTCCCTTCCCCACCCCTTGCTGTCATGCCTGGGATCCCCTCCCAATACTTGCACCTGAATCTTCATCTCAGCATTGGCCTGGGGGTTGGGGGACCAAGCAAAGTGACCTCCTCCATGCTCCCAACATGTGGCCACTGCCCAGACCTTGGTTTGCAGCCAGACCTCTCCCCAGAGCTCCAGCCTGAGGCCCCAGCTGCCTTCTGGACAACTGTCCCCGTGTGTGGCCCACAGGCCCCCAAGGCCAGCACATCCCAGCCAGACTCCTCTGGTTCTTACTCTTCAGGGCTGGCCCCCCACCCTCCCAGTGGGCACCCTCCACACTTCGCTCTCTCCTTCCCCTCTGTCAGTCAGTTATTTTATTTGGGGGATGGAGGGAGGAGAGAAGGAAAGAGGAAAGGAATGAAGGACAGAGGGAGGAAGCGAAAGAGGAAGGAAAGAAATGACGGAGGGAGAAAATTGGTTTCCTGGGTGTGTTTCTATCACAGAAGACTCTGGATGTCCCAAGAATGTCACCCTCTGAGGAGCCTGGGCCTCTGGTCCAAGTGGCCCAGGGGTGTGGGGGCAGCACCTGGCAGCTGGACACCCGGGCTGCCTGTTCCTCGGCCACCGCCCTCCAATGCTGCTGACCCATGACAACTCCAAACATACACGAACACTTCCTTCACACTATTACTTAACTACAAAGACAGTTGGACTGAGTCAGCCAAGCTGGTGGGTGAGCACACTTAGTAATCCTTATAACAGCTTGGTGGCGAAGGTACTAATGTCCCCATTTACAGATGGTGAAGCTGAGGTTCTGAAAGATCAAGTGATTGGCTCAAAATTACCCAGCAAGTCAGACTCTGGAGTCAGAATTAAAACTCAGAAATTATGACTCTACAACCCATTCTGTGACCCCCTCTGTCATGCACTTTGACAACCGTGCACTGATTTTTTGGTTTTTAAACTTTGACAGATCACCTTCAGATAGATGATCTGACCTGACGGATGTCTCCCTAGACATGTCATCAGTGCCCCTGAGCAGGAAACCAATGTCTCCCACCCAGAAGACAGTGCAGCCTCTTGGGTTCCCTGCGGCTCCCTGCAGCTCCCTGCCCCCACTCGTGGCCATGCCAGTCATTCTCATGGCAGCCAGAGAAATTTTCCTAAACCACAGATCTGGCTGGTTCACCCCCTTGCCTAGAACTTTCCATGGATCCCCCTTGCCCTCAGCTCACTTGGCTTCTGAAGTAGGCTCAGGGCATTCCTGGAAGCTGACGGTTCATTAGTAAAAACCCAGGCCATTTAGTAGTCCTTTTCTCAGGTAAAAAAGCTGGCTCGGTGGGTGGTTAGGGGGAGGCAGGGCTGGGGAACATTGGCCAGCGCATGCCTTCTGTACTGGTTCTGGACTCAGGGAAGAGTTCAGTCACACTCCAGGCTGGCAGCTTCCTCAATGGCACGTTTTCTTTGAGGGGGGCACCAACAAGGGAGCCTGGGGTGAGGGGGGGGTTGGGAAAGGAGGCCGGAGGGCCATGGAAGAGGGGTGGGGAGCCAGCGGCTGTTTCTCTGCAGGAAGGAGCTTTGCTGTGGGTGAGGGATGTGACCTTGACTTAGTCTCTCGCTGGAATCCTCTGAAAAATACACGTGACTGATCTGTAGAGCCGCACGTGTGCTTTCAAATGGCTGTGAGGACTGCCTACAGTCCCCTGGCACGGGAGCAGGAGGGTCCAGTGGTGTATGAGGCCTGTGGACACTAAGGGCACCACCCACTCTGACCAGTGATTTGACTCTGAGCCCCTCCTACCTTGCTGTTCATGGTGTTTCGAAGTGAAGACTCAATTTTTTTGTGGAAGAGCTGCATCAGCCACCTGGAGATTGACATAAGGGGACATGCATGAGGCATCCCAGGTGTCCCTGGGCCATATTCATGAGGCCACCTCCTCTGGGAAGTCTTCCTCCCACCTCCAAATAGGCCAAGGCACACTTGTCCCTGATCCCCATGGCACACACTGAGACCCTGCCCTCTGTGTGAAGTGACAGAGAAGTTTATGAAGTTATTTCCTTAACAGGTGTCTGGCGGGGCTCCTGCCCAGTCTCAGCCTCATTCCTCATCCCTCCCCTCCCTCTCTGCCCTTCAGCTATACTACTTGGCCAAATCCTCCTGTGTCCTATGTTTCCTCCTACCTCAGGTCCTTTTCATGTGCTGTTCCCTCTGTCCTCAACATCTACTTAATTAACTCTCACTTATTCTTTTCATCTCAATTTCAAATGTCATTTCATCAAGGAAGGGCTAGCCAGCCCCCAGTCTAGGTCAGATCACCCTGTTCTGTGCATTTCAAAGCACTTCTGTCTCTTTTTTTCTTAGTTATTATATCCTTTCATAATCCTTGGTGAGCCATTCACTAATGCAATGATTTGATTAATGTTTGCTTCCCCACTGGGCTGGAAGCTTCTAGACAACAGAGATCATGTAGCTAAGAGTCTGGGGCCAGACAGTCCTGGACTGAATGCCTTCTCAACACTCACTAGGTATGAAAACTCAGGTTATTTCACATCTTTTCTGTGCCTTGGTTTTCTCTCCTGAAGATGGGATAATGAGAGAGTAATGTCATCAGTCATTGGGTGGATTGAATGAGGTAATTCACATGCTTAGAACAGTGCTTGGTACACAGCAGGCCTCTAATCGATGTTAGCTATTGCTCAATTTTGTTGGCCACTGCTGTCTCCTGATCACATCTCACAGGCCTGGCACATAGCAGATTCTTATTGACATTAGTTAAATGAATGGGTGAATGCCTACAAATCTGTGGTGAGGATTGTACAGCTTAGTGCCCATAAAGTGATTAGCCCAGAGCCTGGTGCATAATAAGTGCTCAGTAAAAGCTGCTGGATGAATGTTGAATGAACAAGTGACTCCTTGAGGCAGGGACGGTGTCTGCAGACCTGCGGGCCCCTGGCCCCTGCCCTGTACCGAAGCCTCTGAACAAGGCCTGGAATGCAGGTGGTACTCAGGATGCTTTCTGAACACAGGGATGATTAGGAAAGTTATCTCTGAGACCCTCCCACATCCACAGCCCCAGGAGATCATACGCCAGGCTGCCTCCTGAGATGTGCACGTGGACACTGTCGATGCGGCTGCTGCAGCTGGAGCAGGCGATGGTGGGGTGGCCCGAGGTCGGGTCACAGCTCAGCTTCAGACCCGCCAAAATGGAGATGCTCTCCACACTCAGGTCAAAGTTGCCACTGGTTTTGCTGAAGGGAGAAAAGAGAAAAGACGTGGAGTAAGCATGTTCTTCCTCGCTGCATTCAAATCATTTGGGATCATACGTTACACAGCATCATTCCAAAGCTGGAAGGAGGTTCTGCTATCATCCCCATTCCGGGTGAGTTCAGAGAGGGGAGGCAGCTTTCCCAAAGTCACACAGCAGCTGAGTGAAAGAACCAGGACTCCAGCCTGAAGTCTGAACCCATGTTTTCCTGGAATAACCCTGCCTTTACCCACTTCCATAACCTCTGCCTTTGCTGTGTACCTTCAGGCATGTTTCTGAACCTCTCTGAGTTTCCTCACCCAGACTCTGAGCCAGCAGTGGGACATCACCTTTGCCACTAAAAAACTGGGTGTTTGGGGACAGTGAGTTTAATTAGTGAATCCACATACGTGAAATGGGGTCAATAACTCCTTCAGGGATGAATGAGGTTTGGATAAGACAGTGTGCTTGAACGTAGTTTGTCAACTCTTCCCTAATGTGAGGAAGTGTTACTTTTCTGTCATCAATGAATGAAATGATAGGTACTTAGGAGCCCGAGTAAAGAACTGAGCAATTCTGGTTGTGGAGGAAATGGACAGACCCTGAGGGCCTTGTGAGTGGGGGCAGCTTCATGCCCTCTCCACACCAAAGCGCCTCCCACTCCATTTTCCCCTGGGTTCTCCGCAAAGGAGAAGTTGCCAAAGTGACTGCCAGTCTGAGCCACGGTCACCAGTAGGCAGGGTCGCTCTTGGGAGAGCCCAGTATTTAGATTCAGAGTTGGAGTTTGGATGACTTGCCCCAGTTGGTCGCCCCTCCCTGCACCCACACCCTTGGCACTGCCTATCTTAGGGGGAGGTAGGTGCGTTTCCAGGCTCCTGACTTTGGACTTGGCCATGCGACTTACTTTGGCCAACGACACAGGAATAGAGGTGACCATGGCCAGTTCTGAGTCTAGGCCTTAAGGGGACCTGCATGTTTCTCGTCACCCTCTTTGCATCTCTGCCATCACCAGGAATATGCTCTGAGTAGCGCACTGGTCCGAGAAGGAGGAGGAGGAGGTACATGTGGAGCAGAACCACCTAAACCAAGCTCAGCCTAGATCAGCTGAACCCCACCTACATATAGATACGTAAGTGATAATATATGACTGTTGTTTCAAGCCACTGGCATTGGATGGTTTGCTATAAGCGAGAGCTACTGGATAAAGAGATAAATTAAAGATCCCACTTGGCCTTCCATCCTAAGCCACATGCACCAACTTCGTTTTGCCAGTGTCCTGTGTTGTGATGTGGACAAATGCTCAGCTATTAACAAAAGGCTGTGTTGGATCTTCTTACATGAAAAAGTCCCCCAGGAACCCTTTGGGGACAAGTGGAGATGGGCAAGACAAAAATTGGGCATTCCTGAGCTCTGTCTCTTATCCCTTCCAAATATCACCAAGAATCCACTCATTCACTCAACAAACCCAAGCTTGGAAACTCACATGAAATTCTTTCGTGCTTTCCATTTTCCACTGATCTTGACATTGGCATTTTTGATGGAAAGTTGAAGGCCCTCATTGGGCAACAAATTTATCTGGGAGCTGGGAAGCTGGAACCCATGGATAACCATACTGCAAAGAAGAAATGCTCAATTAGCCTCCTGGGGTCCACATGAGGAGTCAGTTAAAGATGAATGCAGACTCACCCCCTCACTTCACCCCTTTACCACACCCATTCTAGGAGAATCCAGAAGCTATGGGAGCAGCCTTGGGAACTCTGTGGGCATTGGGCAGAGTTGCTAGGCAGACAAATCTGCATTTGTGTCTTGCTCTTTCTTTATTATTGTGTAACCCTGGGCATGTCACTTAATCATCCTGAGCCTTCATTTCCTCATTTGTAAAATGGGCACAGTCATCTCTGCTTTGCAAGGTGTGTGATGATCAATGACAATAGACAATGTAATCTCATTGGCCGCAAGTTCTTAAAAGGGCAGAATGTGTCTGCCTCTTTCTCATTATTGCAGCAAAACCTGCTGTGTCAGACACATAGTAGGTGTTCAAAAATATCTGTTCAATGCAAAAGTGTATAGCATTCTGTAGAGGATGTTTATGGCACTCATACCCCCTTGTGGGAACGAAACTGCATTTTTATTTTGGAGAAACCCCTCTCCACATCCATTCCATGTTGTTCCAAAGAATGTTAACTTCACCTCCATCTTCGGGGGGTGGAGTTTTTGACTTGATCATAAGCTAATTAGTGGATTCTACTCCCCTGCCCCTGGCCACAGTGACTGGTTCAGGAGTGTGTACATAACCTAACATGCACTTATCAGAATGAGTCTCAGGGTTTTTCTTGAGTTGCAAGGGGAAGGTACTCTCCTTCCACAGGACCGGGAGTGCTGAGGAGATGCTGGTGGCCCTCCTGCCTCTTCGAGGGGACACCCTACCTGAGACTTAGATTCCCCCCAGGGGAACTGATGCTGAGAGGTGGCAAGAGAGAAACAGGGTCCAACGACAGGAGCCTGCCTCAAGCTGAAACCGAAGCCAGACTGACTGCTCCAGGAACTTCTCAGTCATCTGAGCCAACAAATGCTGGTTAGGCCCTCTGGGATTGGCCTTTCTGTGCTTGCCCACCTCCCACCCCCGCCAAATCCTAATTGATATACGGGCCTGATATGAGACTGGGGGTTCATGACACCCCTCCCCCTGCCCACACACACACTGGGAGTCATGACGAATCACTGAAAGACCGTTTTGTGGCTTCCACCATGCTCAGCTTGGGGCATTATATCCCCTTGGATGGTGTAAACACTAGCTTTGGGATCCTAACCTCTGAATTTAGGAGTTTGTGGCTCTGCAATTCTAGGTCTTGGTGGCCCCAGAAAATTGTAAGTCCTGCATACTGAGGCCTGAGCTCAACAGGCCTCACCTGTAGAAGCTGTAATGCCCTTTCCCAAGATACTTGATCTTAAAGTTTCCTGAGAAGGTGGGAATCTGGATCTTCTCCAACTCCTTCTGCAGCACAGCCACTCCTTGCTGGCAGGCTGAGGGGAGAGAGCAGAGGAGAGAGCAGGTCAGATGCACAGCCTGTGAACCCGGGTTGGCAAGGCAGGGCAGACTCTGGACCCTCACCCCTGTCCATAGCAAGGATAGTGCGGTTGGGAAGGTTCAAAGTAAGGGTCAGGGGTCAGCTAAGGTTTTCTGTAAAGGGCTTTGTGGGTCATACTGTCTCTGTCACAGCCATTCAGCTCGGCTGTTATTACAGAAAAGCAGCCATGGACAATATGCAAATGAATGGGTATGGCTGTGTTCCAATAAAACTTTATTTATGGACACTGAAATCTGAATTTCACAGAAGAGATGGTATTCTTCTTTTCATTTCTTTCAACCATTTAAAAAAGTGACAGCTATTCTTAGTTCATGAGCCATACAAAAACATGTGGCAGGCCAGATCTGGTCTGTGGGCTGTAGTTTGCCAACTAGCGGCCTAAAATATCACCCCATTCAAATACCCAGTCATGCATCCTATGAATATTTATTGGACACCTATTTTGTGCCCTTCTCTGTGCTGTGTCCTCACAGATACTCTATCTCTTGGGCTTTTGGACATTTGCATGTGCCATTCCTGCTGCCTGAGAAAACCTTCCCTCCCATCTTTACCTGATCCACTTATAGTCAGCAAACATCACTTCCTCCAGGAGACTTCTCTGATTCAGCAGACAAGAACAGTCCTCCTGGCTGTCATTCTCATGATGCTGTGGGCATCTTCTTTGAAGCTCCCATTGCTCTTTGTAATTACACACTTATTTGTGTGACTTTTTGATTAATATTGCTCTCCCCTACTAAATATAAGGCCCCCAGAGTCGGTTTTATTACAAATGTATCTCCTATACTCACCACAATGTCTGTTTTATTACAAATATATCTCCTATACTTGCCACAGTGACTGGTAGTTAATACCAGAATGCACTTACTATTTGTTGGATTAATAAATGAATGAATGTCCGAATGTCAGGATTTCTACCATCAGTTATTATGTGGCTAACAGCATCAGAAAACCAATTAAAAAACAAACATGTTACCTAAGATGGAGTAAGTAGTAAGATGAGACATTCTAGGCTTTTTGTTTTCCAAGAACCAATTAGGAAATCATCATCATCATCATCATCAACATTTATAAAGCTCTTACTCTGTGCCAGGCACTGTTCAGGGCTCTGTACATGTATTAAGTTACTGAATCTGAACAATCCTAGGAAGTAGATACCATTACCACTCCCAACTGACAAATAAAGAAGCTAGAATTCAGAAAGGTGGTCACACAGCTGACAAGGGATGGTGGTAAGATTTGGATCCAGGCCTTCTGGTCCCAGAGAATGGGAATAGGCCCGGTAACAGGCCTTCTGGGGGTTCAAAAGTGAACTATGCATACATAGTCACTGACTGGAGGGGAAAGAAATAATGGAACAGCCAGAATCTGTGGGTTGGCAGGAACCAGGTCTTGAAGGACCTTGAATCCATGCCAAGGGCTCAGGACATCTGAGGGCACTAGGGAACCACTGAATAGGGTAAGTGGGTGGGGCATCGGCAGATTTGCTGCATTTCAGAAAACCCCCTGTGGTGGCCACATGGGGCGTGAATAGAAGGGAAACTGAGGCTGCTGTGACCAGCCACGGGGACCTCTGGGCTTAAAGGCTGAGCCCAAGCCTCTGCTCCTGGGAAGCCTCAGCTCTGGCTGGATTTAGAGCAGAGCCATATTCCTTTCTCTTAACTTAGACGGAGCCTTCTGTGTGCACCCCTAGGGTTCAGAGGTGGCCTGCCTGGGCTGGGGTAGGAACTCAGGGATGGAACACCAGGTCCCCCTGAGTCCTGCCCTGATTCCCCCAAAGATACACCGGTGGAGGAGGCTCTGCTTTCTCCTAGGTCTGATTTCTCTTGAGGCTGGCTATCCCCCACCGTTCTGCAGTTCATCTATCTGCCACTGAGAGGCAGCATCGAGGAGCTGCAACCGGGGACATCAGACAAAACCAGGGCTCACATCCAGGCCACCCACTTCCCCAGCTGCTTCTCCCGGTTTCAGTTTGCTCATCTGTAAATGCTACGAGGAACAGTTATGTCCCACCCAGGTTAGAAATGAAGACGAAAGGAGACTGAGAGTGTAACACGCCTAGCACAGTGCCTGGCATAGATCTGAGAGGCCAGCTGCTTCATGCCACTCTCTCCTTTGCCTGGGCCTGCGTGAGTGCCCTGGGGTAACCTCTCTGGGTCCTCTGGGTGCATCATGTGCACAGCATGGCTGGCAAGGCTCTGCCCTGGGGGAGACCATTAAGAAGAGCCCGCCTCACATTCCGCCTCCCCCTGCCCAGTTTCCTCGTGGGCCTGAGCTCTGCTCATGCTGAAGACTGAGTCAGAGATCTAGGCGCAAAGGGCAGTCCTGAGAACCAGCTTTAGAAGGAAAGGCTTTAGAAAGGTGTAGGAGCCAGAGCTGGCAGCTGGGTAGAGGAGGAGGGGAGCCATGTGGACGCTTAGGGGCATGAGCACTGGACTCGGAATCCTGCAGAGCAGGGCTCCAACCCCAGGGCTCTCCAACCTGTGACCCTGGGCAGCCCAACTTGCCTCGGTTTTTTCATATGTAAGACAGGGGTCAGAGGAGCTGTGAGCTTCGCATGTGCTGAATTTAAGCAGCTGCCACAGCACTCGCTCAGTAAGTGCCCCTTGGGGTGAAGAGGAGGGAAGGAAGGCATATGATTACCATAGTCCAGGCCCTTCTGGGTGATCCTGGTCACGATGCCGGGGTTGGTGGTCGCTGTCACAGCTGTGCCCAGGGCGGTCAGCACTGTCAGGGTTGCCCACCATGGCGCGTTGTCAGGGCTCCTGGCCATGTCTTCCTCCTCCAAACTGTCCAAGCCTCCAGGCCTTGGAGGGGAACCAGGGATCTATAAAGAGCCAGCGGGGTAAATGCAAGTCAGGAGAAAGGAGGAAGGAACTTGGGTGGGGGCGGAAGGGGGGAGGGTGGCTGCCTGCAGTCCCCACCGTAGTTGGGGCCACAGCCCCAGAGGCAACTGGAAGTGGAGCCTGGGTGCCATGTGTGTTGTGGTGTGTGTATTTGAGTGTGTATTTGTGTATATGTGTATGTGTGTGTATGTGTATGTATGTGCCTGTATATGTGTGGTATGTGTGTTTGAGTGTGTGTGGCATGTGTATGTGTGTATAGTATGTATGTTTGTATGTATGTGTGCTGTGTGTGCATGTGTGTGTAGTTGAGACTTCTGGCTCTAGGCATCATTCCCCTCCCTAAGCACTGCATCCCCTTCTCTGAGCCCCCATCAAATCCTTCTATCTAAGGACTTCCTTGAAGCTGGGTGGTGTGTACATCAGGGTTCACTATATTTTTCTTTTCTTTTTTTCCCCACTCTATTGAGGTATAATTGACAAATAAAACTGTATCCATTTAAAGTATACAATGTGATGATTTGATATATGTGTACATTATGAAATGATCACAACCAAGGTAATTAACACATCCATCACCTCACATAATTATCAATCTCATGTGTATGGTAGGAACACTTGAGATCTACTCGCTTAGCAAATTCCAAGTATACAATATTCTTAGCTACAGTGACTATGCTGCACACATCAGATCGCAGAACTTAATTCAAATTCTATAACTGAGAGTTATACTTTTCTTCCTACTTTTGATTTCTTTGGTATTTTCCATAATAAAACATTTAAGAAAACAGAACCGCAAGCATTTGCTTGTCCTGAGAGTCAGTTGTGGTAGTAATTAAATGCTCAAATTTTGGAGTCCAGAATCTTAGCTGCGGTTTTAAATCTTAGCTTTGCCACTGTCTGGTGGTTTGACCTTGGTCAAGCCCCGGAGCCTCAATTTCCTCTTCTGGAGAGTGGGGATAATCAGGGTAACTTCCCTCCCTGAATTATTGTGAAGACAGGGCTTTATACCATCTAAAGCATTTAGCACAGTGGCCCCCTGCATAATAATCACACAAATGGTAGCTATTAATGTCACTCTGACTTTAAAAGTAATCTGTGTTCATTGGCCAAAATTTGAGTAAGAACCAAGAGAATAAAACTCACATTTAACCCCCAATTCCAGAGATACCAAGCAGAAGTGTATTTTAGAGTATTTCTCATTCCCTTCCTTTTTTTTGCTAAGCAAAGGTAGACTGTGTATTTTTTGAACAAAGAAAAATGGGATCACACTGGTCAGTTTTGTAAAGTTCCTTTTTATCAATAGACAGTATGTAGTGAACGTTCTCCCCCGCCCCCGAATATCCTAAGTATTCTTTTACACGCACCACATTTCATCGCCTCCTCATCCCACAGTTTTCTTCATCAAGCTTTTGTTTTGTCCCTTTTTACGCTTTGCTTTGACAAATGGGGAACTTGAGGTTTCAAAGAGGGAAGTGTTCTTCCCACAGCCGTGCAGCAGCTTGCTGCTCCCTAGCTGGGATTTAAACGCAGACCGCCAGACTCACCCCGCGCCAGCCTGAGTCCTCCGTGCTTAGAGGATGTGGGGGGTGTAGTCACTGCCCACCCCCACCCCTGCTTTCCAGACCAGTCTCTGCTCAGCCCCAGCCCCTCCCTTCACAGCAGCCTCAGGCCCTGGGAGGGTGGGAACCCCGCGGGGCAGCCAGCTCCGTCTCCATGGTGATGAGAGGAGGGGGTTGCTGCGGAGGGGGAGACCAGCTTCTCTCCTGCTGGGTCTCCATCAGCCTCCTGGCGCCCTGTCTCCCCGTCTCCCCACTCTGATTTTATGTAAGTTTAACGAAGTCTGCTGAGCCAGGAGGACGTGAGCCCTCCTCAGTTCTTTATCCCCTTTGTCTCTTAGCCCGGTTCTAAAAGGATCTCTCCCTTCCTGCCTCCATCCACAACAAGAAGAATCCTGGTTTGCTTAAGAATGGAAACAGCAGCCATATATACAGAGCATCTACTATGTGCCCAATGCATTGCATATATTATCTCCAAGCTTAAAAATATCCCTCCAGCAAGGGATGATCATTCTCCATTTTGGAGATGAGGAAACTGAGTGATCATGTCCCTGTCAATGTCACTCCATCTTTCATGGAAAGAAACTTTTTCCCTCTACCTGGGGCGGTTGGTTGCCAGGAGGACTTGCCACTCCGGGTCCTCACCCCAGCTACACCTTTCTGGGCCCCTGAGTCAGATTCTATATCTGTGCAAGGAAGAGAGCTCCAAGGAGTGGCCAAGACACATAGATAGGTAGACTTATCAGAGAATTAAGAGTTTTGAAAAATTATCTCACATAGTTTTGAACACCTACAGTCCTAACCACACGATATTCCTAAATCCCCTGGGCCCTCGTAGATGTTGCATCTGTGAGAGTGTCAGACAGGAAAGGAGCAGTAAGATGAAATTCACATGACTGTGACTTTCATTACCACAAAATTGGAATCGTAAAACCAACTGGCAAGTTTCTAAGTAAGCCACCTCCACTGGCTCCCCTCTGATGGTTCATGCCCAGCCAGATCCAGATGAATCCATCAGTGACTCTCCAGCCTCCTTTTCAGTATGGCTGCAGGCCATGGAGGTGCCTGCTGCTCCTGATCTGACTTTCTTCTCTGTATAAGTGATAATGTCTTCAACCCAAGTAACAAAAATCCCCAACGCACTTTGGCTTCAATAGTATGCATATTTATTACCTCATAGAAGTCTAGAGAGAGGGCAGGTTTGAAATTCTGGTTGATTCAGCAGCTAACAGACATTTACCATCTCTCCATCTCTTTGCTCTGCCATCCTAGTGTCTCAAATTTACCCTCACACTGGCTTCTTTTATGGTTGCAATATGATTGCAGCAGCTCCAGCTATTGCATCTAAATGGGAACCTTCCAGTGTGCCTCCTGTTTCTCCTTCTCTTCTTCCTCCTCCTCTGTTTTGGTATTTTCTGTAAGCTATTTCAAACATACAGATAAGAATAGGGTACCCAGGTTTATAAAATCTTAACATTATGCCATATGTACTTCTTACAGTTTCTTTTAGTTCTGTGACTTTTAATACATGTATAGCCACATGTACCCAGGACCACAATAGGAATATAGAAAGTTTCAGCATCCCCTCTAAGTCTCTCCTGCTATCCCAATTCAATATGGCTTAAATCATAAGGAAAATATATTATCTCAGCAGGAATTCAGAGGTGGGATGGATCAAGAGTCAGTTGATTCAGGGACTAGTTCTGTCCACCTTTCTACTCTGTGGTCCTTTGGATGTCAAGTGTTCCAGAGGAAAATGCATTGGCCTTAGGATTGGCGGGCCTGGGTTCATAATCCCAGCCAGTCTACCTACTTTCTCTGTGACCCTGGTTAAGTTCCCTGACCTCTCTGAAATTTGGGCTTCTCGTTTAAAGATGGGGAAATGATGCTCATCATGGAGGTTGTTCTGAGGATTACATGAGAGAATGGATGTGAATCAAGTCTCACAGAGAAGGTGCTCAGTAAATAGTCGTGATTCAACCTTCATCACTCACTGGCTGGAGAGTTCTGGAGCCCCCAGGAACATACACTAGAAGCACCACAAACTGGGTTCTCCATCCTCTGGCCTTTGGGTTTGGGCTGGGTTTGTGCAGAGTGAGAGGAAGCCAGGGCTCACATAGTCTCTGTGAGCCTGCCGCTCAGCCAGCACTGTGAGCAGACATGGCCCCTCCCCACACAGCAAGGCAGTTAGGAGCGTGGGCTGGGAACACCCCAGATCTGGGCCCCAATCCCAGCTTGCCACTTACTCATTCTGTTAGGTCTGAGCTCCGAACTTGCTGAACCTATTTGCTCACTTGCCCCCACACTCCATCCTCAGGCCCAGATGCTCAGGTTTTGTCACTGGCTAATGCCCTGAGCAGGTCAAAAATCTCATATTTGACCCATTTTTATTGCAAGACTGTAAGATTTCAAAGCAGCTGCTGTCTTTCAAAGTTGTTTTTCAGTTGAGTTCCAGGAAAAGATGCAATCACGACCTATTCTAAATCAGTTTGGTCTATTCCATGGGAGCCACACCTGCCAGAGGGACCAAGAAGTGCCGGAGAGATACCTTTGCCTCAGTAGCTTAGTAAAATCCCAGCCCAGGGGGGAGCTTAATGTGCATCTAGGCTCAATGACTATGTAGAAACACGGTCAGCAGGTGCTGACCTCACCCCTCCTCTAAACTAAAGACAACTTCATTCCCTCTCCCAGAATAAAAAGAATCTGCCTTCTCTTGCTCAGGGAGCTACAGCTTTGGAAGTGATTCCCTGTGGTCTTCTAATTTGCTGCAAATAAAATGTACTTTGTAGGACAACTACATCTGGTGGAGGTTTTTGATTTCAGCTTACCAGGAAGCGAACTCATCCTGAGCTGACAACAGTTTTACCATGAGTCCATCCCTGTGGTGCGCTTTGCCTCTCCCTCAGGCCCTGAGTCTTCTAGCTCTTTCCCTCCTTTGTCCTGCCCCCCACCCTCCCACATACACAGTCTGCCTTCTCTGTGTGTCTGGGTTCCTGAATATGCTGGTGGTCATTTTCTGATTAAAGGGGGACTTGGAGTGGATCCTGGGGGTGGAGGGGAGGATAGAAACAGGCCCTCATGCAGCTCTGACCTCAAGGTGTAGCATCTAAAAGGCAGTCGGCCACTTGCCTCCATGGAGATAAACCTCTGGTGGGAGGTGGGGTGGGTCTCCCCCAGCTTGCTATGCTAAAAAGTGTCTGTCTGCTTCCGAACCTCAGTTTCATAACAGAACTCTTTTGGGTACCCTGGTCCTGGAGGTGGGGGCAGGTCTTTCTCATGGTATTATTAATATTAGTTTTAGTATTATTACTGCAGTCCCAGAGTAGACCACAAGATATGTTCAGTAGTGAATACATGAAAGACGGGTTAAGAACCCCAGCATAAATCCCAGACCGTAAGTGTTTGGAGCCTGAGAAGGACAAGGAATCCTGAAAGGCTTCTGGGAGGAGGTGAGAACTGACCTTGGCCCTGGGGTGGCAGCCTGTCTAGTGAGGTGCTGTTGGAAGCAGGGCTGCTTCTGAGGCTGAAGCCATTGGCTTTGCACAGAGGACATTTCTGGGAAGAGCTGAACGCCGAGGGAAAGGAAAATAAAGCCAAGGGCTTCCCAGGGGGCAGAGGCGAGGGAGAGTGTGGCTCTCACTTCTCCTTTTTCTTGGGAAACTGTGTTGTGCTGCTGGCTGGAGCGGGCCGGGCCTCCTCCAGTCTGAGGGAGGATAACAGGAAGTAATGCAACCGGCAGTTGCCACATGGCCACGGGCCTCTGAGCCATTTCTCCTCAGCCCATTAGGAAATAGGTACATGTGCAGCCAGCCCCAGGGGGCCGAGGACTGGTCCCAAAGAGGATTGTTGCTGGTAAAGCAAACCATTCCCTGCCTGGCTTGCCCAGGGGTGGTAAGAGCCTGGGGCTGGGGACGCAGACAGGCTGGGACTAGAGGGAGGCCAGTGAGGAACAGGGACTGGCTTTGTCTCTGTTTGTGTTTGGCTGTGTGAATTTGGATGCATCCTTGGGCCTCTCTGGGCTCAGAGTCCTCATCCATAAAAGCAGCCCCCATTTTTAGAGGGCTTAAACCATGCCAGAAACCATGCCAAACCCGTGGCTAACAGTCTCTTTTAACCCTCACTCTTTTCTGAAAGTAGGCCTCCTTGGCTCCATTTCACAGATGAGAAAATTGAGGCTCAGAGAAGTTAAGTAACTGGCCCAAGGCCGCACAGCTGAGAAATGCCAAGGAGACGTTGAGGGCTTCAAAACGAGGGGAGACAATCCTGTTGGGTCATGTGAAGGAGGTGGCTATGGAAGGCCGGAACGCCTGGAGAACAGCCTCTGCGCTGTCCAGGCTGGGAGCAGCTCAAACAGGGCACTGAGGTGGAGCCCCCCAGGGGCTGCAGTGTGGGACTGAAAGGGGGAAAGGTTGGTGGGGGGTTGGGCCTTGGGGTCATGTTGTGGTGTTTTTCTTAGAGGCCAGTGGCCCCCCTCCCTCAGTTCTTCTCCTTCCATGACAGTAGTTAGATTTGCAGCCAGCAGGTTGAGGAAAAAACCACTGCAAAGTTAGCAACTCATTTCAATGTATTTGCATTTTTCTAAGCCAGTTTATAGACATTTGAAATAAGGAACCAAGGGCATGTTTGATGATAGTTGGTGGTTTGGCTAAGGGACCTCTGAATGCCAAAACTTGCCCTGCCAGTTCCGTGCCCCCTGGCCCCCACTACACCTGGGGGGCTGTACTCAGAGACTATCACACTCGGAAACGCAGTACTGATTCTTTGTCAGCTGGCCAGTGGCCAGTGGCCAAGGCTGGGCAGGAGCACAGAAGGCAGGGGGGTGGCCCCACTTCCCGCTGCTCGCCATCCCCCCTCCCAGCCTTTGGCTGGCAGCCTGGGGGAGAAATCCCAAGGATGATTGGCTTGGGTGGAGGGAGAGATGGGGACAGAGCGTGGGCGTAGTTTGCTGGTCACATGGCACAATTTGAAGAACAGAGAAAGGGCACCCAGCTGCGTGGCCCTTTAGCCACCAAGACTCCTGCCCACTAGGAAACAAGGGACAACCAATGTCTTAGAATCCAGCCAATCAGAGTAGCAATTACAAATTCCTAGGGGAGGAGAAGGACAAGGAGAGCGGAGAATCAGGTGGGGTTAGGGTGGGGATGTGTGCTGGCCGCCAGACAATGCTTCATGCCTGTGTGGGTGTGCAGACCCTTGGAAAGAATTCCAAGCCTCCACCCCCACCCCTCCTGTGAGTATCCACAGCCCAGAGGCCAGGACTTTCTTAGTGACATTGGAGCTATTAAAGGATTATTATTAGGAAACATTTATGGAGCACTACCTCTTTGTAAGGCACAATGGTAGTATATATCTTTCAATTAATTCTAATAAAGTTTGCCCTGCCTTCAGGGTACAGGCCAGGAGAACTTTCTGTGATTCTGTAAGCCAAACTTTTATCCTTTCCATAAATTCCTTTTCTGTTCACGCCAGCTACAGTTGCTTTCTGTCGCAGTTAGGATCCTTGATGAGTACAATACCATGAGTGCGTGTCTGTGTGCTGCACATGAGCACGCATGTGTGGCTCTAAGGGACTGAGGCCACCACAGCAATAAGAAACACAAAAGATGGTGTCCTAGGGTTTGTTCCCAGGCATCAGATAGTCTGAAAGTGGAGGCTTCTTCATGAGAGAAAAGGGCAGTTGAGCATTTCAAAATGTTTCTATGTACCATGTTTCATTTATTCCCCTCCACCACGGAAGAGTTAACATTTACAGTTTTATAGATAAAGACATTGAGGGTCAGGAAGGTGGCTGAGGCTTCAGAGCTACTAAAAGGTGAAGCTGAGGACGAGTCCAAATCCTGGCCTCCTCCCAGGGCACCCGGTGCCTGTCCCATGGGGCTCGCAGAGGGAGGCAGACTAGCTGGGTAGGGCTGGAAAGGGGTGGAGTGACGTGACTTCTCTAAGCCAGAGAAAACCCTGGCGGGGCTGGTGAGCTCCCCTCTGCCCCCACATGCCTCCCAGCACATCAGTGGATTCTGAGAGGACCATGCCTGGGAAGAGATCAGTCCATGGGGCACCTTAGAGGGCCACCTGGAGCCTACTGTGTGCCTTGCCCTATGCTGGCATTCCCTCATGAGTGGGCAACAGTGGAGCCCTGCCTGGAAGTTGCTGCCCGTTCATCTGGGGACAAGATGACTCCTGCAGAATGAGGCCACCAGGGCAGGCCCTCTCCACCCATAACGGGACAGAGCATTGTTGCTAACTGGAGGTGCCCTGTCTCTGCCTGAGCTCTGCCTGCTGAAGAGTCCGGCTTTACTGACTCAGCTTCTCCTGTCCCCCACCCTCTGAGGAGCGGGCTGCAGGGTTTTCCTGGGTTCTAGGTGGCAGAATGAAGAAGAAGGGGGAAAGGGGCAAGAAAGAAGGAAAAGACCAAGGTTCTGGGGTTAACTCTGGGGGAATCTATGGACAATGGAGACTCCTGTCTGTTTTGTTCCCTGATCTATCCTAGGTAGGGCTCTTGGTACATACTAGGTGCTCAATAACTGCTTGTTGGCTGAATGGAGTTTAGAGAAAGAGGACCCCCAAAGAGATGGCGTTGAAGTAAGTTCCCATTGAAGAGAGGGAGATACTAGGAAGTATTTCTGTAGACTGGGCATATTTCCTTTAGTATGCTTTAAATCACAGTGAAGAACTTGAGTCATTTTTTAATTATTTTAGCAATGACAGGACAATGGCCTCATGACTGCCACATGCCCTGAGACAGGACCAGTAGGCTTATACATATATCAGTTGGATTTCACAGCAATCCTCCTAAACATTCACTGAGCACTTAAATGCTGAGAGTATGGTTCTAGGCTCTTTGTAAATGTGCACATGCACATACACACACATCCTGAAGAGGAAGGCCCCATCTTTATAGTACAGAGGAGGCTACAGAGGCACAGAGTGGTTGAGTAACTGGCTCAAAGACACACAGGTGATAAGTGATTAAGTGGGAGTTGACCAGAGGACACCAGAGCCCACCCTCTTGGCCTTACACGCATCTACCAAAGCCCAGGCAGTGGGGAAGGGGCAAGCAAGTAGGGGCCACTGGCTCTGAGACGGCACGCTGCCTTGTGGCAACTGAAGGGGGCTTCTGATCCTGATTTTCTGTCCCCTCTTCCAGTCTCCTGTCTTGCCTGTCCAAAGGAAAAAAAAAAAACATTGACAGGACAGGGCTCAGGGTTCATCTGGCGGCCGCTGTTTTCCCAGCTGTGGACTGGCCACCTCCTCCCAGCCTCTCCAAGCCAGCCCTGGACTCCAGCCGTTCCAAAGAACCAGGACAAAGTGTGGTCATCGTGGGAAAATTAGCAAACACAGGAGCGAAGGAAAACAAAGATCAGCTGTAACCTCTCCACTCAGAGAGACTTGTGGACACCATTTTTGGTGCTTTTCTAGCGGTTTGTCTTTCTACCAGTGCATGTGTGTGTGCATGTCTGCATTTGTGTATATACACCCAGATATTCTTATTATACAGTTGTGTAACACAGATGTTCACCGACAGTATTGTAAATGTTTTTCTATATCATTACGTGCCCTTACACAATATTTTTCTTTATATTTTACATTGTTGGTGTATTTTAATTTACAAAGGTATTATGTGCAGCACCTTTTATAGTTTTTTATATTGGGGTATAATTTGCATACAGCCAAAGTCACCCTTTCTAGTGTTTATGTTTGAATTTTGAGAAAACCATATTCATGCAATTGTTAGGTGGGAAAATAGGTATGAGTGGGGTGGAAAGAGAAAAAGACCAGGAAAGTCCACTAAAAAGACTCAGAGTTAATCCATTAAAGCTCAAAAAGCCAGGAGCAACTTGGCCTGGAATGTTTAAATATTCTCCAGATAAAGGAGGGTACCTCAGCATAGCCCATGTCTTTGTTGTGTTAATCATGCAGGTCCAGCTTATTTTTTAACTTTACCTATATGCTGTTTTTCTCCTTTGGCCCTAATCAAGTAGTTTGCAATCTAGGCAACTAATTTAGCATGCATGCCCAGCCATAAACAACATGGTAAAAGGCAGGAAGGATTCCGTCTTACAAATAAGATTGCATTTTAATACCCAGGAAGTTAAGAGGTAAGAGTCTTAACTTACTCTTGAGCAAACAGACAATAACTCAGCTCACGCTGGGGGCTGGGCAGGCAGTCTTGTTTGATATGCTCCCAGACCAAGAACACCAACATTCCAGGGAGAAATCAGAGCAGGAAGTTCCTTGTGTTAAATTAATTCTAAATATTCAAAGACCACTTAACAAGTCTGCACCCCCAGCCCTTAGTCACATTCCAAAAGAATCTTTAAAAGGGGAACCCCCAATCTTTCGGGGAGCTCCTCTCTCTGAGGTCTCCCACACTACCCAAGTGTGTAACCTTTTCATCTTAAACTTTCTCTCTCCAAACTTTCAGAGCACCTCTCCTTGCTGAGGTGGCCTGTACGTTTTTTCTCTTTACGTAACTTTAAATAAAACTTTTACTCTGCTTCACTGCTGTGTCTCTGCCCTTCAATTCTTTGTTGCGGTGGGGACAAGGACCGAGGAAAATACACAACGTTCCCCCAACATATTCAGCACCATAGTCCACATATAGAACAGTCCCTTCACTCCCCAAAAGTGCCCTTGCACCCCTTAGCACTCAAGCCCTCCCATCACCCCAGTCCCTGGCAACCACTGATGCCTTTTTTCCCTATATGTTTGCTTTTCCCACAATGTCATATGAATGGAATCACAGAGTATGTAGTCTTTCGAGTCTGGCTTCTTTCACTGACCATGGTGCATTGAGGTTTACCCATAATGTTGCCTCTATCAGCAGTATTTATTTTCATAGTTGAGTTATAACCCATTGTATGGATGTACCACAGTTTTCTTTTCCATTCAGCAGTTGAAGGAATCTGCGTTGTTTCCAGTTTTTGGTGATTATGAATAGAGCTGCTATAAATAGCCATGTATTTGTCTCGGGGAAGTACCTTGGAGTAGGATTTCTGGGTCCTTTGGTTTGAGCCTAGGTATAAACAGTATCATTTTTTTACAGAAAAAACAAATTGCACTTTATTTATGGTTTTCTGATATTGCTATACAAATTGAAATAATATAAATAAACTCATAGTGTACTATCAATCATTCCTTCTTTGTAATGCACATGTGAACATACCTGTAACTCTGGGGGGGAAAATAAGTTTCCAACTGAGGCAAATTACCTTTGAAGCTGAAATCAGTCAAAGGGAAAAATAAAGTAGGAGAAACCCATTTATTGCTTACAAGCAGTCATCCGCTTCTGCTCACGCATGTCTCTCGCAACCTAGTTGCAAAATAGGGACCCCAGACAATGTCTCCAGTCCAGATATGACCTTACTCCCCCTCATAATCACCTATTGATATGGAGATGGACTACTTCTCTCCACTCCTTGGAAACACCTATTGATACAGAGATGCACCAAGGCCAGGTGAGAGTTTCTGGAATATTACCATTTTACCCACAATACCTCTAGATTATATAAAGAGGTTTATACTATATGTGTGGTTCTATAGTCTGCTTTTTCAATATTTCTTCCCTATTACCACCTTAAAATCTACTGCACCATTTTAGATTACTACACAATGTTCCATTGTATGGATGTACGAAAATGTATTTAAATAATACCCTCTTGGTGAATATACAAATAGATTGCTTCCTTTTATTTGCTCTTATAAACAACATCCTTGAACTAAGTATCTTCTCACATTTTCAGTTCCTTCTTGAGGATAAATTCCTAGATATGGGACAAAGAATAACAAATAACTCCATTTCATTTTACTTTTTCCTTAACATTCTTTTTCATGCACATATGAAAAGCTGATATACAACACAACCTGCATTGCAAACCAGGAGGAAAGGATGGTCTTTCCAATAAACAGGGTCAGAATAATTAGCTATTTGTATGGGAGAAAATGAAAATGATTCCCTACCTCATACCATACATTAAAAGTTCATTCCAGATGGATTAAGCATTTAAATATAAATGATAAAATTTACAATTTTAGAATAAAATACAGGAGAGCATTTTTATGGAAAGATCCATTCATGAAATCTTTTAAAAATAATATACAAAAAGTTTAAACCATAAAGGAAATATTTGATGTTTTACAACATTAAAATTGACAACTTCTATTCATCAAACACCCCTTTAGGAGAACAAAATGGTAAGTAACAATCTGCAGTAAGCTATGTGCAGCACACATAACTAATCAAAGGGTTGCATCCATAATATATCAAAACACCTATGAATTAATATGCGATGAATATATAACACAATAGAAACTGAGCAAAAAAACACAAACAGGAATTTTATTAAAAAAGCAGGAATGATCCATAAACATGAGAAAAGATGCTCAACCTCACTATTAACCAAGGAAGTACAGATGAAGACCCAATGAAATATCATTACATATCCACTGGACTGGCAAAAATTTGATAGAACCAAAGAATGTGAGGGTCTGAAGGGAGCTGGTGGGCATGTAAACTTTGAAAAGTGTATTTTCATTATTTTCAGTAAAGCTAAAGATGCTGCACTGTGATGCACTAGATTTACCCCCAAATAAGCACTTGGCATCTGTGTACCAACAACATATGCAGGAATACTCATAGAAACATTGTTCAAAAGAGCAAAAAAAAAAAAACTTGGAGGGAACTCAAATATCTATTAACAATAGAAAAATATGTTGCAACACGCATTGCACAATACACATTGTGACATGCAGACAGTGAAATACTATATAGCTGTGAAAGCAAATAAATTTCTGCTGCCTGTGTCATGGATGAATCTCAAAAACAGAAAATCCAGGTGGAACAGAAGTCACAGAAAAATATATTCAGTCTGACTCCATTTATATCAAGTTTGAAAAGACATGAAGTGAAAGAATATTGTAATTTATATATAAGGACTTTGTTAAAAAACAAAGTTCAATAAGTAAATTGGAAGCTCTAAGTGGCTTTTATGAAGCAATTCATATATGGGGTAGCATCCCATCTAGCAAGTAGAATGATGTGCAGAGGGATACAGAAAGGGAGAGGTTTTTAAAGGCAGGACAAGGAAGCCACAAACAGCAAAAAGGGCTATTTTGGGTGAGGTCACCTTCCTCTGGGGGATGGAGAGGCTGCACGTGACAGATGCCTCATGGATGCTGCCCAGAAAATTGCCGACTGATAGTTTTGGGGGAAGTTAAAATTGCAATGCTAGATTAGGTAGGAAGCCCCAGTTTGGTGACTTGACCTAGCAGAAGGGACTCCATGTTGGACATATGGCTTTTTATTTAACAGGAGTAAAACTGTAGAGAAAAGCAAGGGAATAGGTTATTTTGGGTAGGGTGCAGGAACATGGAGGGAGGGGTACATTAATCATATTTTTGTTTTCTGGGTCTTTCAGTGTTTTGACATCTTAAGAATCTTGCTGCAAGTGACAGATTGCCCTCCTAGATCTAGTCAATTTTTAGAGGTAACCAAGGGCTCTGCCAAGAGCATACCTTTTACACGGAAACCAACCAATCCGGAGTCCATACCCAGTACTTTATCTAACTCTTGTACACCAAGGCAATATTTCCACTGCTGTAAATCTTCCCAGGGCCAGCTACCAGGTAGCTAGAGACCACCCCTACAGCCCCAAAGCCCACCAGAATTATTTAAACTAGCCAGTTATAAGCTGTTTCCTCTGTCCTGCTTTGCCTTCCCTGCAGAAACCCCAATAAAGGCCATGGCCTAAATGCCCCCCTCATCCTGCTTCTGCCTCCTAACCACCCCAGGTCTTTCCCAAGGGGCCCTGAATGACATGACTGACCTCCTTCTTTGGGGAAACATAAATGATAAATTCTTTCAACGACATTAGCCTCTCTAATCACTTAGTCACCTCCATCAGTTAAAATCTGCAGTACCATTGATGCGGGGATTCTTGTTTGCGGAGTTGAAGAATGAACTTAGCAAACACCCAAGGTAGGAGAGCCAGGGAGAGGCCTTTATTGAGAGATACAGCGAGAGGACAGAGCTCCTGGCTAATGCCAGGAGGGGACAAGAGAGCCCGTGATGGTGTGTTGTCTAGGGGATTTATAGTCGGTTGAAGATTTTCAGAAATGTGGTTAAGGGCTAGGGGGGCAGACTTGTACCCCCTGTCCTGTCCTCAATGTGGGCTGGGTTGTTTTCTGTTTGCTAGGGCTGTTTACAGTGAAGTCACAGGTTATGCCAGATACCCTTCTTTATTTGTGGAAGACTCAAACATTCCAGGCCAAGTTGCTCCTGGCCTTTTGAGCTTTAACTGATCTCACTGAAGATGTCTATATTCCTAGTCTTGTAATCTTTACCCTAGAGAATTAGTGTGACCTTGACTTTGCATAATGCTTAACACAGAGTTTCTATAGGGACTTCTTTGCACATTGTTACATTGCTCTGACTAAATATCCTTCCTTGCTTTTTCTGGAGGCCCTCACCCTACTCTGACTACACCCACGGTCCCTGTCTCACCATTGCTGAGACGGGGATTTGTTTGATCAGGGAGGGGCACCCAGAGAGCTCCAAGGTGAGGGTCAGATTCTATTTCTTAAAGGGGTTGGTGGGTCCAAGGACATGGGGTCATTATTTTTCAAACTGCATATATTTGCCTTTGTATCTAAGATACTGTAAGGTTGAAGGCACTGGGGGGAGGGGTGAGCACGTCAGACACTGATGACTTGCCAAAGTCCCTGGCTGCTGCCCCCTCCCAACATGAAAAATGTGCCTTAGGCTAGCCAATCCTAGCTCCGCAGTAAATCTAAGCTCTCCCTCCCGCTACTTTCTTTAAAAACTTGCGGCCTGTCCTTCTGGGTGCAACTTTCCCAGCCTCCACTTCTGTAGACTGAGAAACTTCGCCCGGGAATTTGCATTCAAATAAACTACCTGGTCGTTTGTTGCCTCTCTTCCTCTGCTTATTTTGGCTAGAATTTATCTTACAGATACAATGTATCTTTTTATTCCATAATAAAAATGGGGGAAAAGTCCAGAAATGTTTTTATTTACTACAAAAGTAACACATCATTGTATCAACATTAATTTCTCAGCTTTGATAAATGTACTATGGTTCTGTAAGATGCTATCATTAGGAGAACCTGGGCGGAGGCTGTATTGGAATTCTTTATACTGTCTTTGCAACCCCGCTGCAAACCTAACTTTATTCCAAGATTAAAAAAAAAACTTAAAAGCAGAACCATGACGGAAGCTACTCTGAAGGATTTGGATTCTGTTCACTGAGCAATGGGGCATCACTGGAGAGTTTTCAAAAGGTGGGGCAGGGTCCAAAGGGAGTGAAAAGACAAAACACAGCCTCATTAAGAATTTCAAATATTGTCAGAGATGCGGAGGCAGAGCTCCCCTTCTGCCAGATGGAGATTGCCTTGACCATGGGTCCTGATGCCCCTGGGATGGGGGACACATGGAGGGGGAGCTGGAGAGAACACAGTGTCCTTTGATCAGAGTGGACATCAGCGGGGAAGGAGGGCCCCACAGGCTCGGCATCAGAGGGTCACGGGGGGAGGGGGAGTGGTAGGGGAGGATATGGGAAGGACAGAGTCTGCAGGGGCTGGTGGGGGGTGGGGAGGAGGCCTGTGAACAGAGTGCTGAGGAGCTGCCACCCTTAAGCTTCCTGAGTCCCCCAGACAAGCCCTAGGCCTGTACCTCCACGCTCAGCAGGGGGTCTCCTTCACCTCCTTTCAGCACCTGCCTCTCCCCTCCCTCCCTTCCTCTCAGGTCCCAGAAGGGGCCCAGCCCCTCCCTCTTCTAAAAATATGTTTGAGTCTTCTCAGCTGACAACATTCTCCATCATAAAATCAGACACAACTGTTTGATTCCAGGCCTCCCTCCCCTCCCTTCAGCTACAGCCCTCCCTCCCCTCCTCAGCCAAACCTTCTCAAAGCTCCATTTGTCTCCCAGGCACAGATTCCCCTTTCCTGTTGTCAGGCCACCCTCCCCTGGAACTTCCCACCCCATAGATAAGAGCAATGCCTTCCCTTTGGGCTACTCAGCCTCTTGCCCTGCTTTCTGTCTGGCCACATCACCCCTTGCCTCCTGAAGTATTATATACGGCTGACCCTTGATCACCCCCTGGGGCACTGATCCTCCCATGCAGTTGAAATCTGCGTATCACTTTTGACTTCCCTCAACTTAACTACTAATAGCCTATGGGAACTGGAAGTCTTACCAGTAACATAAACATCCGATTAACACATATTTTGCATATGTATTATATACTGTATTCTTAAAGTAAGCTAAAGAAAAGAAAATGTTTCAAATTGTTGCAAATCTCCAAAAAAATTTCCAATGCATTTATTGAAAAAAAACCTGTATATAGATGGATCCATGTAGTTAGAACCTGAGCTGTTTTAGGGTCAGCTATATTAATCTGCTTATCGTCTTTCTACAGCACTAGATCCTAAGACCAGCGTTATAGGTTGAATTGTATTTCTCCTCCCCAGCCTTCCCACCAAATTCCTATGTTGAAGTCCTAACTCCTAGTACCACAGAAATCTTATTGGAGATACGGTCTCTACAGAGGTAATCAAGTAAAATGAGGTCAGTAGAGTGAGTCCTAATTCAATATGACTAGAGTCTTATAAAAAGGGGACATTTGGACACCCATTGTAACTCTGGTGGGGAAACATTTTCCAAGCCCAGGGCAAATTACCTTTGAAACCAAAATCAGTCAAAGGGAGAAATAAAGTGGGGGAAACTCATTTATTGCTTACAAGCAGTCGTTCATTTCTGCTCACCCAGTCTCTCACAACCTGGCTGCAAAGTGGGACCCCACTCAACCTTTCTGGTCCAGATATACCTTTGTTCCCCCATGTAATCACCTATTGATATGAAGATGGACTACTTCTCTCCACCCCTTGGAAACACCTACTGATACGGAAATGCATTGAAAGATTCTGGAAATACTGAGATTTTACCCACACCCATATACACAGGAAGAATGCCATGTGAATGTGAAGATGGCCTTTCACAAGCCAAGGAAAGAGGCCTACAACAAATCTTCCCCCCACAGCCCTCAAGAGAAACCCACCCTGCTGACACCTTGATGAAGCTGACACCCAGCTTCTAGAACTGAGAGGAAACAAATTTCTGTTGTTTAAGCTACCCCATCTGTAGTATTTTTTATTGGCTGACTGAGCAAATGAAACCAGCTGATGACAGCAGGAACTTGGCTCTACTCACATCACTGTTTCCAGTGCCAAGAGCCTGGCACCCAGTGGGGACTCAGTCAAAACATTTGTAGTTTGAAGGAATAAAAAACTTCTCTCTGGACTTAATGGATACTCCTTTTGTTGATCTGATAATTATTTTAGATATACATTTATTAGAATAGGGGAAACATGTAAATGATACAAAGAGCTAGACAGTGAAAAGCATATCCTCGCAGAGACATTCTATGAAATAGGCATTAATGTTTATGTCGATGGGTGACCTTTTAAAGACCTCTACAAATCACTGTGTTCCAAACACACTGCTGGACAATTTATGTCTCCAAAAGGACCCTCAGTGACAACTGCCGCCATGTATTGTCCCCTTCCACATTGAAAGGGGCTGACTGTGATCAGATATTGTGGAAATTACAGTGTGTGACCTCAGAAGTTAGGTTGTAAGACACTGTGGCTTCCACACTGTCTCTTGGGTCACTCACTCTGGGGGAAAGCCAGTTGTTATTCTACGAAGCCAGAGGCAGCCCTGTGGAGAGGCCCATAGGATGAGGAACTGAGGCCTCCTGCCAACAGCCAGCACCAATTCATCAGCCATTGGAGTGAGCCATCTTCCAAGTGGATCTGTCAGCCCCAGTCAAGGCTTTGGATGGTGGTTTCCCCTGACAAATATTCTGACTGCAACCACATGAGAGGCTCTGAGCCAGAACACTGCAGCTAAGCCATTCCTGAATTACTGATCTGCAGAAACTGCAAGAAATAATAGATGTTCACTGTTGCTTTAAGCCGCTGAACTGTGGAGTCATTTGTTACCCAGCAATAGATAATGAACACAGCCTTGGAGATAGCTCCACAGCAGTCCCACTGAGAACAGTGTCATTCTGTTTAATGCCTGACATAGCTCCCATGGACATATTTCAGTCCTTGAATGGATCTCTGAGCAGTCTTATCACTGCATGTCTCTCTCCCACCGAAGCATCCCTTGGCTTCAGCCAATTCTCCTCTCACTCTCCTTGGGGCCTAGACAATGACTTCTCTGGTTCCTTTGTGGGCTTCTATTCTACCCTTAAGCCCTGGGGCTTCCTGGGATTCTGTCCTGGATCCCCTTCCCTTCCCACTCAACAATCATGGGCTAAGTCAAACTCTCAGTGGTTTAAGTCTCTCTGCAGCCCCTTATTATGCTGTCAACCCTGCAACCTCCCTCTTCAGTTCAGATCTCTCTAGAGCCCCAATTGTTACCCCCCTGGGCAGAGGCATCTCACAGGAACCTCAAGCTCAGGAACTCAGTTTCGAAGTATCTTTTCCCCAGTCCTGCTCATCCTGGTTTGTTCCATCTAAGAGATGTCCTTGCCTCCCACCAGTAACCTGATGCCATCCTGGACACCTCCTTCTTCCCCAAAAATAGCAACCAACCCAGCCTTGTGGATTTTGCCTCTTGGGTTGTTAGTTCAGCATTTCTTTTCTCTTCCTTGTCCGCCTGCATGCCGTCCCACCACAGTCCAGGTCTCCATCTCCTCCCACCTGGACCACCGCAGCAGCCTCCTCACAGTCTTCCTGCCTCCAACTGCTTCCATTCTCCATAAGGCAGTCAGAAAGACCTTTAAAATATAAATTTGATGATGCTCCCTCCTCTGTTTTAACCTTTTTCTGGCTTCTTATACTTTACAAAAAGAAGAAAAAAGAACACTCTTAACATGTCACATAAGTTCCTTCTTGAATTGGCCCCTACCAACTTTTCTCCAGCCACGTGTCACTCCTGCCTCAGGACCTTTGTACTTGCTGCTCCCTCTTCCTAGTATATGCTCCACTCAGTTTATTTATGGCTTACTGCCTTGCTTCCTTTAGGTCTCTGCTAATGGCCATTCTCTCTAGGTGGCCTTCCCTAACTGCTCTTCATGAAATAGGAGCCCCCAGCCCTTTATCCTGGTTTATATTCCTCTTTAGCACTTATCACCACAAGCATGTTACACATTTATTTGCTTATTGGTTTGTGTTTTTCTCTTTCCCACCAGAATGTAAGGTCCATGAGGGCAAAGACTTGGTCTGCTTTGTTCACTGTGCCCAAACGTAGTGCCTGAATAGGGCCAGGCATACAGTAAGTACTCAGCAGATGTAATCCATGAGTGAAATTCTTGCCTCACGTTTTGGGCCCCAGCAGCACTGAACTGCTTTTGGCTGTCCCCACACACCACACTTCTTCTCGCCTCTAAGCCTTTGCTCATGCTGAGCCACCTGCTGGAGAGCCTTTCCTCCTTTGCACAAATATTTCCTATGACTCCTTAAGATTCTGCTTCAGTCATCACCTTCCTCAAGTAGCCTTCCCTGAATGTTGTTGACTGGATCAAAAAAGACCCCTTTCCCTGGGGTAACTAACCTTTCCAGGCTCCAGGTTCCAATATTCTGGCCATCTCAGTTGTAGTCCTCATCAGTGCTGTTTAAGGATCTGTTTGTTTGTTTGCTTCCTTGCTTATAGTCAGCACCTTGGAACAAGCCTTTACTCTGCTAAAGCCGTAGCCTATTGCCTGGTAGAGTCAGTGCTGAATGAATGTTCTTACGAATGAATGAATGAGTCCATTTGGGTCCAGCCATAAAATTTGCTCTGTGACCATAAGCAAGTCCCTGTCCCTCTCTGGACCTCAGTTTTTCTCAATCTGTATAACCAGGCATCTCACCAACCAGCAGTGTTTATTACAAATACAGTTTCCAGTACTAGCCCTGGGGTTTCTGATCCTGGAGCAGAGGAGATGTCTGCCTGCATTTACATGGCCACAGGTCAGACTTATGTGGCAACAGCTGGGCCCCACCCATGGCTTCTGAGGCCCCTTCTCACTTTGCAGACATGAGATTCTGATTTGAAAAGAAACCAGAAGGGGAAAGCAGCACCTGCTGGCCCCTGGAGGACTGTGTGGGGGCGGTACAGGCAGGAAGAGGGCGAGTGCCCACCCCCCACCCTGACCCCCACCTGGGCTGGAGACTGGAAGGGGGTGAAAAGCAAGCTCAGCTGTGCAGCACAAGGCAGCTCTTTCATCATGAGTAAGTTCTCAGCTGCAATGTGAGCCTGGCCCCATCCCCTACCCCCGTCACCACCACTGCACCATCAACCCAGTTTTTTCACACTGCCCAGGCCTTTTCACCCCAGGGAGCAGCCTAGGGTGTCTTGGCAGGACCCAGAGCCCCTAAGTGGGAAAGCAGTCATCCCCATGAGAAAGGAAGGAGGGTGAGCTACGGTTTCAGGGAAGGAGACATCTCAGTGGTGAGAGTCCTGTAAGGGGGGTAACTCAGGCTAAGCAGTGGGCATTGGGGGACAGGGGATTGTGAAGCCTCACTTCCTTTATTTTTGCAGCTCTGTCACTCCAAAGAAATGTGGGGAAATTCCACTAGCCCTCTGAGCCCTCCTTACCTTCTCTGCGGCAGCTCTGACAACGTCATAAAGAGGCCTGTTGGTGCCTGCCATTCCTAGCACTCTGGGATTTGGGGACAGATCCCTGGGCTAGGGGTGAGGATGGTGTGCTTGAATCCTGACACTGCCACGAACATGCTGTATGGCCTTGGAGAAGGCTTTTGCCTTTTCTGGGTTTCTTTCCAAGGCAGGAGGGAGCAGAATGGAGGATATCTAAAGACAGTCTGTAACTCAATTACCCTATCCTTATACAGCTTATCAAGAGCATCAACTATCAATATGACTTACCACTCTTGATGTTGACTAGATCACCTGGCTGAGGTAGTGTTTGTCACTGAAGTAGTTATCCACTGTGAAATTACTGGTTTTCCCCTTTCACACTATGCTCTTTGGTCTCTATGTGCAGCCCACTTTAGGAAGCACTTTCAAGTTGATTCCTTTTGCTTGGCCTCATCATTCTTGAGTGCTTCCTTGTTCTCTGACACAAGATAGTTCAAGTTCACTTTGTACGTTCCTGGCCCAATCCTGCAAACAGCCATTTCTCTAAGGACATGGGTTTCATTTGCTGGGGAATGGTATTTAGGAACCAAGATCTGGGCGCTGGGTGTGCTAACTACTATGGGAGTATTGTGGTTCCCTGGTTCTCACGGTGGGCAGAGCTAAGGAGTATGTGTGCATGTGTGTGTGTGTGCGTGTGTGTGCATGTGTGCATGTGTGTGTGTGTGTGTGTGTCTTAAAGCATGAGCGCATACTAATGTCTCTAAAACTCAGCCACAGATTCTTCCTCCATTCTGTATTTTAACTTCCTTTCTCCATATATGGTTCCAAATCATCAATATATTTGCTCATTTCTTTTATCATGAAACACACTGATAGTAGTTTCAGAATTACAACACTAATATCTCTGCCAAAGCACTACCAATTAGAGTTCAAGATTTCTCTGTAGTTCTCTTTGTCTTTAAAATATATCCCACTAAGAAAGGGGTCAGGAGTCAGACTCCTGTGGCCAGTTACTTGAATTAATTATTTTCTTTGTATGGTTATATTTACTAATTTCACATACAGTTAAACTCATTTTTCCCTTTGTTTTCATGTTTAGGGTTTAGGTTTTCATGTTTTTATTTAACTTTACTTTTGAAAATGCAAAATGTTTATGTGGTTAAGAAGTCATAACTGTATAAAAATATATTGGAGGAAATACATATATAAATAGCTGGATATATAATATATTTATTCTTACTCCCATCTTTTTATTCTGCATTGCATTGCCACCAACTCCTTATGAGTAACCATTTTCAATATTTGCTGATTTACCTGCCTGGATTTCTTGTGCACAAATAAATAAATAATTTATTTTGCATAATTAAATAAATGGTCTTTAAAAAACTTACGTGTAAGATAGCATACTATATACAATTCTTTACACTTTGCTCTTATTTTTTCGCTTAGCAGCATATGCTGTAAATCACTACATATAGATTCATAGAGATCTTCCTCTCTGCTTTTATGGTTATAAAACATTTCCTTAAGTGGACCCATAGTTCATTCATCTAGTTTCCTACAGATGGACATTTGGGTATTCCAACATTTTGCCATTACAAATAATGCCTCAATGAACAACTTTGTGCATATATTTTTTGCATTTGTGGAATTATCCTTTACGATAAATCCTAGAAGTAAATCAGAGGATATAGCATATGTCATTCTGTTAGATATTACCAAATTCCCTTCTATAAGGCTTATTACCAAATGGCATTCCCACCATGTTGAGAGAGCCTATTTACTCAAAGTCTCACCAGCATGCATTGTCAAGCTTTTGAACTTCTGCCAGTTTGATAAATGAGAAATGGCATTTCAGCACAGTTTGATTTTGTATTAAAGCTGCTCATATGTGTCAGGCCCATTTGTATATACATTTCGCCAGGACACATGCTGGGCTATTTCAAACAATCTTTAGCAGACTGGATCTCAGGGTTGACCTCGCCCCTTGGGTAGTTGGTAGCTGTGGCTCCTGCTCATGCCTCAGGGCCAGCAGGGCCTCCACAGAGAACTGTAGTTCTTCATTCCCCATCCCTAGTCCCTGAAGGCCACTGACCCTATCCTGAGCCCCCCACCAACCCAGGGAGCGATTGCTTCCTCCACACAAAGAAGAGTCTGAGCGAAGGGGATGACATGGCCTCTGAGATATGCCGAGTCTTGACCTCCTCCACAACTCAGAGGGCCAGCTGGGGCCGAGGAATGACGGACCAGGACTCAGGGGAACTGCTGCTACAGGAAGCTGACTTGGGGGAATCAAGGCACTGACACAGCCTCTTGCTCCGCTCAGCCTTAGTCTTATCAAGTCTATCCCCCACTGCCTGCCTGAGTGACTGCCTGCAACTTAGGACATGACTGTGGCACTCCCAGCCCATAAACTTCTTTGGCTCTCCAGGGTGACAAAACTCAGCTGGGATCCTGCCTTCCCAATAGAATCTCCCTCCCTTGCTGACATACCCGATATCCATCCATCCATCCATCTGTCCAGCTGTGTTAAGTTATCTATGGATGCATAACAAATTACCTCACTGTCTGGAACAATAAACATTTATCAGTTCACACTCTTCCTGTGAATTGGGTGTTTGGAAGCTGCTTAGTTGGGTAGTTCTGGCTCAGGGTCCCATGAGGTTGCAGTCAAGTTGTCATCTGCATCTGCAGCCATCGGAAGGCTTGCCTGGACTGGAGGCTCCATTTCCAAGGTGGCTTGCTCACATGACCTGCAAGTTGGTGCTAACTCTCAAGTGTCCTAACAACATGCTAGCTGGCTTACCCCATGGCAAATGATCTAAGAGACAACAAGACAGAAGCCGCATATCTTTTATGATCTAGTCTCAAAA
The DNA here is from genome assembly GCF_030020395.1 of Manis pentadactyla. NCBI lineage: Eukaryota > Metazoa > Chordata > Mammalia > Pholidota > Manidae > Manis > Manis pentadactyla. The sequence continues at coordinate 158,912,597 of NC_080023.1, read as the reverse complement.
GGCACACACCATCACTTCCTCCACATTTGATTCATGAAGGTGAGTCTCTAAATCCAGCTCATACTGAGGAGGGCTCTCCTTCAGGAAGGCAGTAGTGTTCAGAAATCTGTGGACATGTTTTAGAATCGTTACACTATCCCTCCACCCAGCCAACAATCACTTATTGAGCCCCTGGCCCAGTTAGCAGCCCCTAGTCCAGAACCTCGAAGAGCATATCATCTAGCTCAGGAACGCACACTCAAATGCTCACAGTGTCCAGGAAGTAGTGTGAATGAGTAAAGCAAACCAGGTGGGGACTCGGGTGAGCAGGATGCCACATGCCTGGATGAAGGGAGAGGCTTCTGCCCAGTGCCACAAGTTTGTGTGAAGCCACCCTATTGTTAGATGTTGACAACTAATTCAGTTTTGGATTTTTTTTAACCCTCTATTTGCCTGGTTTGGCCCATACTCTACCAGTTTGCAAACTCTGATGCAGCCACACCAAATTTCTTAATGTTTTCCCCAAACATTTATTCATTCAACAATGCATGTTACACACATTAGACAAAAGACTTGGCAATCACCCCTTGCACACATTGTTTCCTTGGCCTGGAATGAATTCTCCTCTTTCTCCTGGGGGGATTTCTATTCCTCTTCACAACCCAGCTACAAATGTCCCTTCCTCTGGGGAACCTCCTTTGACCCCACCTCTTGGAGGGTGTTATTGGTTCCCTCCTCTGGATTCCTACCATATTCGTGTCCATCATAGCATTCCCCTGTCCCCGTCAACAGAAGGTAAGCTCTTGAGGGATGATTGGATAGACTGGTGCTGCTGAGTAGAGGTGGGGGTGACCACTGTAGGGCACCAGGTAGGACTTTCCAGAGGAACTACTCCTGGGGGCATGAACAGGACTTGCAGAAAAGGGATCCCCTGGCAGGAGGAAGAGAATGAGCAAAACCACAGAGTCAGGAAGGCGTGGCTGGCGTCTGAGGCTCTCAGAGTCCCAGCTCCTTCTTCCTTAGACCTCCCCCATGCTGGAGGGGCTCCTCACTGCTTCCCCAGACGGTGAGGGGCGAGGTCTGCGGGTCCCGGGGAGCTTGAAGTAGCTGAGGAAGGGGAAACGGCTGGAACAAGAAACCCAAGCCCTGCATGAGTCACCAATGGAGTCCATCCCACAATAACAAACAAGGACAGACTGGGAGGAAAAGAGAAACCCGGGGGTGCAGGGCCCAGAAGGGGCAGGAGCTAAGGCTGGGCTGGGGGACGGCCCTCAGGGACCCCTGCCTTGGAGCCTTGGCTTTTGGTTGCCAATGCTCTTGGAACTAGATCCTTCTCCAGTTCTCCAAGGTAGCCCCTTGCTGGAGGGTCTCCTTGTAGCTCCTGCCCCTTCCTACTGCCTCCTCCACTCGGCAGCTAGAGAGGTCTTTTGGAAAAAAAAAATCTGATCACATTTCTCCCTCCTCAGTTCCCTTCCATGGATTTTCATGGCTCTAAGGAGAAAGTTCAAACTCTGATCTGCAGAACCTTGCCTACCTTCCCACCTCTTTTCAGGTCCTTGTCCCTGTCACTCTGCCTCTTATGTGCCTCCAACTTGCTCTCCTGCCAAAGGGCTCTTGCATTGCTGTTCCCACTGACTATTATGCTCTTCCCTGACTTCTTTCACTGGCTGATTCTCCCTCTCTTTTCAGATCTCAGCTCAAGCCTTCAGCGCAGTTCTCCTAGACCCTTAGCATCTACTGGGTTCCTTTGATGGGTCCTTTATTCCCCTTTTAACAACCCATTTGTACTATGCATTCACTAGTAAGATCTGATCCCCTACTGCACTGTGAGCTATGTGAGGGTAAGGACCATCTGCCATGTTCACCCTGTTACTCCTAGCATTCTGCGCACCCCTGGCGTGGAGAGAGCATCTCAGGACTCCTATCCCTTGCAGGACATGACAGTGCTTGTGGCTACTGCCTCACAGCAATCAGGGGGGAGGCAAAGCAGTAGTCATCGGTTCCTTGTTCAGCTGAGAAAACTGAGGTTCAGAGAATTTAGGATCCCATGAAGTTGCGTTCAAAGACCACTGCACCCCGTGGTCCTGCAGTGAGTTAGTGGGTGGGCAGGGACTTGAACTCAGGGCCCCTACATATGTAGCACGGGCTCCTCTACCATGAAACAGTTTTAGGAGCAGAGCAAGTATAACAGGCAGTTGTCCTGGTTGGGCAGTGTGACACTGTGCATGTCACCCCTCTTTGGGTGGATCTCCCTGCTGTAAATTAGGACAGTGAACAAGGTAAGTTTTAAGTCTCAGGGGCTCCAAGAGGTTTGGTTCTCATGGGTTGTTTCCATCTCTGTGCCTGGCCCTAGATTGTGGGTATCCTAGGAGAGGGTAGGACAGTAGCTGAGGTTTTGTGCGTCCACAGGTGTCCTCCACTTCCATCCCAACACCTGGTATCAGGAAGTTCATTTAAACATCATATTTTCCCCTGAAAGAAGAAAAGGTCACGGAGGTATAAAACCATGCTGTCCATCTTTTTTCTTCCCAGTGTTTATGAAGTGTGCAATGATACCCAAACTTCTTGGCTTAAACTGTGTTTCCAGCCCCTTCCTTCTGGTTTCTTTGAAGAACTTCCTCTCACTCCATGCTAACCATCTGGTAGAACTACCATCATGTGTTCCCACCCAAGGGCGGGCATAGAATCTATTCTGGCCAATCAGAATATCCTCATCACTCTGACCACGGTGATTAGTTCAGGAATAGTCCTGTGACCCAAGTGAAGCCAATCAGGGTCTTCCCTAGAAGTAGTATATGGATGCAGGAAAAACGGTTGCCCTTGTAGTAGGATTGCTGAGCTGAGACCAGGTAGGCCTTGACCTCCTGGAAGCCGTCTTCCCTGGCCACAGGGCAGAAACCACCGGAAGAATGATGACAGAGCTCTGGCACCAGCTCTCACTTTGAAGAACCTGAAGTCCCCGTTTAACTTTAGCTAGTTTGAATTGAACTTCTGCCACTTACAGCCAAGTGTCCTTGACAGGTAAGGCTAATTGCATCCAGAGGAGGCCATAGGTTATGTTACTGTGCCCTTCAGCCTACCTGTTCTGGGTCGCTCTTTGCTCCCAGCCTCCACAATAATCTTAGTACCACTCCTTACTCTCACCATCGCAGAAGAGGAGCACCATTTCTTTCCAAACCAGACTTGTGCAGCTCAGTGTCAGCGGCACCCTCTGAGAAACAGATGCCCCAAACAGAGTTAGACGCACAAGAGATTCACTGAGGGAAATGCCTACAAGGATAAAGGAGAGCGGGAGCAGGAAGAGCAAAGGAGGGCCTTCAGATCATGCCACAGGTCCAACATGTGTGAAAGGAAAGGGGGAAGAGAGAGGGATTGTTAGAAAGAACTTCAGACTATGCTGCAGCACTGAGAAAGCCTCGGCCAGCCCAGTGGGAGCTCTGGCACGAAGCATGTTCCCAGAAGAGGCCCACAGCAGGCAGAAATGGTGAACCCTGTGTACATGGTGCTTAGTGGGAGGCTGCCCAGGAAGCTCAAAAGCTGTGTCCCAGGGGCATCCACAGCTCACTGAACTTCCTGCAGCGGGCTCTCATGAAGGCAGACCTGCATGGCACACCCAGGACCAGCCATGGCCGACACAATGCTTCAGTACCTACTCATTATAAGGCCTATAGGGGATTTTAAGGCAAGATTCCAACCCAGATTTACTGCCTCCACAGCCTGCGTCTTCAATGCCCATCTTCCTTAGGGACCACAGATGGCAAATAAGCATTATCTCCAATGCCAACTCATATTGATTGGCAGCAGCTGTCTGAGTTCTGTGTTGAGGAGGATTCCGAGGCTGCTTGTAGGTTCAGCCGGAAGTTCCATGACTGATTAATGATGTCTCCCATGGGTAGGAGAGGAATGAGTGTGCACACGTGTGCCAAGTATTTGTTTTCCTTACTGTGGGGATAAATATTTATTGAATTATGAATTCCGAATCTCCTGGCATTCTGTTTAAATTATGCAACTCTTTCCCCCCAAGTAAAACCATCCCCTGGTGAGATGTCCTGGTACCTGGCCCCGGGAATCTCAGAATCATAGGTAAAAATACCATTTGCTGGGGCCTATTATATGCCAGGCACTGTGTTAAGCTCTTTCAATACATTATTTCTTTGGATTCTTACAAAAATCTCCTAAGGAACGGATTAAAACCTCCATTTTATGCTGAGGAAACTGGCCCCAAGAGGTGAGGGATCTATGCAAGGCTACACAGCAGATTAGCAGCAGAGCCGACTTCCATTACACTCCGTTTTTCTCCACTCCACCAAACGTAAGACCAGTGATGAGTTTTGTTATTTCTCCAAATCTAGTGTAGCAATTGGAACATAATTCAGTTATTCATTTACCAAAAAGAGAGGAAATGAATACTGACTAGTCCTTGGAAAATCCTCTGGAAAGTCCCAAGTCCAATCCAACAGTTAAGCCTGTGTATTTGGAGGCTGGTTTCACAACTACTGGCCCCTAACATTAACAACACTATTTTGTGTGTTGTATATTAATTTTGCTGTGTACCACACACAGTGCGAAGCACCTTACATTCATTAACTTATTTAGTACCCACCACAGCCCTATGAGGAAGTAAATATTATTCTCTCTCTCTTACAAAGGATGAAACTGAGGCTCAGAAGGGTGAACCTCCTTGAGGTCACACCCAGTATGGGGCCAAACCATGCAGAAATGTATGTATGCATGTGTGTACTTTTTTGGTTGCATGTGGAGTTTGTGTCATGTCATAGAGAGTATTTTTGGAAGAACATGTATGGGAATAAAGGTGCAAAGGATGGCGAGAGGCCCAAGGGGTTGACTGTAATAGCACCTGTGGTTTATAAGCCCTTTTGGATCCATTTCCACCCTTCTTATGTCACCTAATTTCTTTTTGGGTGACCAACTATTCCTGATATGTTCAGTGTTAGTGTGACCTTGGGCACATGACCCAATTAGAATCTCTCTTTAAATTTAAAGGCTTGTGTAGCACAAGAAGGTGGTTAATAATGGAATTTCTAGAAATGTATAGCCTTGTCCGATTCCAGACTGCACAGTTCACTAGCATTCTCTACATTGGGCAAGCTGCAAGATCTCCCTGTGCCTCAGTTTTTTCATCTGTAGAATGAGGACAGTAGGAGCATCTACCTCATAACTGTTACACACTTAGAGGAGTACCTGACACATAGAAAGTTCTACTTTGGTGTTTTTTTGTCTGTTTTGAATTTTAGTCCATCAATCTTCAAGGGCTTACAATTCATTCTTGCCAATGAGACCCCTGGAGCATGTTAATTATTCCTGAGCTTTCTAGGGACAGCTCCCCAGCCTTCTCATTGATTCTGTGAGCCCCTGATACCTTGCCAACCCATTATTTCTCTGCTTAACTAACTCAGAGTTACTCTGTTGCCTTCAATGCCAGAACACTAGATGTCTCATCAATTCTGTTTCACTGCAAAGCTAGGACTATAGATCCTCCCCGCTACAGTCTCCCCAACACCCTGCACCTGACCCCAACAAGTCAGTCTGTTCTCTCCCAAATTCATGTCTGGAACAGTGGCCAAAACCATCCAGACTGGCTCCTGCAGTTTGGAGAGGATTTATTTGATTGCTTAATACATACTGCTAAGGGATTCTCTCATCTGTGTGGCATGGTGGAATTACTGGGTATTATTAGTCCCAAATTAACAATGAGCAAATGGAGGTCCAGAGATATAAAGGGACGTGTTAAAAGTTGCACAGCAAGATGGGATGGCTCCTAACCTAGCTCAGTCTCTCTGCTAAAATACTGATTAACCTTTGTGGGGTGGGAGGTGGGCTGTGGATAAGGCTTGGACTTTGAATTTAAACCCTGACTACTGCACTTGACCTTTTGCAGTTCTTCACTTACTCCCAATTTCTTTAAGCTTAACACTACACCAGGGCCTTTGCATAGGCTGTTCCTTCTGCCAGGAACTCTGTTTCTTCCCACACCTCACACCCCCATTCTTCACCTAATTCCTTCCCCTTTTAGATCGAGGCTTCTCTGTCGAGGCTTCTCTGTCGCCTCCTTGACCACCAGCTTTAAGCTGATCCCCTTCTAGTTTCCAGTGTTGACATGTGTCTGTTTCCTTAGCAGTTGCCACATTTAGTTGTTTTTTTTTTTTTTTTCTGTTTATCTGTTTCTAGCCTTCCCCACCAAATTGTATATCACTTGAGAGCAGAGACTCCAACTTGTTCTGGCTCAGGGCTTGGCACAACATTTGATGAATCAGTTGGTGAATCCGAGAACCATCCAAGCAGAGATCACCTGCTTTCTAGTGTTGCTCCAAAGCTGAGGAACAATGGACGGCCTGGACAAGGTCACAAAGCTAGTCATTATCTGGAAGGAGCAAGACCAGAACTGGCAAACAGCCACCCTCATCCCTAAGCCGTGCATTGGGCCGTCATGAGGGTGGGTGGGGTAGGTGGGCTGGGCTTCCCGGGGGAAGTGTTGGGGCAGATGCTTACTCCCCTCCCCAGGTCTAAGAGGCATTTCGAACACCATTATAGTCGTTATCATCACCAGGGTTATCATCACCCCCACTTTACAGACGGAGAAACTGAGGCTTAAGAATCCCACACGTGGGAAGTGGAGGAGGAAGGGACTCGACTCAGGTCTGAGTCTGCGGCGGCGGGACCTCGCTCTGCGGGTCTGCACAGTGGGTGCTGCCGGCGGAGGGGCGGGCGGAGGGCGGCCGGCCGAGGACTTGGCAGCCGGCGCCGCCCGCGGGCCGGAGCGGGGCGCCTGGTTCTCATCACGCGCCGCGGCGGGCGGGGCGGGGGCTGCCGTCGCGCCGCCGGGTCCCACGCGGGAGCCGCGCCGCCCCGGGCGGGCCCTGAGGCCGCCCCGCCCCGCCCCTGCGTCCGCCCCGCGGAGGTGGCCGGTCCGCGCCGCCCGCGCCTCTGCCTCGACTCTCCCGGCCTCCGGCCCCGGTCTCCGCCCGTCTCTCCAGCTCCCCGGCGCCCGCTCTCTCTCCCCCACGTCTCCCCCGCCTCCCCTCGGAATGAGGCCCGGTTCGGCGCCCCTGGCCAACCTGCTCCGCTCGCTCCGGTGCTAGGCGGGGGCTGGGGGCTGCAGGACAGACACACCAGCGGACCGACCTTCCTGGCACCCCGGACAGGAGCAGCCCGTCACCATGGTAACGCCTGCCAAGGCCTGGACCACCTAGCTCTGCCCCCTTTCGGTGGGCAAAGCCCTCGAGGAGGCGCCTAGGGCAGACCCCAACCATTTAGGCTGAGGCGACACTCAGTACCTGGCCAGGGGTCTGTGCTTAACTGCCCCCCGCCCCCCAGCAGGGGTAGTGGCGGAGGGGCGTGCAGGAGCCCATCTCTGGCAATGTCCCCTCTCCGTGCACGAAGTGGATGGAGTAAGACTGGGTGACTTGTCAGCTTCGGTGTAGCCCCATCCCACAGCCCAGAGCAGAGCTGGAATCCTGCCTCAGGGCCTGGGACAAACTTTGGGGTGGTGTTGTGTTTTAGACTTGGGGCTGGAGGTCGGATACGCCCATTGTCCTGTGTGGGGTTTGGATGAGATGGGAGTTAAAGTGCCCTCACAGTCCAGTGGGGTAAGGGTGGAGGGTTAAGCAGGGCAAGGAGGGTTAAGGGTGTGGGGTGGAGAGGAAGGAGTTGCTCACAAAACGCGGGGTGTTTTAGACTCAGGGCAGGAAAGTCACATATGCACATTGTTCTGACAAGAGGTGGTCCCAAGGGAATTGGGTGGGGAGGTGGACCTAAGGGCAAGGGACAGGGAGGGCAATATCTCCAGCCTGTGGCTTCCTGGGCTGGCACCTCAGAAAGGTTGGGACGCACTGGGAGAGGACTGTGTGTTTGCTCCAGTATCTGGGGGCAGAGAAGGAAGGAGTCGGTTGTCAGGGAATCCCAGTGGAGCTCCAGACAAGCCCAGGAGCCCCGGGGTGGATTCGCAGGAGCAGTGGGTGCTTGGAAAAGGGCTGTGAGGACAGGCCAGGGCTTTAACCTGCCGACTGTGATCAACCATGTTGAGTTTGTGTGGCCCTTACTTTGGGCACATCCATGCACAGAAGACACGTTCACACACACACACACACACACACACACACACACACAGACACGTTCACACACACACACACCAAAGCGTGTTCCCATTACACAGCAGAACACACATGCCCTGTCACATACATGCCTTATCCACCTGCTTTCCCATACTGCTAAAATATGGTCATACATCTGCACATACACACAGACATACTGCAAAATTTAGGCTCTAAATCCGCATACCAGCAGGTGTACACACATGTTGCTCTTGGAGCTGTTTGACAATAACTACTGTGAGCTAACAGTTATTCACTTAGCATGCGGGAGCTCGTTTAACTTACACTGACTCTAAGAGTAGACCTGTTGGTATCTCCCCCGCACCACTCCCACCCCCAGATGGAGACCCGAGGCTCTGGGAGCTTAAGGGCTGCCTGAGTTCACCTTGCTAGGAAGTGGGAGTCAGGACAGCCTAAATTCTGAACCTGCACTCAACTGTCATGACCACCCCAGAGCCACAACCTGCACGAAGTGTTTGCCAAACCTTCCCTGGTATTGGACCTAAGCAGTTGTTGGTTTTAGAATCCACAAACTCCTTACCAAACCCCAGGCGCTCAGATCAAGAGTCGGGCACTGGGTGGCTCCTTGCAAAAGTTGAGCTGAATTGAGCAATTCTTTCCTGAGTAGAAATGATGGACAGATTTTCGCCAGCCTGAATTATTATTAATGGTTGTTTCATGACTGCCCCTCTGGCCTTACCTCTGTACTCTAGCCACTCTGACCTTGGTTCAGAGCCTCTTATGTTTCATGCTTCTTCCTGCCACAGGGCATTTGCACATGCTGTTCCTGCTGGGTGGAGTCCCTTCACCTAATCAATTCCTATCCACCCAAATGTCACCTCCTCAGCAAAGCCTTTCCCACTCTCCCCTACTCCCACTGTAGCATGCCATAAATCTCTCGTTCATGGCACCCATCACAGTTGTAATTTTTGTAGGAAGACTTGATTAATGGTTGCTTAGAGTCCTGGGGCAGCCCAGTGTCAGAGCACCTTATGGCAGAGGGGCTTAGGGTTTATCCAGTTCCACATTCTCAAAATTTTAGTATCATTGTAACAATTACATATCCACTTAACTAGATAAGATTTTATAAGGAAATAATAAAATCTACTACTTATTACTAGCTTTATTTTTCTTTAAATCAACTTTATAAACTTAAAAATATGTTTAAAGAGGAAATTCTGTATCACAACCATGAAAAATCAGTATCCATTAGTCACAAATAGAAAGTAACTGTAAAAATATATACAACAAAGGCAGATTCATGTTAGTAAGTTCTGGCTGGATGAAATTGGCTGTGGACAATTCCAAGCCCAAGGACTTCTTCCTTTTTGTTAAAAGGCATAATGAAGAAGTGTCTGAAAGGTGTTTAATATATACTGGCACTGAACTGGGACTTTCTCTTTGGTGTCATCAGGACTGGGAGAGAGTTGGAGTAACTTTCTTACTGTGACTTCATGTCACATTCATGTCTTCGCCAAATTGTTTCATGGGCCACCTGTTAATCCCTTTCCATCTTTGAGAAAAGCTGGTTGAATCCACATCAATTCATTCCACATTGCCAAAGTACCTATTTCATGACAGTCCCCTAAAGCTCCAACTGGGTGCCAGGTCTTGTGTGTAGAGATGAGTAAGTGCTGGTCCCTGCTGGGGGCTTGCAGTGCACGAGGGAAGGCATGGCTGCTCAGTGAGATTTCTGGGATGGGTGATGGGCCGTGGGAGTCCTTCCCTTTGCTGGGAAGCACATGTGTCATGAAAAGGGGAGAGATGCCAGGTGATCAGGGCTCTGAGGGTGGGAAGGCGCTCACCAGTCCAGGGAGGGGTGCAATGTGAGTTCAGGCAGTGTTTCCCAAAGTGTGGCACCCACCTTTGTCCTAGGAGGGGAGACTTCAGATGGCACTTAAGCGAACGTTTTTTATTTGTCTTATTAAGTGTTAGAAAGTGATTTAAGCAGCAGGAACACATGATAATAAAAATAACTTTATTTAAGTTGGGAACAAATTGACAAAAAGACACATGCGAAGCTAAGTTGCTATGGCAGTGGGGAGCTACTTGAGACTGTTGAGCAGTGGAGGGTCACTATCAGATCTCTGTGTTAGGAAGGCCATTGTAGTGGCCAAAGGAGAGCCTGGCCTGGTGGCAGGGGGCCTGGGGAAGGAGCAGGAGAGCTGGTAGTTATGTGTGTAGGTTTGTACCCCAGCTCTGCCATTTTCTGGTGGTAGAACCTTGAGCTCAGCTTCTTAACCTGTAAAATGGGAACAAAAATACCCATCCTATAGGATTGTTGGGGAGATTAAATAAAATAATGTAGGGAAAGTGCTTATGATTCTGACTGTAATCCTCAGAAGCTTTGCTCAGACAAAAGAACTCTAGTTATAATCATTATCATTATGTGGTTTGGATGGAAGATGGTAAACCCCAAAGCAAAGGCAAAAGGGACAGGGAGAGAAAAAGACAAACACAAAACTAAGGCCCAGAGAGGTGACATGACTCGCTCAAGGTCACACTGAGCTGGACTTGAACGTGGGTTGTCTAATGCCCACTTGCTTCTCAGTTCACTTCATCTGGGCTGTTTTTCCAGTTTCTGAAAGGTTTTTTTTTTTTTTAAGGAGCCAATGCTCAGTCATACCTCCACCCACACAAAAATAAAAAGGATTTAAAGCAGGAGAAGTTTAGTTGAACGTGAGCAACAACTTCCTGGCAGTCAGAGCAACAGTACTCTGGTTTTAGAATATCCACTGGAGAAGTTCAGGAGTGCCCCAGGTAGTTGAGTCCAGTAGCTACAACCTGATAACCCCCTGGGATGTATCTGGCTCACAGATGTATTTGGTTTCACCAACCTTGAAAGTGTTGGGAGGTTTTACCAATATAGCAATAGATCCGGTAATGCTGGGCAACAGTCAGCAGGAGTTGATGAGATGGGACAGGTGCCTCAGGCCCCACTACTCCCTATTGCTTCCCCAACCAGATGCTGACTGTTAGGGGCCACTCACCAAGGGACTAGAGTAGTTATTTCCTCACACTTGGCTAACTTCTATCTTCCGTGTCACCTGTGAGGCCCCTGGAGGCATTTGCACCCATGGCTGCTTGTTTAGATGCTCCCTGGGCCTTGGTAGGGAGATGATGGAGAGGCAGATCTTTTTAAACTTTCTCACCAATTGGAGATTAACTGATACCATTTGAAAACCACATCCTACCTCCAGACCATTCTGAACCTGTGTGTAGCTTGAATTCTAGAAGGGCCCTGCTAGAAGGGCCCTTGGAGATACATAAGCCCAATGCCCCTATTTTATAGATGGGGAAACTGAGGCCAGGGCCACCCAGTGAGTCAAGGGTGGAATATCACCTTCCCTGGGCATTTCTGTCCTGGAGGAGAGCAGGCGTTGATGGTGTAGCTCTGGGACGCTGCCTACCTCAGCTTTTCTCCATCCTTTCTCTTCCCAAGCTAGGAGGTGCCAGTGCTGAGTGATACAGAGGATCTTTGCCTGTTGGAATAAATGGATAAGTCTGGACCTTTAAGAGTTCAGCCCACATCTTAGAAGGCCCAACTAACAACATCTGGTGAGACCATTTAAAAAGGGAACCAGCCTTAAAAACACACACAATCACACTTTTATTCACTCTCTCTCCCCCCAGATTATAAAAGCTATACAAGCTGGATACAGAATGTTTGGAAAATCCAGCAAACTATAAAGAAAATTAAAACAGTGCCTTATAAGCCCCCTGCCCCTCACAGCCCTCAGGGTAACTGCAATTAACACTTTACTTCATGGCCTCTTGGCATACACCCATTTTTACACAGTAGAGATCATACTTTATGGGAATTTTTCTTTAAAAAAATTCCAGTAGTCAGAAGAGGTACTCCTGAGCTGAGGAAGTTGTCTGAGAGGAGGCCTCTTTCTGGGGTGATGAGTGTCATATACTGACCTGGGCAGTGGTGAGAGGCGTCTGTACATCGCTGAAAATGTATCAACCTGTGTACTTTATATTTGCTTACTTTACCTTATAAAGATAAAAGATTACAAAAATAATAGAGGCTCATTGCAAAGACATTGAAACCAGTATATATGCACCCTTATTCCCCACTCCTCCTGTGCTGAGGACTGCTGGGAACAGACCCTTCTCTGGGGCCTTCAGCCCCATACAGGTTCCCCGTGTCAGCGCAGAGGGTCAGGCCAGGTTCCTCCAGCTCCCCTGGTGGGCTTCTTTGCTGGGCCCTGGGTTGCAGGGGGGCCGCACACTGGCTCTGGCTTGTCTTGCCTTCTTCCTTTCTGGCTTCACGTTGTCTCCTGCTGGCTCCTGCTGAGGAACAGTTAAAGGCCCAGCTGGGCTGTGCTCACTGGGAAAGAATGGAAACACGTTGATTAAGTTTCATGGAAATCATTTTGAGGGGCCCACGTCTGGCCGCCAGTGTTTGGGTTCCTGTGGTCCTGGGCTGGGCTGCTGGTTGATTTTGAGTGGAGAGTGGCCAGCTTTCCTTTCTGCAGCCTCCTGGGTCCCTCTATGCTGTGCCTCCCCCAGTACTTGGACAGCTTAGGCGCTGCTGGGGTTCAGGCCTGTAGCAGGTAATGCTCTGGCCAAGAGCTCCGAGTCCCATTAACTTGGAACTTTCCTTTTTACTGGCTGCTCCCTAAATGGTTACAGGGTGCAGCCAGCTGAGCCCATTGGTGAAAGCCAAAGGCATCCCATCTGTGAGCATTAGACTGTGAGAGGCAGACAGCTTTAGGACCTACTTATATCATCGCGGGACAGGCAGCTGGGAAGCCACCCCCAAGGCTGGTGGCTGCTGGTGGCCCCGAGGCAGATGAGGCACCAGGGGACAGAAGAGGGCGGGCTTGCGTGGCCCGGACCTGGGTTGGATCCTGGCTTTGCCTCTTTCTCTCTGTGATCTTGGGCAAGGTCAACTTTAGCTTCTTCATCTGCAAAATGGGATGTTCCTGCTCTGCCCCTGGGATTGGTGGGTACTTTAAGTAAGAGAATGTGAGTAGAGGGTCTGGAACACAGTAGGTGCCTGGAAACTATTGTTATTATTGGGATGATGGTAGTGGATTCGGGAAAGAATGAGGAGGGGGAAAATGTCTACATATTTCTGGGTCTGGAGCTTTGTCTGACAGGAGGAATAAAAATAAAAAAACAATTAACAAATGGCAATAGCAGCAATGTCTTTTATTTTTCCTGGTTCTTCTATATTGTTTTCTCTGTGTATCTCCAGAGCAATCACCTGAGCAAGACAGGCTAGGAACCAGAATTCTCATTTACAGATGGGGAAACTGAGACGCAGCAAGGAAAAGATGGTTTAACACATTTGTTTCCCAGAGGTTGCAATGCAGACAGCAGTTGGGACGCAGGTTGTCACAGACTTTAACTAAATAATGTGGAGTTGTTTGGTGAGAGAACTGAGCCCTTTTGAGTTCTCTGATCCTCTGAGGACCCCGGGAGAAAGCGTCCTTTGGGTGATAAGATGTCTTTAACACCTTTTTCTTGCCTGGCGATCTTGCTCTGGAAGGAAGAAAGGGAGAAGACTTGCTGCGCCTTCAGGAGGTGACCAAATGTCTCTAGAATTTAATAACATAAGTATGTGCTAATATAAGATATATACTATAGCTATAATAATAAATATATATATATAGTAAGTTAAATGTATTTATATAAGTAATGTAAAACACCAATGCTTCATTGGTTTATTTTGGGAGTCCCATTCTATTTATGTCAGTTGATGCTGATTTTTCCATTTCAAGTGGTGATATAATAATGACTGTAATCTGGCCATGCAGGTAGTGGTGATGGCAGTTGCTGGAGCACCTTCTAAGGGCTATTCCTATGCAGAGTCTCTGCGTGTATTACCTCATTCAGTCTCGCTCAAGTCTTTAAAGCAGGTACAATTACAACCTTCATTTTTACCAATGAGGAAATGGAGGCAGAGAGAGTTAAGCAACTTGCCAGGTCATATAACCAGTAAGTGGTTGAGCCAGAATTTGAACTCGGGCAGTCTGGCTGCACTCTCTGAACCTACAGGGTGACGTAAAGTCTCCATTTAAAATGCAATTATGTATGATTTTTTAAAAGTGAGTAGATTCGAATAAAAACAGGAAATGCTGATCATACAAATGGTACTCAGATATGCCAGAATTCATGAAGATGATAGCAGATGATTAAATTTCCAAAAACAAAATGAATTAAACCTAGCCTGATACAATGTGCACATGAGAAAAGAGGCCCAGAGAGGGAAGGCCCCTACTTGAGGCAGCACAGCCAAGTGGACCCAGGAGAGGCTGGGTGGGGTGAGGAGGGCCTGAGGCAGGGGAGGACTGCAGGCCTAACTGGCTCAGTGTGTCTGTCCAAGGATGTCAGGTGGGGTCCTCTGACTCTCCTTGTTCCCACTGCTGTCCTCAGGATTGGAGGGAGGGGTAACTATTGGGGTTTGGCCTTGTTTACTGGGAGCATTGGAAGAGGTTACCAGGCCAGATGAACCTTTTCTTGTTCTGCCAAACTGAAGATTCCCCCCGCACTGGTGAAAATAGCCCCTCCTGGGCATGTGTCCTTTCAGTGCCAAGTACGTTCAGGACACTGTCCCCTCTGAGCTCACTGCCATGTCAGTCACAGAACACCTCTCTCCTTCAGAATGGAGGCTGTAGACATTCACTCATTCCTTCTACAAACAGTGATGGGCTACCTGTGTCCAGCACTGTGTGGGTAATGGGGACACAGAGGCAGCACAGAGGCGACACTGACACCTGTCTAAATGCCCTGGGCTAGCATCCCTGCTTTACAGCCTCCTGGACTCTTGCTGGGGTGGAGAAATGCCATCTTCCTTTTCCTCAAAGCCCCTGTTTTATTTCCCTGTCTCCAGAGGCCTCGTTTATAAAAATGACTTTTTTTTTTTTTTTGTCGTAAGCAAGCTCCCTTCATGTTGGATTCTGATTTATTCTCATCTTCCTTCACCATTCAGAGGCAGATGGACCCTGAGCCTGCAACCACTCTGGGGCAATGAGAATGGCTCCGATTAGACGTTTTAAGAGTTGAAAACCATAACCCATGGATTCTGGCCTGTTTTAATCATGGCTCGAACAGGGGGCATCTGGTTTATCCTCGCATGACATTTACTGAGCACCTATTTTGGTGCTGGGTACTGAGGACCCTAGAGCAATAGGAGCCAGTGCCTGTTATATTTGTCTCTATTGTTGCTGAAACAGATGATCACTCACACACTAGTAGCTTAAAGCAACATGAATGTATTATCTTGCAGTCCTATAGATCAGAAGTCCAAGATGAGTCTCACTGGGCTCAAATCAAGGTGTTGACAGACTGAATTCCTTTCTGGAGACTCAATGGGAGAATCTGTTAGCTTGATTTTTCCAGCTTATAGGAGCCACCCACATTCCTCAGCTCTTCCTCTAAAAATATTTTGAAGCATCATCGCACCTCTGATCCTGACTCTCGCCCTTCTGCACCCTCTTCTACTTTTGGGGGCCCTGGTGATTTGGATCCACCTGGATCATCCAGAATAATCTCCCTATTTTAGGGCCAGCTAATTAGCAACATTTATTCCATCTACAACATTGATTCCTCTTGGCTATGTGAGGTAACATATTCACAGATTCAAGATTAGGGCATGGCATCTTTGGGGCCATTACTGTGTTTACCATCCTGTCCTCAGGGAGCCTGGAGTCCACTGAGGGAGAGAGCAGTCAGTGTGGGAAGGACTTTGATAGGGCACCATCCAAGCCCAGAAAAGGGTACGACCGACCCATCTGGGGTGGTAGAGGTGGGCCAGAGAAATCCTTCTGGAAGATTTGAGGGCTGACCTGAGCCTTGAAGAATGAGAAGGGCTCAGCCAGGTGAAGAGGGATTGATAGTGGAAGGCATTCCCAGGAACATGTGCAAAGGCCCCTGAGGCAAGAGAAAGAATGCACGTATCATTGTGACGGAAGCACTAGAGACGTCATGGGGCTGGGGTGAGGCCGGAGAGGTGCCCAGTGGTGAGACCATGAGGCTTTGAATGCCTGGAGGCTGGAGGCTTTCCTGAAGGTGGGGAGAGCCTTTGAGGGTTTTGAGCAGAAGACTGATGAGGTCGGTTTTGCATTTGAGAAAGACCACTCTGTGTTCGTGGTAGAGTGGCTGGAAGAGAGGCCGACTGGGGGTTGTAAACCAGTGAGGAGGTGATTCACCGGAAGAGATGATGGAGGCCTGGATGAAGGTAGGGGCAGAGCAGAGCAAGTAGTTGGTGAGCTGTGGAAGGCCAGAAGACCATATGGGACATGGCTGAGGGAAGGCAGGAGGAGGGCCAGGGTGATGAGCAGATTTCTGGCCTAGGAGTCTGGCTGGATGGTGGTGCCAACACTGAGGCAGGGACACGAGAGGAGGAGTAGGTTTAGGAAGGTGTTGAGTTGGGTTTGATGTGTTGATGGTCTGTGCCTGATGGACATCTAAGGGAGGCATCCATGGGGCAGCTGGATATAGGCGTCTGGAGCTCATATATCAACTGATACCAATTAGTTATTGCTGTGTACAAACCACCCCAAAACTCGGTGGTAAAAAACAGCAGTTACCTATTATTACTTACATGCCTGAATGTAGCCTGGGGCTTGTCTGATCCAGGTTGGGCTTCTCTGATGGCTCAGCTTCAAGCTGCAGGTCTGCAGATGGTGGGATTTAGGGATGCAACCTCTCCTTTCCCTCTGCCCCCTGACCTGAATGCCTCCCTCCCCCCATTCCTCCATTCCACCTTGGACCAGTGGATGGCATTTGAGGAAAGATCTGTAGGAAGTGAGGAAATAAGCATGTCTTGAGGAAGAGTATTCTAGGCAGAGGAATAGCCAGTGCAAAGGCCCTGATATGAGATGGTGCCTGGTGTGTTTGAGGAACAGAAAAGAGGCCGGTGTAGCAGGGGGAGTGGGTGGGAGAGGAAGTCACAGAGTTCATTCGGGCCTTAGTCATATGGGGCCTGGAAGGTCATGGGAAGTGGCCTCTACCCTTATTATTACTGCTACTATCCTTTTCATCCTCTCCTCCTATCCCCCGCAGGACCCCCCATCTCTGGACGCAGCCATCCAGCATGCCTTGGCAGGCCTATATCCCCCTTTTGAGGCCACTGCGCCCACCATCCTGGGGCAGGTGTTCCGTCTCCTGGATTCTGACTTCCGGGGGGATGGGCTGAGCTTCCTCCTGGATTTCCTGATACCTGCCAAGCGCTTGTGTGAACAAGTTCGGGAAGCAGCCTGTGTAAGTTGGAAGGGACACGGGGCCGGGGACAAGCTCTCCCAGAAGCCGCAGGGCTGGTGCTGAACAAGGAAAGAAGTGGGCTGTTGTTCATCTTGTCTCAGAGCAAGAACTGAGGGTGTGGGATGGTTTTCCAGGTATCATTGCTCTCCCAAAGGGAGACATTAGCCATTCCCACCCAATGGAGCAGGAAGTCCACGTGGCC
Source organism: Manis pentadactyla (assembly GCF_030020395.1). Lineage (NCBI taxonomy): Eukaryota > Metazoa > Chordata > Mammalia > Pholidota > Manidae > Manis > Manis pentadactyla. The sequence continues at coordinate 158,895,086 of NC_080023.1, read as the reverse complement.
CTTTACTCTCTGACATCTAGAAGTCAATCCTGTTTCCCTTTCATTAGCAGGGAGGAAGGTCTGGATAAAAGACATTCTTGTAGGTTTCCTTGTCCCTGGGAGCCTGACCTGGGGCTGGCATTATGGGCATCACCAGCCTGCCTTGGCTGAAGTGGGGCAGCCTGCTGCTTCGATGGAAATAGCAGAGAATGTTCTAGATCTTCCCTCGAGCCCTTGATGCCTCTGGACTCTCACTTTCTTCCCAGGAGACCCCTTCAAACCCAGATCTCATGGAGGCCTCTCCTGAGGCAAAGTGGAAAGAAAAGTGTTTTAGGCAAGACTCATTGGCTGTAAATGACAGATCTTTACTCAGACAGGGTCAGGGTGATCCAGCCTCAGACTCGAGATGATCCACCAATTGAACTGTTAAGGACCCTTTCTGTCTCTTGTCTCTGCTTCTTGCTTGCCAGCATCATTCTTACAGGCTATGTGTTCCTGCGAGGCTGGACTGGGCAGCTCTGGGATCAAATCCTACCCTGGAGAGGAAAATGAACTCTGCAGATAGACAAATTGCAAGGAAGGATCCTGGTTGGCCAGGCTTTGGTCTTATATCCAGCCCTGGACCAATCACTGCAGCCAGAGGAATGGGATACAGGACTGGCCAGGCTTGAATCACATGTCTACCTCTATGGTCAGAGGGTGGAGACTGTTTTAAGAAAAGGGTGGAGAGAGGCCTTTGGAGGCCAGATCCTCAGATGCCCACTGCTGGAACTAACCACCCCCTTCACAGGGTTGCCAACTATGTGCCCTGTTCTGCTGTTAGTTAATGCCCATCCCCCCTGCTGCCCCAGCCTCGGGAATCAACAAGAGGTTCATAGACCCCACCAACCTTTCCTGAGTTGCTCGTGCTTGCCGGGACATCAGGAACAAAAAGTTAGGGTAGGGACTGTGTGCATCATTTCAGTGGTAGAAAAAAACTGCATGTGGCAGCTAAAAGTTCTGGTTTAGGAGCCAGAACTCGAGATGGCTAGAACTGCAAGGAAACAGATCATTCGTGTGATGTGCTGAGCACAGTGGCGGGCACATAGCAGCAGCTCCATACACATCAGTCGTAACTGCAGGAGAAGGAAGACTCTCAGAAACATTGGCGGCCAACTTCCCCATGTCCATGCGGATATGATTTCATACACAACTTTCCTCATCTTTATTTCTTCCCCAGGACAAGCTACACAACTGCTCGCTTCCTTTTTTTTGGCCATTAAGACTGTATGTGCGCTGTTACCTTCCCATTTTTCCCGGAGACAAGGGTCACAGCCTTTTGATTTTTTTATTTTTAAGTATGGGTGACTCTAACTTAATTGTAATTGTAGGTGAATTGGTATCACCACAGCGCAGGGGATGGAATGAACAGTAGGGCCTCAGGAGTCAGGTGCCCACGTTCAAATCCAGGCTCCCTCACAGTGAAGGTGGGGGATCCACGTCACCTCTCTGAGCTTCAGTTTTCTTCGGTATCGTCTCAGCACCTACCTCACAGAGACGGCACCTGCCACGCAGCACAGAGCCTGGCGCAGCAAGTGCTCAGTAGTTGGGGGTTGTTACTCGCCCTCTTTCCCCCTTCTCCCTCTGAGATGAGTGCCAGCCTCAGAATCTGCCTTTGTCACCACCAGCCCCCAGAGGCAGCCAGCCACCCTCTCATGAAGTCTAGCGGGGATCAGGGCTAGACACAGGTGGCAGGATGTGAAAGTCCAGGCAAAAGTCCTGCTTCTGCTGCTTATCAGCTGAGTCACTATAAGCCAGTTCTTTCACCTCTTGGAGCTTCAGTTTCCTCATCTGTAAAGTGGGAACAATAACACCCAAACTCTGAATTTCTCCATCTGCAAGAACCAAATATCTGTGAGAGTCAACTCTTCCATAAGATGATCATCTCTATTTGCAAAATACCTCGGGGCTGTTCTGTCTCATTCAACAAGAAGATCATAATAGCAGGGGGCTAAATGCAAGGGATGGACTAACCTGGACTCTTGGGGTTAAGGGGTGTGAAGGTTCTCCTAGGAAGCCAAGTCTACAGTGCAATGGACAGCAACTGGTTTGTCAAGTTGGGGGATGCAAGTGTGGTCAGTTCTTATTATTTCCTCGATTAATAATTACAGGAAACACCTGCTAAATTGGCAGGAAGTTCAATGCCGCTCTCTGGAGGTCTCCCCCACACACACCCAAATGATATGAGATTATCTGGGGCTTCTGCAGTTCATGGGAGTAGGACTGCCAAAAGGCAGCTGGAGAAAGACCTGTTGGCAGTTCAGGGGAGCTGCTATTCCTGCTGTTGACACATGTGTTGGGGTCACTCGTGAACACTGGTCCTGCACAGCCCGGCGGAGAGGCTGAGCTAAGCAATCAATCACGTCCATCTCTCACTGTGGTGGGGCTTGCTCCAGGACGACTTGCCGTGTCGACCTATACAGAGAGTTGCCAGCACCTTCTTTTGAAAATAATTTTTTTTAAGCTTTGCCTCATCTGCCATGTTGTTGCCCAGTGATGGGAAATACATAAGTAAATAATAACCAGTTAGATAATAAACATTCAAGTCCAGAATAGTGGAGTGACTTTCTCAAGGTCGTCCACCAGGAAGTTAGTGGCAGGGTCCAGATCTTCTGACTTCTCCCTCAGTATAGTTTCTATTTCACTCTGTAGTCTGCCTACTTAACCATTAGAAAATGGTATAATAGCAGTAAGTGACCTTTTTATTTTTTAATCAAAAATCCCCACAATCTGTCAAAGGGTAAATGTCAGAGAGAGACAGAATTCATTATTATTGAACGTCCACTTAGTGTATGCCAGGCATTGTGGTGGTGGTGTTTTGCATATACATATATAGCATCTCATTTAATCCTCATAGTGCTACACATTGTTATTCCTATTTGGAGATAGAGAAGCTGAGGCTCAAAGCAGTTATGTAATTTGTACACATTAGCCATTCAGACGGTGGAACCCATGTCTTCCTGGTTTTAAATTGGAAGGCTCAGGTTGGAGTGGGATACATGTGGAGGAGAGGTGGGTGCAAGCCAGGCCAGATGATCCTTGCAGGAAAGGTACTTGTTAACTAGTGCCCTGCACTCAGAGCTTTTCTTCCATAAGCCAGTAGGTTGGCAAGTATTTTCAAGGTCAGGGCCAGGACTAGGGTGAGGCAAGAGAGGCATGGGAGTTGCAGCATTTAAGGAGGCATCCACTCTCCTGGTCGTGTGACTTGCGGGACCCTGAGAGTAGGGCCTCCTTAGATGCAGCATCCCAGGACCCTCTTGCCTCATTCCCATCCCTGACCTACTGGATTCCATCTGGGAGAGGGAAGGAGGCCGACCCACGGGCAGGGTCTTTCGGGTCCTCTGACACCATCCCCTTCTCTCTGCAGGCCCCGTATGCACACTGCCTCTTCCTGCATGAGGGCTGGCCCTTGTGCCTGGGGGATGAGGTCGTGGTCCACCTGGCACCCCTCAACCCCCTCCTGTTGCGCCAGGGTGATTTCTACCTCCAAGTTGAGCCCCGGGAGGAGCAGTCCGTCTGCATCACAATCAAGTGCCTCTCCCTGGACCTGCGAACAGTGGACGCAAAGCCTGTCGCCGTGTCCTCCTACCCTCTCCTTTTCACTCAAGCATGGTTGGAGGTCATCAACAGTGACTTTGAGGGAAGTCCCCTACAACACTGCCTGGTGGCTTCAGAAGATGGGATCACCTCTGTGCCCTGGACCAAGATAACCAGCCCAGAGTTTGTGGATGACAGACCCCTAACAGTGGATGTCCTCTCCCCAGCCTGGGAGTCCCTTCAATTAGAGGCACTCAATTCAAGCAGCCCTCAGGAGCTGCTCCAGGTCAGGTCCCCAGACAGCCAGGTGCTCCTTGCCAAGAGGCTGACCAAGAGGAATGGCAGGAAATGTGGGAACAAGTACCCAGGACTCATCAAAGTGGAGCAAGCCAGGCCTGGGATGAACGATGTGGCCAGCAAGGACTTGGAGGGAGACTATGTGGCTCTCCTGGACTTTTCCCAAGAGAGCAGAGGAGGACCTCCCAGTAGGGAGGTGGTCGCATCCAGTGGGTGCCGTTTTGGGGCACTGGAGGAGTTATCCAGAACTAAGGAAATGCTTCTCTCTCAAAGAATGCTGCCTCTTTCGGGGGCCAGTGGGGGACCTTCCTTGGAAAAATGGACTTGTGCAAAGCCAGCAAGTTCAGAGGAGGAGCCATGCTTTCTGGGCTTGGGGAGAAAAGTCAACCACAAAGCTCCCACCCATGACTCAAAAAGCCAGCCCCAAGAACCCTACCTTGATGTCCTTGAGCACCCACCGCCCTGTACCTCTGGCCTTGGGACAAACATTTCAGATGAGCTGTCTGCCTCCAAGATGCAGGGACCTCTGGAAACCCCAGAGAATATGGTCCAGCCCAGGCCTGGACCGGGGCAAGCACCCTGTCCCTGCCCGGGCTCAGCTTCTGATGCTGCTCCCACCCCTGACACCAGGGAGAGAGAGAGGGCCAAATACAGGAACAGGAGGCTTCCCAAGCCTGTGACTCTCTCTGGTCAAAACACCCCCCCTTCCAGATCGCCCACTCCTGGTCTCAAATTCTCATTCTTGAAAGGGCAGCAGCGAGCCCCCATGCCTCCAGAGAAAGCCTCACTCCAGCATGGCAGGCCTTGGAAAGGCCTGTGCTCGCTTTACTCTCCCAAACCCAGCAGAGCCAAGCCCTTGGGGAAAGGTAAGGTGCCCACTCGCTCAGCTGGACAAGGGAACTGGCCTCTGATGTGACTGGGTGACAAGGTGGCACAGGCTCTCAGGGACAGAGACTCACCCGAGCTGCTCGGTCTCTGGGGTTTAGTGCACAGGGTGGCATGTCAAGAGGCTTGATGTCTCACCGGAACTGAGCAAGGTGCCATGACTGTGTTAAGACGGCTGGGTCCACACCCCAGCTACTCAGCACACACTTAAAGAGGACATAGCCTCTTTAAGTGCAGGGTCCCCCGCCTCTGCGCCATGGGGTCTCAAATGACTCATAGAGCTGTTTGGAGGTTCAGAGACATACCAGAAATAAGGAGCTTAGCACAATGCCTGCCACATAGCAGGAGCTCAGAAGTTGTAAGTTATTATTATTTGCCAGAGGTGAAAGAAAATATCTGCCCTAGGAAAATCCATCTTTGCTTAATACCCCTTTTCTTGTTGTTGCTTTTCCACAGCTGGAAAGATTCAGACCAAAACATCTGGCCTCACTGCTGACTCGGGCCCACTGACCGGGGAAAATGCTGGCTTCCCAGAACCACCTATGAGCCCTCCAGAAAGAGGCCCCACTCTGGATGAGGAGCCCCCAGGGCCAGAACCCAGGATTGGGGCTCTGAGGGTGGACATCTTCCACTCAGGAATAGCGTGCTTGCCAGGTCCCCAGGGGTGGTGGGGGAGGGGGAGGGGCTGGGGCAGGTGGCTGTGAAGGGTGGGGAGCTGGGGGTGAGGGTGGGAGGTCCCTGAGCATCCTCAGATGCAGGTGGGTGTGGAGGAGACAGGGAAAGTCCTGGGGGGCCCATCCTGGCTGGGCCATAGGTGACATGGGGAGACAGGATATTAGTTTGCTGGGACCACCACAGCAGAGTACCGCAGACTGGGGGGCTTAAACAACAGAAGTTTGTTTCTCACAGTTCCGGGGACTAGAAGCCCAACATCAAGTTGTCTTGTGGGCTGGTTTTCTGAGGCTTCTCTCCTTGGCATGTAGGTGGCTGCCTTCTCCACGTGTCTCACACAGTCTTCCCTCCGTGTGTCTGTGTCCAAATTCCTTCCTCTTATAAGGACACCATCATGTTGGATTATGGTCCACCCTCATGACCTTTTAACTTAAATACCTCTTTAATGATCCTGTCTCCAAATACAGTCACATTCTGAGGTACTGAGGGTTAGGACTTCAACAAAGGAATTTGGGCTAGTGAGGCACAATACAGCCCACAGCACAAAGTGTCTGAAATAGGGCTGCAAGCGCATGCAGATCCTGCAGAGGCTTAAGTGCCAGGTCCAGAAGCAAGCTTGCATTTTGCCCTCGAGGCCATGAGGAGCCAGGAACCCTCAGGGGAGCAGCACCCCTGGAGCTATGGTTGAGCTCAGTCATCAGGTTTGCAGCCAGATAAAAGCTCTTCTCTTGATGTGGCCCAGGGTCAAGGGCTGAATCAAGCGTGATCCCCACCCACACCGGTAGGTGAGAGACCTGGGTCTGTGGGAGACTGGGAAGCTGCTCCCCACAATTCCTCAGGTTCCTTATCAATAAAATGGGTCCAGGGATATGATGCAGTATGTCCCAACTTGAGGGAAACCCAATGGCTGTGAGAAATCTCAGAAGAACAAGGACAAACATCTCCAACTTTGCAAATTAGGTAGTTTTTCATGGTTAATTATTTCATGTTTTTTGACTTTCTATTATGAAAAAGTTCAAACTTACAAAAAAGAAGAGATTATAGTATGATGGACACTCACAGACCCACTACTCAGATTTTTAAAATCTTAACATTTGGCATAAATTAAAGATCTTCATATTTTACCCCTAAATACATCTGCATGTGTCTCTTAACTGTAAAGAGATTGTCCCTAGTGACCACGATACCATTAGCGTACCTAACAGAAATAAGAGTAATTTATAATACAACTCAATACACAGTTCATATTTACATTTCCCATACTATCCCCCTAAAAATGTTTTCCCTTTTGAAATTTATGAATGGATGCTAGGAAAAATCAAACCCATGATCTCAAGAGGATATAAAGTTATATATACACATAAATGTACATATTTTTAAATTATGTTAAATTTTCAAATACACATGGAAGAAAGAATGTTCCAGATGGTTGTGCCCTTCTGTAAGGCAGCACTTACGAAGGTGGTTAAATTTGTCCAAGACACCATGAGGGTCTTGCACAGTTACACACTGCAGAGGATTGTGGCCACATGGAATGGTGACAGTCACTGCAGCACAGCCCTGTGTGAGGTGGCCCTGGAGGACAGGACTCCAAGCCCAGGGTGTGCGACAGGCCCAGTTTCTAGAGGCCTGGGACTCTTTTTCCCCACTGTCCTTCCCCCTTCCCCTCAGTGCAGCCAGGCTGTGCTGACTCCCTGGACCCTGGACTCTTGACCCCTGTGGGGAGCATGGGGCACACAGCCCTGATTCCTGGCACAGGAAACAGTCGGTGGAGAGCCCAGAGCTGAAAATCTCCAAGACTAAATAGTGAGCTGGTGGCCATGGGCTGCACACTTCCCATGCAGGGGCCAGAGACAAGGACAGAGATGATCCCTGTAACAACTGCTGTTCATTGAGCCCTTGCCATGTCTGTGCTGCTCAGGGAATGTCTCATTTAGTCCTTGAAATAAGCTAATATTATTTCAGTATTTTTTTCTCGCCCTTTAACAGACGAGGAAACGGAGGCTCAGAGACACACTGACTTGGCCAAGGACACACAGCGAGTCAGTGCAGAGCTGGGACTTGAACCCGTCTCTGTGATCCCAAAGCTCATTCTATGAGCTTTGCCTCCCTGGGCACCTTGTACAGAGCGAATCCAGAGGAGGGCTCTCCGAGGCTATATGAGTCTGCATGGAGGAGGGATCCAGGGACAACTTTTCTGAGGAAGTGGGTTTTGAACTGGGTCTTGTAGGATGACTAAGAGTTCCGATTTCACAGGAGAGAGAGAGGGCATTCCAGGCAGACGGACCAGTAGGGGCAAAAGCCTGGAGGCTGTAGAGCAGATTCCCATGAAAGGGCTCCACCAAAAGTGCTCACAGCTCATCTCTGTCCTCTCTCCTCCAGGTGGTCGGGACAGGGTGGGGCGGCCCCTGCTTCTGGTGTCAACCACCCAGGGGGCCTGGGATGCGCCGTGCTGCACAGCCTCAGAGGTCGCCAAGCTGCTGTCCTACCTGTGCACTGTCCCCAGGTAAGGGACTGGGCTGGCTGGACACTCCATCCCCCCTCAACCCCTTGGCCCAGAGCCCAGGACAAGACACTCAGTGGAGAGACATCATATCCTTCCACCCAGTCTCCTATTCCCCGAGCCAGTCCCAAGACAACTGCTGGGGGGAAAGCGGGACAGACTTAGTCCCTGCCACCAGGGGGTACCCAGGGCTGGTAGAGGAGACGGACATTGTGCAAGAAACAAACTATGGACCAAGCAACTCTCAGGAGTGTTAGGGGGTGAAGAAAACAGTGGGATGTTGTAGCTCAGTGATTCTCAAACTGGAGGGTGCATCAGAATCATCTGGAAGACTGTTAAAACAGATCACTGGACCCTCCCCTTCCCCGCCCCGCCCCCTGCAGTGTTTCTAATTCAGATCTGGTGTAGGTAGGGCCTGAGCATTTGCTTTTCTAGCAAGTTTCCTGGTGATACTGATGGCATTGACAGGGGATGCATTTTGAGAACCCCTTTTTGCAAAGTGAGAAGGGTGGTGGAAATAATTTCAATTGGAAATCAGGGAGGACTTCCCCGAGAAGGTGATAATTGAGGGGGCATCTGAATTATAAAATTTGTTGAACAAATGAAGGGTGAATGAGTGAATGAATGAATGAGTGAGAGAGTGAAAGAAAGAATGAGTGAGTCAGTGAGTGAATGACGAGTGACCCAGGCTGATTGCTGACACTCTCCCGCAGACCCCTACCACCATTTGGACCCCCTGATAGACTAGCTGGGGAAGAGACACCACTCTTTCCTCTGAGTCCCAGTGCCCAGCAAGGCGGTGTCAGATATTCAGATGTGGTGTTTGCCCCAGACTGTGACTGTAGACCCCAACCGAGGTTCCTCTGCTAGGGGCAGGGGGTGAGGGACTGATGGAACCCTCCACCCCACAGGAGCCATCGCTGCCACCTGCTGGCCACTGAGATTTTTCTTCCTCTTACCCAAGGTGGAGTGGCTTTTCTGGCTTCAGGGGACATGGGACCCCCTTTCCGTACTGAGAAATGGCCAGTGCGGTGGACGGAGCTCTGGAATCTCACCAACTTGCTGTGTGGCCTTGGGGCAGTAATGTGCCCCCTCTGTGCAGCTCACCAGAGGAAAGGGCATGACCGAGTGGGCTCTGAGGACCAAGTGCGGCCATGAGAGGAGGGGGGCACCGTGTGAACCGGGAGTGTGCTGTGAGAGGGGCCCTGGTGTGCTGGGCTTGCCTTTCCACTCTTGCTTTGAACCGACTTGCTGGGCATCTGCTCTGGGCCTGGCTAGAGACCCAAATGCCCCTCACATCGGACCCTGACCTGTTCGGGCCTGATGGCAGAGGCAGGTGTGGAAACAAACCACTTCCCAGCATGCACATAGCCAGAGGCAGGGACGGTGTGGGACATGAAGTCAGACCTGCTGTCACGTCCAAGAACCGCCTCTCACTGTCTGCCATATCGCTACCCTGTGCCTCAGTTCCCCTCCTGGGATAGCACGAATAGCAGATGTTTATAGCCCTCTTGCTCTGTGAAGTCACTGAGTGCTTCACAGTAATGAAGTCATTGGTCCTCACCACAGCCTTGTGAGACTGATACTATTATTATTATCCCCATTTACAGATGGGGAAACTGACTCCCAAAAAGATAAAATGACTTCTCCAGGTGGCCAGGTACTATGGCGGTGCCACAACTCCAGCCCCACACCGGCCACCTGTGGTTTTATCTATGATTGGACTGGCTGTAAGGCTTGAAGGCAGTTGGGTATTTTTTCCCAATGTGCCTGGTCTTTGGAATGGCCAAGGCCACCTGAAACCATGCCTTGGCCTGCCCCATACATGCTGGCCAGATGTCTGCAGGGTTGCGAGTATGTGAGGAATCAGTATTTCAACAAGTCCTGGCAGTCCGGGACATCCTAAGGTAGTCACTGAGAAGTGCAGCATGAACCTAAACCAGTGAGGGTGTTTCAGCTGCAAGTAACCAATTCCAATTCAAACTGTCTCAACCAGTAAGGAAATTCAATGTTCTATGTCTCTGCCTTATATCTCTTTGTAAGAACTTTTTAAAAGAGAAAATGTCTTTCCCAGAAGTACCCCAGCAAACTTCCCCTCACAACACATTGGTCAGAAATATGTCATATGACTGCTATCTAGAGCCATAATTGGCCAGAGGAATTGAGTCACTACTGGCTTCAACCAGTCAGAAACCAGCCTCTCACGGAGGAAGGCATATTATTTGGAGGGAACTGGGTTTTTTAACAAAGAAAGAGTTCTGCCCACACAAAAGGGGTGGGTGAATGCTGGGTAATTCACCCACTGCAATTGCTTGTCGCTTATGATTATTAGGCTCTAAGACAGGGCTTTATGAAGTACTGTGGAAACACCAGTGAGAGGGAGCAATGGACTCTGCCTGGAGAAGAATCGTGGAGGGCTTCCTGGAAGCGGGGGGGTGGTAGGCATTGGAACGTGGTCTTGCAGGATAAAGTATGCATCAGTAATTCAAAGATTCTGGCAGCCAGTGTTCCTCTACTAGGTGCTTCCCCCCGAGGACAGCCCAGTCCATCCTGCAAGCCTGCCAATTCTGTTTACCACCCACAGGCCTGAAGATAAAGCCAAGGGGCTGGTGGTGGTGATTGATGCCAGGAAACAGCCCGCGCACCCTGGTCTGGTCAGTGCCCTGCAGGCTACCCAGGTGAGTGGGAGGTGGAAAGCCTCAGCCAGGAAGTCTTGGGAGCACCAGGGGCTTGGTGACATTCGGAGCCCCCGGGAGCTCAGAGCTAGGACCAGAGCCCTCAGGCAGGGACTCTTGGTTGCAGCTAGCAGAAAACCCGCGCAATCAGCCTTCAGGACAAAGGGAGTTCATTGGTTCAAATAACTTGACTGTCCAGGACTTACATCCACCTTCAAGTATGGCTTGATTCTGGGGCCAAATATTGTCACCAAGACCCGGTCCCCCTCTCCATTTCTGGCCCTGCTCCGGGATGGTGCTATTCCCAGCCAGGCCCCCTGTCAGGGTGGCAGTTTGGCTCCCAGTAGCTCTAACTGCTCATGGTCTTTCCTTTGAGTCCAGTAGGAAGGAGTGAGAGATTCTTCTCCCAAAGTCCCTAGCCAACGCTTCTTTCTCTCCTGAGCCCCGATTGGCTCAGGTGTCCACCCGTCAGCCGATCTCTATAACCCGGGGCTGCAACACACTGGTTGGACTAGACTGACTGAATGGGAAAGGAGGGAAGAGATTCCTCACTAGCCGGGCAGCAGAGGAAATGGAAGTTTGGCACATGCCTGCTTCCTGGTCTGATCCTCTCCTCCCTGTATAGATGGGGAAACAGAAGCCCAGGGAGGGCAGGCCATCCAGGAAATTTGCTGCACAGCTTGGACCTGCTGCTCTCTTGACTCACCCTCCGAACATAGCATGCAAAGGTCCTCCCGCCCTGTCTCTGGGGCCCATTTGCTTGCATCTTAGCGGCAGGCTCAGCAAAGGCCCAGACAGAGCAGCTCTGAAATGCTTCTCTCTGACAGGCTCTTGTCCCGGCCGCCATCCGTGCCGTGCTCTACCTGGGGGAGAAGGAGGCTGCTCTCCAGCTGGAGACATTACCTGACACCCAGGTGAGGGGGAGGCAGCATCCACAGAGGCGGAGAGGAGTTGTTGGCTTGAGCTGAGCTGGGGTGAAGAATTGCAGAATTCACGAGCTAGGAGAGGCCCTGAGCAATCTAGCGGTCAATAAATGCAAGCCTGGATGCTACAGCTCTCCAGCCCTGCCTCTGTGGCAGGCCTTGCCAAATCATCACAGAATTATTTCTCTCTGGTAATCCTAGCAGCTCCTAGTGAGCACTGCCATGTGAGTGAGAGCTGCATATGGCTTGAAGCCTACCTGAAAAGCTTCGTATAATCAACCCTTGTTCTTTTCAGATGAGGAAACTGAGGCCCAAGGCCACATGCAAGCTAGAGGCAGAGGTACCTTTTCTGCACTGTGGCCCTGATCTTCCTATATTTCTCTCCCTAGTTTCAACTCAGATGCTGAGTTCATTCAGGACTTGACAAGGAAAGAGCCCTGAGGCTCCTTTAATTAGTGTCATGGACCACAGTTCCTGAGCGTGGACATGCTGCCCTCTGCTCTGCTTTAGGAAATGATTTTAAAGGTCTCCTTCCTCTGTTAGTAAAGGGATACATTGTGAGCTAGACATGTGCCTACAAATCACTTGGAGATTTCATCAAAGTGCAGGCTCTGATTAAGTAGTTCTAGATGGGGCCTGGGATTTCTAACATGCTCCTGCTGGTCCATGGACCACACTTAGAGTACCAGGGATAACAAATGGGTCCAAAACAACCACAACATCCAGTCCCAAGGTTAGATATCTGGAGCTGTTTCTAGCATAAACCTCAGACTTCATTGGGAGAAGCAGTCCACCTAGACCGTCCTTCCCATGTCTTAGTGGATACTGTCAGGCTTTGGTGACCTTTCTTATTAGCCCCCAAAAGAAGACAGACCTTGGTGGAACAGTACAAGAATTACAAAGAAATTACTTGACAAGGGTCAGTTTCAATCAGTCTGTATGATTGCCTAGAGAACTGTGCTGGGAAATAGCCCAGCTCAGAGGGAGCAAGTGCTGTGATTGATTAATGATGTCTGCCTTGGACACAGGCTTAGAAAGTAAAAGTTGGAGTGCTATTTATTTGACATTCCTTACCCAGGGTCTGGTTCTGAATTTTGATTTGTCAGAGTTTCCAGAGAAGATCCCTTGCCCAGAAAGCAACTCTGAAAACCAGAGCCAGTGTTACCTGTGGGAGGTGGAGTGGTGCCAGGGCAGGCATCTAGGCAGGACCTTCTCAAACGTCCGTCCCCACGCTGAGTCCCCTGGCCCTCCTGACTTACTTTTTTTGTGTGCAGGTAGAAGTGCTGACATCACTGAAGGCCCTCAGCGACCATGTGGACCCCAGCCAGCTGCCCACAGCCCTGGAAGGCCCCTTCCCCTACTGCCACAGCGAGTGGGTGCAATTCTTCCAGGTGTCTACCATCATAGCCTTTGGCCCCATACCCTCACTCTTTCTCTTCCTCCCTTCACCCTCCTGCTCAATAAATCCGTTGACCCTGTCAGGTTCAAAAACAGTCATTCAACAAACCTTTATAATGAGGGTGCAGAGTGAAGTGATTAAGAGCTCAGGCTCTGGGGCTGGACTGCCTGGGTTCCAATCCCAACTCTGCTGTGTGCCCTTGGATAAATTATATATGTTCTCGGAACCCTTTTCCTAACTGCAAAATAGGAGGCAATAATAGTACCTGCTCATGGGGCTGCTGTGAGGATTAATTGAGTTAAGGTGGGTAGGGAGCTTAGAAGACAGTCTGGCACATGCTAAGAGCTCTGTCTGTGTTATGAAAATAAATTTAGTCCTCTGCTCTGTGGACTCACCCTGCCCGGGGAGCTCAGGGCCTGGTGGGGGGGACAGATGCGCTCCCTCCTGCAAGAAGGAGCAAATAAGGAAACGGCCAGTGCTGGACTCCTTCCCTGTGTGCTTCCAGTCTCTGCACCACAACCTGCTGGGGGCATTTCACGCCCAGTTTAACACGAGGACACCCAGGACGGGGGACTTGCACGATGGCCCCAAAAGATTATGGGCTTTAACAACAGCAAAACCAGTGCCCTTAAATGAGGGTCCAGGACTCTGTCTAACCAGCACTCTTCACATTGGGGCCGAGAGTTCTTTTTTGGGAGCTGTTTGATGCAGTGTAGCATGACTGGCACCATCCCGGCCTCTGCCCACTCTGACAGGAGCACCCCACAAATCATGGTGACCCAATGTGTCTGCAGACATTGCCAATGTCCCCTGGGGGACATGACCCCTGCTGAGAACCCCTGCGCTACACTAAGTCTAAGGCAGCGGTTTGCTTATTTGCTTTTTGTCTAGGGGTTCTTCTCTTTAAAACTGGGTCTGTCTTTGGGTAGGCAGCATGTTAAAATTCAAATGGAACAAAAGGTATATACTGAAAAATCTTCTTTCCCATTTGTCCCTCAGGACCCCAGTTCTCCTCTGCAGAGGCCTCCAATTAATCCAGTGGCTTTTGAACTGTATTTTCATTTTAAAACCTTCCCTTTAAATGAAATCTTACCAACAGACCCAGAATATAAAACTGGCAATGATGATGACCAATACTGTGTGCTGGGTGCTATTCTAAGTGCCCTGCACAAATGAACCTATTTAATGTCCACACAAGTCTATAAGGCAGGAACTCCCGTGATCCCATTTTACAGAGGAGGAAGCAGAGGCACAGAGAAGTTAAGCAATTTTCCCAAGGTCTCAGAGCTAGTAAGTAGCAGAGCTCGGTCGAAGTGGGACCCAGAAAAGGGTGTGCCTCTAGCCCCGTCCTGCGTGTCCTCTTCCATCCCATCCCCCAGGGTATCCCCGCTGGGCCGGAGAGCTCAGGCCTGTCTTCTTTCTTCTCACACTGTCATTCCCAGCACCAGGGTGTCTCAGGGTGTGGCCCCTGGCCCAGCAGTGTCAGCATCACCTGGGGACTTGTTAGAAATGCATATTCTCAGTCCCCACCCCAGAGGAACTAAATCAGGACCTCAGGAGTGGGACTCAGCATCTGGATTTTAACCAGCTTTCCAGGTGATTGTGTGGCAAGTAGGTCTGAGAACCGCTGCCTAATGCCCACCTTGCATCCCTGGGATGGGGAAACGCCCTCCTCTGGGCCCGGGCTGACACCCCCACTCTGGCCTTCCATTCTGCAGAAGTTGGACCCTTTCCTCGCTGACCTCCACCAGGCCTCCTCCCTGCTAACGGCTTCCATCAAGGTGTTTGAGAAGGGTGATCCCCCTGGAGGGGTGCAGGTGAGCCAGGAGCATGGGGTGGGGAAGCCACGCCACACCCCAGATTCCACAGACCAAGGCCTCAGCGAAGGGGACAGCTGGGGTGTGTGTCATCACCCCTGCTTTTAATTCATTTGCTCAACTAGAATTTATTGGGCACTCTCTATGTGTCACGCCCTGGAGCCCCAGCCTGGGACAAACTGACCTGTCCCTGCCCTCATGGCGTTTATGGTGCAGTGGCAGAGTAGTCATTTAAAAAGTAAGCAAAGTAATGGATAGGTTGTTACGATTTGTGCCAGATGCTGTGAAGGTAAGATTGAGAATAACAGCAAAGGAGGGAGGGACTCCCTGAAGAGATGGTATTTAATTTGAGGCCTGAAGGATGAGAGGGAACCTGTGCTGAGAATAGAAGGGGACCTGTGCTCCAGACGAAGAGCAGACATGTATGTGTGCAGGCTCTGAGGTGGGATACAGTTGGGATGATCGGGGATAGCATGGAGGTCAATGTAGGACCAAGTGAGTTGTGGAATGTGGGGAGGAGAAGGAAAGAAGAACTAGGGGATATTCTGGATCAGCAGAGGCTGGAGTTGGGTGGGAATTTGATCCTGAACTGTTAGGAAAGCCACTGGAGAGTTTTAAGCAGAGGGATGATCAGATCGGCACTTTGAGAATCTTTCCAGCTGCCATGTGGAGAACAGACTGCAGGGGGAGCTAGAATGCCACAGGGAGACAGTGTAGAAGCTAGGATGGGTGTCCTAGCAAGAGACTGTGGTGCTTGGACCAGTGAGGTTGCCATGGCGATGAGAGGAGGATTAGCTGGAGAAGATATTTACGAGATAGAAAAGAGACTTTCTGTAGGACCTTGAATGCCAAACTGGGGAAATTAAGAGTGACCTGGGTGTGAGGAGCCTTGGAAGGTTGTAGAGGGAGGTGGGGGGGCGGGGGTTGGGCCTCAGGCCACTTCCCTACACTGGCAGGAGGCCTCCACACGTCTGAGGAAGTCCAAGGAGCTGATGGAGGCTGTGCTGAGGGACCCAGGCCTGCTGGGCCTTCAGCGGGAAGGGGGAGGCACATTGGCCCGGCTTCAGCAGGAAGCCAGTAGGCTGGACTTCAATCCTGACGTCAGGTATGGACACCCAGTTTTCCTCCCCCGCCTCCACCCTGTTCCTTGGTCTAGGAGCGTGGAGCTGGGGACCCATAAGACAGGACCCTCAATACCCAGTTGGGGGCATTTGCAGGGCCCGTATCCTGGGCTCAGGCCTTGGTAAGCTCCCTGTCCTTTCTCTGCTGCCCCTCCTTCAGCCCTGGCCATCTGCAGCCTGAGGTGGCACTGGAGGATGGCTTCTGCCTGTTTCTGGTCGTCCTTATAGACCGAATTCTTTCTCTGATGCAGACAGCTGAGTCCCTTCAAGAATCCATCTCGTTTATTCCTCACCAGCACCTGTGAGCCCTACATCATCTTCATCTGGCTGATGTGTAACAGGCTCAGCAAAATGGAATAACAGCTGGGCCATTGAGCACTGACTCCTGCACTGCCTTCCCCACAGGCGTCTCCGCCTGGCCAGGAGGACCTCATGGTGTGCCAGGGGTCTCAGAGCTACAAAACAAAACACATAGATCCCTGGAAAGTACCAGATTTCTTAAACTTAGGGGTAGGGGTGGGGGAAAAATCAGTAACTAAATCAGCTAGTGTAAATTGGAAATTTTTAGTCTCCATTAGAACAAACGTGATTACAAAGTTGGCTTTGTATAAGCTTCTGGGAACAACTTCCTTGCCTAACAAACACCTTGTGCCCTCCCCACTTCCTGGGAGGACAGAGCTTGGTGTGAGCACAGCATTGTTCTAAGGGCTTTACAAATATTAACTTGTTTAATTCTCACCCTTGGGGTGGGTCCTAGTATTATCCTTATTTTATTGTGGTAGAGCCTGAGGCTCAGAGAGCGGTTAAATGACTTGCCCAGGGTCACACAGCTGGGATGTGGTTGGGCCAGGACTTGAACCCAGGGAGCCTGGCCCAGAATCTTGAACACATCACCCTGAGCTGTGCCCACAGACAGATTCTGGCAGCCGTGGGACCTGGCACTGGGTGTGGTGGTGTCTCCTGTCCCTCACGCAGGCTGGTGGGGTGGCACTATCCTTCCCAGCATGTCCCCAGCTCTTGTCCTCCATAGACCCCTCCGGACTGTTGGCCACCGGCGGCTCCACCAGGTGGCGCTGTGGTCTCACAGGAGCCGCTAGGCGCGTTTGTTTTGCCAATGGGTGGGTCCCTGCAGCTCCGGCCTGCCGACCTTTCCTCCCTCCCTCGGCCAGGCAGGCTGGCATTTTCCATCCCGGGCACCCACCTGTGCCCTCCCCACTTCCTGGGAGGACAGTGACCTGTGGAAATCTGCAATGAGATGAGGAGGCCCAGAGCAAGGCTCCTCCAGGAAAGCAGGTTTCCTTCCATCTCCTCCTTTTCCTTTTTCTTCTGCAGTGAGACCCCCTAGGTCAAAGGAGGGTGGCATGGGGTTTAAGGGGTGCTTGGAAGGCCCCTGAGACCCGTCCCTTTACCCAGATGTCACCACGCCTGGAATCCCATCTGCAACCCGTCATTTATGTCTTGCTGGCTTTAACCATTTTTAAAAAAATTATGTGCAAAGAAAGCTGTGGACTGGATTCCAATTCAGGCTGCCATGCATGAGAGTCAGTTGCTCTCTCTGGACCTCAGTGTTCCAATCTGTAAGATGGAGGCCAAGAAAGGGGTGGGGTGGGGGTGAGGTTACAGTAGTTCACCATCGCTGCAATAGAAATACTAAGCACGAACAAGCACTGAGGGCTTGCCACTGCGGCAAGTGTTTTGAATGTGTGAGGCCTGGTTCTCAGTCCTGGCTGCCTCCTGGAACCACCTAAGGAGCTATAGGAAGCACTGATGTCCAGGCTACACTCAGCATGACTCAGTTGACCTGGGGTGGGCCTGGGTATTGATATTTTTTTAGTCCCACACTGGTTCTAATGTGCAACCAGAGTTCAGAGCCAACATATTTGATCATTTAATCCCGGCAACCACTCTATGAAGTGGGTCCTATCACCCCCACTTTTCACAGACTGAAAAATGTAGACACAGAAAAGTTGAGAAATTCGTACAGTCTCATTACCAGAAGGTAGTAGGGCTGGGATTTGAACCCAGATTTGTGTGCCTTGGTTCATACCCTCCTATAAACTGAGGGAACAAGAGGGTCATTTGGTTTCCTGCTGTGTCCTCTGGTCTTTCCAGTTCCATGAAAGGCTAAAGCTGAGACCCAGAGAGGTATAGGGACCTTCCCAGGGTCACATAGCAAGTAGGTGGTTGTAATACCCAGGCAAGGGTCCCAGAGTTGGGGGGAGTTGGGGGGACAGGCATATGCAGTGCAGGAGGACTGGGTGGGGGAGACCTTGGGCCTTCTCTCACCCTCCTCTGCCTCCCAGGAGCCGTCTGGCTGAAGCCACCACCCTGTATGGCCTTGTGGATGAGCAGCTGCATGTCCTGGTCACTGCATCCAACCACCTCCTGGGGAGGCTGGAGCTGCGCATTCGCCTGGGTCGCCTGGAAGCTGCCATGCACCAGGTGAAAGGAGAGGCTGGCCTGGGAGCTGGGGGCTTGGCTGGGCCCCCTTCTTGTGCCAGGCCTTGCCCAGCCAGGCACTTTGCTTTGGTATAAGGACACAGGGGCCAGGCAGGCGTCCCAGCACATGACATGGCACTCAGTAAGTGCCTAATGCGTAAAGACATAACCCTGCAAATTGCATTGATTGTGCCAAGGCTTGGGCCAGAGCTTCTGTGTATATCGTGACTTTCCAACTCATCACTTACCAGTGATGTGGGAAGATTCTAGGATTTCTCTCACTCATCAAAGACAAAACTGAGGCTGGAGAATATTCTGTCACCTGCTTATGGTCACATGCCTGGGAATCTGGTCCTGCAGGCCACACTTGGTGTCACTTTGTCTGACTGCTGGTGCCTAGAACCAGTGGGTCCCTTCACGCTGGGCCGTGGAGCACAGTGTGCCCAGAGCCAGACAGCCCGGCTTCTGATCCTGGCTCCAAGCACTTCTTAGTGGTGTGACCCTAGAAAGGTGACTTCACTATTCAGTGCCTCAGTTTCCTCATCTGTTGAATGAGGGATAATATTAGTGCTGCCACGCTGGGCTTTGCGAGGATAGAGTACCCACTCTTTAAGACATCCCTGAATAAGGAGACATCTGCCCACTGGTCAAGAGCTGTTTTTCTCCCTCTGTCCCTCATTGAATCATCATATGTACCCCATTTTGCCACTGAATAAACTGAGGCCCACATAGAGAAGTGACTTGCCCAGCCGGCTCACAGCCAGCCCACGTGCCCTGCCCCACAGCTGGCCGCTGTTTCTCCAGCACCGTTTGCCACAGGCAGGGTGCTCACCACTCCTGAGCTCTTTTTATGGTTGGGCAGCACTGAGTGGTTAGAATAAGCTAAAACTCGCTGCCCTGTGACTTCCTTCAGGCAAGTGTGCACTGAGGGCCTACTCTGTGCAGGGCACAGGGCAGCCACTGAATGAGGACAAGACCTCAGCCTCCAAGGAAGTTGGGGAGCCGGCCAAGGGACATCTCCCCAGCAGCCCCTCATGTCTGAACCTCCCTCCCCTGCCCCAGGTCAGCCACTGGATGGAGCGGGAAGGAAGCCGGTGCCTGCAAGCACTGACCCCCAAGGGTGGAAGCTTGGAGACGGTAGAGAAAGCCCACGCAGAGTTTGAGGACTTCTTCCTTCAGGCTGCAGTGCGTTCCTAAAACTGAGGAGCAGGACCAGAGCCGACAGAGAGCGCAGCAGTGGGGGGCAGCAGTGTTAGGGCCAAGGTGTGGGGGTGGGAAAGAGCAAGAGAATTTCCAGAGACAGCGAGGAGACTAGTGTGGGTCCCAAAGTTCCAGTTGAGTTTCTGTCTCCTCCAGGAAGCCTTCCTGGGCCACCAAGTCCAAAGATGACCTAACTCAGAGTCCCTGGAGGGTTTCTTAAAATGCAGATTCCAGGGCCCCATCCTAGACCTATTAAGTCAACCTTAGAGAGCAGGGGCAGGATATCTGCATCCTTGATGTATTAGGCCCCGGGGCACGGGGTGACTCAGCCTTGGGACTCCCAGCCCAGTGTGGGAAGCGGGTAGGGAACAAACGGAAACAAACAGAAAGGGAGAACTGTGGAGATGCAAAGGAGGAGCCCTTAATGGGCTCAGGGGAGTCTTAGAAGGAGCTGACACTCAGCAGAGTCCCAGCCAGGTAAAATGGATTACCTAGGTAGATGCCCTGTCGCTGCTTCCTAGATGAGGAAACTGAGGCTCAGAAAGTCTCATCACTCAGCATCAGGCCAGTGGGAGGTCCATGCCTCAGTGAAGGTGGGCGCTGAGTGGCTACCCCTCCACTCCCCGCTCAGGCCCAGTACCGCCGTGGCCTGGAGCTGTCCAAACAGGCAGGCCGACTGGGAGCCGCTGCTGGAGGGACCAGCGAGGCAGGAGGAACAGAACTCCCGGAGCTGGCAGCCTTTGCCTCCACCCAGCGGGCCTTCCAGGCTAAGCTGACCCACTTCTACATGGCAGCTGAGCGGCAGCGCACAGACCTGGAGACGCTGCTGTACCTGCACCACTTCTGCAAGAAGGTGAGCCTTGTGGCCTGCCTGCGCGGATGCCCCTACTCTGTCCAGCT
This sequence comes from Manis pentadactyla, assembly GCF_030020395.1. Lineage (NCBI taxonomy): Eukaryota > Metazoa > Chordata > Mammalia > Pholidota > Manidae > Manis > Manis pentadactyla. The sequence goes on along the minus strand of NC_080023.1, from coordinate 158,874,700 downwards.
GGGAGGCAGGGCGGGGGCAGGGAGCAGCTAGACACAGCCCTAGGCTCCGTGCGTGTTTCACTCAGCAGTCGGGTGGGTCGGGTGGGAGGAGGGGGGCATCACCTGCATTGCCCAGAAGGGGAACAGGGTTTGAGAGGTTAAGGTATTCTTGCAAACTGGGTCCAGTGGATCTCGGACCCCAGCTTGTCCTACTTCACCAGGCAGCCTCCCAGAGACCCAGCACCAGCTCTCAAAGGAACCTAGAAATCACCTGCTTCTTAAATATTGGTATTTGGAGAAAAGCCTAGGGATTTCCAAGAATCTGATCAAAGCCATAGGCTTTCTCTCTATGCATAGATCTCTGCAGGCAACTTCATGGGCTCAAACCAGGCTAAGAATCTTGATCTTGTTCCACTCCTCTGTTGTAGAGTTGGAGAAATAGCATCAGAGAAGGGCTGTCACTTACCAAGGTCACACAGCACTATGCTAGTGCTCTTTCCCAAGCTTCACCTTGCCCTGGACAGATGGCAGGAGCTGGAGAAGGAGGGGACAGTTGTCTGAGGATGGGCCCAGAAGCTGCTCTGGGCACCCTGAGAACAGATCAGCCCTCACGCAGGAGCCCAGGGTTTGGCCAGGAGGGTGGGGCTACGGTGGGGGTGGGGGCAGTGCTGGGGCAGGAGGAACCCCGTTGCTTTGCATCTCATTTCTTGGCCGACGTGCAGCCCCATTTTATAGATGAGGCCCTAAGGGAGGAAGGGCCTTGCTCAGGACACGCAATTGGGAGGAAAGAAGAGCTGGGATTTGAACTCAAATGTATCCACCCTCTGTGCTCCTCTCCAAAGGTGGCAGTGGGGCTGTCCCATGTCCAAGCAGGCATGATAATGGCGACAATGAAGAGGAGATGACTGTTAGGAGGGCAGCCCACATTTCCTACTGGGTACTCCATGCCAGACCCAAGCACTTCCCAAACCTTGTCTGATTCCATTTTTCCCCATACCTTTTTGCAGGAGGGGTACCAACAATGTTTCTGTGAGGCCCAAAGAGGAAAGTGGCTTGCCCAAGCTTCCCCCAGGGGGCCAGTGCTCAAGCAGGATTTGACTTAAGAGTCCCCACAGCCTCCTAAATCCATTTAGCCAAATCCCTCATTTATAGGGAAACTGAGCTTCCGGTCAAGGGAGCAGCCTCAGAGAGCTGTAACCCAGATGGGACAAGAGCCCACTGTCTGTCCCCAGCCAAGTGGCCTCAGCTGCCCTCCCAAACTGAGGTCACAGTAGGGGGAAGAGGCTGACTCCAGCCTTCCAGCTGTCAGCTGGCCCAGCACAGAGAACACAGGATGCTTCAGAGGGCAGTGAGAGGCACTCGGGTCAACTCACGCCTGGGGCGCTGGCAGGACACGCCACTCTGTCTTCTTGGGGCAGCAGGCAGAGAAGCAGATGTGGGCTGCGGCAGTGAAGGATCTCCCTACTCCCAGCTGTGCAGGAGAGAGCAAGGCAGGGGCAGAATCTGACAGGTGGTCGGGGTGACGCAGTCTGCGTGGGCTGTGTGACCTTGACAGCAGTCTTGACTGCTCTGGGCCTCAGCTCCTCATCAACAATAATGATAACAACATAATAATCACCAGTGCTTGCACAGTTCTATGTGTCACAGCCTGTCCAGTCATTTCACCTTGTGTTTTATTGTCACACCAACCCTATGGGGCAGGTACTATTACTGTGCCCATTTGGTGCATGAAGAAACACAGAGAGGTCAAATAACTCACCCAGGCTCACACAGCTAGGAGGTGACAGAGCTGAGAGTCAAACCCAGATCATCTGGCTCTTGCCAGTTATGACAGACTTAAATTAAATGCCAACCTTGTTGGGTAGTGAGAGAATTAAATGCAAGTAACCTTCCAGGCTTTGCTCAGATTTGGAGTTATTATTATTAACACCAATATTATTATTACAACAAGGAGGGGTACCAGTAATTCCTCATGGGTAAAGGTGTCTGGAAGCTTCTCTCCCTTGCTTACTAACTTGAGCCAGTTTCAGCCTCACTGGCCTTCCTTGGGTGAAACAAACTTGCTCCAGCGCCGAGGTCTTTGCATGTGCTGTTCGCTCAGCTGGGATGCTCTTCCCACAACCAGCTGGCGTCCTGTCTGTCTTCAGCGCTCAGCTCACCTGTCCCCTCCTCACAGAGGCGCTTCCTGGCCAGCCAGCTGCCTGTCCCGCATTCTCTCTCATCACCCTGTTTTTATCACTTCCTGGTGCTCATGCTGATCTGAAATGACCCTGCTGCTTCAGCACCTGCTCTCTGATCTGTCACCTGTGAGGTGAGTGCCCCTGCAGGGTCCTGGTCCCATCCAGAGTGCCGGGTGCAGGGTCAGCGCCTAGAGCAGGCCCAGGAAGCGCCGTGGGTGACCGGCCCAGTGAAGGGGGCATGAGTGAGGAGTTGGGCAGAGGAAGGAAGCCTGAAGTGCACCTGGGAAGATGGAATCCCACCCAGGCCTAGAAACCCCACCGGAGGTGGCAGCCCTGACCCTGAGGGCCGCCTTGGCCATCTCTCGCAGTTTGACCAGGCAGGCTCCTCTCTCTGGCGCTGAATTCGAATCCGCACAATGAGCCGGGCAAGATGATTTCTGAGGTGCTGTCCACCTCTGCCCAGCTCAGCCTGGAACATTGAGCCCCAGACAGACAGACAGACAGTTCAGGGCTGGGCGCAGCCCTAGGTGCAGAGCAAGCAAGCAGCTTTGGCACTAAATAATGGTAACACAATTGTGCCGCTAACGGAGATTTATGGAGCCCTTTCCCAGCCATGAGCTCCATGTACTTCCACGAATATGAAGCCATTTATCTAAAGACAAGTTCCCTTAATCCACGGAAAGATGGTTTCCTCGGAGAAAACGGTTCTCCAATCCCCACAACCTAACAGCTCGCTGTCGGTTCCTAAATTAATGGAGAGAAAGATTATGTTTTTCACAAGCTGCTGGGAATGTGTGGGCTCCTTTGCAGCCTGCAGACATCTTGTAGGTGAAGTGGGGACAGACAGAATCCCAGAATGGAGTGAGGGGACCTCTGGGCCTGGGTCGGCTGCTGTCTCACTGGTGACTGTGAGGGCACAGCCCTGCCGGAGCATTTCTCCTGTGCAAGGAAGGAGGTGCTTGGAAGATAACCTTCTTGAAAGATGGACAGGTCTGAGTTCAAATCCCAGCTCCTCCCTGACATGCAGCACGACATGGGGCAAGTGATTTCATGTCTCTGAGCCTCACTTTCCTCCTCTGCAGAATGGGCTGCCGGTACAGTTCAGGGTGATCATGCATGAGATACACAGAGCCTGGCAAACAGTTGGTGCTCAATAAACATTAGCCAGACTCTTCCCTCAGCACCCCTCCTAAAGGATTTAATACAATCCAAGAATCCAAATTTTCAGCTCTTGAAAGGCTCTTCATGATCATCTACTACAACCTCCCATTTCACAGAAGGAGAAACTGAGTCCCAGAGAAGGGTAAGTCCGTGCCTTGGTCTATCAGACTGCGCCTGAAGCCTCCAATGATGCTGTTTCTTGGTGGCACGAGTGTGCGCCCCAGGGAGGAGAGAAACCATAGCCTTGGCCGTCAGTGGAGAAATTCTTGGCCACACTGAGGGGGGCCTAACATCAACTGGGCTGTTACTGCTAATTCAGTCCAGCAATATTCACTCTTCAAGTCCTCTCTGCACTCAGACAGGTGCATCTCTGTCCTCATGGAGCCCCACGTCCACTCCTACCCTGAGCTGAGCTGCCACATCCCTCTCTTCTTGTCCCTCAGATGACCTGGTTCCACATGGACTGTCAGGACCTGATGGCCCAGCTCCAGCTGGGCAAGGCGCAGAGGGCCAGCCCTGGGGACCAGCGCCGCCTCCACCGCTACCTGCGGCGACTGGCGTCCGAGTTTTCTGCAGAGAAGCTCACAGCCATGGGGCTGCAGGCGGCTTCTCTGGGCCAGGAAGGCCTGGGCCAGGCCCTGTGGGAGGAGGCCCGGGGAAGGCACGAGAAGATCCAGACCCTCCTGAAGAAGGCATTGGCCCATTGCCCATGCCCAGCGGGTCCCACTGCCTGCTCGGCACACCTGGAGTTAAGAGGGGCAGCTGCCAAGGGCCAGGGTCTGAATGGAGCAGTCGCTTCCAGGGGCCAGTGGGACCTGCCCCTCCAGGACTCACTAGGCCTGGATCGTTCACCAAAATCCCATTGGCCAACTCGGTTCCCCAGAGTAAGGCAGAGCAGGAATGTCCAGGCTGGCCCTCTGTCCCAGGAAGCAGGCCAGGCTGCAGAGGCTGATGAAGGCAAAGGCCCTCAGGAGCCCCCTGCCCCTGAGCGTGCTCTCACCACCATCTTCTCCTGGCAGAGGCTCCCCAGGCAGAGTCAGACCTCCTGCCCCACTGGGGGCAGTTTCTCCTCAGAGGGGACAGACTCACAGACATCTCTGGAGGACTCACCCCAGACAAGTCCCCCTGCATCCCTCTAGCTGGAAGCCCCCACCAACTGCACCAGGCTCCAGGTCAGGTGGGCAATTGCACCCTTGGAAGGGGTAGGGGTGAGGGAACGTCTGCCATGGTCTCTGCTCTCTCTCACTGGCTCCTCCAACCCACAGGGGCCACCAGACTGAATTCAAGGAACCCCACGAGGTCTTGTCCTTGCACTCCAGAGAGAATCCTCTCCCTGTCCCACATTCTGTCTTCTTCCCCTCCCCTCTGCACCTCCTCAGACTCTAATAGTTCTACCCTTACAAGCCAGGTCCCCCTTAGGCAGCGCCTCTGCTGCCCAGCATCATAAGTCCCTGCTGCTGGCTTATGGGGCCAGGCAAGGGTAGGAAGCCAGGTCCCCCCCATCCAGCCCGTGGTGCAGGAGGATGAGGAGGTGGGGGGAAGGCGCCCTTACGCCTCTGATCTCAGAGTGTCCAGAAGACAACCGGCCCTTCGCGCTGCCCACAGTAACTCCTGCTAGCTCCTCCTCTCAGCCATTTCGCTGTGAAAGTGTGCCCTGTCTCTGCCTTAGGATGCATTACCAAGGTGGCCTCTGGCAGCCCAGCCCTGGAATTTTCCTGGCTCTGGGAAGAGGGTGGGGCACACATCCTCCCACAGCTAAGGCTGTGGAAAGAGAGGAGGCAGGACTGGAGCAGACGTAGGAGGACAGACAGGGTTCCTCAGGACTCATGTTGGCAAAGAGCCATGCAAGCCAAGATGGCTTCAGGAATCTTCTAAGACTCAAAATTTGGTCAAGTGTGATTTGGGGCTTGTCTGTGTCAGAACCGAGCAGAGGTGATCAAAGGCAGCTTCTAGGATCCCACCCCAGATAATTAAAATCAGACGCTTGGGGCCCAGGGTGGCTCGAATCTGCGTTTGTAACCAACTGCTCAGGGTTTCCCACGTGACACAGTAAAGTGGGGGGTGCTGTTGGGAAACACTTAAGGCTGGGGTCTAAGCTGGCTACCCACCCCAAGCCAGCTTTGATTCTCACGTTTCACTCTCCTGCCTTCATCCAGACAGGCCTGAGGATGCAGGGAGCATTTGATCAGCCCATCCACCCGTGCCTTTGCCTCAGAGAGGGGCCGAAGGCTCTGAAAACGCTGTTACCATAGCAACAGCATCCAGCCAGCGGGGACCACAGGCAGGGAGCCAGGATACCTGGGGTGCAAGGATGGAAACTGACTTCTAAGAGGCTACAGCTATTGTGAGAGATGCAGGAGGAGGGGGATGGATGACCCAAGAATTCTTGGGAAGCAGGAGTCTCCAAAGCCATCTTGTGCATCCCTCTGTCTCGAAAAAGAGACAAAACTCAACAACTTGCCTACTTACAGCAGCCCATGGGGGAGCAGGGTATGCAGAAATGAAATAAAATAATCAATAATAACATAGAAAAAGATTGAATAACAAATAATAGCTAACATGTATTCTGCCTTTTCTTTGTGCCTACCTAGTGTTAAGCCCTTTAGAAGTGTTGCAAGGCTTGTTGAATTTGCACCACAATCCTGTGCATCCAATACTAACGTCACTCCATATTACTGAGGAGGAAACAGAGACATGGAGGTTAGGTGGTGTCTTACCCAGTGTCACGAGGCAAGTGGCAGAGCTAGGACTTGGCACAAGACTGATGTGTCAGGCTCACCTTCGGACAAGCCTGGGCTGATTGCTTGCTCTGTGCTCTTCCCTCAGCAGTCCTTCTGTGCCTGGTGACTGCCATGTACCCAGGAACCTTGGCTGGGCTGGGATCGATCCTTTGAGTGGCCTGGTCTCCTACTGCACTCAAGACAGTGTGGCAAAGTGGGCAGTCACATGGCTGCTGAGGCCCTGGGTTCCTGCCGAGGTTCCATAGCTCACAGACTGTAAGTCCTGGGCCAAGTTATGCTATCCTCACCTACAAAATAATAAGATAATAATATGATAATAAAAAAATATATATATATAATAATAATACTGGTTTCCTCACCTGCAAAATAAGAATAATCAGACCTCAGAGGCTTGCTGTCAGTATGAAATGAGTTAAAATATGAAAACCCTTAGAAAGGTACCTGGAACATAGTAAGTGTTCATTAAATGGTATCCAGCATTATACTTGGCACCAACCTGGCCAGGCCCTGCTTCCATTACCAGACATATCAAGGAAGAAGTTTCTCTAGAGGCCACTGATCAATTCCCAAAGATTTTTTTCTCATTTTGAATCGTGTGGATTCCCTAATTAGTTTTCTGGGTCCCCAAGTTATCTCTCACAGGCCAGAAAGGGCCTGGCTTACTGACTTTTGCCCTAATCTACCCAGGGTGGGGTCATGGTGCTGCCTCCCCCAGGAGATTCCCTTCTAGTGACATCATAGCTGTGTGTTAGCAAAGCCTTAGCCCCTAAGAGGCTGCTCTGAGGATGCAGACGTACAGTGTCACGTTGTGGAGTTCTTCAAGTGTGCAGCCTGTTTTGGTGGGTAGAAAATGGGGCTAACAAGGACCCCCAGTCTGCCAGGGACATGATGGGAGTCCCTTTTTCAAGCTCAAGGGGTGGTGGGAGGCATATGGCTTAGGATTCAGGAATCTCAGGTGACACTTCTGCTCGGTTGCTGGCTGCCTACAGAACGCGAGGTGGGTTGCCTCCTCTCTCTGACCCTCAGTTTACTGTATCTGTTTAATCAGGTCATTGAAAGGATAAGGATTTTTCTCATCTTTGGAATCTGAGAGCTCTGCCTTTGAATCCAGGCTTAACAGCCTCATGACTTTGAGCAGATGGCTGCCTCCTAGTTTTCCACATCTGTCCTTTGGGTGTGTCCTTTGTTTATTATCCTGCGGGGCCAGGATAATGAGACCTCTGGATCCCTGGGCTTCACACCAGGCCTTTTTCCTCTCCAGAGAGGTGGCCATCTTATGAAGGATCCAAGCCTTTTAGAAATCCAATGGGCAGAGGTTTGGGGCAGAGGTAGGACTGAGCCCAAATAGTTGAGGCATTTTTACAGTATACAAAGTTCTTTTTGTCCATCCATTTCCTTATCCGATATTCAACACAACCCTGAGGGCATCAAAGTCATACTCTAAGGTGTGTCCATTTTACAGATGAGAAGCTTGGAGACTGGAGAGGGGAGGTGACCTGCCCAAGGTCACCCAGCAAGGGAAGGGGTAGAGAAGAGAAACCTCCAAATCTGGATCTAGTTCTGATCGATGCCAAATCCAGAGGAGCGGATGAGCCTCCAGCTTGTCAGCCACTCTGAGGTGCGTGCCCCTCACCCTTCTGACCCCAAATTACCCACACCAGACCCAGGACAGCTTGCCTGGGTCAGGCCACAGGCTGCTCTCCTGAAAAAGACATGTTCTGTTCTCTGGGGACTGTGAACTGGCTTCCAGCCCAGTACAAACCCATCAGGCTCAAAACCCCACCTCCTCCCAGCTGAAAATGGCTCTCTGAGGCTGGAGCCTGTGGGCCTCCTGAAGAGCAAGTGCTCTGCCTCTGTGGCAGGACCCCTGGGGTCCCATCTCCTTCCATCTGGGGCATGATGGGGTCCCTGGGTGAACCACTGCACCTCCTCAGGCACCACTTTCTCCATCTGTGAAGTGGGAGATTGGTTCAGGCCAGGGACAGCAAACTGGTGTCATCTGGCCCGTGGAACTCCTGCTCTGCCTCCCAATCCCGCCTCCTCCTCTGTGCACCGACCATCCATCCAGGCTGGAAACCTGCACGTTGTCCTGGAACTTCCCTACAGCCCCAGCCCTCCCCGCCACCAACCTCTAATCCACTTCTCTCTTCCTCCACTTTCCCCACTCTCATCCCAGTCTCCCTCCTCTCTCCACTGGACGCTGTAACAGCATCCTCAATGGTCTTCCTACAGCCACTTGGGCCCCTTTCATCTGTCCACACAGGAAATAGAGGGGCCTTTGCAAAATATAAAATGATGTCAGCTCCTGCTTCATCCTGCCCAGTGGCTTCCCATGGCTCTCCAGATAAAAACCCACTTTGGTATACAAAGCTCTGTACTCAGGCCCCTGCCTGGCACTCTGGCCTCACCGTATTTCCCAATCTCCATATTCTCTGAGTGCCAGCAACCCTGACTTCTTTTTAGTTCCCCACCCATTCCAAGCTCTTTCTGAGGTCAAGTTCCCTAAAAGTAGACATGCAGATGAGGATTTGGGTTAGGTGATTTGCTGAAGAGGCAAGCATGAGAAAAAACAGTGAGGGAAGAGAGAGCAGGACAGGGAACGGAAGGAAGCCAAGGTACAATTTCAGACCAAGTCTTAGCCTCTGCCTAATCATACAGGGAACTCTGAAGGGTATCTTACACCCCCAAGATGCATCAGGCTCTCTGCAAAATCATGTTGCACTGAGCAGTGTCCAGTGCTGGAGGGCAGTCTTTGGAAGAGAGTCACAGGTGTGGACCCACAGAAGATAATATTTTATATCAAGAATATATAGAAAACTCTCAAAACTAAATAATAATGATGATGATGATGATGATAATAATAATCAATTTAAAAATGGACAAAGGATCTGAATAGGCATTTCTTCAAAGAAGATACACAGGATACCAATAAGCATTTTGACAAGATGCTCAGTATCATTAGCTGTCAGGGAAATGCAGACCAAAACTACAATGAGATACCACGTCATACTCCCTAGGATGGCTAGAATCAAAAAGTCAAATAATAACAAGTGTTGGCAAGAATGTGGAGAAATTGGAGCCCTCGTACACTGCTGGTCAGAATGTAAAATGATGCAGCTACTTTAGAAACCAGCTTGGCAGTTCCTCCAATGATTAAACATCAAGATACCTTATGACCCAGCAATTCCACTCTGAGATATAATACCCAAGAGAAATGAAAACATGTCTGCACAAGAATTTGTATGGACATTCAATATTTATAGCAGAATTACTCATAACTAATAAAGGTGGAAACAACCCAAATATTTATCAACTAATGAATGGATAAAAAAAGTCATATAATGATACAATGGGATATTATTCAGCCATAAAAAGGAATGAAGTCACTTCGTAACTTATACCATGATGCCAGCATTATCCTGATACCAGAGCCAGACAAACACATCCCAAGAAAAGAAAATTACAGACCAATACACCTTATGAATATAGATGCAAAAATCCCCAAGAAAATATTAGCAAACTGAACACAACAGCATACTAAAAGAATGATACAGTGTGACCAAGTGGAATGCAAGAGTAGTTAAACATAAGGAAATCAATCAATGTAATAAACCATATTAATAGAATAAAGGGGGAAAAACGACCATTTCACTTGATGTAGAAGAGACATTTGTCAAAATCCACCACCATTTCATAATGAAAAACACTCAGAAAACTAGGAATAGAAGGGAACTTATTCAGCGTGATAAACAGCACTTATGAAAAACTCATAACTAACATCAAGCTCAATAGTGAAATAGTGAAGGACTGAAAGCTTTCCCCCCAAGATCAGGGACAAGACAAGGATGCCTGTTTTCACCACTCCTATTCAACACTGTGCTGGAAGTTCTAGCCAGAGCAATTATACAAGAAAAAGAAATAAAAGGTATCCAAATTGGAAAAGAAAAAGTAAAATGATCTTTATTCACAAATGACATGGTCCTATATACAGAAAAAGACAAGAAATCCACACCAAAGTGATTAGAACTAATAAACAAATTCAACAAAGTTGCAGGTTACAAGATCAACACCCAAAAGTCAGCTGTTTTTATACATTAGCAATGAACAATCTGGAAAGGAAATTAAGCAAACAATTCTATTTGCAATAGCATCTAAAAGAACAAAATATCTAAGAATAAATTTAACCAAGGAGGTTTAAGGCTTATACACTGCAAACTTCAAACACTGCTGAAAAGAACAAGGAAAACCTGAATAAATGGAAAGGTATCCCATGTTCATGGATAGGAAGACTCAACATCATTAAATGTCAATACTACCCAAAACAATCTACAGAGTCAATATAATCCCTATAAAAATTCCAACAGCCATTTTTACTGAAATGGAAAAGCTGATCCTCACATTCATATTGAATTGTAAGAGGCCCCAAAAGCCAAAACATCATTGGAGGACTCACAGTTCCCAATTTTAAAACTTACTACAAACCTACAGTAACCAAAGCAGTGTGGTACTGCCATAAGGATAGACATCTAGAGAAATGGAATACAATTGAAAGTCCAGAAATAAACCCACAGATATATGGCCAGTTGATTTTCAACAGGGATGCCAAGTCTATTCACCAAATAGTGCTAGGACAACTGGATTTCCACATGTAAAAGAATTAAGTTGGGCTTCTACACACCATATATAAAAATTAACTTAAAATGGATCAACAGCCTAGATGTAAGAGCTAAAACTACAAAACTCTTAGAAGAATAAATACATAGGGGTAAATCTTCACAAGCTTGGGTTTGGCAATGGAATCTTAGGACACTAAAAACCCAAGTAACAAAAGTAAAAATTGATAAATCGGACTTCATTAAAATGAAAAACTTTGGTATATTAAAGGACATTATCAGGAAAGTGAAGAGAAAACCTACTCTCTCATGGGGGAAAATATTTGCAAATCATATATGGATAGTTTAATACCTCGAATATATAAGTAACTCCTGTAACTCAACAACAAAAAGATAAACAACCCAATTTAAAAGTGGGTAAAGAATTTGAATAGACATTTCTCCAGAGGAGACATACAAATGGCCAGCAAACACATGAAAAGATTCTCAACATAATTAGTTATTAGGGAAATGCAAACAAAACCATGATGAGTTACCACCCCAGACCTACCAGGATGGCTCTAATCAAAACAGAAAATAACAAATGTTGGTGAGGATGTAAAGAAATCAGAATCCCTGTATGTTGCTGATGGAAATGTAAAATGGTGCAACTGATGTGGAAAAGTTTGACAGCTCCTCTAAAATGTCAACATAGAATGACCCAGCAATTCCACCTCCAGGTATATATTCCAAAGAACTGAAAACAGGGACTCAGATACTTGTATGCCAATGCTCATTGCAGCATTATTCACAATAGCTAAAATGTGGAAATACCCCAAGCACTCATCAATAGGTGAATAGATAAACAAAATGTGGTATTTACATAAAATGGAATATTATCCAGTCATTAAAGGGATGGAGTTCTGATGCATGCCACAATATGAGTGATTATTGAAGACATTATGCTCAGTGAAATAAGGCAGACACAAAAGACCAATATTGTATGATTCTGTTATAAGAAATATCTAGAATAGGCAAATTCATGGAGACATAAAGTAGATTAGAGGTTACCACTGTCTGGGAGGAGTGGGGAATGGGGAATTATTGTTTAATGGATACACAGTCACTGTTTGGGATGATGAAAAGTCTTGGAAATGGATAGTGGTGCAGGTTGCACATTGCAAATGTAATTAATGCCACTGAATCATACACTTAAGAATAGTTAAAATGGCAAATTTTATTTTATATGTATTTTACCATAAATGCGATGATATGGATGAACCTTGTAAATGTTAGGCTAAGGGAAAGGAGCCAGCAATAAGAGATTATACTGGCATGATTTCATTTATAGGAAATGTCCAGAACAGGCAAATCTGTAGAGTCAGAAAGTTGATTGGTGGTTGCCTTGACTGGGGGTGTGGAGTTCTAAGGGATAAAGGGCTTCTTTTGGAGGTCACGAAAATGTTCCAAAGTTAACTATTGTGTGTATCTGTGAATATACTATAAAATTATTGAATTGTACACTTTAAATGGGTGAGCTGTATGTTTTGTGAATTATATCTCCATAAAGCTTTTTTAAAAAAAATAAGAAAAGGGATGCAAAGACACAAAGCGATCATCGGGAATCCAGGTGTAGCATTAACAATGTCTGCTTCCAAGCTCTTCCCTGTCTCAAGGCCTGGAATGTTCTTCCCCCACCTTTTCAAATAGGAAGTCCTTCTTATCAGATTCAGAAGTCAGCCTTTCTGGCCACTCTGAAGAGTCAGAACCGCCTTTTATAAAAACTGTGTACTTCCCCTTCAGAGCGCTTATTTCAACTGCCATTTTGTAATATTTTATTAATGCTCATATCCGCTACTAAACTGCCAGCTTCATGAGAGCAGGAACTGAGCCTGCCTGTCCAATGTACCCTTGGCACAGGGAAGAAACCCAACAATTTTTTAGATGAATGAATGAATGTATGAATAAATGAATACCAACTTTGATTGATTAGTAGAGACTGCCTAGAGCACCTGGCTGTCCCAGTAAGAAAGAATTCTGATTGATTAATGACTTCTGACATGGATGCCAGCAGGGACATAAGTAATATACGAGTCCCCAGTTTGCCATCCGTGAAGTAGATAGGGCCATGCCCCGGGGTCCCGCAGCAGAGGGCGCTCTAGAAACAGCCTCATCTCTCTGCCCCCACCCAGCTCCCAGTAGGGGAGGGCAGTTGTCATCCCAGCTGGCCTTGATAATCAATCACACAGCCCTGTAGGGCCCCTTAGGATTTGTCACTGAGCCACATCCAGGTGCAGCAGGCACGAGCAGGCAGGCTCATTTGCATCTCATCTGCATGCACATTTGCATACACCTCCACAGCCCTGTCTCCTTGCAATTTTCAAGTTAAAATGTCATTATCACTCCTGTGAAGCCTGTTATTTCTTGATTTCATTCTCCCTGCTCCTCTCCCTGCCACTTCCTCCTCTGCTTCAGACTCTTCAGTCTGGGGTGGGAGAAGGAAATGAGTTTGAGCTCTGGTTCTATGGCTGATTCACTTGTGACTTCCCTTTCTGGGCCACATCTATGCCACTAGGCAGGGATGTGGCTGTGGGAGCCCCCCTTCAAGCAGCCGCGGGAAGGCTGACACAAACTTAGCCCCTCAGTGTTCTCTACGTAGAACCTATGATTCCCTACCTCTAAGCCTTTGCTCACGCTGTGCCCTTTTCCTGGAAAAGCCTTCCTTTCCTAAGAGTGAGTGTCAACGCCCCCGCCCATGTCCTCTGCTTACACTGTGCCATGGATCCATGTGACCCAAGCTCTCCAATAAGATTCTTTTCCCAGGATTTGGATTTGGGACTCGGAGGTGCTAGGCAGTTCCGGAACTGAGCACGTGTAAACTAAGTGCAGGGGCCACCATGTCCAACCATGTCCATAGAAATTAGAAAAGTAGTGGGGAGGATGGAAACAGGCCCAGAGCTAAACCCGAGGGGCCCAGAGGCGGCAACAGCCCTGGCTCCAACTCCAGCCCCGCCCCACACCCCTGTTCGAGCTGGTTCCACCCTTCACCACCCTGTCCCACCCTCTCTCTTCATTTCAAGCTTCAGCAAGCTCTAGGGACTTGCGTTCTTACAATCGGGACAAAGCATGAGGCAGATGAAATGTGAGTGCAAGGACTCCAAACGGAACTTCTGAGGGAAAAGAATTTGGTATTTGACTCAAAGAGAGCATGGAAGTTGTTATGAAGATAAAAAGCAGAACTTCAGTGAACTTTCTTTTTCTGGTACTTATACCAAGAAAAGGGGCATCAGCTCTTTAGAAACAGGAGCTATAGCCTTAATCTTCCAAAAAGCTTGGCCTATAACACTGCCCAGTGTCCAACTTCTCCAGGAAGTCCACCCTGATGCCCCCACCAGAATCAGAAATGCCCTCCAACATCTCTAAACCCTACAGCCCTCGATTTGTCCTTCATGCCTAACACTTACCCTCTTAACCTGGCCTTCATTCTCACAGGACTGTGCATAACCTGAGGTCTGTTCCTTTCAGTACCTAGCATCCTTAATCCATAACAATCAAACTAATAAAAAGAACAATGGTCTCTTATTTACTGAGCATTTGATCTGTTCCAGCATTGCTGTGGGTGATTTGTCTGTGTTATCTCAGTTCACTTTCACAACAGTCCTGTGGGGACAGGACAGTTTGATGGGTGAGAAAACTGAAGATCAGAGAGGTTAGGCAACAGACCTGAGCTCACACAGCCTGTAAGTAGTAGAACCGGGAGGCATACCCGGGCAGTCTCATTTCAGACTATGTGCTCTGAACCTCTGCACGTAGATCTGAATCCCCTTAGGCATGCTCCATGACTTGACGAGTTCTCAAAAATATATCTGACCCAGAAATCTTTTGCCCTGGCTTGCGGCTGGTGCCTCAGTGTCTGACGTTCGTGCTTCTAATACTTTGAGTTGAGCAACAACCCTTCAGTTGGGTGACCAGACAATCTCTGTTTGCCTTGGACAGTTTCAGTTAATGCTTACTGTCCCTATATAACTATTAATAGCTCCCCAACGTGTTCTGATTTGGACAATAAATTACATGGTCACCCTACCCAGCTGGTGCCTTTCATTGAAGAGAAACAACACCCCAGAAATGGGGAGGGTATGAGTTTGTGCCTTCCTCCCTGTTGAGGAGGGCTTGGGTAGGGAGGCTGAAGCCAGAGTGGGATGTGGGGGTGGGGTGAGTCACGGGGGCTGCCTGATAGCTGAAGTTGACAGAGAGGGAGCGGCTGGCTCTTCCCTGTTCTTCCATCATTCCCACGCATCCTGCTCACCCTTGGGAAGGAGCCGTGGGCAAGATGTCAGCCGTGGTCCAGCTGCAGCTTCTGCTCCCCACCCTCACCCTCAACTTCTCCAGAAGCAGGGTGACCTGATTTCCTCTCTGGGCCTCAGTTCGCCCATCTATTAAAATGGGGACAATTATCCTGGCTCTTACTGCCAGGATGCTGGGCTAGGATGGCTGGGAGTGGGGTGCTTGTAGGACCCACCTGCTTCTACACCTCCCAGGAACTCCTGTTGACACAGACACATCTGGCTGGACATCTGGGGAGTTCTAGCTGCTAATGACCTGGGACAGGAAGCTCCAAGGTGCCTGAGCAAGGGCTGCGGGTATCCCAGCATCCCTGCCCTCTCAGGGCAGGCCACTTTCCTCCCCCTGAATCTGACCTCCTGAGCATGAGTGCCAGACTTAGGGTCTCATCCCAGCTCAACTCTTTATTTCCTGTGCAAGTCACACTTTTTCCTCTGGAAAATGGGAGTGCTAGTAAGAGTCCCTACCCTCGGGGTTAATGTGGGACTGGGCGAGGAGATACATGTAATGCTCAACATTGGAGCATGAATGGAAGGAGGCATTATTATTAATAATTTGACTCAGTTCCAAGAGATTCTGAACCCTAGGAGGCCTCTGCTGGACCCCTCAGTGGAAGGAGGCAGGGCCCTGGGTTCAATCCCCAGACAAGTCCCCCTTCTCTGAGCCCTGGGTTCTCCTCCATTGCTGGGGAAAGTATCTGATGGTGGAGGAGGTGGAAGTCTGGAATCGCTGGGCCTGGGAGCTCTATTTATCTAACTGTGCACTGGCCTGGCTCTTAACATCTCCCTCCAGGATCTCAGCATCCCCAATCTCAACGATTCTTTCCACTCTGAAATCTGCTCATGACCATGTGACCTTGATGTGCCCTGGCCTCTTTCAGAAGCCCTATTTTGACCATCTGCTCTCTGAAGATCTCTGCTCTGTGGGCCCAGGCCACGACCCTAGCTCCACTCTCCCGCCCTCAACACATAGTCACTTCCTGTGACTTATGGAGGCATTTCCCAGTTGCTTTGTCTCAACATTTCCCCATCTGCTTGGTAAAGCTTCCTGTAACCCCCAGGGTCAGCAGGGCTGATACATAGGTGGTGGGTATTGGCTTTTATTTCCTTCACTGTTCGTAAGAAAAAGAGTTAGCCAACCTGACTGCTAATGTTCCTCTTGCAGGAAGGATGCCAAGATTAGCTCTGGAGAGAGATCCAAATTGAGCATGGGCTGGTTAGACCAGAAAGGACTTGGCTGGGTCTTAGGAAGGGGTGTGAGCAACATGGCCCCCTGTGACTGTGCTCATGCTGCCTTGAACCAGTGAGAGAGGTCCTGGGCCCGGACCCCACTCAGGGGCCCTCACACCATGTGTATGTGGCAGATTGTACTTCCATGTCATATGCTTTTCTTACGATGTGACACTGGCCCTCCTTCCACTGAGCAGTAGAGGTCTATGTTCCCTCCCCTTTGTAACCACTCTGACCAGCAGAGCAGGACCAAAGTGATGCTATGGGGCTTCCACAGTGAGGTTATAAAAACACACTTCCACTTTGCTCTCTTGGGACCCAGCCACCATGCTGTAAGGAGAACCAAACTAGTCCACCCGGAGAGAGATCACCGGGAAGGGCTGCTGGTAGATGTTCTGGCCAAAGCCCCACTGAGCAACCTGCTGACAGCCGGCATCGAGTGCCAGACCTGCAAGGAAGGATGCTTCCAGGTGATTCCTGACTCCAGCCGCTGAGTCACTTTCCAGTGTTACCAGCTGACATCATGGATCAGGACAAACAGTCCCTAATTGTGCAGATCCAGATTCCTGATCCACAGACCCCAAGAGCACTATAATATGGTCATTTTACACCAAAGGGTTTGGGCTATTTGCAACATAGATGGTGTGGGAACAGGGTGTCATGCTGGGGGCCACCCCCCCTGAAGTTCTGAGCCTACCTCCCCCATTCTGGTCTCATCCCCTCTTGTCACTGATCATCACCCAGAAAGTCTCCCAGAATATCCCCCCTCTGTATTCGGGTGAAGAAACAAGCTCAGAGGGACCAAGGGCTTGTCCAGGTTCCACAGCCCCCAGGGGCTAATGGCTCTGCTGCAGGGGAAGCTCTGATGAAACCAGGTATCTCAGAGCAAAGGCAAGTGGCAGCCTTGGAGTTGGCCCACTGCCTGTTTTCATAAATAAAGTTTTATTGTAACACAGCCTCATCCATTCATTTACATATATCTTGTGGCTGCTTACACTGCAGGGGCACAGTCCAGTCCAGCCCACAAAGTTTAAACATTCACCACCTGGCCCTTTACAGAAAGGCTACCCTCCTTAAAGGCCTGAGGAAGCTGCAGCCCCACTGGGAAATTTAAACCTCCCCAGGAACAAATTGGAAAAATTTTGGCATAAAGCTCTAAATTTAACCCCAAGACCTGGGTTCTAATCTCTCTTTTTCTCACTTTTCTGTTTGGCAAATAGGCCAATAATGATTGCTACTTCTGACAGGTGCTGGGTGGATGGTGGAAGTAATGAGGGTAAAGCCGCTCTGTGCACAGCCCTGGCACATATCAGGCCCTCACTCCTGTGAGCACCTGCCCATCCCCTTTCCTTCCACCCAGAGAAGTTTCTGGCATGCAGGGAGGGGCAAGAATGGAGCTGGGGCCCTCAGAGAAATTAGTTCCTTGGCTCTGGTGGCTTCACCTCATTTGTGATGTTAATTGCATGGTTTTGCATAATGTGCTCACTAAGGTGTTATTTTACTTGCACATTTAAATCATTTAATCATCTGGGTTTCCCCCCCCTCTTAATCTTGATAATGCCAAGATGGGGAGGGGGAGTTGAAAGAAAGAAAGGAGATATGAGTCTCTGCCTCTCTCTTTCTCTGTCTCCCTTTCTCTCCCATGCACACACAAACACACACACATCCAAATACTGACAAAATGCACACCCGAATGCAAATCTGGTGCTCAACACACTATCTCCATCACAGGTTCCAGCTGTATTGGCCTTCGTCATTCTTCACACATTAAGCATATTCCTGCCTCAGGACCTTGGCACTTACTTTTCCTCTTGGTATACCCTTGCTCCAGATAGCCACATAGTTCCTCTCTTTCTTTTGGGGCTTTGCTCAAACACCACCTCTTCAGGGAATATTTCCTTAATCTCCCTGTCTTATTTAGTAGCTTCTATCCTGCATTTTTCTGCAAAGCACTTGTCACCACCTGACATCGTGGTATGTTTATTTGTCCTTTGTCACCTCCCTTAGCAGAGTGTAAACTCCACAACAGCAGGATTTTGGTTTGGTTTTTGGTTTTTTGTTCAGTTTTTTTTTTCTGTTTACTTCTATATCTCCTAGTGCCTAGAACTGTGTCTGGCACATTGTAGGTACATAGTGAATATTGTCAAATTAATGACCTTGCTTTGAAGGCTCAAAGGCCCAGAAGATTAAGATGGGATGACTGCACAGTCCTAGGCTGTCCAAGAATATACACTGGGGCATGGTCAGCTCAGAGTCCGGGACCCAAGTCTGCTATCACAAAGCCAGTGTTTCTCCAGAAATGGATCTGTTTCTGAAAGGGCCTTTGCAAGACTGACCCCAGGTCAGCTTCCCCTGGGGGCTGATATTTCCCGGGTAGGCAAGAACAGACGTCTGGGCTGAGGGAGCTTGAAATGGCAGCCTTCTGAGGAACTGAAGTTGTTTTCCAAACCTTATGTGATGTCATATGTGAACACTCGAGGGTCAGACTGATAAGCCCAGAGGTCATGGTCCGACCACAGAGAGCACAAGGAAGCTGGCTCAGGGTCACAGGGACAAAGGTCACTGAGAGTCTGAGATTGCTGTTGTTCCCACTTCTCCATGGATATTTTGAGCCAAGGGTCAGAGCTGGAAGTCCAAGCCTGATGAGGAAACTGAGGCTCAACCCAGGAATCAGCTTGTCCAAGTGTATTGAGCAGGATCCACCTCCCCTAGGAGCTTCTGGCTGGAGAGACCTTGGTCAGGGAAGCATTGGGCAGCTGTTGCCATGCCTGTGTTGTGCCTCATCCTCCTGGAGATCTCAGCTCAGACATCACTGCTTCAGGGAAGCCCTCCCTGATAACCTTGGTTTACATTAAATTCCTTTGTTCTCAGAGAATCACACTCTTTCCCTTAAGAGCCCACATCTCTTTGCAGTGATAATCTGGAGTCTGTGTCCCCAGCCAGGCGCTGAGCTCCACATGGGCAGGGACCAGGCAAAGTTGTTTCTGGTCTCCACCTTTCCTGAGCTCCACTGTTCCCAGAGCCAAGCACACAGTGAGGATGTTGCCGGTTGCCGGGTTTGATGAGTATTGGTTGAGTGCCATAGAATGTGCAAACATGTGGAGTTGGGATGGTGCAGAAGCATTTTGCAGACAACGAGGGGCTGGTCCAGGGACTGGGACAGTTGCTCAGCCCCCTACTATTAGCAGGAGCTCTTGAGCTCTGCCCTGCCCAGATCCTCAGATTCTTCCCTGTTTTCTGCACACTGGGTTCTGATACGTGCTCATTTTCAGCAGCCTGCAGTTGTGTCTCTGTCGTGGCTGCCTCAGAGTGCCAGGAGCCCCTTTGCATCTGCTCGGGGGGAGTTGGGAGTGCTGGGAAAGTGACCCCTGATTACTCCTGGGGGTGTAGCCCCCCCACCAAGCCCTGCTAGGGGTAATAGTGACCCCTGCTCTTTACACCGTCTGCCTGGCAGGGGCCTCCTGGGGCTTGTGCCCCTCTGCTTGACCTCTTGTCCTGCCCTGTCCATTGCCGGACTTGATTCTGGTGTTTCCTGGAGCTACTCTCTAACACACCACTTCCACAGAAACCCTGTCTCAAGGTCTGCTCCAGAGGCCCCACCTACAATGCGTCTCACTCAGGACCCCTTTCATACCTGGCTGAAGCTCAAACCAGCCACGGCCAGGTCCAAGCCCACTCTGCTCCTGACCAACTGTGTGGCCCTGGGCAACTCCAGCAACCTCCATGGCCACCTGTGATACACGGTGGCAAGAATTAGAAACAGTGTCTGTGAGGTGACTGATCAAGGCCAGGCCCTTGGTGGGCCTCAGTGAGGAATAAGTGTTCACTGCTGTCACCAGCATATTCTAACTCTAAACATCCTGAATCCCACTACCTGATGAAGCTTCAAATTGGTGAATACAGGTTCAGAAAAGCAGCCACCTTGGCCCTAAGTTGTGCATAGGCTAGGAGGTCAAGGGTGTGTTCTAGAAAGTTCCAAAGACATTGCCTGGCTTTAAGCTTTCCCATCTCTGCTGAGTGTCCTTGGCCCAGTCCCCAGCACCCCTAAGGCATTGTCCCAGCTCTTGCCTGGATCAGAGTAGGCCCCGGGGACTTGGAAACTTGAGCATCAGGGCTTAGATGGCCAGCAGATCTGTGCGGATTGACGTGTGCTTCATCTTTCTCTAAACCCTGCTCTGGGATGGCTGGCCTCCTAGCAGTTCCTTAAAGAAGCTGCACTCTTCTGCTCCTCCAGGCCTCATTTTCCTGCCTGAGCTGCTACACATACTTCAAAGCGACAGTACCTCCTCCTGGAAGCCTTCCTTGACCACTTTTTTTCCCAGGTTGGGTTTTGTGCCTTCTCTGAGTATCCACATCTCCTGTTCTTGACCCAACGCAGAGCTGGCCACATATGTTTTTGTAATTGCCTCTTGACTTGTATTTGCCTCTTGACTTGTAATTGACCTCTAGGAGAGGTATAATGGTTTGCTCATAACTGAACCCCAAATACATAGCACAGGGCCTAGAACACATTAGGTGGTCAAACAAATGCTTGGTGAGTAAATGAATGAATGGATGAATGAAGACACTAAGCCACCCCCAGATTATCATCTAAGTCTGTAGCTCAAATGTCAGAGGTGGGGGTGGGCACAAACTACTCATTGTGGGTTTGTCTGGTTTGGGGGTTTCAGTTCATCTTTGTTTTTTTCCTTTTCTTTTCTAGGGAAATGTCTTTAATCCTGGAGAGCCCTGTCCTAACTCTCTCATTACCGGGAAAGCGTATCTGGCATCTTGGGAGTATCTGGCAGGGGCTGGAGGAACTGCTGAACCCCTTCTCTGGACGGGTTCCCAAGAACACATTGTACCCTCCCAGACTCTTCCCACCTTCTCTGTGGGGCCCTGCAGGGTGGTGGAGAGCTGGCCTCAGAGCCAGATGGACCTGAGTTTGAGTGCCAGGCTTCTTGCTTTACTAGCTAACTGACTGTGGATAAATACTTCCCTGCTCGCGGCCTCAGTTTCCCCAGTTGTTAAATGGACATTAAAGTCCCTGTA
Source organism: Manis pentadactyla (assembly GCF_030020395.1). NCBI lineage: Eukaryota > Metazoa > Chordata > Mammalia > Pholidota > Manidae > Manis > Manis pentadactyla. The sequence continues at coordinate 158,853,446 of NC_080023.1, read as the reverse complement.
GGCATTCTGGGGCTCCTTTCCCTGTTTCTTGCCCCTAGGGAAAATAAAGGGCCAAAACATATATTCAGGGAGAAAACGAGGTCCTTTTTAGGAAAGAAAGTAGGAGCTCAGAGCAGGCCTGGGGGCCTCATGGTCTTGGGGTTGAACATCTTAACAAGCCCAGCTTTGGCCTGGGGAGGGCAGGCTTGCCACTGAGGCCCCCAGTCGGGCTGGGCAGGCTGAGCTGGCAGAGGGAGGAGGCTTGTTTTTCAGGGCCTGGCCTTCCCTGGGGGTTGCCCCTCCTTGGCCTGGAGGCCTAGTCCCAGCCCCTGGCATAGCCAGGCCTTGGCTGGTGGTGGCAGATACTAGAGGGTGACCCTGGCCTGGCCCCAGACTCCCGCCCTGATTCTGATCTGGCTCCGCTTTGGCCTTCCCCACTTTTTAGCCTGGACTTATCTTCCCTGGAGGCCACCCACAGAGGCCCGGCTCTCCTGGGCCAGGGATGAGCAGCCGGGGCCAAGGGAGATGCGTGTAGCCGTGACCACAGGATTGACCAGGGTGAGATTTTGGGACAGCAGTGCAGTGGTCAAGGGCCTGATGACTGCTTTTTTGAATCTCAGCTCTATCTTTTAACTTTTCTGGGTCTCAGTTTTCTCATCTGTAAAATGGGACTGATAATAGTATATTTGTCCCTGTTGGGACTGCTAAGAGGGTTGGATAAGTAATTATTCATTTGTAACAGCATTTGGTACACAGTCAGTGCTCTAAAATAAATAGTTAATAAGATAACCTCATGGATCTGTGGGGGATTAGAAGTCCAGACTCTTCTCTGAAAGTCTAGTTCATAGGGGCCTGAGGAATACCAAATAGATGGGCAGCAGGACAGATAGGGACAGTGTCCATGGAGGGATGAAGACAAGGAGGTTCCCAGGCAAGGCAGAGCCCTGGGGAGGTGGAGGGGAGTTTCCTTTGCCTGGAAGAATGGACTGCTTCATGGGAAGAGGTCCTGAGAGTACATGTGGTAGGGTTAGGGCTGGGCTGGAGTCAGGAGAGCCTGGACCCCTGCCCCAGCTTAGGCCTGCTTTGCTGTGTGACGTAGGAAAACCACCGCCCATTTCTAAGCCCTTGATTTCTTGGAAGCCAGAAGCCAGAACCATCTAGTCTTGAGGAGTTGCTCCATCATGATCAATGGTTGGGCCTGGACCTCAGAAGACAGGTTCAGGACCCTGTCAAACTCTGAACCAGTGGCAGGAAGGTATGGCTTGAATGTCACTCTGATCTCTTCTCTTTGTCCCACACAAGGACCTTAGGCCCATTCTACTAATGAGGATAAAATGTCAGAGACTAAACTTACTAATTCCTCATCCATCAGGGACAGGATGGATTCCAGAGCCCTTGTGTGTGGGTAATAGTCCACTTAAATGAAATAAACTCTCTCTCCGTCTTTTACCATATCACACAAAAACAACTGAGTGGGTTTTTACACTCTATCAAGAGAGTATGTTTGGGATGATCCGATCTTAAATGTGGGCCACCTGGAGAATTCAGAACTCACCTTGGGGTTTCCAGGCCTACCCAGAGCATCTCAGGGAGAAAGCAGCTATCACCCAGCAGAGCTGAAACCGAGACACAGGGAGAGGCCAGCGGGAGATTAGGTGAGTGTATGAAGCAGCCAAGCAGTGGTGGAGGGGTGGGTGCTCCAGTTGCAGACACTGATTTTTGACCAAGTGGCCAGCCAAGAGTCAAGTACATGCTGTCGAAGTAAAATGCTCTTTCGCAAGAGGCAGCAATGTTTATTTATTTAATATTTGTCAACTTGACATTCCCACTTAGATGTTTGAGACGATTCAAACTTCACTTGTCCCAAACTGAACTTCTGCCTTCGCCCACCAAACCAGCGCCTCCCACATCTGTCCCAGACAATGCCAACTCCCTCCTTCCCTAGGTCAAACCCTTGGAATCATGTCTGATGCCTTTCACACTCACAATCTGTTAACATTTTCTCCTGGCTCTACCTTCAAACCTGTCAGCTCACTTCTCTCCTCTGCTCAAACTCCTTCAATGACTCCCACCTAATCCAGAGTAAAAGATAATGTCTTTGGAATGTTCTAGAAAGCCTAAACAGCCTCGTCCTCCTTATTGGCTCCTAAGAATACCTCTGGGATGTATGCAAGGGAAGAGGCATTGCTCCTACTTTATAGATAAGGAAAAGGAGGCCTAGAGGGTGGAGATAATGTGCCTGAGTCTGGAACACAGGTCACCCATTCTGGGGCTCTGTCCACCCTTCTGTCCCAGATGCCTGAGCAGGCAGCTCCTCATGTCTCTAATCTGATTACCCCAGAGCGCTGCCTCCCTGCCCATTCTCCAGAGACAAGCCAGATGCCGAAATAAGCTTGTGGACAGTGCATGCCTGGACAGGCCCCAGGATTCCACCCCTTTTTAGGCCAGACCAGAGCAGCCGTGAATGGTCCACTCTGGGCTGCTGAGTAGCCATCAGAGGAATTTAAATCCCCTGGGAGCTGGAGTGGATCAGCCTGTTGCACCCCGCCTTGTAGTCTCATTTGCCAAGTGGCTTCTCTGTTCTGAATTGCACTTTTTCTATATCTATAGGGGTCTAACATTTAAACATTCTAAGAAGAGCTTGATGAAACGTGGGCTATATCCTATGAGGTTGACAAATAACCAGAAGCCAGAACATGACAAATACTGGCTCACTACTCGCTGGAGAGAAAAGGTCTGGGTGGAATGTCACAGGGTTCAGTCCTCATCCCCATTCAGTTCAACCAGTCTACCAATCACTTTAAGGTGGAGAGATGGCCTGTTACAGTGTGGTTGGGATGGGCAAGACCTTGGATATCAGATGTCCAAGACTTTGGCCAGCAGGACCAATAAGCTGAATTTAAGATGAAATACAGGAAGAATGAAAGTCAGCTCTGTAATTGGATGCAAACACCAGAAACGAAGTTTGGGATGAGGAGGACAGGGTAGAGGCGAAGCAGGTTTAAGTCCGTAGTTCTCTAGGGAGCATTTTACAAATTCGTTTTTGGCTGCCACTACAATTGGGAGGCGCTAGTGACATTTAGAGGGCAAAGACCAGGGGTACTGGACACCCAAGAGGGCACAGAGCAGTTTCTGCGAAACACAGAACTGTTGAAAATTGCCCTAAACCCTTCACAGCTTTCAAACATCCATCAGATGAAAGTTCATGACAAATATAAATAGGTCAGGCTTTAGTCCATCACGACGCTGAAAGGGTACAAGATGTTACGTGCAAAACTTGGTAACTAAAGAGAAGGTTGTTAATGGCAGGGAATAAAGACAGTAACTCAGTTACTGAAACTTTTCTCTTTCCATCGTCTGTCTAGTCAGTGTATTAGACCATCACCATCTACACAGTCAGAGGAAAAGGGTTCTAGGGCATGAATGCAGTTCCTGCAAAAAAAGTGAAATATTTAATAGAGATGTCAAACCCCTTTTTTTACAGGTTCAAGTCAAACATTCATAAATTAGAGATGCAAGACGCCTCATTGAATTTCTTTAAGGGTGGTCATTTTGAATTTATGTTGCAAAAATTACGGGTTGAGATGATTTACTTGGAGTTACCAGTTGTTTTTCAATCTCAGAAATTGTGCCCTTAGATGCACCCCATGGTTTCTCTATAGCATTGGACGGAAAGCTTCTTTTGTGCTCCATTTGCTCGTCACCTCTGCCTATTGAGGGGTATGGTTGAAAAGAGCTTTATTTTTTAAAGTTCTGAAAGTGGACTGCCTCCCTCTGTTACGGCATAGAATTCTAAGAAAGATGTGTTTTCTATGCGACCACACCAGTACCTTGTCCTGTGTCATACAATGGGAGTTAGGCTGCTGTGTGTCTCGGCATGTTCTCTTTGTTTCAGTAAGGTTATTTCTCTCTTTCTCTTATCATACACAGATAAGCCAGGCATGTTGTGTCTTGTCCTAACAATAGCTTTAATTTTAATTTCCATCTGCACCTCCTGTCCCCTCATTTTCCTGCACTTCTTGTGTGCATTGGTGTCTGATCTGCTTATGTCTCTGGAATCCAAACTTATTTGTTGTGGGCAAATATAGGCTATTATGTTTTCTTGGGTAACTGTGCCCAAGAACATATGGAAATACACAGAATTTTATTATAAATTATCTCCCTTTAGACTTCTTTATATTACAGACTGGGCATTGTATTGACATATATATGTGTTGGTAGATTATCAGCCATGGATTTCATTTCAGAAAATCAAAAGGAAAGGAAGCATAAAATATGTGTTATTAAAAAGGTACTTTGGCAATTACACTTTTGGGTTTATATCCAACTAGAATGTTACACATGGTCAGCAAATGTGCAAGAATGTTGGCGGCAGCACCATTTGCAGTGGTCCGGAACTGGAATAGAGCGTCCATCAGAGTTGAATGGATATGCAAACTGAGGCGAGTCACACAATGGAATATTCCACAGTAAGTAGAACGAGCCATTCCTGACTATGCACAGCAGTGCTGGTGAATCTTACCTGCACACGCAGCTGAGTGAAAGAAGCCAGGCACTAAAGAGCATGTGCTGAATGATCCATCTCTATAAAGCTCTCAGACCAGCACCACTAATTTATGCCATTAGAAAGGATAGTAGTTACACTGGGGTGGGGAGGGGAGGTTAGTGATTGGATGGAAGCACTGGGGGACTTCTGAGGTGATGATCATGTCCTCTTTCTTGATCTGTCATATTCAGTTTGTGAAAATTCATCAAGCTGTACACTTAGGTGCACTTTCTGTATATAATCTTGTATTAGGGTTCTCCAGAGAAACGGAACCAATAGGATAGATAGATAGATATAGACATGTTCACAGAAAGAGATATGTCTATACATCTATGATTCTACCTACATATATGTATAGTGGGGGTTATTTTAAGGAATTGGCTCAGATAACTGAAGGCTGACAAGTCCAAAGACTGCAGGGTAGGACATTTCCTAGGGAACCGTGTGAATCTGAAGGCAGTTTGCTGGTAGAATTCTCCCTTCCTCAGGGGAAGGTCAGTTTAAGAGGAGTCTATTAAGGCTTTCAACTGATTAAATGAGGCCCACCCACATTGTGGAGAGTAATCTGCTTTACCCAAAGTCTACTGATTTAAATGTTAACCTCATCTTAAAAGTATCCCCACAGAAACATCTAGAATTATGTTTCACCAAATATCTGGGTGCTGTGGCCCAGCCAAATTGACACATAACAATGTTTTACCTCAGTGAAAAGTTATTAAAAGGGAGATGGCTCTGGACTGACAGAGTTGAAATCCACTGATTCAGTTGAAGCATATAAAGGAATGCGCTTTATGACTGTAGTCACCAGAGTCAGTTCTCCATTAGGCTGCATGAGTAAGAGTATTATAACCACATCAAAGGAGATGATTCTGTCTCTCTCTGGTGATCAGTTTTGTTCATTTCTAGTGGCTATACCTTCATAGTGACCTGGGTTGTTACTGGAATGATGATGTGGCCAAGGGAGTGGCCAAAGGAGAATGATTGACATGTCAAAGGGGCATGATTCACATAACAAAGCAAAAGGGGGAGTTCACAAGCCGATAAAGGACATCTATGACAAACCCACAGATAATGTCATACTTACTGGCAAAAGACTAGATGTTTTCTCCCGCAGATCAGGAGCAAGACATGATGTTCACACTTGCCACTTCTGTTCACCATTGTACTGGAGGTTAAGTTCTAGTCAGAGCAATCAGTTAAAAATAAAATAAAAGACATCTGGATTGTATAGAAGTAAAACTATCTCTATTTGTAGATGACATTATCTTATATATAGACAGTCATAAGGAACCAATCAGAAAATTAATAGCACTAAGAAATGAGTTCAGCAAGGTTGAAGGATACAAAATCAACATACAAAAATCGGTTGCACTCTGGCAACGAATAATCTGAGGTGAAATTAAGAAAACAGTTCAGTTTGCAACAGTATCAAAAAGAATGAAACATTTAGGAATAAATTTTACAAAAGATGCATAAGACATATACTGGAACCTACAAAATATTATTGAAAGAAATTAAAGAAAATCTAAATAAATGGAGACATTCCATGTATATGGATCAAAAGACTTCATGTTGTTAAGAGGGCAGTATTCTCCAATTGATCTGTCAAAATTCCATCTGGCTTTTTTTTTGCAGAAATTGACAAGATGATCCTAAAACTCATACGGAATTGCAAGGGATCCCAAGTGATGAAAATAATCTTGAAAAAGAACTAAGTTGGAGAACTCACACTTCCCAACTTCAAAGCTAATTATAAAACTACAGTAATCAAGACAATGTGTGCTGGCATTAAGGATAGACATATAGATCAAAAGAACAAAATTGAGAATAAAAAAATCAAGCCTTACCTTTATGGTCAACTGGTTTCAACAAGGATGCAAAGGCCATTCAATAGGGGAAAAAAGTCTTTCATCAAGTGATGCTAGAACAACAGGATATCCACATGCACACCACACACAAAAATCAACTTAAAATGGGTCTTGGACCTAAATGTAAGAGTTGCAACTATAAAACTCTCAGAAGAAAACAGGAGTAAGCCTTTGGGACCTTGGGTAAAAGCCTTCTTAGATATAACACCAAAAGCACAAATGGCAAAATTAAAAATAGATAAAATGGACTTCATCACAATTAAAGTCTTCTGTGTTTTAAACAATATCATCAAGAAAGTGAAAAGACAACCCAAAAGTGGGAGAAAATATTTGCAAGTCACATATTTTATAAGGGGTTTGTATCCAGAATACATAAAGACCTCTTACAACTTATGTACCCAATAAAAAGACAACTCGATTTAAAAATGGGCTAACAATCTGAACAGACATTTTCCCAAAGATACACAAGTGGCCAATAAGCACATGAAAAGATGTTTAGCATCATTAGTCATTAAGGAAGTTATAATTAAAATTATATTAAGATAACACTTCATGCCCACTAGAATGGCTATAATAAAAAAGAGAGACAATATTAAGTGTTGGAGAGGATGTAGAGAAAATGGAAATCCTACTTTGCTAGTGGGAATGTAACATGGTGCAATGACTTTGGAAAACAGTTTGGCAGTCTCTCAAAAAGTTAAACATAGAGTTACCTTATAATTTGGCAATTCCACTTCTAGGTATATACCCAAGAGAAATTAAAACTTTCATCTAAGCCAAAACATGTATGTAAATGTTCACAGCTGCATTATTCACAATAGCTTAAAAGTGGAAACAACCCAAATGTCCATCAATTGTTGAATGGATCAATAAAATGTATTATATCCATATAATGGAATATTATCTGGCAATAAAAAGGAATGAAATTCTGATGTATTCAGTTCTGGTGCATTCTGATGCTACAACATGGAGGAACCTTGAAATGCCAAATGAAAGAAGCCAGTCACAAAGACCACATTATCGTATGATTCTATTTATACGAAATTTCCAGAATAGAATATCCATAGAGAAAGAAATTAGATTAGTGGTTGCATAGGGTGGAGAGTGAATGCTACTGGGTATAGAACTTTCTTTGAGGGTGAAGAAAATGTTCTAAAATGTTCTAAAATTGTGGTGATAGATTCATACTCTGAATATATTAAAAGTCATCAAATTATGCTCTTTAAATGAATTAATTTTGTGGAAATTAATTACATCTCAATGAAACTATTTCAACAAAGAGTGAATCATTGATCCCATGGTTAGCAATTTATACTGAGGCAACAACTCAAAGATCTAACTTATAGCACTCAGAGTTCAGTTGCAAGACCACATTTACTATAAACAGAAAGAGATTTAATACAGGAAATTGGGTTATTGCAAAATTACTGGAAGATTTGGAAAGTGGGCTGGGCCTCCAGGAATGACTGTCAGAACATCCCCCACTACACTGTCCGCCCATGGGAACTGCTGCCTCTGCCACAACCCAGAAGCTTGGGAGCTGTTGTCTTAGGGAATTTGTCATTTTAGCTCTAATCTAAGGATCACATATTGTTGATGTCCCCATCACCATCTCTAGACACCCATGAGCTGGTGACTAGACACTGAGACCATGGTGCAGAAAATCTTAATGCCGTCATAACCAGTAGGAAATAACCATAGCAGAAATGAGAGACCTCCACCTTGTTTTTGCCTTCAAAATCTCACACAGGTGCATTTAATGGGCATGACCTAATTGGTCTCCAAACTTTAGCTGCAAGGGAGTTTGGGAAATGCAAGCTTTGCCCTTCCAGCCCCTGCTGTATAGGAAAGCACATAGAAAGAGGTCAGGATGGGTGTTGAACGAGCCAAGCCACTGTAACCAATGGCTGCAGGGATGACCACTGTTTGTAAGAGTGAAAAATGACAAACAACTTACATGTGCAATGAAAGGGGTTTGACAGATCAGGCCTTATCTACAGGATGAAATTCTTGACAACCAATAAATATGTTGTAGAAATACATGATGTGACTTGAAAATGTTAGACACACACTGAAAAATGGCAGGTGACAAGATAGTACTTACAGGCTACTCCCATGGGAGCAGGAACTGCATCGGTCTGTCCATCTATGAGTCCTGTTGCCTGGCACATGCTTGGCCCAGAGTAGGTGCCCAACAAATATTTGTTGGATGAGTGAAAGTAATTCTACTTTTAGTAATTAAATGTGTAGAAATACATGTGTGTTTACATAAGTTTATAAATATGCATACATTTAAATATGACATAGCAACACTGAAATAAATACAACAAAATGTTAACAGAGTTGATAGTTGGAGTCACTTTTACTTTCCTCTTTTGTCTCGTCTGTATTTTATAAACTTTGAACAGTAAACACACTTAATGTCAATTAGGAAAAAAACAGATGTTCTGTTAAAGCCACAAAGAAAACATGCCTGTCTAATGTTTCTGTCTCCCTCAGCTTCTAGCACAGGGCCGGGCTCAGAGTGAACCCTAGTCCATGCTTGGTGACCAAGTGGGTGTATCTCCATTTTTTGCCAAAGGAATTTCTGGATCTTTCTCAAGGAACCTGTGAGAATAGAGTTGAGTTTCTAAGATAATCCTGACTCTAACACAGTAGTACATCTCCCAGGTAAAATGGCAAGTGCCAAAGCCCTATGACCCTTCCCAAGTGCCAGTCTCAAGTGCTTTCAAAGACCATGCCAGCATGAGATTTGGCTCAAGGGTCTTGCAGAACTGGATCACTGATTCGGTCCTGTCCTTCCTATGCACCTGTTGGGCCCTGGTGCCATTGCTGCTTTGGCCTGCCATGCCAACAACAAAGCCTGACATCCCTGCTACCAGCTGGGCATGGCCAGGCAAAAGCTCTGTGGGAACTGGAAGAGGGTGTCTGTCCTTCAGGGATGCCCCAAGATATTGTGGAGAGTCCCTCAGTGGATGGTTTTTAATACTTTCAATGACACAGCTGTTGAGGTCTTAGCTCACTTCAGAGGAACATAGAGACAAGAAAGAGAAAAGTGAGAGTCTCAGTTGGCTCTGTGCCACCCAGAGCCACACCTGGGCTAGTGAGATACATTATTGGCCTCTGTTTCCTCATCTCACCAAGAGTCAGCTTCTGTCTCACACTTTCTGCCAGTGGGCAAGACATCTGGTAACAACTGGCCTTCTTCTTCCTTGGGAATTTAGTGAGGGTTGGGGGAGACTCCAGAATGCTTGATGGTCAGCACCAGCCACCGCTTCACTTATTACACACATTAGCCAGGTGGCAAAACTGAAGCCCCAGAGGGGATGGAACCTGGTCAGGGTTACACAGCTAGAAAAGGGATGTGTAAGTAGAGGGCTTCCATGTCAGTCATGGTCTCCGGAGACTCCAGGGCGGAACCAAAGGGGAGAAGCAGGGACAGTAATGTCACAGAAGGATGGGAACTTGTCCTACTGGGGACAGCTTACCTCAGAGGACCTATAATCACATCCCATTCCACCCAGTCTTAGGCTTAGCCCCCCTAGAGAGACCATGTGTGAGAAAATACTTCCACTCCTGACCAGCTGTGAACATCATTTCCCATTTGGGCCCCATCTTTAAAATAGGGCCCAGGGACCATGCTTATCACTAAATTCAAGCTCTAAAATTCCATGGTTAATGATTACACCATTATCTTCTCAAAACTCAGCCCTAACCATGCCACTTCCCTGCTCAAAATCTTTTGATTGGCTCCCTATGGCCTAACCTGAGCCTGGCGTACAGGGCCTTTTGTGATCTGAGCCCCACTAAACTCTGCAGCCTTGACATTCTTTCCAAAAAAACCCCAAGCCCTTGCCATGACTCCTCTTTCCCATTAATTCCCCACACTCTTCCTCACTCCATGACTTTGCCCCTACATGCAAATATACACCCCTTTGCATGAAATGCTCCTCTTTGCCTTATCTGCCTGTCAAACTCCTACTCGTACTGCAAAACCCAGATTAAGTGTCACCTCCTCTGCGAAGCTTGTCCCAGTCTACCACACAGCAAGAATCCCTCCCCCATTTGGGTTCTCTCAGGCCCCAAGTCTTTCTCTAACACAACACTAAATCCTCAACCCTATACACTGTTCACATAGTGAGTGCATTGTAACCTATTTCCTGCACTGACATGAATATTCCTTGACAGCAAGAACTGTGTCTTATTTATGACTCATCCCACAGTAGGTGCTCAACAAATATTCAATAAATAATGATCCGATAAGTAAAAAAATCTCTCTCTAAAAAAAAGAGCCTCCCCCATCCCCTTACAGCTCCATCTCCAATTCCATATGGCTCTCTAGACAATGTGAGTCCCCTCTGAACCTCAGTGTTGCCAGCTATAAAATGGCAAAGATGAACTGGTTGGCTTCTGAGGGCACAAATTCTCTCTCCCCATAAGTTGTGAGGTGTCAGAGACCCTAGTGATGCTACCAGCTAAAAACTAGTTCAACTAAAAAGGAAACTGAGGTACAGAAAAGTTAAGCAATCTCCAAGGTCACACAGGAGCTAATGAGTGTGGACCAAATCTTCACTGAGTTTGCTCTAAGCTCACTGCTTCCTGGCGTTCAGATACAGCTCACACCTTGCGCACGCATTGCCACATCAGGGAAGAGAATCTCGGGCAGAGGGAGCAGCCACTGCAAAAGCTGTAAATTGGGAGATTGCCAGTAAGCTGAAGGAATGGAAGGGAGGCCAGCAAGGCAGGAACTGAGTAACAGGGAGAGAATGATAGGAGAGGAGGCCAAAGAACAATAGGGTCAGATCATGGTGGTCTTGATGAGAACTTTGGCTTTAAACAGAGTGAAATGGGGGGCCACTGCAGGTTCTTGAGCAGAGGCGTGGCATGATAAGCCTTATATTTTACTGAGATCTCTCTGGCTGCTGTAGGGAAAGAGGGAAGGAGACAGCATCAAGGGAGGAAGCACAGAGACTTAGTCCAGGTGAAAGATTCCAGTGACTTGGACTGGAGTGATGGCAGCCGAAGTCATGAGAGAGGGTTGGATTCTGGAAATACTTGAAAGGCAGAGCTATCCAGATTTGCTGATATACTGGGTTTGGGATCTGAGTGGGTGGTGGAAGGGAGAGTCAAGACTGACTCCAAGGTTTGAAGTCTGAGCAAATGGAATGGAGGCATCTCCATCTGCTGGGATGGGGAGACTGGGAGGAGCAGGTCAGGGGTGGGGAAGATCAGGGAAGTTGAGGAGGTGACCAGAAACCTGGATCTGGAATTTAGGAGAGAGGAAAGGGCTAAAAATGCAAATGTGAGAGTCACCAGCACACAGAGAGCATCTGAAGTCACGAGGCAGGCAGAGCTCCTTGCAGACCAGTGTAGATTGGAGGAGATGATGGATGTAAAGCACACATCCCCAAACACATTAAGTGCTTATCAAATAATGGCCATGCAGCTGCTGATATGGTAGCTGTCACTGGAACATATGACCATGGGGTAAAGGACAGACAAGCACAAAGAACAGAATGGGCAAAGGCACAGCAGTGTGAACAGGGCCCTGCCACCACCCTAGCCCAGGACTCCATGCTTTCCTGCCTGGACACTAACGCCAGCCTCTGTCTTGCTCTCCCCATGTCCTTACTCCCACCCCAGTGAACAAATGGTCCCTTGCAAGAGAAATGCATTTTTCAAAAAGCATGGGGTTTGGAACCAGGCAGTGTACCAGTTTCTCTACCTGTAAGAGGGTGGGTCATTGAAGGGCTTTTACAAAAGCCACTGGAGGTGGCTGAGCTGCTGTTTGCTGCTCCCTGTGAACCTGGGAGGGAGAATTAATGAAGCCAAAGTCCTGCTGGCTTCTGCCTCCTGGAGGTACCCCAGTGGATGATCTATCTGAGCTCTAACAAGATAATCTACAGGTTTCTTGGATCCACTGGTTTAGAAAGATACCGTTTTTCTGAAGCTACTTGATGGTTGCCAAGAAGGGTAAGAGTGGGGGGCTGGGGAATGGAGCTGGCCCATGTGTTCAGTGGGCAGGATGTGTCAGAGCATGGAACCGGCCCACAAAAAGGTATAGACCAAATGTAAGCCTGGCCCCACAGCCCCAGGGCCCACCCCAGCTCCAGAAGTTCCACCCCATGACCGAGGGCAAGCTCCTGGTTCTCTCTGAATCTGGCCTTTCTCCTCTGGAAATTGGGAGATGGAGCCATTCATCATGCAGAGAACTGCTTGAGAGATTGACAGCTTAGGGCTTTGTGGGGCTGAAAACAAATGAACAAAAAGCAATAACATGCATAAATCTTTTCTGCACAGAGCTGGCAAATGGTCCACGATGATGCTAGCATCCCCTTTCACCCATGTCCCAGAACTATCAAGGTCTTCCAAGCCCTTGGGAATAAGAGTTATAAAAACAGGCAACATTTGTGCACCTGTTACCAGTGCCCAGTGCTACCCCATGCAGTAACTCATGTATTTTTGAGTCTGGGAGGTTGGCATTCTCATTATCTCCATTATTTGGGTGAGAAAACTGAGGTGTAGAGTCAGGAAGGTATTTGCAGACAGTCATGCAGCTGGGAGCCGTCAGACCTGAAGCCCGCCATCACCTCTGCCTCCAGGCTTCCAGATAAGCCTGGGTACCACCCTGAGCACCCAAGATGTGTGGTGACCTAGGATGAAAGTAGGTCCTGAGGTTGAACTTGTCCCCATCTGAGACGAGGTACCAGCCACTTCCCTCTTCCCAGCTCCCCATTCCCCCAACAAGCCCACAGCTGCACACCACTTAGGAAAGGACAGGGTTAATCTCATTTGAGCCTCTGGAATGTGCATAGGGTGCTTCATTTTATTTTAAAAAGCTTAAAAAAAAAAGACCCCAACCTGTCAGGTCTTGTTTAGAAGCCTGGACATTCTATTGATGAAGAGAGGGGGCTGCATCCATAGGAACATTCTCAGCAAAGGCATGATGTTAATTCAATGTGACAGGGGTATTTTTTTCATAGACCGGAAAGGCAGAGAGTGCAAATTGCTCTTCTGGGGGGTCAACGAGCCCAGGGTGCAAGCCCAGGAAGCCATCTGTGGGGGCTGCTGTGTGGTGCATACTGGGCTTCCCTCCCCCACCAGCTCAATTTCCATAGAACTGTTTATCAGAAGATAAGGCTGCAATGATTCCACTCCTACAGTCACAGTCTGTAGGAGTTGCAGACTCCAGGGGCATCCGAAATTCGTTATTTGGTTCAACCTTGTCATTTCTCAAATGGGAAAACTGAGGGTGCAGAAAGGGAGTGAAGTGTTGATTCTATCAGCCATCAATCAATGAACACTTGTTAGAACCTGCATTATGAAGCTGCCCCCCTCCCCTTCAAGGTGACCAGAGATTTAGAAGAGCAGCTATGATTCCCTTCATTATTTTGATTTGGATTCGAGTCCCTGCTGTGTGGTTGGGAGCAGGTTATTTAAAATGAGGACAGTAATCTCTAAACCCCATAGAGTCCTTGGGAAGATGAAGTGAGGGAAATGT